>NW_025814889.1:93157500-93806494 GCF_022079265.1 Lynx rufus
GGCCAATTCATTAATGTTTCATTATCTATGTTCCTTCTTGTGGCTAAGGTATACTTGTTACTACGCCTCTTACCTAGATTTAATAGATTAGTTCTTTCAAATGACAAAGACATAAAAGACATTATCTCTTCCTCTGAGAACATCAGTATTAGAGAAAAACACTACAAGGGTGCCTGGGTGGCTCAGTCGGTTAAGCATCCGACTTCGGATCAGGTCATGATCTCACGGTCTGTAAGTTCAAGCCCCGCGTCGGGCTCTGTGCTGACAGCTCAGAGCCTGGAGCCTGTTTCAGATTCTGTGTCTCCCTCTCTCTCTGACCCTCCCCCGTTCATGCTCTGTCTCTCCCTGTCTCAAAAATAAATAAACGTTAAATGAAAATTTTTTTAAAAAAAGAAAAACACTGCAGCCCATGAAGTTATATGGGGAAAGACCTTTGGTCTAGCAGAGAGAAGTCTCAAATTCTGGTCCTAATCTGCTGCTGGTATGATGTGAAATTTTAAGCAAAGCCTTTACCTATGCCTTATGTGTCAGCTACATCATCTTTACAAGAAGAGTTGGGGGTGCCTGGGGGGCACAAGTACTTAAGTGTCCAACTCTTGATTTCAGCTCAGGTCACAATCTCACAGTTTTGTGAGTTTGAGCCCCACATGGGGCTCCTCACTGACAGTGCAGAGCCTGCTTGGGATTCTCTGTCTCCCTCTCTCTCTGTCCCTCCCCCACTCATGCTGTCTCTGTCTCTCTCAAAATAAATAAACATAAACGAATTTTTTTTAAAGAAAGAACTGTATTTTCTCCCATTTCTTTTTTTTTTAATTTTTCTTAATGTTTTGTTTATTATTATTGAGAGACAGAGAGAGACAGAGAGTGAGCAGGGGAGGGGCAGAGAGAGGGAGACACAGAATCTGAAGCAGGCTCCGGGCTCTGAGCTGTCAGCACAGAGCCTGATGCAGGGCTCGACCTCTCAAACCGTGAGATCATGACCTGAGCCAAAGTCGGACACTTAACTGCCTGAGCCACCCAGGCACCCCAGTATTTTCTTCCATTTCTAACATTCTATTTTTCTATCACTGTGATTTATGAAGAACATAAGACATCACTAAGAACTAAGGTGCATGAGGTACAAACTCCAACAGACTTATGAATTGAAAGAGAAATAATTGTCCAAATGATGGAAAAGTTGAGGAATTTCATCAGTGGCTCAAGTTCTGAATTTAAGGTGAATTTCAGCTTTGAATTTGAACTGAGCCTTGAAAGACACACAGAATTTGTAAGATCAGATAAGGAATACCTCCCACACTTTGTACTTAATCCTAAAGGCCGTGTGCTTCTTTTCCCAATGACCTAAAAAAGTGAGTTATCGTCTGGGCAGTCCTTAAAATGGCATTATCCTTTGAAAACATGCATTTTTCCAAGGGAGACATACCTTTCTAGCTCTCATAATAAAAGTTCCATATAGCAGATTTAGATTTTCCCCAGGTTATGTGGAGGAGGAATTCTGAATCCACTACCACTCAATAAATAATAAGTATTTTATTTTTTCAATGTTTATTTCTTTATTTTGAGAGAGAGACAGAGAGAGAGAGAGAGAGAGAGCATAAGTGGGGGAGGGGCAGAGAGAAAGGGAGAGAGAGAGAATCCCAGGCAGGCTTTGTGCTCTTATCACAGAACCCAACATGGGGCTCAATCCCATAAATCGTGAGATCATGACATGAGCTGAAATCAAGAGTCAGATGCTTAACCGACTGAGCCACCCAGGCACCCCAATAATAAGTATTTTAAAACAGCTTCTGGTAAGTCATTATTACCGTGTCCTTAATCCTTGAGACAATGTATGAAGTACCTGAGCCAAATTCCCATCTGTAAGTTTTTTAAATGGAGAGTTTTTCATGATTATAAAATTAAATGGGATCTTTCAAATTAAGAAAAAAACAGACAATTCAGAAGAGCACAAGAAAAGAAAAAATCACCTATGATTTTACTACCCATAAATAAATACCATTATCATTTTGGCACAGATTCTTTCATATTTTTTTCTGTATATCTATCGCAGTGTCTGGCACAAAATTATTCCTCAATAAACTTTTGTGGATTAATTAAATATGAGGAAAAATAACTCAGTGGTTAAGTACAAATGCTCTGGAGTCAAGCCATTGGGTTCAGTCATAACTTTGCTCCTCACTATCTGTTAAGTTGAAGTGAGTTACTTCATTTCTCTGTGTTTCAGTTTCTTCAGATATAAAAAGGTGATGTAATTTGTAGCTTTCTCAAAGCATTTCATGAGTATAAATTAGGAAATATGTGTAAAGGTGCAATACCTGACATTTAGTAAGAGCTCAGTAAATGTTGGTCAACCTTACTTGTATCTTCTAATACCCAGATCTAGTCTTCTTCCTGGCACATGGAACACTTCACAGCCTCTTGCAGTTAAGTGGGATCTTGTGACTTTTTCTGGCCAGTCTATTTTAAGTCTAAGCAATGTGTTATTTCTGAGCCAAAGACTGAGTAAATCCCCTAGGAAGACTTCTAGTTCTCTCTTCCCTTGCTGCAGCGATGGTGGAGATCATATGTTTTAAGGAGATGAAATGTGGAAGATCAAATACATACATTACTTCTACTTTCTTTCAGAACCCCTATAATTAATAATAATAATAATAATAATAATAATAATAAAGGAATAAAAAGTCTGTAAAGCCTCAAAGACAGAGAGAACAAGACATCAGCAGATGAGAAATGTCAATATAGTTATGAAAGATGAAGAGAGGTTGAGCATATGATAACGGACTTCACCTTTAGACTTCTCCACTGTGATAAGTACCAAGTAGAGTAATTCAACAAGATGAAAATCAATTCACCATGTAGATACACAGAAGATTCAAGAATTGGTCTGTCAACAACCTTTGAAAGAGGGAGTTCAGGAGAGGATTGAAAACAGGACAGCTGGTGGAAATACATGTAAGATGTAGTTAGATCCCTTCTAGCCCACTCAGTCAAGCCAGTAGCCCTGCCAAACCTTGTCTGAAAACTGGACATTTACCTTTCAGAAAGGTCCTTGGTACCAGTACTGCTGAGGAGGAAGTGAATTGTCTTGATGAGATTAAGATTTATTAGAAAGTCAATATACTGAACAGTGAGAGATCATTAGGCTTCCAAAATGCTTACTGTCAGACTTATTACCACCAGCCAAGTGACTAGAAAATTTGTCTTTAAGAAAACTGATTAGCCCAAAGGAAAAGATATACTGACAGTTAGGGTTTCCCCTAATGAAACATGACAGTTTCAAGTATCACCATAATAGGATGCTTGTAAGTCAGGATGCTCTATCTATGCATGTAATGTACCCATTCCAACAATTAGGAACTTCTTATTAAGCAAAAAACCACAAATGACCACAAAACACTTCAGAAAACACATTCAGGTAAAGACAAAGTGCCAAAAAACAAACAGAAAAAAAATAACAAATTCAGAGGAAAAAGAGAAAAAGCAGAGTAAAAAAAAAAAAACAAAAAAAAAACAAAAAAAAAAAAAACAATGAAGAGGAAAAAAATCAAAAAGTAAGAGAAGATCATGAAACCAGAACATTTAGAGCATAATCATCTCTCAGAACTTAAAACTATAGCAACAGAAGTTTAAAAAGCAATAAAAGGGTTCTAAAATAAAGTTGAAGAAATCCTTAAGATAGAACAAAAAGATTGACTGAAAACTGGAAAAATAGAAAGATAATTAGGAAAACAAAAGAGTTGATTCAGGAAGTTCAACACCTAAGTATTGGAGCTCCATAAAGAGAAAAGAAATGATTAACAGAAGAAAGTTAGCAAGGAAATTATTTAATTTTCCATAGTTAAAAAACATTAGCTTCCAAAATGAAAAGCCTAATGAATTCCCAGCAAAGTGAGTAAACAAAAGACAGACTCTAGGATACATTATTAAATTTCAGAGAATCATGGATATAAAGAAGATCCTCAAAGTTCAAGAAAGAAAAGCAGGTCACATAAGAAGGATAAGAAAATAGAATGTCATCTAAGTTCTCAATAGCAATTCTGGAAGCTGAAGGTTGATGGCATAATACCTTCAAATATCTGATTAAATCTGAATATATAATGTCCAGACTAGAATTTCATACTCAGCCAAACTATCAGTCAACTGTTTTGGAAAAGAACATTTTTTTATTTGTGCAAGATCTCACAGCTTTATTTCCCATGTACCCTTTCTCATGAAGGATTTTGAAGAAGTTGACCAAAATGAAAAACCAATCAAGGAAGGAGACCTGGGATCCAAGAAACAGAGAATCCCACACAGGAAAGAAGGTTGGAGATTTTCCAACAAGTTACGAAGTTAGTACCAAGAAGACAGTTGTTCAGTGAGCTTACAAAGCAACCAGCACTTGTTGGACCCGAAGGTGAGGAGAACCAAGGCAAAAAAAAAAGAATTAATATGTGTTTGCCTATAGAGAAACTTCATCCTTGTCAGAGATGGGGCTGGGAGATGGTGAATTAGTGATGTGTGTGTGCAAAACTGAGAAAACCAACCAAATAACATCAATTATTAACTCCAGGAAAAACAAATATTGCACAAGAAATAAATACAAGAATGTACAACAAATATTGTGAACAATATTTACCTAATTATAATAATGATGGGATTTTGGAGTGTTGGGAGTTTGGAGCTGATGGCCAAGAAAGAATTCTTGAGACGTCTTTGATGCAAAAAGATGATTTTATTAAAGCACGGGGCAGAAAGAGCTGCACTGGGGTTGTACTGATTATAAGCTATGGAGTTGGGGGAGGGAAAGGCTAAAGGGAGGCCTCCTGAAGGACTTTCATATGCTGAAGACAATTAAAATACTGGAGGCCTGGCTATTGTCAAGCTAAGGTTGATGTCCCCTCTGGTAAGGCATTAACATTAGACAGGAGGGAGTTCCTGGAGGAACGTTTTACTCTACTGGTCTCAAGCATTGTCCATGGGCTGCAGGTTATAAGGAAATTTAATTTTACTCGCCATTTCCTTCTTGTCTTTTTTCCCTACATCACTTTGGAGGGTTGGGTGATGTTAGGGCTCCAGGAAACTGAGTCTACATGTTTCTGAAGATTAGGCTACTGATAAGATTGCCTTTTTCTTGTAATTTACTAAGACATATATAAAATGATGGCGACTCATGTCCTGCATGACAGTGATCTCTATCAGTTAACCATTGGGTTTCTCCTTCTCTTATCTTTAGGACAGCCAGGAGTGCCTGAGGAATGTCACAAGTATCCCACCCGGGGTGAGGAGGCATTGTTAGCTTGAGCTTTATTCTCAGCTCCCTCATCAGCAATACAAACTTCACTCCAAATAATAATAATAATAATAATAATAATAATACTGTAATATAGCTACAATGGGAAGATAGAGGAGAGAGGAGGCTATATGTATGAATATACAGTAAAATAAGTCAATCATAATTTTCTACAGAAAGAAGTATATAGATGTTATCTAAAAATGGGGAAAATGCAATGAACAAAATTTTTAGTGATACAGAGCTAAGTAGAAATTGAGCTAAGAAGTGAAGCTAAATGAACTGAAACTGATTGCCTTAGAGAAGTGTGTTTCAGGAATGGAAAAGCAGGGATCAGAGAGCTTGTAGTATCATAAGCTTTGTTATAAGCTTTGTAATTTTTGCAAAGTTTTGGAGTCCCCCAAACCAGCCTCATTTCTGACACCAACTGCAATTTTGGGGGTCCCCGTACCACCCTCAGGTTTAATAGTTTGCTAAAAGAACTCACAGAGCACAAGAGAAGGCATTGTATTCATGGTTTATTATGTAAAACATTATGCTTTATTAAAAGCAAGATTTTAATACAGATTAAAATCAGCAGAGGGGAGAGTCACATAGGGCAGGGTCTAGAAAGTTTCATGCTCAGATCTTCTGTCTGTCCTCGGCCAGTGGAGTGATGACCAGTACAGTCTTCTCCTGGTAATGATATGTGCCAACATGCATAGATTTTTGTCAACCAGGAAAGACACCGAAGCTTTAGTTTGTATACTTAACTGGGGATTATATAGACATAGTTGACTAACCACATGACGACCTTCGACTCCAGTCCTTCCAGAGGTCTAGCTGATATCTTGTGGCCCAAGACACCCACCATAAATCACATTGTTAGCATAGACTATCTGAGATGGCTCAAGGTCCCCAGGTAAACAATGATACTCATCAAACAGAGCTTTTAGAGGTTACCTCCCAGCATCTGAGGGCAAAGGCTACCTCCCTCTTTGGACGAGGTTAATCTATTACTGGGTAATACTATGTGATTTTTTTTCTTTTTACACAGTTTGTTCTGGTACAACATTATATATCTATATCTATATCTATTTGTAATATGTATACTATAATATAATCGTATATAAAATGTGTGATACAATATATATTCATAGATATGATTACCTTATACCCAGTTGGTAAACAGGAAAATTATATTGATCAAATGTGGAATTCACTTTCGTTCATACTGGACTTTTCCCAGTTTTAAAAGGCAATTAAGTACAAGTTTTCTCACCATGATAAGAAAGCCTTTGCAACATTTGAAGACCTTAAGGAAAAAGTCAAAAAGTTACAGAAGTGTTTCATGTTAGGGCCAGTGGTGATTGGTCATGTATTCAAGAATTGTTAACTTTCCAGTCAAGGGGAAGCAGCAAGTGCAGATGAGGAAACCGAAAAGATTTTTCCTCCTACTTACAACCAGTGGATTAATTTAAGTGGCTGCAGCCCAGATGGGTTTTTAATAGGAATTTAAGGCCAATCTCAAAAGAGGAAGCTGCAGCCAGATTTTAAGGCTACAAAGGATTGATTCACTGTGATGACAGGCGGTAACTTCTCTAGAGATCTAACAATCGTTGTGTTTTGATTAGAATTTTGGTTGTTTTTGTTGGTGCTCTCATTGTAAAGCTTGAGAGGTATTAAATAGACTGTCCCAAACCTACTTATCCCCCTAAACCTTGTTATTGTTAGAGATTTTGCAGAACACGAGGTTTTTGAAATACGACATGTGACGACAGCAGTGCTTGTACGTGTTATTCCTTTGATAAAAGTAGAAATTATTTTTAAAATATTGTTTAAGTGATATATGTAGTGACCCTCACTACTTTGTTGTGGTTACTTCAGGAAAGCCTCACCTATATGTTACAATTTCTCAAATCAGCTGAGGCCATTCTAGGTCAACACAGTTTATCAACTGAAGGTTTCTAACCTCCGTGGGAGGACAGCAAAGTGCAAGAAAATCTCAATAAATCTACATTTAACCTCAGGGCAATCAAGCTCACAGAGAAGTTTGTGCTGCCAGATACTTCTGCCTGTTAAAATAATGGTGCCTACAAGTAAATAATAGCTACCCATGGTAAGTGCTTTATGTGCCTGATCTCATTTAATTATGACAACCATCTAAGAAAGATAAATTTCTTTTCATTCTATTGAGGAGAAAAATGAGGCTTTTAGAGAGGTGAAGCAACTTGTCCAAGGTCACTGAGCTAGTAAGTGACAAAGCTGAGTGGGGCTGAATCCTCTGCTTTGCTGTTAACCACTCTCCAACAACCAAGCTGCCATTTAACCATAGAATGCCTTCTGCTTCCTCGGTTGGTCCTGAAAGCTTGACGCATTCAATATTGTATCATTTAGTGTTCTTTGTTTACATATATTAAAAGACGAATCTGACTAATGTTAGTTAAAAGACAGCACTGTTTGAACGTATATGGAGGAGCTCATAACATGGGTAACAAAGCTGAAAAACCATGCGTAAAACAAATAAGCTGTATCTGGCAAGCCCAGGCCCCAGCCCCGGAATCTACTCAATCCTTGTTCAGGGCACCGTGAAGGACTGAATCAGTAAACTCCAATGCTTTTGTTCCTATCTTTGCATCAAACCCTAAGGAAGTGAGTCGTCACATTGGCTCATTTCGGGTCAGTTGTCTGCCCCTTGACAGTTAATCCTATGGTGACGAGGGGGGCGGAAATCTGATAGAAGGATGTACTGATACTCCTTTGGATTTCATGATGAGAGTGTAGGAAAGACAGATTTACCAGTCTAGCATATTGGAGGTGATGAGATTCTCCAAAAGGACACAAGAGTTCCAGCAGGAAGGGCAAAGATGTTTGGATGCCGAAAGAGGAAAAATGACCTCTACAGGGACTTTCAGAGAACCTCATGGAATGACAGAACCGTCAGTGGAATTTTGAAATGTCTTTCTATTTAACGTTCTAGGACAATCCTTGAACATTTTAGGACAATCCTTGAACAGAGCGAAGAAGCTCCTCACTGTAGTAACTGCTCAGTGCTGAATCAGCTTATGTACCTTCCATTTGGGAAGACTTTGGGGACAGAGACTGATTCGACATGCACCAAACCTATTTCTTCTTCCTGGCACACAGCTCACATTTTCCAGCTTTCCTTCCAGTTCTGTGTAGACATATGACGGTTCTAGCCCCTGGAGTGTGAGTGCAGGTGACGTTTGCCACCATCCATGTGCAGTCTTCCTTGTTCCTTCTCTGTTTCCCAGCTTGTTGCAAATGTGCACAGTAACCTCATGGTCCCAGCACTGAAGACGGTGGAACCACAGAATGAAAGGGTCCTGATGCTCCGAAAAGGGAAGAGACTTGCTGCTCCGATACACCCATTTTGGACTTTGCACAACAAACAAATAAACTTCTATTAGGTTTTGGCCATTAATGCGTTGTGGAGGCATTCACATTACTTTCATTAATATAGCCACTGAAGCCCCATATCTTGACTCTAGCTTTTACCTAAATAAAGGCATATGTGTATCTCATAGTTTAAAATAAAACTTTAGGGGCACCAGAGTGGCTCAGTCGGTTAAGTGTCCAACTCTTGGTTTTGGTTCAGGTCATGATCTCACAGTTCATGGGCTCAAGCCCCACGTCAGGCTCTGCGCTGACAGCGTGGAGACTGCTTGGGATTCTTTCTCTCTCTCTCTCTCTCTGCCCCTCCCCAGATCACGTGCGTGCACGTTCTCCCTCTTTCAAAATAAATAAATAAACTAAAAAGAAAATACCTTTAAGATAAAATTGTAAATGCATTTTAAAGGCCTTAAAGCAAATACTGTCAGTGCCAACTCAGACTTATTTTGTTCTTATGACCCATTCTCTTCATATTTACCGTGATCATTGAAGTATGTTTGTTCATACACCTTCCTGTGAGGGTTACCTTCTTAAGACTTTTTCAGTTGGAAAAGTCTGCAAGGCCATTCTATTTATTTGCTACTCGTTGAACTTTTTCATTTTGTATCTTCACTTTCTATATTTTTCTTGTTTTCTTGCTTTTCTTTGTTTGCTTGCTTATTTTAACTATAATTCCCCTAATTCCACAAAGGACTTGAGGTGACTGACATTTAAAGGTTTTGCCCACTCTTTTCATTTTAAAAAGAAATGTCAAATAAGAAAACTAAAGTTCTCATCTTTTTTCTTCTTCAGATAATTTTGCTTCTTTTCTGATCACAGCAGATTTGTTACTCCAGACAGCTCTAAGCATACATCAGTGTATTTAATTAAGGTTCAACATCCTCAAACTTAATGACAGATGATTTGCCCTTCTTGAAAATTAGAGACATCATGTGCTAATTAGAGTCACTGATCATGACTTACATGCTGGTCCCATTTGTGCTTTTGTTAGGAAACCTTCTAAACACACATACACACAGGCATGCCCTGCATTCTCTCAGATTATCTTCTTCCTAAAGCGAAAAAGAAAAAAACCATTCGATCACAAGAGGGGAAATCTAAATGGCATATTACAAACCATTCAGTCTATGCTTCCATTAGGAAAGTGAAAAGACTCAAGACGGAAATATTTGTCACTCCAGGTTGAATTTGAAGAAGTACTTTTCTAGTCTTTCTTCAGCAACACCAGTGTCGCTCGGTTCTCTAGGCCTGTGGTCGGGGGGTTTCCCCCAAGGTGCCTTCCATCTCTTGGCAATAAGCAGTGACTTGGCGAGTTAAGTTTTCTTTTCAGTCACCTGATAGGATTTCCCAGGACAGAGGTGTTAAGCCAGTTTGACCCGACTTCCCCTCTGTTTCCTGTGGGTCGCCTGACAAAGAAGGAAATTGCTCTTAATCCCCTCGACTTCCTCTCTCTTCAGCACGTTGTCTAGACCACTCACAGACGCTTCAGCTTCTGCAAGAGGGCAAAGGCTTTTAGTGACAGCGTGGCAAGGGCAGAGTTTTCTGCCACCGAGTCGAGAGGCTGTTTGACTTCCTCTTATTTGAAGAATGTTAACACCCGCAGAGCTCCCGGGGCTTCAACAGTTTGTTTTGCATCTCCCCTCTTCTGAGGTAGTTACACCCACGACCAGGGCCGCAGCAGGTGAAGCCAAGGAAGAGACGCTGTGCAAACGTGTGTAAATCCAGATGAAGTGGAAACTCTGGATGACCTCACCTGAGGTTTTTCTCCTAAAAAAGGAAAAACCTCCAAGCTATCCTTACAGGTCTGTCTCACTCACTAGAGGTTAAGGTCCTAGAGGGTATACTGTGCATCTTAGCTTCCTTGTCTACCTCAGAGCGTCCCCTCGGCGCTTTGCACGAGTGGCTCTTGACCATCAAGCCTGGAGGACGCAACCAGCAAGGCCACTTGGGCAGGGCTGCAAGTCTGAAGACCTCTCGAGCTTTTAGCTGCAGTTCAGTACCAAATGCATACGGGTGACAGGGTGGTACCTCCTTACGCATGCTGATTTTAGCTTCACACCAGGCCCACCCACTGTTTCCCTAAGAGCTGCATTGCCCCGATCACAGAGGTTGCCAGCAGCCAATGCTCATTCACAGTTACATGCTGATGACACATCACTCTCATAAACAACTGATTGACTAACATGGGATTTAAGGAAAGTGTTCATGTTACAACCGCTCCCATTTATATGAGGACCCCCTCTTCCTTGAGACCACAGTGATCTCAAACGTCCTTAGTTTTCTATGCTACTTATATATACTATATTTAAGCAATTTAAGTGTATACAATATTCACATGCTAGCATGGCATTCACGAACATTAATTTTTAAAAATTACTTCTTCAATATAGTATCATGGCGAGCAGCACAGACATAAAAGCCGGACGGTGCGTGAGTCCTGGCTCCATCTTTTGCCAGCTGTTGTAAAGGTGGGAAAGTTCCTTAAAAGTCTCTGAATTTGGGGCGCCTGGGTGGCTCAGTCGGTTAAGCGGCCGACTTCAGCTCAGGTCATGATCTCACGGTACGTGAGTTCGAGCCCCGCGTCGGGCTCTGTGCTGACAGCTCAGAGCCTGGAGCCTGTTTCGGATTCTGCGTCTCCCTCTCTCTGACCCTCCCCCGTTCATGCTCTGTCTCTCTCTGTCTCAAAAATAAATAAACCTGAAAAAAAAAGTCTCTGAATTTACCTGATAGTAATGGCATCCAGCTCACAGGGTTGCCGTGAGAATCAAAAAGTTATATACGCGTGAAATTCTTGGAACGCCTGGCATATAGTAAGAACTATGTGTGTTCACTGTTTTTATTTGAGGTTCAACTCTTTTCATTTGTAAACTAATTTATAATAGTTGTATTTATAGATTTATTTATTTATTCGTGTTCAATGGAAATTTTTATATACAGAAAACTACATTTGGTTGGGTTATATCAGACGCAGAGCTGAGCCAAGGATCATTTGAGCCCTGATACCTGGAAGCAGGGTGGGGATCAGCAGGGGGACTCGGGGTCAGGAGGGAGTCATGGAAGGGGTTTCACAAACAGGAGCCACTGGGGGCAACTGGGACTCAACCCACAAAAGACCTCTGGGCAATGGCATAGAATACACCTCAAAGATGTCCGAGCCAAGGAGCAAGAAAGCTGGGGTATTTATTTTACAACTCTCTTCCTCTTTCCCAGGGACACTGCCCTCCTAGAACTTCCAAAGAAGCCCTCAGGAGTAGGCAGTTGTTACAATTCGATGCAGTGAGTAAGGACAGGAAGGGAGCCTCCTGAGAAGACATAGGTAAGGCACTGGCAGCATTTACAATGATAAATTCTGTTAACACTCCTTTAATTTATTCCCTAATAGCTTTTTTTCCCCATTTCCATTATGTCCTTTATTTTTGGGGTAATAGTGACGGTACACGGCCACGTTGCATTTGTCAGGGTTGTCTGCATGGCAAGTAGTGGAAACCCCAGCTACACGATTATCCCAGAGGAGTGTTTATCACGGCTAACAGAGGGAGCAACTCCAAGCTGGAACCAGGGACTCTACTGGTTTGCAGGACTTGTCTCTTTGGCTCTCATCTCTATTTCTCCTGATGAGATGACTTCAATCTTGCCTACACAGAGCAGCATCCTGGACCACTTGAGGGGAAGCTTGACAGTCATTCCTCCGAAGCTTTGTATTTCACAGATTTCAGTCCCCCGAAATAGACTTTCCTTTTCAATTCCAGTTTGAAGCGTTGAAACAAATTCATCAAGTACTCATTGAGGTCTAATCATTCTAGGCACTGGGTACAACAATGATACGAAAAGAGACAAAACCCCTGTCCCACAGGTCTTGGGTTCTGGTGGAGAAGACTGATGATACGTAAACGTGTAGTTGTGCAGTATAATATCAGGGAGAGATGACTGAAAAACTAAAGTAGGAGAAGGAGATAGTGCTTTCTTAATTAGTTTTTTATTGTGGTAAAATCAACATAACCTAAAATTTACTCTCTTAACCACTTTTAAGTGCACAGTTCAGTGGCCGCTGAGTAAATTTATATTGTTATGAAACTGTCACCACTATCCATTTCCAGAACTCTTCATCTTGGCAAAACTAAAACCCTGTATCCGCTAAACAATAACAACCCATGGCCTGCTGCCCACCAGCCCTGACAACCACCCTTCTGCTTTCCTTTTTTTTTTTTTTCAACTGTTCCCTCCCCCACCTTCCAGTTTCAGTTAAACTCTTCTAATGTTATTATGAGTTTGGCTTTTCAAACAATGTATTATTCTGCATACAGGTGAGATCATGCAGTATTGGTCTGTGTCTGGGTTATTTCACTTGACATAATGTTCTCCACAAAAAGGTTTCAGACAACGTCTTCAGCCAGAGTTGAGTTTGCAGCATGAAGGGTGGTGTGGCTGGACCTGAAGAGAAATAGCCAAGGGCCAGATCATACAGCCACGGAAAGAATTTTGGATTGTATTCTAGGGGTAATGGGATAGTCTCTGTTGGGTTTTAAGTGAGAGAGTGAAATGATATAGCATATGTTTTAACATGATCAGGAAACTAGGCTCCTGTCAGGTGAGATTAGAAACTGAGAGACCCATTAGGAGGCTACTGCAGTCATCCAGAAAAATCCAAGTGGGAGGCCTGAGTCGAATCTGAGTCAGGTGCCCACCCCCGAAAAATCAACTGTGGAATTATCTAAAAATATGGTGATCCACAATAGATCACTGATCCATCTAAGCACCTATACAGATGAAGGAAAGATGTTGGACTGATAATAAGTGCCCATCGCACATGTTTAATTTACAAATTGCCTCAAAAAAAGGTGGTTATTTTAAACTTAAATACTTACATCGTGTTAACTTAGGGTCATATTTCGACATTAGCATGTGAATGACATAGGCTATTACAGCTTTGGAATTTCTGTTTTTTGAACATAGGAATGTATCTTCTTCCTAAAATAAAAAATATATAAAATATTGCTTTCAAGATGGTACCATTATGCTGTACATGTACATGTTAAAGTTTAATTGGTAACTTTTAAGTTTTATAACCTAGAACATAAAAATGCACAGCCTTCCCAGAACAAAAAAAAATACAGAAATAAAAACACTAAGCTCAAAATTATTACTAGTTGTACTAGAAAAAAATTTTTGAAATTAGACTTTTTTATTCATTCTCAAGTAACATATCAAGCAAGACCTATTTGTTTATTCATATACTTATCCATATTATTCCAAATTCCACCTCATGCTACAGTTTTATTCATTTGTTCACCGAACACAGGCTATCTTTTTTGTACTAACGCTAAAATATTTTGAAGATCCATTTAGAACTTTGAATATCCACATTGGCATTCACCTTTGAATAAAGAAGCCATTGTCCGAGCTCCCCTAGTCTTACAGTTTTGTTACTTCTAAATGCTAAGGACCCCTCAATCTACCTCCAGCAGAGACATCTCTCCTGAATGTCTAACGCACCCCGTCCCACTTCCATAGGGACATCGCTGATAGGATGCTATCTTACTTAAGAGTCCTTTATTTAGAACGATTCGAAAATCATCTTGAACTATAGTAAGCAACAAGATGATATTAAATTAAAATTTAAATTAAAAAAAAAAGATAATCTATTCTAAGGACCCAGGTTTTGCTCAGAGAATCCAAGGCAGAAAGTTCAGCCATAGTTGAAGAGACCTCTTAACTCGTTCTCTCTCTTTCTCTGACTGTAGACAGTGAGTTTCTCCACCTTTCTGTGCACATTTGCTTCATTCCTTCTCTCCAAAAATAGCATGTTTGTCAGCTTCTCCCTTCATAGGACAATTGATGGCCATCTCACAGCTCTGGGGTTTTTACTTGTCCTGTGGTTCTGGCCAGAGGCAGAGACTCGACTTACTCTGAATCATAAATCAGGGCTTCCGATGTAATTAACTGATCCATCCAAGCCTCCTCTTCTGTGTTCTCTCTCTAGGGGGCTGGCATCACCTCTACTCAGTCCCCCAAGAGGACAGCCAATTGTAGTCAATTTACAGTACCCTGCCAATTACTTTAGAAAATAGTAGGAAGATCACCTCTCCTCTAACAAGAAATTGTAATGATATTGTCACGTTATTTAAGGAATGCTTACTATACATCAGTTGCATGTACTAAATCATTAATCACCTGACAGTTCTATGAAGTAGGTACTATTTTTATCCCATTTTGCAGATGATCAAACCGTCACAGAGAATCAACTTAGGGCAAACATCGCCATTACACAGAAAGAAACAAATTAAGAGAACAGCAGACCCTTTGTATGTTGATAACTTAACGGGGGAAAGCTTCCAGAGCCCTGAAATGGATCTTAGGGCAGAGGAGGGTGGCTGAGTGCATGAAGGCATGGATGCTGGAACCAATTCTGAGGAAGCGCTCCTGGGCCAGGGGGCACCTGAGAGGTGGCCTGGTGTGGAGACTGAAAGACCTGAGCTTTAAGAGCAGCAACGTTGGGGGCCGAAGTTGGAGCACCTTGGGCAGTTCATTACAGAGACTGAAATCACCTGCCTTAGACTGCTTCAGTGGCCTTGCCCTTCATGCAGTGTAGGGTCACTCTTCATCAATAACACCAAATGTCAGCAGAGGAAATAGTCATTCAGAACCACTTCATTGTGCAACTACACTTTTGGATTTATAAGCCCCTAGGGTTTTTGTAAAGGGAAGTTTGAAGAACCTGTAAGAAGGAAATGCTAGATTTCTGGTTGTAAAGGTGAATGAATTTTAGAGTTCAAAAACACCCAACTAATAGCATCCTCTTTTCTTCCTTGTTCTGTGCCAGTTAAAAAATAAGACAAAAGAGGGAACAAATGAAAAACAAAATATTATCTTTCTGCTAATTGAGCCAATCATAGTGAAGGTGGCTTAAATCACTAGGCAAGTGGGAATCCTAAAACTGAACCTCAGAGATAAAGACTTACCCAGCTACACAGGATGGACACCCTCTACAAGCCCCTGTGGGAGCAGAACAGAACCTGTGCTCCCCACAGGAGGTCACTCCCAGGAGGAAAAGAAGAGAGAAGAGATAGGATTTGGGATGTTTGTCCTTTTTGTTCTCCCAAACATGAGAACCAGATGAGACACTCCACCACCCCAGGGCAGAGTGAGAGGGCAGAGAGAGAGCAAGAGTGTTATGCTCATGGAGCTCCCCCAACAAGTGTGGGAAGAAATTTTCTATCCCAATAATGAGGGGGAAAATAGAGAATTAGAAAAATCATCATTGAGATCTGCACAGTGAGTTTGTAGAGCATTTCACAATGTTTACACATAAAGGTAACTCCAAAAAGCCACCTTCAGGGAGCTTGCTAGAACTTGGAGTGCTGACTCCCTATGTGGATTGCAGTTAACATTACTACATAAACACATATACTTTTTTTTTTTGGCTTGATTTATGTTTTTACTGAGTGAATCCTAAGATGGGAGGCAGTATGGGATAGAAATTAAGAGCCCACACATTACAACCAGTGAACAGTGGTTTAGGTCTTAACTTCACTACTAATTCATTATGCGAATTTGGGTAAGTTGCTTAACCTCTCAGGACCTTAATTTCTTCAATTTAAAAATAGGGAAGATAATAGTACCTATGTCATTATATGAGTTATTATGAAGAACAAACATGTTGATGTTTTTAAAGTATGTAGAGCCCTGCCAGGCACAGAATGAGAGCAAAGATGTTGTTGATGATGATGGTCATGATCATTATTAGTGTCACTTGCCAACTGGATCACTTTAGTCTCTAATGAAATTTCACAAGAAGATGAATACTTCCCTTGGAACTTGAGGTTTTGCTGGGAGAATATGATGAAGGAAGAGAAGGGCAAATGACAGACCAAGAAATTTGAGAGAAGACATAAAGGGGGTGAAGGTTGAAAATGAAGTGAAAAGATGTTAGTACTAATGGGTTTTCAATCTCATTAAAGTTGAGTAATGGCTGAAGTGGGTACTAGAGGGGACAAGCTGGGAAGTCATAGAGTAGGATTCATGAAGTTGAGATAATGTGGAAGTGGGGGGTGTTGTTATTATAATGTAGCTATAGGATCTGCCCATGGGAAACAGTTGGCTAAAGTAGGATAAAAGGTAACATCTACATGGAAGGCTGTTCATAGGATTGAGACACCAGCATGTTTGAAGTACCATCCACATGGACATTGAAGTTTGTGTTAAGAGGGGTGCTGGAGACAATGACAGTGAAATGTAGGGAAAATCTTTCTGGAATGAGGAGAAGTGACTGAAAGATCAGTATATGATGACCACGAGTGACTAGTGGGTGATGTAGTCTGATGATATGATATTTAAAACAAGAAGAAGCTAATGATTTTAGGATGAAGAGAGGGAGAATGGTGGGATGAAACATAAAAGGGCACGTAAACTCCCTCCACCTCCGTGCCTCAGCCTTTGAGAGGAAAAGGAGAGAAAACAGCCACATCTAGAGAGGGCTGCAAGGAAGCCAGATCACCAGGGAAGAGTCGAGTTAGCTATAGCAAGAAGGTGAAGTTCAGGGATAGTATTAAAAATACAAGGGATTGTGCTGGCAAGAATGACAGTGAGTTCAGAGGACACAATGGAAGGGTTTCAAAGGAGATGAGGTCAGAGAAAAGGAAGTAAGAGCCATTATGGAGATGAAAGTCTGAGGATGAAAGGTGACCAGGGAGTCCCAGCTTCTTGTGACATCGTTCTTAAATAGGGATAAAGAACACCATGGATTATCCCTGGTGGTCTCATAGCCCAGAGTGGTGGGGAGGCTGGGAACATTGAGGAGTCTACCAAGAACACAGAGATATGGGTCCCCACTTCACTCCTGCCAATGGTTATATGGAAGTTGAGGGAGCAATGGTCCTATTTCCCAGAGACACAAGAGCTCTAGGCTCCTTCTGGACCACCTGGGGAAGAGGATATCACATCTCATTAATACCTACAGATGAAGTCGTAGGAGGAAGAAAAAGAGACCACCTAAGGACAGATATGCAGGAAGGAAGGTCAGAGTGCGTGGAGCCAGTAGGAGGTATTGGAGCTATGAGGGAACTTCGGAGTGTCTACATTGAATGTTTTCATTTCAGTGAGGAGGAAATGAGTTCAGAGAAGAAGAGCAAACCCACTGTAAGTAGGGACCTATGCAATATATCTTAGGAAGCTCTCTTCAAAAACAACTATCCAAAAAGACATAATGGATCATTGATCTATTCGGGGGGAAATCTGTTCATTGCAAATAGGCAAAACTTGTTTAAAAATGTTTCTCATAATCCACTTAAAATTTCTGTTGACAACACTATTATTGGTAGCTGCTTCAGCGGTACCACAAATAAATTCTCATTACAGGAGAGCAGCGATTGATTTTTCTTGTACATTTGGTATTAGAGTTACCAATTATGGGCCCTGAAGTAAAATGTCTTGTTACATGACAAATTTAAAATAATAAATTTTGAAAAATGAAACTCTTCTAGGTCGGAAGATGGCGGCGTAGGAGGACGCTGGGCTCACCGCGCGTCCTGCTGATCACTTAGATTCCACCTACACCTGCCTAAATAACCCAGAAAACCGCCAGAGGATTAGCAGAACAGAGTCACCGGACCCAAGTGCAGACGAGAGGCCCACGGAAGAGGGTAGGAAGGGCGGCGAGGCGGTGCGCGCTCCACGGACTGGCGGGAGGGAGCCGGGGCGGAGGGGCGGCTCGCCGGCCAAGCAGAGCCCCCGAGTCCGGGGCCTGACAGACTGTGTTCCGACAGCAAGCGCGACTTAGCGTCTGGGAGGTCATAAGTTAACAGCTCTGCTCGGAAAGCGGGAAGGCTGGAGGACAAAGGGAGGGTGAGCTGCGGAGCCCCCGGACGACAGAGCTCAGTTTGGCGGGGAACAAAGGCGCTAGCCAGCGCCATCTCCCCCGCCCATCCCCCAGCCAAAATCCCAAAGGGAACCGGTTCCGGCCAGGGAAATTGCTCGCTCCCCGCAAACACCCAACTCTGTGCTTCTGCGGAGCCAAACCTCCGGCAGCGATCTGACTCCCTCCGGCTGCCACAGGGCCCCTCCTGAAGTGGATCACCTAAGGAGAAGCGAGCTAAGCCTGCCCCCCCCCCCGCCGCCGTGCACCTTGCCTTCCCACCCCAGCTAATACGCCAGATCCCCAGCATCACAAGCCTGGCAGTGTGCAAGTAGCCCAGACGGGCCACGCCACCCCACAGTGAATCCCGCCCCTAGGAGAGGGGAAGAGAAGGCACACACCAGTCTGACTGTGGCCCCAGCGGTGGGCTGGGGGCAGACATCAGGTCGGACTGCGGCCCCGCCCACCAACTCCAGTTATACACCACAGCACAGGGGAAGTGCCCTGCAGGCCCTCACCACACCAGGGACTATCCAAAATGACCAAGCGGAAGAATTCCCCTCAGAAGAATCTCCAGGAAATAACAACAGCTAATGAGCTGATCAAAAAGGATTTAAATAATATAACAGAAAGTGAATTTAGAATAATAGTCATAAAATTAATCGCTGGGCTGGAAAACAGCATACAGGACAGTAGAGAATCTCTTGCTACAGACATCAGGGGACTAAGGAACAGTCACGAGGAGCTGAAAAATGCTTTAAAGGAAATGCAAAACAAAATGCAAACCACCACGGCTCGGATGGAAGAGGCAGAGGAGAGAATAGGTGAACTAGAAGATAAAGTTATGGAAAAAGAGGAAGCTGAGAAAAAGAGAGATAAAAAAATCCAGAAGTATGAGGGGAAAATTAGAGAACTAAGTGATACACTAAAAAGAAATAATATACGCATAATTGGTATCCCAGAGGAGGAAGAGAGAGGGAAAGGTGCTGAAGGGGTACTTGAAGAAATAATAGCTGAGAACTTCCCTGAACTGGGGAAGGAAAAAGGCATTGAAATCCAAGAGGCACAGAGAACTCCCTTCAGACGTAACTTGAATCGATCTTCTGCACGACATATCATAGTGAAACTGGCAAAATACAAGGATAAAGAGAAAATTCTGAAAGCAGCAAGGGGTAAACGTGCCCTCACATATAAAGGGAGACCTATAAGACTCGTGACTGATCTCTCTTTTGAAACTTGGCAGGCCAGAAAGAATTGGCACGAGATTTTCAGGGTGCTAGACAGCAAAAATATGCAGCCGAGAATCCTTTATCCAGCAAGTCTGTCATTTAGAATAGAAGGAGAGATAAAGGTCTTCCCAAACAAACAAAAACTGAAGGAATTTGTCACCACTAAACCAGCCCTACAAGAGATCCTAAGGGGGACCCTGTGAGACAAAGTACCAGAGACATCACTACAAGCATAAAACATACAGACATCACAATGACTCTAAACCCGTATCTTTCTATAATAACACTGAATGTAAATGGATTAAATGCGCCAACCAAAAGACATAGGGTATCAGAATGGATAAAAAAACAAGACCCATCTATTTGCTGTCTACAAGAGACTCATTTTAGACCTGAGGACACCTTTAGATTCAGAGTGAGGGGATGGAGAACTATTTATCATGCTACTGGAAGCCAGAAGAAAGCTGGAGTAGCCATACTTATATCAGACAAACTAGACTTTAAATTAAAGGCTGTAACAAGAGATGAAGAAGGACATTATATAATAGTTACAGGGTCTATCCATCAGGAAGAGCTAACAATTATAAATGTCTATGCGCCGAATACCGGAGCCCCCAAATATATAAAACAATTACTCATAAACAGAAGCAACCTTATTGATAAGAATGTGGTAATTGCTGGGGACTTTAACACCCCACTTACAGAAATGGATAGATCATCTAGACACACGGTCAATAAAGAAACAAGGGCCCTGAATGAGACACTGGATCAGATGGACTTGACAGATCTATTTAGAACTCTGCATCCCAAAGCAACAGAATATACTTTCTTCTCGAGTGCACATGGAACATTCTCCAAGATAGATCATATACTGGGTCACAAAACAGCCCTTCATAAGTTTACAAGAATTGAAATTATACCATGCATACTTTCAGACCACAATGCTATGAAGCTTGAAATCAACCACAGGAAAAAGTCTGGAAAACCTCCAAAAGCATGGAGGTTAAAGAACACCCTACTAACGAATGAGTGGGTCAACCAGGCAATTAGAGAAGAAATCAAAAAATATATGGAAACAAACGAAAATGAAAATACAACAATCCAAACGCTTTGGGACGCAGCGAAGGCAGTCCTGAGAGGAAAATACATTGCAATCCAGGCCTATCTCAAGAAACAAGAAAAATCCCAAATACAAAATCTAACAGCACACCTAAAGGAAATAGAAGCAGAACAGCAAAGGCAGCCTAAACCCAGCAGAAGAAGAGAAATAATAAAGATCAGAGCAGAAATAAACAATATAGAATCTAAAAAAACTGTAGAGCAGATCAACGAAACCAAGAGTTGGTTTTTTGAAAAAATAAACAAAATTGACAAACCTCTAGCCAGGCTTCTCAAAAAGAAAAGGGAGATGACCCAAATAGATAAAATCATGAATGAAAATGGAATGATTACAACCAATCCCTCAGAGATACAAACAATTATCAGGGAATACTATGAAAAATTATATGCCAACAAATTGGACAACCTGGAAGAAATGGACAAATTCCTGAACACCCACACCCTTCCAAAACTCAATCAGGAGGAAATAGAAAGCTTGAACAGACCCATAACCAGCGAAGAAATTGAATCGGTTATCAAAAATCTCCCAACAAATAAGAGTCCAGGACCAGATGGCTTCCCAGGGGAGTTCTACCAGACGTTTAAAGCAGAGATAATACCTATCCTCCTCAAGCTATTCCAAGAAATAGAAAGGGAAGGAAAACTTCCAGACTCATTCTATGAAGCCAGTATTACTTTGATTCCTAAACCAGACAGAGACCCAGTAAAAAAAGAGAACTACAGGCCAATATCCCTGATGAATATGGATGCCAAAATTCTCAATAAGATACTAGCAAATCGAATTCAACAGCATATAAAAAGAATTATTCACCACGATCAAGTGGGATTCATTCCTGGGATGCAGGGCTGGTTCAACATTCGCAAATCAATCAACGTGATACATCACATTAACAAAAAAAAAGAGAAGAACCATATGATCCTGTCAATCGATGCAGAAAAGGCCTTTGACAAAATCCAGCACCCTTTCTTAATAAAAACCCTTGAGAAAGTCGGGATAGAAGGAACATACTTAAAGATCATAAAAGCCATTTATGAAAAGCCCACAGCTAACATCATCCTCAACGGGGAAAAACTGAGAGCTTTTTCCCTGAGATCAGGAACACGACAGGGATGCCCACTCTCACCGTTGTTGTTTAACATAGTGCTGGAAGTGCTAGCATCAGCAATCAGACAACAAAAGGAAATCAAAGGCATCAAAATTGGCAAAGATGAAGTCAAGCTTTCGCTTTTTGCAGATGACATGATATTATACATGGAAAATCCAATAGACTCCACCAAAAGTCTGCTAGAACTGATACATGAATTCAGCAAAGTTGCAGGATACAAAATCAATGTACAGAAATCAGTTGCATTCTTATACACTAACAATGAAGCAACAGAAAGACAAATAAAGAAACTGATCCCATTCACAATTGCACCAAGAAGCATAAAATACCTAGGAATAAATCTAACCAAAGATGTAAAGGATCTGTATGCTGAAAACTATAGAAAGCTTATGAAGGTAATTGAAGAAGATTTAAAGAAATGGAAAGACATTCCCTGCTCATGGATTGGAAAAATAAATATTGTCAAAATGTCAATACTACCCAAAGCTATCTACACATTCAATGCAATCCCAATCAAAATTGCACCAGCATTCTTCTCGAAACTAGAACAAGCAATCCTAAAATTCATATGGAACCACAAAAGGCCCCGAATAGCCAAAGGAATTTTGAAGAAGAAGACCAAAGCAGGAGGCATCACAATCCCAGACTTCAGCCTCTACTACAAAGCTGTCATCATCAAGACAGCATGGTATTGGCACAAAAACAGACACACAGACCAATGGAATAGAATAGAAACCCCAGAACTAGACCCACAAACATATGGCCAACTCATCTTTGACAAAGCAGGAAAGAACATCCAATGGAAAAAAGACAGCCTCTTTAACAAATGGTGCTGGGAGAACTGGACAGCAACATGCAGAAGGTTGAAACTAGACCACTTTCTCACACCATTTACAAAAATAAACTCAAAATGGATAAAGGACCTAAATGTGAGACAGGAAACCATCAGAACCTTAGAGGAGAAAGCAGGAAAAGACCTCTCTGACCTCAGCCGTAGCAATCTCTTACTCGACACATCCCCAAAGGCAAGGGAATTAAAAGCAAAAGTGAATTACTGGGACCTTATGAAGATAAAAAGCTTCTGCACAGCAAAGGAAACAACCAACAAAACTAAAAGGCAACCAACGGAATGGGAAAAGATATTTGCAAATGACATATCGGACAAAGGGCTAGTATCTAAAATCTATAAAGAGCTCACCAAACTCCACACCCGAAAAACAAATAACCCAGTGAAGAAATGGGCAGAAAACATGAATAGACACTTCTCTAAAGAAGACATCCAGATGGCCAACAGGCACATGAAAAGATGTTCAGCGTCGCTCCTTATCAGGGAAATACAAATCAAAACCACACTCAGGTATCACCTCACGCCAGTCAGAGTGGCCAAAATGAACAAATCAGGAGACTATAGATGCTGGAGAGGATGTGGAGAAACGGGAACCCTCCTGCACTGTTGGTGGGAATGCAAATTGGTGCAGCCGCTCTGGAAAGCAGTGTGGAGGTTCCTCAGAAAATTAAAAATAGACCTACCCTATGACCCAGCAATAGCACTGCTAGGAATCTACCCAAGGGATACAGGAGTACTGATGCATAGGGGCACTTGTACCCCAATGTTCATAGCAGCACTCTCAACAATAGCCAAATTATGGAAAGAGCCTAAATGTCCATCAACTGATGAATGGATAAAGAAATTGTGGTTTATATACACAATGGAATACTACGTGGCAATGAGAAAAAATGAAATATGGCCTTTTGTAGCAACGTGGATGGAACTGGAGAGTGTGATGCTAAGTGAAATAAGCCATACAGAGAAAGACAGATACCATATGGTTTCACTCTTATGTGGATCCTGAGAAACTTAACAGGAACCCATGGGGGAGGGGAAGGAAAGGAAAAAAAAAAAAAAAAGGACGTTAGAGTGGGAGAGAGCCAAAGCATAAGAGACTGTTAAAAACTGAGAACAAACTGAGGGTTGATGGGGGGTGGGAGGGAGGGGCGGGTGGGTGATGGGTATTGAGGAGGGCACCTTTTGGGATGAGCACTGGGTGTTGTATGGAAACCAATTTGTCAATAAACTTCATATAAAAAAATAAATAAAAAAAAAAGAAAAAAAAAAAATAAAATAATAAATTTTGGGATTTACCATGACAACATTCTCAGAGAATATTCTTTGAAAAACTACCGGGAAATTAAAAATCCAAGTGGATTGTATGCCTAAAAGCTTTGTTTTAGCGATGCTTCAGAAAAAAAAAAAATCCCAAAACATATTATCCTAAAATTTTAAGAATTTGTACTTTACCAGTATAAAAATAGTTACAGAATATGTATACTATTCTTAAACGTATTTTGTTTCAGTGATGTTTGTGAAATTTGACAAACTATTTGATAAATTTAGATTCTCTTGAAGGCTTTTAACTACATTTTATAATTTCTTCTTTTTTAAAATTGTTAAGGTTTATTTATTTTTGAGAGACTGAGAAGCAGAGCACGAGTGGGGGAGGGACAGAGAGAAAGGGAGACACAGAATCCGAAGCAGGTTCCAGGCTCTGTACCGCCAGCACAGAGCCTGATGTGGGGCTCAAATTCACCAGCTGTGAGATCGTGTGACCCGAGCCAAAGTCAGACACTTAACCCACTGAGCCACCAAGGTGCCCCAACGTTATTATTACTTCTTAGGACTTGATTTGGCTACTTTGATGAACCCTAACTCTCTGATACAGCCTTTTAGATTTCCAAACTGATATTTGGAGGCCCCAAATTGTTTCCACCATAACTTGTTTACCCCAGGTGTGACTCAGTTAGGTGTTCTTAGCCAGATCACACCAGGCCCAGCACTGGCTCTATGTCTATCCCGAGAACCACATGCCAGGAACACAAGCATGCTTCCCTGAGCTGATGGCAAACTCACTGTTTTCCTGGGAAAAGCTTGGACCGCACATAAATATATAAAGAGAGAATGCCCCACCGGAAAAAAAAAGGGGGGTGGGGGGATTTTGAAATAATTTGTGGAATGCACAATTTATTCCATACCTAGGGCTTTTTTGAGTTTTTTTTAAATTGTCATACGTGTTTATTTCTATAATTTATATGTATATGCTTCTTTATAACCAGATTTCTCCTACATACCCTCCCCAATGAATCTACGCTTAAAGTGTGGTAGGCAATGGGATCACTTAACTTTTGCCACAACTCACTCTTATCCATTGATTTGGAAACCTCATTCAAGAGAACCTTCTCTACCAAGAATTGGCCCTCTGATGCAGCGGCAAGGTGCCATTAACTATCATTTCCACCGACAGCTGAGTTTGTGGTTTTGCTTTCAGCACTTTTTCCCCTTGTGTGGCGTGTAGAACAAAAGATGTTACTAATGTAGTAATGTGAGTAATCCGAACCTGTGGTTACCACTGCCGTGAAAATTTTCTTTCTCAGTAGGAAAGTGTCACCGGTCATTCCCAAGATGTTACACATGAACAGAAAAAAAAAGTGAATGATATTGGCTCTTAGCCTTTGGTCTAGGAAATAAAACTGAGTTCTTCACTTGTGGTTAAAGTCACTGTGGCATCACATACCATTTTTTCATTAGGAGATGAGCTAAGCGGGAAGCAGCGACCTGAGACATGTCATAAGTGAATTTTACGCTTATGACGTTCGCTTTGCATTAATAATACAGATAGCAGCCATAAAAGTGGGTGTCTATATCTTATTAAATTTTCTCCTTCTAATCTCCTCAAAACAACACACGGCATATTAATGTTTTGCTTTCTTAAGTGTTTTGCTTTTCTTTGAAGAGAAAGCCAATTTTTTTTCTCCCCATCAGCGGCACACCAGTTCTTCTGTTTTCATACTCAGTTGGTATCTATCTCAAAAAGACTATGAGGATGCACATCTTTATTTTGGGAAACAGGCTTTGCTCTAGGGCAGTGATAGGAGAACTCAGCACCAGTTAAGTGACATGAGGTTCAAATCAGGAGTCCCGTAAGTACATGGTTCCTAAATGACAGCCCCCGCATTGGGCATGCCTACATCTTCCCAAAGCTCCCTGAGTCCACTCTTCTCTCCATCTTCACTTTCTCCTCTGTTCCAATTGCCATCATCTTTCACATGCACCACTGCAGGGACTTTTAATTGCTTCCCAAGATTCCACTCCTACAAGGAGGGCAGCGAGCATGTCTGCAGGCCACTGTGGTTGGTCAAAACCCACGGCATACAGTTTGTTAAATATTTGTATTACCGTCCCTGCCCACAATCCTTTGCCTCAGAATAGCCAGTATGATCTCTACAGCATAAATCATGGCTTTCCACTCCTCTGATCATAATGATTTTAGCTGGCTGACTATACCTGAAACCACCACTGATCTAACTTAACATCAAGAGAGAGAAACAATCAGGTACTACGTGCTTTCCAAATGATACAATAGGCAGTTCGCAGCACCACGTATCCTTGCCCAAAACTTGAAACCGAAGCTGAGTATGCCTCTACATCTAATTACCAGTTTACAGGAAATCCTGGGGAAGATTGACAGTTAAATGTCACAGGGGGATACCAGCCCCAAAGTGGAAAGGTGGAAAATTCTGTAGGACAAATGATCTGGTTTCTTCAACGTATAAATGTTAAGAGACAAGAGTCTGAGTACCGTTATAGATCTAGGAAATCTATCTATCCATTTGGTTTGGATTCTGAGTCAAACAATCCAGCTATCAAGAAGACATTGGTGAGATTTTCAATTTTGACAATATTAATAAATTGTTGTCAATTTTTTCCGTGTGATAGTGATATTCTAGCTGTGTGGGTTTTTTTTTTTTTTTGAGTCCTTATTTCTCAGACAGACTTCAGTCTACATTTATGGATTAAACTAAGCTATCTGGAATTTTCTTTAAAATGATCTGGAGTGGAGAGTGGGATATGTAGGTGAACCAAGATTGTCAGATGTAGGACTTTTTTAAGCTGAATGCTAAGCATATTAAAGTTTGTGTTTTTTTTTATTTTTTTTTACATGTATTTATTTTTGAGAAACAGAATGAGACAAAGTGTGAGCAGGGGAGGGGCAGAGAGAGAAGCAGACACAGAATCTGAAGCAGGCTCCAGGCTCTGAGCAAGTGGTCAGCACAGAGCCTGATGCGGGGTTCGAACCCACAAACTGTGAGATCATGACCTGAGCCGAAGTCGGACACTCAACCGACTGAGCCACCCAGGTGCCCCTGTCTGGTTTTACACATATTTTTTTTTTTTTACAATCGTCTCTCTACTTTTTTAAAGTTTCAAGATTTTATGACAAAGAGGTGAAAATATTCGTAGATAGAAAACCATTTGGAGCTGTCTTTTTACTCTCGGAGTAAAATTTAAACTCCTCTGGCTGACCTGCTAGTCCTACACGATCTCGTTCCCACAGGCTTCTCTGACCCCATTTCGTCCCATTCTTGCTACTTATTATGCTCCAGCTGCCCTGGTCCCTTTTCCACTTCCTGAACACTCCACAGTCTTTCCCACTTCAAGGTCCTTGCTCTTGCTGTTTCCTCTGCCCGGAGTCTCTGTGCCTGCAACTCACACGGCTCTCTCAACTTTGATCTTCCAAGTCTCAGCTTCAATATCAGCTTAAATATTGTTTCATGTCAGAAATGTGCCCTGAGCACCCTTTCTGAAATAACCCTCTGCATACCCACCCACCCCAGCCAGTTATGTTTATCATATTCCTCTGTTATTTTTTTTTCCAAGCACTTATCACATTCTGAAATAATCTGTTGTGCCGTTTTTGTTGTTGTTTACTTGTTTGTTTTCTGCTTCCCCAGTAGATTGCAAGCACCTGAGGAAGGGGTATTATCTCTTTGCGTGGCTGTTGCCCAGTATTAGAACAATACCTAGCATGCAATGAGCACTCAATAAATACACGCTGAATACACAAATGGTGCATTAAAAATGAACAAACTGGGGGAAAGAGCCACTACCAGAGACCTTGAGTTAGCTAATCAATTGAGTATCTCTTCAAACTAAAAATCTAGACAGTCACACATGGAGTATGACCCAGATTCCCTACATGGAAATGATGCAGGAAGACAACCTCAGAGCCTTCAAAGATACTCCTCTCGGTTGGCTCAGAGATGATTGTTGTCTAGCGAAATCCAGAATTTCCGGAATACTTGAGTCATTATGCGGCTAGATCTGAGCAGGAGATGGTATCTAAATACATACATACTGAACCCATCGCTTCGCCACTTCGAAAGGTGCTGCAGGAGCCAGAGCATAGCTAAGCTCACATTAGTTCTCCATTCCCAAAGTTCTTCTTCTCTCAGAGGTGAGTAAATTGCAGGTCTCTAAGAGATTACCGTTCACGGACACCTGCAGCCCTCAATGTAAATTGAGCATCAGCATCAGAAGGTGCAAGAGAAAGTATCAACACATTACCATGGCAATAATTCCTGTTATTTTCTCCTTGCAAATACTACTGGGGGACATTTAAGGGAAAATGAACTACAGCTTCTTATCGATTCATTCCCCCAAAAACTGGCCTCTGTTCTCACATTGAGTATATCTTCTTACCTGGGACCTGGATTCCTGACTTGAGGGTGATGACATAGTCACAGTCTTGATAAGACAGTAATTTTCTGTCTTCCTACTCCAAGAACGCCTTCCCCAAGATCACAACTGGCTGGACAACTCTGGCACATTCATGGCAGACAGGAGGACAATTGTAGCCAGGTTCACAGATGGTGCTGGTACAAAGTTAAAACAATACCACCCAAGTCGCCAAAGCATCACGCATCATAGGCTGGTCTCATCAGATAATATGAGAGTAAGTGGATATAAACCCTAGCAGCTCAGTAAATCCCTTAAAGTGGGTTAGATTATTACTTCAATTTTTAACTTTGTCATTACATTAGAACTATTCATCTATGCCTCTTTGCCATATCATGACCGCCAGATCAGATGGAAGTTATGTCCCTGCCCCAGTGATGTTGGGATTGGCCATATAACTGACTTTGGCCAATAGAACCTTAACAGATATTATGCAAACAGAATCTTAAAATATGTTTGCATGATTTGGCCTTGGCCTCCTGAATTTCCATCATCTGCCATGTGAAAGACATGTTCATTGGTTGCAGAATGAAACGTGTGGAGTACATCTGAAACTAGACCAGCAGCCTGTAGCTGGCCCAGAGACCTATGAGCAAGGCAATGTTTTAAGACATTGAGATTTGGATGCCGTTATGTAGCATTATCACAAGACAATCTTCACATGGAACCTGAAGGCTCAAAGCTCAGTGAAATGATTCTCTCTGTCCTCTTCATCAGTGAACTTGTCATTGTTATTTGCTCAGTTGAGGAAGGTTTCAGTCATGCCAGCAGCCCATGGTGTGATGCACCAGAGCTCAGTCAATGAAAATTCCCGAATTATCCAAAGTATAACTAATGCAGATTATAAAACTCGGTCAAGATACACCTGTGTCCTTTTTCCTTTGGGAGTTACTACTATATTCACATGAGGGAAGGGTCTGAAAAATTAACCTATCCTATCCCCAGTTCACCTGATCAAGAATTTATTTTGATAGCCTCAGAACAAGTTCTCCTGATATATGTTGCATTAAAGTTCTTTTAAGACCTTATAGGGAGTTGACACTTTGTATCCATGTCAAATTTGACTAGTACTCAGAATGCAAGCCATCCATTCCATCTACCTTCTCCAGTACTCTCGTCCAGCACACTGTTCCTACAGCCCTTGCAAATGGAGGCAAGTCATTGATACCTACTCCTAGTTCACAGATTACTCCTTAGAAGTAGCTTCCAGTTACTTCTTATTGTAGATAATGCTATTGGCCCTAATTCATCATCCTACCTTTCACCAACACCCTTTGTCATGGGACTTGACCATCCTTCCCACTAAAGGGGCAGAAATATTTTCCTGCCACTTGTCTTTGGATTCAACTTGCAATGGTTAATCACATGAGGAGGACATGCCAATTTGGCAGTTCTGAGCCTGAACCTTAAGAGCTTAAACTTTAAGAGACCTTACATTTTTACACTCACAGTCTTAAATCCTCAGAGGAAGAGAGAGATACTGAAAGCAGCGTCAAGCCCACATCAGCTATGCCATCTAGAGAAGTCAAACCTTGGTCAATGGACCCCAGATGGCCTGTTGACTTAAGATCCAAATGAGTGTTTATGTATGATGGTGAGATATGGTGGATGTTTATTACACAGGGTTTTGTGACCATTAAAAATGGATATGCACTCCAACCTGCTATTCTTAGAAAAGAAAATCCTTTTAGGGTCATGTCATCTCTCTACACCACTGTTTATACCTACTTGTCGAGAAGAGCGCTTTATGTATTAACGATATTAAATCTTTGCCATCGTTTCTAAAAGAAGCTTTTTCCAATATGTTTTTTATCTTTTAAATTTGCTAAAAGTAGTTTTTTGATTAAAACTTTAACATTTTAATTTAATGAGACCCCTTGATCTATTCTTGATGAAGTTGCCTACCTTTAGTATTTACAAAATTGGTCATCAACCTCAGATCAGTTAACCCCTTCCATTTTGATGGGAATATATTTATTTACATACTCAGGTCCTTCACATAAAATTGAAAAGTTTTCTGCAGTTATGTCTTTGCATGTTGCTACTGTTCCAAAAGAACAGAGAAGGTCTTCTTTTGGAATATTTATATTTCTTAGGTCTTGTATTTGAGGACACAGAGGTGTAATCCATGAGTCACATTCTATCCAGCTAAGATATTAACAGATTACAAGATTAGGTGTCAGAAATTTTGAATCAGGAGTCCTGAGAACAAATGAAAATTATTATTTGTGAAATTACATGAATTTCCCTTTTCATTCATCACGTTTCTGTTTGGGCCTTTCTACTGACATCGCTTCTTAAAGGACAAAGGCCTTACCCAGAAGGTTAATATTATGATCCACTTTTTCTTAAAATAATAACATTTTAGGAAGAAAACAGCCGTTTGAGAAAATATAACAAACAAATCTGATCAAAGCGAGACGTTGCAAGGACTTAGTGGGGGGATCAAGAGCATGTATGTGAAGCTAGAATGCCAAGATGCCAGTAAGTGCTACTGGTCAGCCACTCTGTGACCTTGTATACTTCACTTACGCTCTCTGTGCCTCAGTTTCTTCATCTGCAAAATAAGTATACAGTGATACTATTATGTAGATTATATAGGTTGATACTTGTAAAGTGTTTAAAATAGTGCCTGGCCCATAGAATGATTTTTACCAAAAACAAATAAATGAATAATTAATTAATTGAAATTAAAAAAATGGAAGTATATAGGAGAAAGAAATGTGTTCCACAGAGAGGGGACAGAATGTCCATTAATGCTTGCGCACATTAATACTGGCCTGCCAGTTGTTTTCAAGCCGCCTTCCATTTTGATTGGCTGACACCCATTTTCTGGATTTCAACTCTGAATCTTGCAAACATTCCTGACAAAAGGGAGTTGAGAGTCTAAGGGACTAAAGCTCAAAGAGCAAAGACAGAAGAAAGGTGTGGCAAGATGAGGTTGAATGAGAACAGACAATACCCTGGAAGCTAGAGCCAGAACGAGGGTGTGGAAAGTAGGGAGACAGGGGATAAAATGTAAGAAGACACTCACACTCAGGATCGAGCAGGTACCATTTGCACAATGCTGAAAGTGAGTTTCTCCTTCAGATTTGTATGCCAGGTGTCCCACTGGCCTCATCTTGTTACAAGCCTTGCTGGGGACGATTTTTTAGAGTTGCTTCTTATGACAGGGCAAGGAAAAGCCATTAAAGGCTTTTAAAGGGTGAGCCAGGTGGACGTGTTCTTTGAAAAGTTCTCCCTGGCTATCCAGTCAAGGAAGAAGCCAGCCAGGAAGATCCAGTGTGGGCAGCAGATGATGCCTATTAGAAGCAGTGCCTGGTTGGAAATCCAGATCATTCGCTGCCCCCAGAGGATTATAGAGTGTAACCAAGGTGATACGTGCTCTCAGGAACAACTTGCCCAAATATGCTACCATGCTACCCCACAGCTAGCCCTTACAGCCCATTCAGGCTTCAAAAGCTGTCTCCTGGGACATATGTAGCCCAGGATCCATGGCTACTGGGGCCTAGAAGCTAAGCCTAGAATAGTTGTTAAGAAGCCAGAGGGTCTTAGAAACTAGTCCCAGCACGTGGACATTGATGGGACAACATCATTGTCAAAAGAGAGGACAGTAATATTGAAGTAAGGACAACAAAGGAATCTCTAGGAAGAATTTAGAATCCCAAAAATTGTACCCAGACCCATAGTTCCCATGTCTGTGAGGGTTGAAATCTGAACTGTAGAGTTAGGAGGATTTTGGTTATGAGTAACAAAATATTCTATTCAAATTGGCCTAAAACAATGGAAGGGATTAATTATAGCACTTGACTAAAACATAGGGCAGGTTTGGGGCATTATTTAATTTATAAGCCAGCTCCATTTCTTTCTGAATCTCTAAACTTTGGCCTCCTCATACTGGTTTCATTCTTGGACTAAATTTCTTCGTGGTAACAAGATGCCTACAGCAGTAACTAGTGTAAACATCTTGAACATTCACATCAGGAAGAGATAATATTCTTCCTTTCGATTACTGATCACAATCTCTGAGCTTCAAAGTGACAGGACTCTCTCTGAATGAATCTCCATAGCCTGGTTAATTCCACTGGTCCTGTGTTGACTAGACCATTCACTGCGGCAAAGACATTAACCAGCATTTATCTCCATCTTTCCTCACTCCCCATCCTCCTTACCTTGCTTTATTTTTACTCTATAGATGTCATCATTCAACTTACTATATACTTGTGTTTATTTGTTGTCTATTTCCCATTAAAAGAATGTAAGCCCCGTGATGGTAGAGACTCTGCTTTGTTTCTTGTGCCTAGAACTGTGTCTGGCACAAATAACTATTTGTTGGATGGATGGGTGGATGGGTGGGCGGATGGATGATGGATGTTTGTAGTAGTGTGAGTAGTGAATGGCTACGGAAGAAGCAGAGGACAGCCATAGACTGGTTTTTCAGGAAAATTAGCTATCAGTGGAAAAAAGAATGATAGGACTGTGGCTTGAGGTTCACAGTGAGCTTGGGTCAAGATTTCTTTTTGTAAGATGAGAGATCTCTACATAATTGTATGCTGAGAAAAGAGATCCAGAGAGAGAGAGAGTTTGAAGTGTGAAAGACATACTCTTTTCTTAGTATAATGTAACTAGAAAAACAAATTGGCTTCTATCTGTTAAGAAACAAAGCAAATCAGTTTTAACTCTTATCTTGTTTTCCTTGAGTGACATCTAGAGTTAGATCAGAAGTACTAAATCTTTTCTAGCTCTGCTTTATCTCAAGATTATCATTTGTGTGGATCAGTGTTTCTCAAATTATTTTCTATGAAACAAAGACACAGTGTTACTGAATGATAAAGCTAACATATTCTTGGATCAAAAAACTTCTGGAAACCAGTGAAACAAAATTAAGAAGGTGTTTCAGTGTAGAACCCCTCCAAGCCTTTAATATTCCCATGTAAAGTATAATTCCCAAGATGGAAAATATAGTTTTCATCATTTCCCCAAACTTGCTAAGTAAGAAAACACTTTTGTAAGGTAAAAAAAAAAAGGTATTCATTAACATGTTGAAGAAATGCTAATACTCAGACTGGTGTCTGTCATATTTGCTCTTTTCTTGGTAGCAAGAACACCTTTGTTTGTGTTTAATACTGTTAGGTCCAAAGGATCTGTACTATTATGGTGGCCACATATTCTTGATTTGGTGTCAACTTCAGTAATCTGGTCACATGGTCCCTCTAAGAATTTTAAGACTTTCCAGAATTTGCTTCCTAATTTTTGATTCAGAAAATGCATTCACTACGTACATAGAAAAATAGTTTGGTCGATCAAGACAACATGGTTTCTATAGTTAAGAAATTGCCTCTGCTGTTTATTACCATGTCTTAGATAACAGACATACCTACCTGAGAGAAACTAAGGCACAAATGACAGATCAGAGAGGTGTCTTGCAGGTTACGGTTTTGGTCTACCTCAAGATAACATGTGATCTTACTGAAAATATTTAGTCTCTCTAAGCCTCCATTACTATACCCACAGAAACGCAAAATCGGTAATACATTTGCTGTTACTTCTCAGTCTTGGTGAGGATCCTTCAAGTCTGTGCAAAAATGGCAGCTCATCAGTGAGCCTTTTCCTGACCAAACGCTTAAAGAGCCAACCTCCCTCCTTTGCCCCCATTCCTGATCCCCTTCCCACCTTGATTGCTCTTAATACTTGTCATCTGACATACTCTATATTTAGCTTTTTTGTAGCAAGAATATTTAACATGAGATTCACCCTCAATAAATTTGAAGTTCACAATATTGTAAACTCTAAGCACAATGTTGTATGGCAGATCTCTAGAATTTATTCATCTTGTATAATTGAAACTTAACACACACAGGATAGCGACTTCCCACTTTCTCCCTTCCTTCAGCCCCTGGCAACCACCATTATACTTCTGCTACTATAAATTTGACTATTTTAGATATCTCATGTAAGTGGAATCATGCAATATTTCTCCTTCTGTTACTGGCTTATTTCACTTAGCATAATGTCCTCCACATTCATCCACGTTTTTGCATATGGCAGGTTTTTCTTCTATCTCATGGCTGAATAATGTGACATTGTATGTATATGCCACATTTTCTTTTATCCATTCATGTGCTGATGGGCATTTAGATTGTTTCCATGTGTGGTTATTGTGAACAATGCAGCAATGAATATAAGAGTGTTATCTCTTTGAGATCCTTATTTAAGTTCTTGTGGATACATACCCAGAAAGACGATTGCTACATCATATGGTAGTCCTGTGTATAATTTTCTGAGGAGTTCTCATACTGTTTTCTATAGCAGTTACACCATTTTGCATTCCCAACAGGGTACAAGGTTCCAATTTCTCCACATCCTCACCAGCACACACACACACACACACACACACACACATATATATATATATAAATAATGACAATCCTCACAGGTGCGAGGTCAGATCTCATTGAGGTTTTGGTTTGCATTTTCCTGATGATTGCTGATGTTGAGTACCTTTTCATGTACTTATTAACCACTTGTATGTCTTCTTTGGAAAAATATCTCTTCCACTTTGCCAATTTTTAAATCGGTTAACGGTTTTGTTTTTTTTTTTTGCTACTGAGATGTGTAAATTCTTTATATATTTTCAATTTTAACCCCTTATCATATATGTTCTTGGCAAATATCTTCTCCCACTCTATAAGTTACCTTTATATTTATTTCTTTATTTGTTTGTTGTTCAGATCCCCCCAACTAGGATGGTATTTTCACCTCTTTAATTTGTAAAACAGAACCTGACATTTAACAGGTAAAACAAATCAATCCTTGTAGGAATTAAAAAAAAAAAAAGCAGCCAAGTCAAATTTATGTGAACACTTGAAAAGTGATATAAAAGAATACATTGACAGAATGGGAAATAATATCAATAAAATCAACTACATATGAAAAGTCAATACATAGAGCCAATCATTGATTACGTTGGGAAATTAACTGGTAGAGAACAGTCACCGTGAGCTGATGTACCTGCAGAAGACTTTGTAGGCCAGAGAGGATCAGGAAGAAACATAGAATTTGGCTGAAAATGGAAGAATAAAGAGGGCACAGCAGATGGACAAAACAGCATATACAAGATCATGAAAGCAGAAAAAGCTTGTCTTATATGGGGGGCTTTTTTGAAAAACGAACCAATCTCAAGGAAAGTGTACATGTCAAGGGCTAGCGGGAGATGGATTTGTAAACTCATTCAGTCACCTGTTCCACAAATGCCTGTTGAGCACATGCCGTATGCTGGACTCAGCATCAGGACTGGTGACCGAAGAGGGCCTGACGACGGACTCTGCATATCAGGCTAACAATTTGGAAGATGCCCGTGCTGTGCCATGGGGTAGTTTCAGGATTAACAGACTACTGCTCTCAGAGTGCTCTGTAAGCCACTATGCTCCACGATGATATACATCTGTATCGTTCCCCAGCTGCCGATTGATCTGGTGAAAGCTTCATGTTAGACCATGCATCTAACCAGGTGGCCACACATAATATACTTTTGAAGATCACCCAGTGTGTCGGAATTTAGAAAGCATGGTTGTGGGGAAAGGAGAAAAGCCATAAAATAGGTCAGGTGCCATCAAGAAACAGACCTGTTTCATACTTTACGAACAGGAACTGCTAGAAGTAAGTGACAGTCTTTCCCAAATTGGACCCAGACTTCCAAAAGAAAAAATAATCTGCTCTGAAACTAATAAAACACTCTTCTGTGACCTCATTTGGAAGTGGCTGAGTGGCAGACTACAAGTGACTGAAGACAATAGATAGCTGTCCAAGAAAAGATCCGCCATCTACTCGGAAAATATAGACAGAGAAAACCTACGTCCTGCGTCTGTGATCCTCAGCACAGTCTTCTCCACCAACGGGCTGGTTTAACAGCAAGAATCATTTTCCTTAAAACATTGTTTTACTATGAGAATTATTACTTTTATCCTCAGAGAACTGACCGTGCCTCTTTCCATCCTGACATACTTGTCGAAACATTTTGCCCTTTGTAATAAATAATGCTTTGGGGCGCCTGGGTGGCTCAGTCGGTTAGGCATCCGACTTCGGCTCAGGTCATGATCTCGCGGTCCGTGAGTTCGAGCCCCGCGTCGGGCTCTGTGCTGACAGCTCGGAGCCTGGAGCCTGCTTCAGATTCTGTGTCTCCCTCTCTCTCTGACCCTTCCCTGCTCATGCTCTGTCTCTCTCTGTCTCAAAAATAAATAAACATTAAAAAAATTTTTTTTAAATAAATAATGCTTCATTCATTCATTCCTATGACTTTTTGAGCCCCTACTATGTTCTAGGCTCTCATTAGATGTTTGCAGTACAATGACCAGCGAGGCATAATCCCTACTCTTTTCGTTTTGTTTTGTGTTTTCATTGTGTTGTTGTCATCGGTTCTAACCCCTGCTCTTGCTGAGCTCTTGGTGGGACGAGAGAGCTGGACAAAGGAGTCACAGGTCACAATATAGTGTGTTAAGTGGCACAGTGTAAGCGTTTTGCAGGCATCGTGGCAGCAAGAAGAATCCAGAGGAGGAATCTCACTAGGCCTGCACTGAGGGTTAAAATAAGAGAGGGGCCACCAATGAATAGATAAGTAGAGCTCTAAACTACTTGGACAAGACTTATGATCTTGTAGAGATAGGAACAAATCTGGAAGGAAGGGACACTGGAGCTGAGACCTGAATGGAAGGAGCCAGCTGTGCAAACAGGAGGAAGACATTCCAGGGAGAGGAAGTAGCAAGAAGAAGGGCAAGAAGAAGCAAGAAGAAGGGAGTGACCTTGAAAGCTTCAGAAACAGAAAGGTCGGCAAAGAGATGAGGTCACTGAGAAAGGCCAGGCAACTCATGCAGGAACTTCTAGGCCACATAAGACTGTTCGATCCCAATGCTAAGGAGACCACTGAAAGGTATCACACAGGAAGGAATATGCTTTCGCTTACACTTTTAAAGTCCTCACCGGAGGGACGCCTGGGGGGCTCAGTCAGTTAAGCATCCGACTTCAGCTCAGGTCATGATCTCACAGTCCGTGGGTTCAAGCCCCGCGTTGGGCTCTGTGCTGACAGCTCGGAGCCTGGAGCCTGCTTCGGATTCTGTGTCTCCATCTCTCTCCGTCCCACCCCCACTTGTGCTCTGTCTCTGTCTATCAAAAATAAATAAAATGTAAAAAACAAAAAAAAAAAGTTCTCTCTGGAAGCTGTGACAAGGCTGGATTTGGAGGCAGGAGGCAAGTGGAGACAATGAGACTAGTCAGATGGGAGGCTTTCGCAGAGATGCCAGTGACACAGGCTGGGGAATACTAAAGCAGGATTTAGGGTATATTTGGGGCATGCTGATAAATTTGGTTTGGGGTATGAGGAAAGAGAAGAAGTCAAGGATAACCTTAGATTGTTGGCTTTAGCAATTGAGTAGGTGACGATTTATCACATAATGATAATAACTCACACTTTATAGTTTTTATTATGGCCCCGTCATGGCTCTAACTACGTCACATATGTTACTTCATTTAATCCCCACTGACACCACCACAAAATGGGTACCATTTCCATCACCCTTATTGTACAGAGAAGGGGAGGGAGGGATGGAAAGATTAAGCTCACTCAACTACTGGGGCGCCTGGGTGGCTCAGTCAGTTAAGCGTCTGACTCTTGGTTTGGGCTCCGATATGATCTCACAGTTTCATGAGTTTTGAGCCCTGCATCAGGCTCTGCACTGACAGCGCGAAGCCTGCTTGGGATTCTCTCTCTCCCTTTCTCTCTGCCCCTCCCCTGCTCACATGCTGTCTGTCTCTCTCAATGTAAATAAATAAACTTAACAACAACAACAAAAAAGCTCACTCAGCTTTTAAATTCCAGCCACTATTTGAACCCAGGATCTGCTGACTCCAGAGTCTGTGTGCTTGCCATGATGTCATCCTGTCCAGCATTTCCAAGTTGCTGCACACTAGAGGATGAACTGATCATAGAAGGCGAAACAAAACTTTTGCTTTTGACATTCTGTATGCAACGCCTCGTGGGGCAATGTCAACTACACAGCTGGACGTGTGAGTGTGGAATTCAGGGGCTAGGTCAGCCTGGAGATACCGATGGAGTCATCAGCACATGACAGATAGTGTTTAGAGTCATGGGGTTGAACTGGATATACCTAACAGCAATCTCTAACAAGGTTCAGAAGAGGCCCAAAGCCAAGCCCTGGGGTCCTCCAGCTTGTCATTTTTAGATAGGAACTCACTTGAGAGCCTGAGAAGCAGTAGCCAGGTGAGGTAGAAAGAACCCCAGAGGAACCTGGATTTCTAGAACCTACGAGATTGAAGTGTTGGCTTGATTCTCTGCCAGGCTCTGTCCTCATGGTGGCAGCTGGGTTGCAGTAGTTCAGCTTATATCCTTTCAAGCTTAAGGCTCATAAAGAGGAGAGAGACTCTCCTCCCAGGGAGAACATCCTAGAACTCACTCTGACTGGACCTTCTTGGGCTTATTCCAGAATTCTGTACCAATCACTGTAACTAGGGAGCCCTATTGTAGGATCCCACCCACAACATATGGAACGGCACTATCCACTATAGTTCATACTTTGCGTGACATTATCATCAGAATTTCAAAACCACCATGGCTAGAAAGTATACAGAGACACGATTTCTATGAAGAGAATGCTTTCTCGCCAGTATCCAAGAGTCAAAAGATTAACTTACCATGCCAAGGCTGCTGGCACTCATGGCTGTCCATATCTAAGCTCCAAATATGCCTTCTCTGTCTCAGCTACTCTACGCCTCATCTAAATGGTACAAGTAAATGGAAAATACAAAGTCACCAGAGCTTCATTTCAGATCAACTGCTCTGAAAACAGTTCTGGTTAAAAGAAATGTAACCACATGATTGGGAAGCCATTTCACCCACTCTCTTGTAGGAGTTTCTATCCTGTCATAGAGGGTAAGGTCAGGAACCGGCCATGCTTAGAATTTGCAGCATTCTTGGCCACAGAGGTCCTTTGACCCTTTCCCCTTATCTCTTCTCCTTATCCCCTTGACATTCACTCATTTATTCATTCAACAGCAGTTTATTGAGCACCTACTGGATAAGGCACTGGTTAGGTCCTGGAGACAGAGTAGTAAAAGAATCCAACAAAACCCCTCCCATCATGAAATTTAAATTCTAATAGAGGGAGACAGATGACACTAAATTAAAATAATATGTAAGTAATTTACACAGTATGTTAGGGGTGATATATACTATCGAGAGGGCAAAAAAAAAAAAAAAAAAAAAAGAATGTGGAGTGCCATGACAGGAGATGTGCAATTTTAAAGAGAATGGCCGCTTCTCTTAGGTAATTTTTCTGTGCCAACTATCTTTTTTTTTGAAATTATTATTATTTTTCTTAATGTTTATTTTTGAGAGAGACAGACAGAGTGTGAGTGGGAAAGGGGCAGAGAGAGAGTGGGAGGCACAGAATCTGAAATGGGCTCCAGGCTCTGAGCTGTCAACCCAGAGCCTGATGCGGGGCTCGAACTCGGGAATGGTGAGATCATGACCTAGGCTGAAGTTGGACGTTTGACCGACTGAGCCACCCAGGCGCCCCGTAACTATCTTATGTATAGAGAATTTTTTCCTGATTAGTTAAAAGCTTAAAATCAGTGATGCAGGAAGACATTTAATGGAAGGGGACGAGTGGGGGTCCAGAGGACATCAGTGGACCATCCCTGGTCCTCAAAGGCTGTGGATCAGAGTTTATTCTTGGGAAGGTGGGCCAAGCATGACTTATCCTAAATCCTGGAATTATGGCTTGTCTAGTTTTGAAGGGTGGGGAGTAAAAGGAGTTGGAGGAAGCTTTGGATAGGAGCTGAATAGGCAAGTGGGGCCTCCTTCCCCCCTGGAGAATTTTCAGTCCCATCCCTACTCCCCACAGCAGATGCAAACACCTGAGTTTATGGCTGGGGTTCTCCCTCTCCCTCCTACACCCAAAGCAGCAGAGAGCTGGGGTGTGGCACCCTCCAATCTCGGGGGACATAGGGAGAAGCCATTGTTGGGCAATCTCTGGCTGAGCAGAGTGGACTTTGTGTGGGTAGAGAAGAAGCACATGTATTATCCAGGGTATGCTTCTCTCTATTAAAATTATGTGAAACATTAAAATCAACTACCATTTGTAGTTAGGCTTGGCTAAGATTTCAAACTTATTGTTAAATAAGTGGCCCATAGGACATTTTAGGGTATGTCCCTCAGACCAAGAAAAGGTAAAAGGAGTATACATGTGAAAAGATGATCAATTTGACAAGTTGCCAGGGAAATGCAAGCTATAACAACGTGATGCCATTTTTGGTCATCAGGCTGGCAAAATGGAAAAATATTGACAATATCTAATGCTAGCAAGAATTTGGGGGAAATTAGCAATATAAGAATTATAAGAAATAATTCGGCAGTATTTAGCACATCTGGTGACTCTACAATCCTGCTTCTAGAAAACATCCCTATAAAAATAAAAATACAGGTGAGGAGACACACACACACACACACACACATATACACTTATTACAGCCTGTTTTGTAGGGACTATAAAGCCAAAACAACAAACTAAAATAGTTGAATAAATTATGCTGTCCTCATTCCATGGACTATTTTGCAGCTATTAAAATGAACATACATATATTTGGAAAGATGCCCCTGATGTGTTGAGTTGTAAAGTTGAAAGGTAGAATAAATGTGATGCTGTTTGTGTCTCTAATAAAAAGAGAAAGATATGTGTATATATCTCTTTTATTGTTGTTGTTGATAAAAACAGAAAAATTATGGCAAGAACTAGCAAACCATCATCACTGGCTCATGGAAGGTGGAGGTAAAGAGACAGAGAGAGATGACGATTTTCTTTATATGTCTTGATATTATTTTGATTCTACAGCAACATATATATATATTTTGAAGTAATAAATTATAAAAGAGAAAAGCAAAAGAATGACTGTGAGAAAATATGGCCCAAGAGCCCAACAAGGATTCACTAACCGTTGGGAATGCATTTGGAAGAGAATAATCCCCTGACATTGAAAGCGCCCAAAACCGTGCCATTGGAAAACAAGCGGGGAAACGTGGAACCATCTCATCCAGAAGAGAGATGAGGGGAAGAAATGACGGAGCTGAGACGGAAATGAGTGAAACGCTTGCTGTTTGCAGATGTTTAACATGTGGATGTGTCACCCAATGTCCATTCTCCCCCTCTCTCTCACAGGACAGAACCCTTGATTTTTAACTGAATGCATGCCTCCCCAAATACAGACTGCATTTTCTACCTTGCTTGGAGCCAGGCGTGACTCTGTAACCAAGTTCCGGCCCTGCTCTGTGCACACACACAGGGTGCATGTTAACTTCCAGCCTGAACCTTTAAAGGGAAAGGACAGAGCCTCTTCTTCCCCACCATACCTCCCAACTAATCCACCTGTCCCATGGAGGATGTGTCACAAGTACTCTGAACCTCAAATTTTGGAACTAGGAAAACAGATGATGAATTTCAAGAGGATAGATTTCAGGCCGATCCAAACAAATTTCTAATAGGCAGAATTAGAGATAGAAAGGGCTTTTCCGGGAAGTATTTTGTCTCTTGTAAGTGCAAGTGCTGTATGAGAGCAGTGTTATAAAGAAGATTCTGGTATAAGATGCAAAATTGGACAATACAGTTGGATTGGTCCTTTCAAGTTAGGAGGTTCTATGTTCCTGTGAAGTCCAAATTTCAAAGCATTTCTGTGTTAGGCTAAAAAAAGATGACGGAAGTTCATTACAGTGCATTTTTCTGAGGCCACATTTACTACACATCAGTGGAAAATGTAAAACTCCAGAGTCATCCTAGACTGCTTCCTCAATACTGATCCCCCCTCAACCAGTTGGTCTCCAAGTTCTTTCCGTTTGACCTCCTAAATATCTCCCAAATCCATTTCCTCTCTTCCAGCTTCACTGTCACTATTTTGCTTCCCCATTGTTTCACTCCAAAAACACTTCCTGAATATCTGTTGCACGACAAGCACCATGTTAAGCACTGAGGACACAATGCTGAACAAGACACTCTCTGTGCCTTTAAGAAAGAGATAAGCAAGCAAACAAAAAATTACAATCTGATGTGCTAAATGCTATTCTGAAAATATGCTGTGCAAGGGGCACAGCCTGGGAATGGGGGCTTGGAAGAGGGAATCAAGCAAGGAAGGCTTTCTGGAAGAGGTGACACAGCTGAGCTGAGTCTCGAAGAAAATCTCCCCAAATATTGCCTCCTCGGTGCAGTGAGTGTTGCCCTCCACCCCAGGCACTCTGTATATTTCTCCATTTTGCTTACATTTCCCCGTATATTTATCTTCCTATCTCCCTTCCTAGGTCCTAACTTGCTAGAGAAACTGTGAGTTTTATTTATCATTATTAGCTTAGCCATGACTGCATGACAAGCACATAGTACACATTCAATCAATATCCCATAGAATTGATTGGTTTTCATTTTAGCTAATAACTCACAGCCCTGGTGAAGGACTCCATTTTTATGAATCCTTCTCATGTGTAGTAATTCACGGCACAGTTCCACATCAACCTTTGAGACTTTCTGCTCAGCCTGACTGAACTTTCACTTTTTGTTACTACCATCGTGTATACATCTGACCGTTCCAGAAGACTCCCTAACAGGAAGGACAGTGACTCTCATAGCCTTCCTCCCTGGGAAGCTGCATCAACCATGGCCTACCTGGGAAGACAGTGCTCTCCCAGAGGGCTGCAGAAGGAAGGACGAGGGCCACACTGCCATCCCAGGATCCTTTGTCAAGAGCGTCAGTCATAAGTACCGTGGAATGACTGACTGGGTGAATGTGCTTCCGTACCTTCATCTCTGGAAACAATGACAAGAGCTCTGAAACCAGTTTGAAACCTGAACATCGTGGCTTGACTCTTTTTTTTTGCACGTTATCTGTGGGCAGGTTAAAATGATCAAGTTCTATTTTCTAAGCTGGACCAGAATGAGGTAGTGGAAATTCATTATAATGCAGTGTTTCCCAATGTGTAAGACACATTCCACCCAGGGTTTGCAAGATGATTCTATGTGGTACGCAAATGAACGTGTTTTAGTTAAGAATTTATCTGTTTAAGGGGCACCTGGGTGGCTCGGTCGGTTAAGCGGCTGACTTCGGCTCAGGTCATGATCTCAAGGTCCGTGAGTTCGAGCCCCGCGTCGGGCTCTGTGCTGACAGCTCAGGGCCTGGAGCCTGTTTCGGATTCTGCGTCTCCCTCTCTCTGTGACCCTCCCCCGTTCATGCTCTGTCTCTCTCTGTCTCAAATATAAATGTTAAAAAAAAAAATTAAAAAAAAAGAATTTATCTGTTTAAGTTTAGCAACCTATTTTAAGAGCCATATATGTGTTAACAGTTACATTTTACTGGGGGCAAGTAAATGTATATGTTGATTTAAATCCATTGTTATGCAAATAATAGCACAGGTATTCTTAGAGGAGAACCACTGTTACATTACATTCCTCAAGATTCATACCAACCAGTAAAAATTATGGCAGGAGATGTGCCAGAGCCAGAAGAAACCTTGGAGACTATCTAATTCAATTCAATACTTTATTTACTTATTCATTCAACAAATATTTATTAGGCACTTACTGTTTACTAGGGTTTGGGCAGAAGAACTACAGCGAACCGGAGATAGTCTAATGAGTGAAACAGATATGAAATATACAGAGGAATTACAATTATGATAGGTTCTGTGAAGAAGTAAAGCATATATGAAACCATTAACAGTAGAATAATGTTTGAATGAAATCTTAAAGGATCAGAAGGAGTTAACCAGGCAACCCGAGCTTGCAGGTGGTACTGAAGGCAGGCGGTGGGAAGAGAGGAGGGTGTGTGAGACCCAGACAGAGCAGTGTACCTGGACTAAGGGACAATCCAGCCCCTCGGTATGCAAATGTCTGTATAGATCACCTGTGGCAGTTAATTTCAATCAGGACCAATCCAGAAATGGAGGCCCAACAGTGAAGTGACCTGACATTGGCCACACATCCTAAGAGCAGCAGGACCAAAGCCTCAATCTATTCCCTCCTGGGTCCATACATTTACCACATGCTTAGGTAGCGTCCTATCTTCGGGCCCTGTACTGGGTGCTGGGGATTCTACAGGGAACAAAACAGACAAAACCTTGCCCCACACAGCTTCTACTCTGATATGGTGGAGACAGCCAATAAACAAGTCAATGTAAGTGTGTCTGTCAGTGGGGTGATGAGGGGTGAAAGGGTGGCTCTGGAAGGGGTTGATACTTTGTATGAGTGACCCTCTGATGATGTGGGCAGAGGCCTGAAAGGGGACAGAGAGAGCACAAGTGGGGAGGGGCAGAGAGAGAAGGAGACAGAATCCAAAGCAGGCTCTAGGCTCTGATCTGTCAGCAGACAGACCAACGCAGGGCTCGAACTCACAAACAGAGATCATGACCTGAGCTGAAGTCGGACGCTTAACCGACTGAGCCACCCAGGTGCCCCAAGACTAGTCAGGTCTCTTAACCCCACTGTGGCCTCTTCCTACCACTCCATGCTGTTCACCGGCCTTCGGGCTCCTTCTGTTCTGTGCTAAGAGCAGGCTCAGCTCCTTCAGCCCTAATGATATGCTGACCTACACAATGTTTTCATAGGAAATTTAGTTTCCTGGGTATAATACAGGAGGGATCTCTCAGAAGGAATCTCCATCTATAAATGCTAAATGGCTTTAGGGTTCATAGAGCACTTTGTGGGTGTTTGGGGGTATGTGTCCATTTCCCAAAATGTAACCATCTCTGGTTCTGATAAAGTCCAGAGTAGGACCTATAAACCGAAGGGAAGGCTTCATCCAAAGCCCAGTGGCCCCACCAAACACTTTTTCTCACTGTGCCTCGGGACACCAGCTTCTCTCTTCTTGCCTTTTCAATAGTCCAGTCTCTACTCAAACACACTAAAACCATGCTTTTTCCTTAGCATTTGAGAAAGTTTGCTTGTGAATAGGCTTTGAGACATGGATATTGATTGGTTTCTTACTGGGTGATGACCTTTAGAGTCCTCTAGTGCTTCTGACTGAGTTTAGCAGCCTTTTGACTATTCTGGGCAAATGAATGATTTGGGGAAATAAACAAACACATTGAATTCAATCACCAAAAATATTGGGGAGCACGAGTGAAATTGTTTCCTTCAGGACCTCGGGTTTGCTGACCAGCAAATGAATATTTCATAGCCCCGCTGATGTCTGGAGTCCATAAGCAATGCGGCAGGTTAGGCACGGTTTGCAACCAAGACTGGAGACCCTGGGCTCTGTGGAAGGACAGCGTGGTCAAACTGAGGCATGAGGGGCAGCTTCTAAAAGTGGGGTAATGACAGGCCATGGGTACACCACCTCCTCTCAAGTCCATGGCAAAGCCAGGGGGCATATTCCTCATCGCCAGGGTCCCATCTCTTCCAAACGTTCCTCAAAGAAAGTAGGGCGCCCAAAACAGACCCATAACTAAATACGGAGTACAAACTGATGGTTGCCAAGGTTGTGGGGTGGGGCAAAAAGGAGGAAGGGGAGTGGGGAGGTACAGGCTTCCAGGTGTGGAACAAATAAGTCAGAGGAATGAAAGGTACAGCATAGGGCCTATAGCCAACGGTATTGTAATAGTGTTGTGTGGTGACAGGTAACGGGAAGCCCTAGGTCAACAGCGCAAGATGAAGAGAGTCCTCCAGGCTCCCCCTTTCCATTTCCTTCTTCTCTCCACAACTTGCCCTCTCTGGGAGGTCTTAATAGAGATAAAACATGGGACCACAGGGTGTGGATGGGGAAAGCAGAGAGGAGGAGTGGCAGGGGACAAAGAAGTGATTTTGGAAAATGAGCTAGATCGAGAGAGGCTAGTCCCTAGCGAATAGAATAATCAGCATATGATTGAAAAGAAGAACTGGATGGTGGGAAAGCAATAAAGAGAAGAGGGGCCAAGGAGCAAATCCATACGGACCTGGAGGAGGCCCTGCCTATTCATATCACAAAACACCAAGTCACAGTGTTGTCTGTGTGCCTCGGCGGCACGAGGAACACTTTGCAGAAGTGAACCGGCCATCACACAAACTGCTCGCTGAAATGGCCCCGGTCTTGCAGGCCTCTAGGTGAGAAGCCGAGTCCATGTAATGCAAAAACAAAGGCCCAACCACATTATTCATTTAACTGAAGGGCTAGCTGGGCAAGTGAGGCTTTTAAGCCCTGAAAAGTTTCCTGTAGAGGAATTTCAGCTGCATTGAGGCTTTTATTTAACCTCCATCGACTTTCCTAACTGTACAGCACCTGGAAGGAGCATGATCAATCTCCGACAGCATCTCAGGTTGGTAGCTTGTGGTCTTTGAGGCTTGAGTTAAAGGCTTCACGTTAAACCATTCCAAGCAGTTTACATGTCTGTCCCATTTGATCTGATCTGGTTGTTACCCACTGTACTCAATAAAATTCCAGCACGCTGTCATAGAAAGGACATCCAGGAGAAGGAAGCACAGTTTACTTATTAACATGAAGATCTGTTGGGAGCTAAGTTCACACCAGACATAATTAAAAGTCATACAAACCCTTAAGCAGATAATAATCACAATAGCATCTATGGAAGTCTCGATAACATTATATTGTATTCCAGAAAGCTGTCATTTTTCCTCCACAAATATTACATGAGTTAATTCTGATTATGCAGCTTTAAATTAAGTGTACTTGAGGATAATAAAACATGTTCAGGATGAAAGTATTCTTTGAAAATATAGAAAATGTACATATTAGAGATAATTTATGGATCTCCAAAACTTTATCATGGTAAATTTACCTAGTCATCTAACTTGGTATCAGTACCATGTACAAAAGTTTTTTAAAAGCAATACAGTCTTATAAATTTATTTCCTGTGGTTCTCATTATATTCCCAAATAACAATCAAATCCATGCACTTGGCTTCTTGTATTACTTGATGCTTTCCAGGAATTGTTTAATCCAGGAAAGAAGAATATCCAGTTCACTGACAGCTTTGTAGATTCCTTTGTTTCCAATCTGCAGATAAAATAGAGATATAAAAGCAGAAATTTTCACATTTTAAAAAACAAAGTACAGTATTCAAAAACAATGATTTGAAATCCTTACCCCATAAAATGTTCTTTTCATCCTGGTAATCGTTTTCATCTCTCTAGCTGATGAAGCACATGAAATCTAATAAATCAACAGAAAATACAGGTTACATTATTGAAGAGGCTGTAATAATACTTTTCTACCCATTCAATAAACATTTATTGAGCAGGTATAATGTTCTGGGCATAGATGTGCACTGGCAAATAAATAATAGTTGGTCTCTGTCATCGCAGAGCTTACAGTTCCATAGGAGACGCAGATGATAAATAAAGAAACTAACATTAAGTTACAAATTACAAGGTACAAGTAAATCTGTGTTTGTAATGCCGGGGACTCTATGATAAGAATTTACAGGAATGGCCTACTTTCAACTAGATGGTCAGGGAAGGCTCTTTTGAAGAATGACGTTTAAATTAAGATCTTAAAAATGAGAAGGAACCAGTAGTATGGGAGCATGAAGAAAGGATAAAGGGCATTTGGGGAAGATGCACAGGAGAGAATAATTCAGGAACAGGGGAGGGTGTGTAAAGGCCCAGAGGCAGGAAGACAACAAGATTAGAGTAATCCAATCAGAGAGACAAAGGAAGCATGGGAGATGTGGGAACTTACAAGAACAAATTCCCTTTTTGGAAAATCATCCTGTCCACTATGTACATCACACAGTACGGTATTCAGGCACTAATTGCCAGGAGAAAACATCAGGAAATATTAGTTTCTAAAGCAGGAGAAGGAGCGTTCAATGTTTTGAGAAGATGGCTTGTAACCAGGCTAGGAGAAACTGCCAATCTCCTTTGAGGAGGTGAATTTTCAAACCCTTTCTGAGCACAGAAATCACTTAGTAGTCAAGTAGGAGGTCATTAACATTGTCTTTTGCTTGTCCATGACTTTAGTTTTTACTTGTGGAAACTCAGTGCTAGAACAGACCAAGGAGGTGGTATAGGCCAATTCTTCTCGATTTACAGAAAAGAAAGCCAAGTCCCAAATGGCTAAGTTGCTTGCCAAAGGTCCTGTCCTAGTGATAAAATCGTGCTGGGCACATCAGTAAAGGTAACAGTTAAAACTCATGAAATGGAGGGGCTCCTGGGTGGCTCAGTTGGTTAAGCATCCGACTTTGGCTCAGGTCACAATCTCATGGTTTGTGAGTTTGAGCCCCGCATCGGGCTGTGTGCTGACAGCCAGGAGCCTCCTTCAGATTCTGTGTCTTCCTCTCCTTCTGCCCCTCCCCAGCTTGCGCTCGCTCGCTCTCTCTGTCAAAAATAAATAAAAACTTAAAAAAAAAGAAAACTCATGAATGGAAACGGCTAAAAGACAGCACTTTTGAAACCAATAAGACATGGCCAATATCAATCAGCAGGTCCCTTTAGGCCAGAACAAAGAGAAAAGTGGGGACAATGGGCAGCATTCAGGCTCCTTTTCTTACCAAGCAAAAATAGCTGAAATGATTTGACAGTTATATCCTGAATGCTGTTACAGGGCCTAAAGGTGGTGATGGTGTCATGACTGCCCAAGTGGGGACTCTACTTTCAGGTATACACTGTGTAGAAGGAAGAGACCCCTCTTGTGCAAGGGGCCTCCCCGATTAGGCACAGAAGAGCTTGCAGACACAGAATGTTCGGGTTAAGGTATTGTTTACAGGACTCACACCACGACATTGGATTTTCCTGTGATAAGAACCCTGAATTAAGAAGAGGACATTTCAGGGGCATCTGGGTGGCCCAGTCAGTTGAACATCTGATTCTTGGTTTCGGCTCAGGTCGTGATCTCACGGTTTGTGAGTTCGAGCCCTGCGTCAGGCTCCTTGACAGTTAGAGCCTGCTTGGGATTTCTCTCTCCCTCTCCCTCTCCCTCTCTCCCCCTCTCTGGCTTGCTCGCTCTCTCTCTCTCTCTCTCTAAATAAATATTTAGAAGAAGAGGACATTTCAACCCAGACCAGATCCAGTGAGGCCAAAACAATGCGTGACAGATCCTGGACAGTGGTAGGCCATCTCAGAGAGTACAGTCAGAAAGAATCCATTCATTCATTATGCAAATGAAGAAGTGCTCACTATGTGTCAGACTTCAGTGCTGGACCCTGAAGACATAATGATGAACCAAAAGAGTAAATAAAGAGCTGCGGACAGGAAATTAAGAAAAAACAAAAACAAAAACACCAGATCAATTTTATTAGGTAAAAATTCAGCAGCTCCAGGAGCTCTCTACTTTATCTCAATCCCCCTGCAACTGAAGACAGAAACACTGAGAAGATTGCTAGGTAAAAATAATAACAGTCAACAGGTATTATGTTAGTATTATGTATCAGGCACTAATCCGAAGGCTTTGATTATAGTACCGCATTCGGTCCTCACAATAACCCTGTGAGGTAGGTGCTACTGTTATCCTCATTTTACAGATTCATAAGCGGAAGCACAGAAGTCAATATTATGCTTGTGTTCACACAGTAAGTGGAAGAACTGAGATCCAAACCCAAATATTCTGACTCCAGAGTCTGTATTTGAAACCACTCTATTATACCAAAAAAAAAAAAAAAAAAAATCAGCATAACTTGGAAAAGATATTCCAATTCAGCCAAACTCTTGTTGAAAACCTTCAAAATCCAGTTCCAAAGAGAGATTAGTTCAAAGATCTCTGTTCTGCATTATAGAAGGGAAATGCTGGAAATGGCTTTAGAGGACGAAGCTGATCGGCAGAGACAGAGACAGAGAAGATTTCTACATGAAAATGGGCGATGTGATAATAAGCAGAAGAAGAAATACTGTGGGGTGTGTGTGTGTGCGTGCGTGTGTGTTTCTTTGTTCATTTTGTTTTTCAGACTGGAACTACAAGAGTAAATTCGAGAAATAACCAAGTCTAGGTCCAGCCAAGAGAGTAGCTATGGAAAGAAATTCAGACAGGTCTGCCCATTATCGTATAAATAGACAGTTTGATTAGATGCTGATTCCTTCTGACCTGAAATTATCTAATAGAAAAGTAGTTGGTCCAAATCTTGCAGTGGGATGAAAGAGAACTTCATAAGAGAATCAACATTTGCCTAAATCCAAGGCACTGTAGCAAAGTTCTTAGGTGCAAGGATCGACCACAAAGTACAGAACCAACTTACACGGCACAATATCCAGTATGCCTGTGCTAGGATGTAAAGATTTAACACCAAAAGTGGGAAACCAAAAAAACCAACCAAATTCTGGACCTTACGGAAGTTAAATATCATTAAGGCATTCCTTCTGACTGTGTCTCTGCCCAGAAAACTCCAGCCTGCAGCACATCCCAGAGCAGGGTGGGAAGGACAAGAAGGACTTCTGCCTTCACTCCACCTAAGAAGGGCGAGGAGAGTAAAAAAGGAGAAAAATAAGGTTTGGCAAAAAACAACAAGAACCACCTCCACCACCAACAGCAACAGCAAGAAACACTTAATAGTGCCAATGATGCCACGGGAGCGTGCTGGTTTATGGGATGCTTTCTGGTGCCTTGAGATCCATTCACTATATGTGGCCTCCTAGTAAAGATCTGATGCAGTAGGTTCTCGTTTTCCTCACTGTTGTCAACATGTCTACAGACCCAGCAGAGCAGCCAGGTTTTACGGTCACAAGTCAGATGGCTTTGCCATCTAATATGCAATTAGAGAAATTTCTAATGCAGTGATTTCCTCTACCTTATATTTCCGTGTATAGTTGCATTTGCTGAAAACAACGCACAACAAAGGGTCAGCGACATTACTGTAGGAACGGATGCATGATTTGACAAACTCAACCAAAGCAGATGTGATCTAGACTGGAGGCCATTTGTTAGTAGAGCTAGACTAACTAGGGCTCAAAGAAAAGTATGAGATGTCAGAAGGCAGCAGCCTACTCATGCATCATTAAGTTAATACATTTTTATTGCATAGTTATTATACACTAAGCATACAATAGTGCCTCCACCCATATCACATTAATTTAATTTTTAAAAGTAGCCTGCCAGGGGCACCTGGGTGGCTCAGTAGGTTGAGTGTCTGACTCTTGGTTTCAGCTCAGGTCATGATCTCATGGTTTGTGGGTTCGAGTCTTACCTCGGGCTCTGTGCTGACAGCATGGAGCCTGCCTGGAATTCTCTCTCTCTCTCTCTCTCTCTGCCCCTCCCCTGCTTGCTGTCTCTCAAAATAAATAAATAAACAAACAAAAAAGTTTTTTAAAAAAGTAGCCTGCAAGATAGGGGCACCTGAGTGACTCAGATGGTTAAGTGTCCAACTCTTGATTTCAGCCCAGGTCATGATCTCACGGTTTGGTTCGTGAGACTGAGCCCCTCCTCGGGCTCTGTGCTGACAACAGAGCCTGCTTAGGATGTTCTCTCTTGAAATAAGTCAGTCAGAGAGAGACAGATTTCATATGATTTCACTCATATGTGGAATTTGAGAAACTCACAGATGAACATAGGGGAAGGGAAGGAAAAAGAAGATAAAAACAGAGAGAGAGACAAACCATAAGACGCTGTTAAATACAGAGAACAAACTGAGTTCATGGGCGTTGCACGGGGATATTAAATGGGTGATGGGCATTAAGGAGGGCACTTTTCCGGAAAAGCACTGGGTGCCATATGTAAGAGATGAATCACTGGGTTCTGTTCGTGAAGCCAAGACTACACTGTATGTTAACTAACTTGAGAATAAAACAATTTTTTGATTTAAAAAGTTTTTTTTTAAAGGAACGTTCTCTCTCCTCTCTCTCTCTGCTCCTCCCCCTGCTTGCATGCACGCACGCTCTCTCTCTTTCTCTCCAAATAAATAAATACACTTTTAAAAATAAAATACAGTAAAATAAAATAAAACAAAATAAAATAAAAGTAGCCTGCAAGATGAAAAATGGCCTTGGCGCACAAGCGATGGCTCACAGTCTGCTCAGACAAGTGGTGACGCAAAATTACAACACTGTGTGATAAATATTGTGATTAAAAAAAAAATACAATTGCTCTAAGAAGTAGAGGCTGCCTGGCTGCGGGATTCCATAAGACTTCCAGAAGAAAAACTCCAGTTAGCTGCACCTTGAAGGGTGAGTGTGGTGGAGTGCAGAGGCAGGGAGAAGGGCCAAGTGGGCAGAGGAAGCTCAGTGCTCCAGACTGAAGAGCGCAGAGATGATCTGGACACCCTTCAGGTCTCAGCTAAAACGCCCAGATTCAACGAGCTGCTGTCTGGCCCCCAGCTTCCAGCCCCGCCGCAGCGCCTCCTGCCGCCAGCTCCCTGCACAGCACCCAGCCTGAGCTGAGACCCGCTGAAACTGGCTGGCAGCATTTTCAAGGAGTTCTAAAAGGACGGAGATATTATATGTCAATTTTGGTTGTTCCAGCATCCGGAATAGTGTTCAGCAAGTATTAGATGCTCACTAAATGTTTGTTGAGTGAAGGGATCAATGAACACAACGTAAGCACCAGCTTACAGCTTTGGGGTTCACAGGGCCTCTGGTTTAACAACAGAATGAAGCATGTCCCGGGCATCAGTGAGCATTTTGGTTTCTTAAAAACAACGGGATGAACAAGTACAATCCGTAATTTTGTGTCCCCAATCTCCTCACGTTTTGAATAATTATACAAATTTGGATTATGTATGACCGCTAAAACACAAATGGAAAACCCCTCTCCACTGATAATGCTGTGGAAATGAAATACGTGGGTCAAGGACTAGACAGCTACACATGCTGTATTCCTGCAGAGAACTAACTGTACATAGTGTATTCTCCAAAGAACGACCTCAAATTCTTTCTATGAAGAGTTTGATTAGCTTATATCCTATCATCAACAAATGCAGCATTTTCACAACCACTGGAGGAATGTAAAATCGTCCATAAGCCCCTATATTTACCTCATCATACGACTTCAGACTGGATTGCACCATCTTTTTTTTTCACACAACATTTCTCCATGTTCCATAGAAAAAACTAGAAAGAGTTTCCAAATACCTTCACTACAAACTCTTAAACGCTCCCAATGTAACTGTTTATCAGAATGAGTCCATGCATGCGTATTAACTAGACTTATTGTGGTGATCGTTTCATAATTGATACAAATATTGGATCATTATGTTACACATCTGAAAACTAATATAATGTTGTATGCCAATTATATATCAAGAAAAAAAAAAGAATAATTCCACGTAACGTAGCCCATGGAAAGATAGAGCTGTGCCCCATAATTCTGACAGAGAACTTATATACCGCTAACTAAGGAGCGAATTTGGCAACAAAGAGATTCTGTAATATCATTAGAAAATATATACACCAAGATTTAAACCGGTTACTCAAAAATGATCTCTTTATGTTTAAAGAACTACTATAAATTGTACACATTATGCAAGTTAACACTAACATGAGCACTGAAAAGGAATTTGTTGTTTAGGTGACCCATTCCTTTGGAAATTGTCGCCAAAATGTAATTGGAAGAAAATTAGTGTTGTGTGTAAGGAAAGCAATAAGGAAAGACACTAAGAATTTGACAGCACCGTTATATGCTAATAGACACTAGCATGTGCATTTAATTCTTCCAACAACCACAAGATGAGATTATTGGTATTGCTGAAGACAGGTTTTGGACTGGACTTTGCACTTAATGAGAGAATAACACAGGGCTGGTCTCACTTTCTACTTCTGGTTTTATCAGTTCAGTCGGTTGCAATGAAAACAAATTGAAACTGCCAGGATAAGTAACAGGCATGTTTTGTAAGTTGATAAGCTAGTTGCAATTAATGACACAAATTACCTGTTGAATACACTACAAGATGTGGAGACACAAATATTCTCTTAGCCAAGACTTACCAGACTTTAAAATTAAGTACATATAATAAATACAAATACATGTATTTAATTTGAATGCCAATTAAAGGAGATAATGAAATCTTAAAAACTAGTGGAGTTTTTTTTCAGTTTCAGTTTCAACTTTGATCACTAGCGATTAGGCAAATTTTTTCATGAATTCAACTAAGCAACTCGTAAGTTCCTTTTTAAGTCTGAGAGTATTTCAGCATCATGAGAATCTTTAGGGGCACCTGGGTGGTTCAGTCAGTTAAGTGTCTGACTTTGGCTCAGGTCATGATCTCACAGTTCGTGAGTTCGAGCCCTGAGTTGGATTCTTGTCCTGACAGCTCAGAGCCTGGAGCCTGCTTTGGATTCTGTGTCTCTGTCTCTCTCTGCCCCTTCCCCACTCATTCTCTCTCTCTCTCTCTCTCTCTCTCTCTCTGTCCCTCAAAAAAATAAATAAACATTAACAATTTTTTTCTAAAAAAAATCTTTCATGTGTTTTTTCACATATGCATAGGTCAGCTTTCCAAATACCATTTAGCCAAATACTATGGCTAGCAAAGATTATAAAAATAAAAATGTTTACATTCCCCATAACTTATTTCCTTTGAATAATTATACGATCTGAATTGCCCAAATCAGACTAATTTTAAAATATAATATTTTATTAGGTGCTGCAAAATACCTAGAATGTTACAAAAAAAAAAGGAGATGACATTCAAATACAGTGGTACCAGAATTCCAGACCAAATAGCTTATCATGATAATTATCATGGTTCTGTCTCTTAGGAGCGGCTTAATAACACGCCAGTCTTGGTGGACTTAAAAAATGGAAGGCAGGAAGCTTGTAGAAGCCAGAAAGAGTCCTCGGAAATGAAAAATAATTTAAGTCCATGAGTTAATAATAACTCTAGGAGAAAATAACAACTCACTGATCACCTGGGAAGAATGTTAGAAAATCAATTCCTTATATTGAAAACTAATAAAGAAAGAAAAAGAATTAAGTATTTGTTCTGCCTTTCTTATATGATAAATTTCTCAGGAGAGCCAAGTAGTAAGGGTAGGTTCTGTTTGTGGAATTACCCCCATTTATAAATAAAGAAGGTATAATAGAATTTTTAAAGTATCGTTTTGCAGGGCGCCTGGGTGGCTCAGTCGGTTGAGCGTCCGACTTCAGCTCAGGTCACGATCTCACGGTTCGTGAGTTCGAGCCCCGTGTCGGGCTCTGGGCTGATGGCTCAGAGCCTGGAGCCTGCTTCCGATTCTGTGTCTCCCTCTCTCTCTGCCCCTGCCCCATTCATGCTCTGTCTCTCTCTGTCTCAAAAATAAATAAACATTAAAAAAAAAATTTAAAGTATCATTTTGCAATGCCTTATGAATAAATATATCTAGACAATAATTAACGACTGCTAATATCATAAACATAAAAGCCATATACTATGTGTCTCTGATGAAAAGTACACAACCCTACATATGAAGTGATTCAGCCAAAACATCAAGCTGAATCTGATCAAGTATCTATGTGTAATTACCAATGTATGGAAAATAAAGAAAAACAAATTAAATGACAATGAAGATTCAATCCTCAAACTGCAGACTATGAGAAACTTTGTAAGGCAAACAACGCTACATCTTTAACAAATAAATTGGAAGAAGAACAAGAAGAGGAGAAAAGAAAAAATCTGAAAGAATTCATCCCTAATAGAACTGTACTACAAGATAGGTTAAAGGAAATCCTTCAGCGAGAAAGAAGATATTACCAGATAGGAACCTGGGTCTACACAAAAGAATGAAGAGTCTCAAAAATGGCAAACCATGGAGTTTAATTAATAAGTTAATAAAAGGGATAAAAGGGAATCATTTAAAAAATCGATCGAAAAGAAGTCAGAAAAAGAAGAAAATGGAACAAAGGATAACTGGATAAATAGAAGAGAAACAACAGGGTGGTACATTTAACCCCAACCATATTAAACCCCCATCACATTTAAGGTAAATGATCTAAACCTACCAATAAAGAGATTGTCGGCATGGATAAAAACACACAGACCCTAAATATATGCTGCCTAAAAGAAATCCACTTTAAATAAAAGGCACAAATAAGTTAACAGTGAAAGGGCAGAGAAAGATATATCATGCTAACACTAATCAAAGGAAAGCTGAAGTGGTTCTATTTTTATCAGAAAAAGTGGATTTCAGAACAAAGAATATTATGAAGGACCATAGGGTACTTTTATAAAATAAAGGGGTCAATTCATCAAGATGATATTGTAGTCATAAATATTTACACACCTGATAGCAGAACTTCAAAATACATGAGCTTCTACCATGAATACTGATAGAGAAATAGAAAAATTCACAATTAATGCCAGAGATGTCCATAAATGATAAAATAAGTAAAAAAAAAATCAGTAAAGATATAGAAAAATTGGAAAATAGTAACAACTAGATCTAAGTGATATTTATAGAACACCCCACCCAACAGCAAGATATCAATTCTTTTCAAATACACATAGAACATTTATCAAAATTAACCAAATTCTGGGCCATAAAACATGGCTCAACAAATATAAAAGGATTTGAGTCACATAAAGGATGCTCTTTGACGAAAATGAAATCAAATTAGGGATCAAAATCAAAAAGGCATCTGGAAAAATCCCCAAATATACAGAAACTAAAGGATTCCCTTCCAAATAACAAATGGATCTAAAAAGAAATTAAAAAGGAAACTAGAAAGTATTTCAAGGTAAATGAAAATAGCACAACATATCAAAGATTGTGGGATGTAGCTAAAGTACTTTGTACCAAAAGGGAAATTCAAAACACTGAATTCCTATACTGAAAAGATTTAAAAAACCTCAAACTAATAACTTCAGCTTTCACCTTAAGAAAACACTGAAAGACCTCAAATTAGTGACCCAATCTTTTGACTTAAGAAACCAGAAAAAAAAAAAGAGTAAACTCAAATGTAACAGAAGAAAGGAATAATAAAACTCAGAATGAAAATCAGTGAAATCAAAACTGAAAATCAATAGAGGAAATCAAACTAAAAACTGATTCTTTGAGAAGTCAATAAAATTGATGAATTTCAATAAAACTTCAGGGGAAAAAAGGGTGAAGACAAAAAATACCAATATCCACAATGAGAGAAATGACATCATCCCATACTATTACAAACATTAAAAGGATATTAAAGTGGGTTGCCTGGGTGGCTCAGTCGATTAAGCGTCTGACTTCTGCTCACTTCATGATCTCACGGCTCTTGAGTTTGAGCCTCGCCTCGGGCTCTGTGCTGACAGCTCAGAGCCTGGAGCCTGCTTCAGATTCTGTGTCTCCTTCTCTCTCTGCCCCTCCCCTGCTCACACTCTGTCTGTCTCCCTCTCTTTCAAAATAAATAAACATTAAATTGAAAAAAAAAATTTTAAGGATACTAAAGAAATAACATGAACAATTTTGTGGCTAAAATTTGGTAGATTTGATGAAATGAATAATAAAATTGAAAAACACAGATTATCAAAGCTCACTCAAGGAGAAATTAAGAACATCAATAGCCTTGCAGCTATTAAAAACTAAAATACTTAGTTTAAAATCTCCCCATGCACAAAACTCTAGGCAAAAATGGCTTCACTGGACCATTGGCTTCAAAAAATGGCTTCAAAGGATCAATTCTATGCAAGCCCTTCCAGAAAATGAAAGAGGGGAGAATACTTTCCAACTTACTGAATGAGATCAGCATTATACTAATTCCAAAAATGAGACAAAGATATTAAAGGAAAGGATACAAATGTCCCTCATAAACATAGATACAAAACTTATTAATAAAATTTTAGCAAGTTGAACCTAACAATACATGATAGGGACAACGCATTATTACCAAATAGAGTACATCCCGGAAATGCAAAGTTGGCATAACTTTGAAAACCAATGTAATTGGCATCAATCGTCTAAAAAATAAAAATCACATGGTCATCTCAACAGGTGAAAAGGCATTGACCTAGATGTGAAACCTAAAAGTAGAAAAAATTGTAAATGAAAACATAGTAAAAGTTCTTTGTGACCTTGTGTTAAATAAAGATTTCTTAAATGTGGCACAAAAGGCATGATTCATTGAAGAAAAAAATTGATAAGTTAGACACCATCAAAATGTAAAATGTCTTCTCTTCAAAAGACACTGTTAAGATAATGAAAAGATGTCACAGAGAAAAATATTTGCAAATTATATATCTGATAAAAGATTTGCATGCAGAATATACTTGAAAACAAACATACGCAAAACCCAGTGAGAAAATGACCAACCTCTTTTTTTAATGGGCAAAATATCCAAACAGACACTTCACCAAGGATATATTGATGATAAATAGGCAAATCAAGAGATACTCGACATCATTAATGACTGGGGAAATGCAAATTGAAAACACAATGTGATACCACAACTACACTGGCTGTCATGTGTAAACATTGACCATACTAAGCGATAGCAAGGATCCTGAGTAGTGAACTCTCACACACTACTGGTGAGAACGTAAAATGGGATAGTCACTTTGGAAAACAGTTTGGCCATCTCTTACGAAACATACACCTAACTTATGATCCAACTATTCCACTCTTAGGTGTTTACCCAAGAGAAATGAAAATACCTGTCCAAAGACTTGCATATAAATATTCATAGCAGCTTTACTTGTGATAGCTTGAAAGCTGGGGGAAAAAAAAAAAACCCATCAGTAGGCAAACAAATTGTACTACATCATTATCATAGAATACTACATGGCAATAAAAAAGGAATAAATGACCGATACACTCAGTAACACGAGTGAATCTCAAAATAATTATGCTGGGTGGAAAAAGTCAGACATAAAAGAGGTGTAACATATAGGCCATTTACATTAAATTCTAGGAAATGCAAAAAAATCTACAGTGACAAAAGGCAGATCAGTGATTCCCTGGGGACGGAGACAGATCACAAAGGGGCACCAAGAAACTTTTGGGGGTGATGGATATGTCCATTATCTTAATTGTGGCGATGGCTTCACAAGGGTATACGCATGTCAAAACTACCAAATTACACACTTGAACTATGTCCAGTTAATCGTGTATTGATTATATCTCAATAAATCTGTTAATAAATACATCATAAATATTAAACATACCCAAAATATATATGGAAAGCTTACATACTACTCTTATGATTACTCTGATGCGTGGGACTCCTGAAACTTCTAGCAGGTCTGACAGCAACTCATTTACCTTACTCCAAGCTTTCTCCTTCTCTGTTTAATGAATGACACCCTCTCCCACTCAGCCCCCCAAGTAAGAACCTTAGGCTCATCCCAGACTCGACTCTCTTCCTCAGACTCTCCTCGCCCTTCGCTATGACCCGAGTGTGTTCACTCCAGCCACATTATTGCAATGCTTTTTATATACTTTTTTCTCCCTAGAGCCTCACCCCCCCACCTACATCCCTCTACCTTCACCAAAGAGCTTTCTCTGAAACATAAGAGTATGTGATCTTGCCCTGCCCTTCGATGGCTTTACATTTTTCTTCAGGACAATCCTCATCCTTAGCCGGTGTTATCATGCCTCTCTTAAGCAGCCCTTTATTAGCATCTCCTGGCTAAAATCTAAACAACCAGCCTCCTCTAGACATTCCCCAAGCCATTCTATATTCATACTCAGTTACTTGCTGTTTCCTGAATATGATATGTCATTTCACACCATCAAGCTTTATTCAAGCTTCTCCCCCCGCCATTCCTGCCCCCTCATTCCCCAGGAAACCGAATGCAGTCATCACCTCCTTCAATAATACATGCTCTCCAAACCTCAAGGTGGACAGAATTAACTACCTCCCCCTTTGTGCTTCCACAGTGACCGGGTCACACAGAAAACTCAGCATCACACATGTCACATTTCATGATTCACTGGCCTTCTTTGTTTACATCTCTCTGCCGGTAAGAAGAGTACAAGCACCAGAGACCGGGGACTTGATCAGACTGGTCTTTCTCACCCAGGACAGAACCTGGAAAATACAGAAGTAGGCCACCTGCTGTAAGCCAATTTGCAAAAATTCAGTTTACAAAACTGACTTGTTTCTTTTAACCATTTAGTTCCAGTTGATTGGGTTTTCATTTGTCTTTACAACACCATTTGCAGGAAAGTTCTATATTCATAAGAAGAAATCATTCACTGACTAGAGCAGATGCTCAGTAAATTTATATTAAACAGATACCAGCTTCTCTTACCAAAAATACAGAATTATCATTGGCCAGAAGATTAAGCCAGACGCAAGCACCTATTTCCCCGGCACAATGTCTGCGAAGGCTTTCCAAACTCAGGCTAATCCTCTGATTTTCTTTTTCAGTTTCGCAGAGGTAGTTGGTATACCTCTCAGCATAAACTCCAAAGTCTGTGAGACAAATTAACTGGGGCTAGCAACGCTTGACTTCAGGTGGGAGAAAGTAAGAAGGAAAGCCCAGAATTAGGTGGCGCTCAGGGAGGTTGAGTGGACGTGTGTGCTCGTATTTGGCCACAAGGGGGAGCCAGCCACTTTGGTACGCAGTCACAGCCCGCGCGGGAGGTACCCCACTGCTCCCACAGGCCGTGTGACCCAAGTCCCTGAAAGAAACATCTCTGTTGGCAGAAGTATCTTTTTTGACAGGTCTCTTTAGGGAAAAAAAACTTCTCCAGAAATAAATCCAGGCAAACCAGAGTTCCTAGATAATTGTATTTTTCATCTAGAACGTTTCATGGTCTTGGTTATAACTATCATTGAGTTCTCTAGCTGTTTGAGCCGAGGAAACCCAACTGATGGGAAAATAGACACACCTTTTGGGGCTCCAGGCGTCTAGATACACTCTACAGTATCAGGCAAGGATTTATTCTAGTGCCTCACCACCATTAACAACTTCATTTGAAATAACATGATATGAAATCGACTGACTAATGCAATGAATAGCACCTGCACAGAGGAATCGGGGTTAAAACAAAAAGTGAAGAGAAACAGGATGCATTTAAAAGAAAAAGAAAAAAAAAAAAAACAGGCTGAAGAGGATCCTGGTCTCCAGACACCGAAATGGAAGCAGCTCGATTGTTCGTTTGAACTACACCCCAGCCTACAGTGGCTGCCTTAGGTCTCATTATTTCCCCTATATCAAGTCCTTCAAGAGGTAGTCTCCTCCTCCTCAAATCTTTTAGCGGCGAAAACGCTTTTACTTATAACCTAATAGGCTGGCGGGAGGGGGAATGAAATATAAAACTACATAATAATTCAACTTAAATTTAAGAGGCTATTTATATTATTCACTATCTTAACAAGATGACCTCAAAGGTAAAGTATAAAAAAAGCCAAAGAGAAGTGAGGATCTTTCCATTAGTTTAGGCAAGGGAATTGACCCAGGGCATTCTCTCTCCTCTACAAAGAGGCACCAGGTTGTAATTTTTATCGTTGCAGATACATGAATGGGATCGGAGAGTTTATAAGACACCATGCAACCCAAGCTTCAAACAAGGACATAACTTAAACACAAACTAACCAAAGAAAAAGAGAAGATAAATTCAGTGGAATTTGTTACCTACTGACCACCTCACCCACATATAATGCCTCTGCGCTGTGGTCTGCAATTTGAGATCCTGAACACTTTGACAGACCCCAAGGAAAACACATCTTAACTCTTAAGTAAAACTCCACCTGCAACCGCCCGGAATTGAAGTCTCAGTGACCATAATGCCCAAGAGTAGAGAACTCGTTTCCATCTAGCAATCCAAGGACTGCAATAATCATCACTACCCCCCCCCACCTTCACACCGCCTGCAAGGTACAATCATAAGAGGCTGAGAAAGCATGCTTGGAACCCAAACAGGATCATAGAAAAGATTTACCATCCCCCACAGAGGCAAGTCGACTAATATTGCACTGACCCCAGCTTAATTGTTTTGCTTTATTTTGTTTCATTGTTCTGTACCGGTCTTTCTTACTGTGAATGTTTGTAGAGAAATGTGGTCACTTTAACCTTCTTAATTAATTCCCCATTGCTTGTGGTGACAGTGGCCATACTGCAGCATCAAATAACTTAAGGGCCAAAGAAAACATGCCCCTGTTTTTATAAAGTTTGGACTGAGACCGTGCCTTAAAAAGGGTATAGCTATAAAAAAAATTAGGTAAATAAGAAAAAAGCAATCTAAAAGCTCTCATCAATATGGCAAGGAAAGAAAGAGAGAAAGAAAGAAAGAGAGAAAGAAAGAAAGAAAGAAAGAGAAAGAAAGAAGAAAGAAAGAAAGAAAGAAAGAAAGAAAGAAAGAAAGAAAGAAAAGAAGGAAATAACAGCCTAGAATAGTGTGTGCCACATGTTGGTGCTTAAGAAATATTTATTAAATAAGTGAATGAATCACTTGGGACTCATATACAGAGCAAACAATAAGTAAACAAACAAATAAATAAACAAATATTGAGGATCATTCCGTGGTATTTTAGATCTCCAAGATGTCGTATGTGCCACTCCTTAAGAATAATAAATATTAAAAAAAAGAAACAATAAGTATTGGCATTATGAGTTACTCGTGGTTATTCAGTGCTGGTTCACTGATGATAAACTCTCCATTTGGACCACAAGCCACCAATTAGAAAGCCCCTTTTACTCACCCTTGCTTGTGGAGACAGCTCCCTACATGCTGTTTTCTAGGTAGGTTTCTAGGATCAAACTCACTGTGTTTGCTGTGCATACTTACACAGCGGCTCAATTGCTGCCTAAGGCTATGAAATTCTTCCACAAAGTGTCTTTCCTTGCAGACTTGTAATTGGAGTTGACCAAAAACATCGTCCATGAAGAAGGACAGAAGCTGTTCTTGGAATCTGCAGTTTTTCTATAAATAAGATATGAGAAATCGCATAAAGTAAACCGTGGGATATAGTTTTTGTAAAATGTCACTGCAATCCCCACCTGATTATGATGTAATGACCACCTGGAAAAATTAAAATGCAGGAGGGAAAGCATCAAACAAGTAGAAAGATGAAAAACATTTAAAAAACCCTCTGGCTCACCATAAATAGCTTTTTTGTTTTCTTTTTTAATAATCGTATATTTTTAATGCGGTCTTCCTACAATAAAACAAAAGGAGATAAGTGTTATCCAGAATTACAAATGTCCGTTAGGTCATCATTTTAAGCAGAGCCTGATACTTACTGGAATTGTTGCTTTGAGCCATGCCGCCTTGACGTAGAGTCTGTCAACAGCTTGGGACAGTGTGCCCCTTGGGTAACAACCTTTCGCAGAGGAAGATTGCTTGTGCTTGGCGATGACAAGAGACAGAGTGGCAAACAGCAACCCAGACCTCAAAATGCAATTCGCCTGCATCTCCCTCCACCCCACTCTGGGCTCCTGTCGCCCGCCAGACAGTTTCTTGTGCTGGTTCGATGATCGGATAACCTACTTACTTAAGCCCTCAAGGCCACCTCTTCAATGAGATCCTGTGGTAGATAACTTACAGTTTACAGAGAGGAAGATCACTCCGGCTGTTCTATTTTTTTTTTAGAGCTTGCTTCATAACCGAAAAAGCTTTGACCGCGCTATCTGTGACACTAAGAAAAAGCACAAGTTTATTGGGAAGGTTAGGGCCCCCTTTTCAAAAAAAAAAAAAAAAAAGTCAAGTCAGAACCTCAGTTGCCTATCACAACAGATGCATTGTTTTAAACAGGTTCATGACATGCCAGTCAGGGAGACTCATCTCCGGGAGGCCGTGTGATTTTTTTTTTTTTTAATGTCCATATGAAAATAAAATCTCCTTTTTAGCCAATATCCCCGCCCCCCCAAAATTAACCACAGGTAGAGTGGAGAGCCCTGGGAAACTTGCTCATGATCTCCTATGAGTTTTACACATATCTCTTGCAGAGTCCTTCACCAGGCTCCCTCTCTTCTCTCAGGAGCCACCTTTCTTTAGCCAGCCAGCATTAAGACCCAAGAGAGTTTTCCAATTTTTCTCAAGAATTTTTCCAGCTCAGAAACTGTAACTCCCCTAACATACTCAAGATTTGTTTGGCATAGGGACCTGGGGTTAAGGCCCACGGTTTAGTAAATTCTCTATCATCTCTGTCCAAGTTGACTGCCCAGCTTCTAGCGCTAGACTTCGAGTAGCATGCACATTTCTTAAGGAAAGAGACCCAACCTTTCTATCTCTGAATCCTTAGCCCCTACCCAGATGATGCCTCATCTAAGGAAGCACAGCCGATGTTCGTTGAATAAATGCTTTCCTTTCTACGTCACAAAATGCTACTGTAACTGTGTTGTTGTTTTTTTATTCCATCAACAAATTTCTGTCGAGGATCTGCCTATACGGAGACCTGTGCTAGGTACCAGGGGGACTATAAAGGCAGATGGTCCATGGAATCCCATCCTCAATTCTGCCCCAGTTCTTGTGATAGTGGTGACAGGTATGGTCCATGTGAGGGAGTAGCCCCAAGCTAAGAAGTGGATGTGGCCTAGAATCATATAAGGAGAAGCAAAGACAAGGCACCAAAGCCTAGCATGCACAGAGTTAACGTAGTACCTGAGCAAAACAAAACTGGAAGCTGGCTGTGAGCAAGAGATTCCTCAAAACTAGTCAGTGACAGACTTCAGAATTCAAGACAAATGTCTAAATCAAAGACCACCAGGCTGGCAAAGGAGCAAAGAGAAAGTCGGAGTGAGAGGTCCAAACACTGGGGAATATTTCCTGCTGCTTCAAAAAGTAGGTAGATTTTGCAACACCGGAAGTTTATGCCCACAGGACCAGCTCTGCTGTGAAAGACACACTCTCTGAGGTGAGACGGGAATGTTCACAAAGAGCTACAGCAGAAGGCAGCTGATTGGGAGCACAAAGGGGGTTCACTGAAATTTTACAAAAATTCAGGAAAAGGAAGAATTCTTTTTTAGCTAGGAGTAGCTTAAAGGTGTTTGAGACATGGAATATCCCAAGGTGGTGTTTGTTTTGTTTTGTTTTGTTTTGTTTTGTTTTGTTTTGTTTTTGAGAAGAGTGATGCCTACTATTCAAAATTCCTTTATAGAAAAGAGTATGAACTACCAGGGATCAAAAGCCCAAATGCTTTCAGAAGGTGTAGGATTAACATAAACACCCTGGGTAAACGCATACGGGGCAGTCGGAACTAAATTGCTTACATTGCCACCAAACCTAAAATCTGCCTAATTATTATACAGCCTGTAAACACACCGTGTGGGTGCACTAAAAGGACCACACAAAATACTTCCAGGAGCTGTACACTGCCTTGAGCAGCTAATTTGGGGGTCCCTGGTGTGCGGCAACAAAACGTAAGTGCAACGCGAATCGCTAATATTGGTAAATGAATATGTGTTCTGACGAATTTTTAACTCCTGCTGGTTGCACTTACATAAATGTCTCATGTCCCTCAAACTATCAGGACCCAAGGAAGATCATAACATCCCAGGGATGCCTCTGCTTTGATTCACAACCAACTCCAGAAAACTGGCCATTTCCTTATGTCTGAAAACCGTATCTCCCTGTGGACCATAGTCATCCTACATCTTAGTTGGCACCTCAGCTTCATTAGGGTCCTTCAAACAGTCCAATCTGGGGGCGCCTGGGTGGCGCAGTCGGTTAAGCGTCCGACTTCAGCCAGGTCACGATCTCGCGGTCTGTGAGTTCAAGCCCCGCGTCAGGCTCTGGGCTGATGGCTCAGAGCCTGGAGCCTGCTTCCGATTCTGTGTCTCCCTCTCTCTCTGCCCCTCCCGTGTTCATGCTCTGTCTCTCTCTGTCCCAAAAATAAATAAACATTGAAAACAAAAAACAAAACAAAACAAAAAACAGTCCAATCTGGCCCCCAAAGGATGACAAGTGATAAAGGAGACTCAAAACCCAGGTCCTAAAGACAATTCCGACAGGGGGTTCCAAAAGTGCCCCCAAGTAACAAAAGAGCCATTAGAATAAGTACGTGATGTCTTTGGGGCACCAGCTGAAACACAAGTCTCTCTCATTTTGGATGTATTTTTATTATGTCACTTTTATAAGTTCCTTATACAGAACTACATAAAAATGGCTATTGGTTACAAGGAGATTTGGTTTTGAAACTCAGATGCAACTACCCTACTAGTTGTATAGCCATGCGGAAGTTGCTAATCCTCTCTGAGCCTTAGTTTTTGTCGTCATTAAAATGGGACAATAATTGTACCTACTTCAGACGGCTGTCATGAGCAAAAAATATGATAATATCAATAGAATGCTGAGCACAAGGGCAGCTACAGATGCACCCTGCAAGTGGTAGCTATCACATTATTATTTTTCAAATAATAAATGTATCTTAATCTGTCCAGGTACTATACCAAAATACTACGACTAGATAGTTTATAAGCAACAGAAATTAATTTCTCACCGACGTGAAGGCCGGGAAGTCCCAGATCAACATGTCCGCGTGGTCACAGTCTGGTGAAGCCTCTCTTCTGGGTTGCAGACAGCCAGCCTCTCACTGTGTCCTCACATGGTGGAAGGGGCAAGGGATCTCTCTGGAGCCTCTTTTATAAAGGCTCAAATCCCATTCATGAGGACTCTGCCCTCATGACCTAACCACCTCTCAAAGGTCCCACCTAATACCACCAACTTGGGGTCTAGAGTTCAACGTATGAATCTAAGACACAAGCATTCAGACCACAGCAAAATGCATGTGCAATACTCTGAATAATGTTTAAGTCTCTCACAAACTTTCAAAAGTGTTGAGAAATGGTTGAAGAAAGTGAGGAAAGCAAAGGATGAACAATGATCTGACCATATTTCAAAGAGTATGCAGGCATGAGGAATTCAATTCACCCCCACACACATCCAGAAAGCAGACCGGGGCCATTAAGTGGATGTTTTAAGGCTGCTACTCCTACATAACGTACAGGAGAACATTTAAACAACTGATCTGCCCCAAAGCAAGCTGGCTACCCCAATTCCCAAATGCCGGTATGGCAGCCATTTTCCTTAAAATTCAGCTCCACCCTCACACACCCAAAAGAACGCTAGCAGCGCCCTCTGATGGTCAAGCATATCTAATGAGCAAAATGGGTTTCATGCAGAGAATCACAGCTCACTTTGAGACCTCTCCTCTGTAGGAGGAAAAAAACAACACCCATTCGGGTTCCTCAATTGCTAAACGATTTAGTTGACTCTAAGACACATTTGCGGTTTGGCTTTTTTCTTTCCCCCACATCTTAATATCTCTGAAATCACAACCCGTTTTATAATCCATCGTCTTATAATTACATCACCAAGGCAGCCCATACACAGTTGTCCTTCCCTGTGCAGTCGCCAGTCATGTCCCCACTTCAGACTGTGTGCATGGCTGTTAGTACGTGTGTTGAGTTGAATTGCTGTTCAAATATCTTTAGAAAGATTGCACTATGATTCAGCAATGAAATGAAAGTTAATGTGTTCACAGAAAGGCACAGAACAGCAGTGGGATGCAAATCTGCTATTAGAGAAGCAAGTATTTGTCTTTGGAAGAATGACCAAAATTACATACTTTCTTGCAAGGCAACAACCAAGTGCTAAATGTTAAGCAAGCACTGCATCATAGCTTAATCAGAAGCACTTATTTCCTTTCTTAGTGATAAAATAATGGTGCAGCTTTGATCATATGATATCTTAAATTTGTTGAAATATAATGTTTAATGACCTCAGTGATTGGCATAATTCCTAAGGATCAGAAATCCTAAACTCTACATAGCTATAAATAAGAAGTAGGTGGATCTACTTTAAACTAGTCATTCTATTTGTAAAAAAAACCCTGAAACCCAATATTTTTTTTCCAGGATAGAGCCAGAAGGTAGAGATAAGAAATAGTCATAGATTGATAAATATACTTAATACAATGATATCTGGGTTTTGTCCTTTCAGAAAAGGTAGTTCCCCCTCTATCAGACAATTCCACCCAGGAAACATGTTTATCTTATGTTTACATCATCAGAGGGATGGATGAGAACAGGCTAGAGAAGGAATGAAGAGGGCTCTAAACAGTCTGAAGGGGGAAGAAAGTGGATCTGGAACCTGGATTCATGGAACAGCATGAAGAGGAAAAGTGCATGAAAACCCTCTGAGCGTCTTAGCCCGTGTTCCCGGTTCTATGCTGGGTGACTTATACTCTGTATGTCTTCCCCGTGCATCATTCATTCATTCATTCATTCACCAAATGTATTTTGAGCGTTTGTTATCTCCCAGGCTTACTGGGGCTCAGTATGCACCAATAAACAGAACAGAAAATTATTGATTTCATAAAACATCCTCGTGATAGTAGAGGATGGGGAGGACAGACAATAAGTAAATATAATAGATATAACTTATGTAAGCTACAAGCCAGTTATGTACAGTTGGAAAATGAAGCTTTGGAGAAAATGGAATGGAATAAGGGGGGAGTGGTGCTGGTGCTTGGATGGGGATAGGTTGTAAAGAGGATGATCACAGAAGGTTCGATGGAACATTTAAGCAACAGTAGAATAACGTCATGAGCAAGTCACAGGGGTACCTATTCAGTCCAAAGGCACAGTCAATGCAAAGTCCTTAGGGAAGGTGCACGCTCAGTGTGTTCCATACACCTAGGAAGCCTGTGTGATCAAACCTAGAGCAAGGGAGGAGGGTAGAAAAATGTGAGATAGAAGAGGAAATGTGGACACAGTCACAGCCTTTATTTCTTTTTTAAGTTTATTTATCTACTTTGAGAGAGAGCATGCAAGCAAGGGAGGGGCAGAGAGAGAAGGAAAGAGAGAACCCCAAGCAGGCTCCATGCTTAACCAACTGAGACACCCAGGCGTCCCCAAGTCACAGCCTTTAAAGCTATTAGTGGGACCTCAGCTTCCACCCTTGGTCATGTGGGATATTTGAACAAAGGAGCTATATTGTCTGACTTAGGTTCTTTAAAAAGGAAACAGGAACCAAATACCCAGAAATAAATGAACAGATAAACCAAGTGTGATACATCCGTACGGTGGAATGTTAGGGATAAAAAGGAATGTAGAGCTGATGCACATATGCTACAACACGGAAGAACTTTGAAAACAGTACGCTGTTTTCAGTGCAAAAGGTCGCATATTTATGATTTCACTTCTGTGACACATCCAGATGGGAAAATATAGAGACAGAGGTCAGCTTCATGGTCGCCAGGGCTGAGAAGGGGGAACGGGGGAGTAGCTGCTTAATGGGTACAGGCCTCCCTTTGCAAGTGATGAAAATGTTTCCGAACTGGATGGAAGTGGGGTTTAGTACACTACGAATGTACTAAATACCGATGGATTGTTCATGTTTAAGTAGTTAATTTTATATTATGTGAATCTCACCTCGGTAAAAAAAAAGGAAGGAAGGAAGGAAAGGAAAAGAAAGGAAAGGAAGGGGAGGGAAGGAGAGGAAAGAAAGAAGGAAAGGGGGTAAAAGGGAGAGAGAGAGAGAGATAGAAGTAAGGAGAGTCCGGCCACTGGTGCAGCAGAAAAGAAGCTACCGCTGTGGCATAGCTCTGCTGAGCTTTATGGGAGGGCCTGGCCCTTCCCTTCTTGTTTAATCCAGAAGACAACTGTTTTTTATTTTTTGGGTTTTTTTTTATGCTTATTTATTTTTGAGAGAGACAGAGACAGAATGCGAGTGGGTTGGGGCAGAGAGAGAGGGAGACACAGAAGCAGAAGCAGGCTCCAGGCTCTGAGCTGTCAGCACAGAGCCCAACACCGGGCTTGAACTCACAAGCTGTGAGATCATGACCTGAGCCGAAGTCGGACGCTCAACTGACTGAGCCACCCAGGCGCCCCAAGACAATTGTTTTTTTTTTTAACTACGTTGCCTATGTGAACATTTTAGTAGCTCTTGAAAAACATTTTTAAGAAGAAACTCCTACCTCATCCACCTTTTCAAACATATTTAGATCTGTTTGAATGCTTTTTTAAGAGGTGAAATCATGACCTGGCTACTTGTTTTTCTGCTGCACCGAGAATCGGTGGAATTCAGACAGGCCTTGACTGTCATATGTGAGCACTTAATAGTCCACGGGCTGGTTGGGAGAAGAACCCTTTCATACCCGAAAATATAGAGAGAGCTTCTCATTACGCTGGAGGCTAGGTAGTTTCAGAGCGTCTGGCACCGCTCCATTTTACAGAATCCAAGGAAGCTTAATCATATGCCCAGGTGACCCTTAGATCAACAAGGCGGAGGATTCCATCCGTGCTCACAAGACCCCAAAGCCCATGTGCTTCCCGCCGCCCGCGCGGCCTCCCACCGCACTGGAGAGCAGGACATAGGGACTATCTGAGGTTGTGAGGGACACTACAGAAAATAAGAGATGGCACGGTGACCTAAGGAAAAAGGAAAAAGAAGAAAAACACTTCGAGAACAGTAAAACAATTACTTATGGTATTTTACAGCCCTTACATATACATTATAAAAGTATCTAACGTTATACTTCACAAAGTATTCCTTTACTCGGTCTCCCCAACGTTCTGTAAGAGGGAAAGGAGGACTTGTGTTTTTTTTTGTTTTTTTTTTTTTTGCAGTTTGCAGGTGGGAGAGCAGAGATGGAAAGAGGTTAAATGACTTCCTTGAAGGCACGGAGCCAGGAAGTGGCCAACCTAGGTTTGACCCGGGTCTTTGGAAAACAAACCCAATGGCATTTCCGCTGGACCATTTTGCCTGGGTTTATAAGTAAACATGATTTATGTATGACTCCAAGATCTTCTGATGGGAAATGTAAAAATAAACCTACTATTAAAAAATTATCATACATCCCAAGAGCTCTTTTTGTATAGCCATTTTTTCATAGCTCTGTAGGCTTTGACACATTGGTATCAGACATATTGGCCATTCGTTCTCTGGCAATGAAAGGCACATCATCCATAAGTCCTGCCGAAAATATGACACCCTAACCACGATTTCAAAAATTAAAAAAATCAGAAGCCGATTATACTAACCCACCACAAAGGAGAACAGAAAACTGATCTCCACAGCTGTCCCCTTCTCTCAGACCAGCAGAAGAGAGAGAAAGGATACACGATGCACGAATCCAAGCATCCTCCAAAGTTTTGTCAGAGCACATATGACCACAAGACAGCCTTTGTACCTCATTTTCTAAGTGCATTAAAAATAAGGTTTGCAGTAATAACAGCAAGACTGGGGACAGAGTTTAGGAATCATGATTGTGAGAGTCACAGAAATAGATGTGCCTTTTCCATCAAAATGGATCAATCATCTGTCCTTCTCTTCAGCCCTGGGGACCTATGGCAATCAGCATAAACACCTAGTAGAAAGTTACTCAGACTGAGCAATGCATTTGAACCTGAACTTACAGGCCACCAGCAACATGATTTCCCCCTTCAGGACTTGCTCTCACATTCAGAGTAAAAGCCAAAGTCCTTTCCATGGCCTGAGGGCCTGCCTGATTTTGCCTGTTCCCCTTCCATTTCTGGCTTCAGCTCCTCCCACTGTCCCTTTGCTCTCCTCCTCTAGCCACAACACTTCCCTGATGCTCTTGGAACTCACGAAGCACACATTCGTCTCCGAGGCCAATGCTTTCCGCCTACAAACCTGCATGGCCAGCTCTCTCACATCTTTGAGGACTTTGTTCAAATACCACCTTCTCAGCAAGGCTTTCCCAGGATATCTGCTATGGGCTGAACGTTGTTCCCCCCAAATTCGTACGTTGAAATCTTAATCCCCACTACCCTAGAGGGTGACCATATTTGGAGATAGGGTCTTCAAAGAGGTAATTAGTTAAAACGAAGTCCTCTGGGTAGGCCCTAATCCAATACGACTGGTGTCTCCATAAGAAGAGGGAGATTAGGACACAGACATACACAGAGGAAAGGTGGCCATCTGCAGGCCAAGGAGGAGGCCTCGAGAAAAACTAGCCTTTCTGACACCTTGATGTCAGGCTTCCAGTCTCTAGAACTGTGAGAAAATAAATTTCTGGGGTTTTTTGGTTTGCTTTATTTTGTTTTGTTTTTAATGTTTATTTATTTTGAGAGAGAGAGAGAGAGAGAGAGAGAGAGCATGAGTGGGGTAAGGGCAGAGAGAAAAGGAGACAGAGAATCCGAAGCAGGCTCCACACTGTCAAGCACAGAACCCGATGTGGGGCTCAAACTCATGAACTGTGAGATCATGACCTGAGCTGAAATCAAGAGTTGGACGCTCAACTGACCGAGCCACCAGGCGCCCCTAAATTTCTGTAATTTAAGCCAGTCAGCCTGTGGTGCTTTGTTACCACAGCCCCAGGAAATCAGAGTAATTAACCACACACCCCCCTCCTCTATTTCATTTTTGTTTTATTTTTTTCAAAGCCCTTATCATTCTCTAACATATGACATATTTTATTTATGCATTTTGTTTACTACCTCCTTCACTAAAAATCTATGCTCTTATCAGAGCAGGGATTTTTGTCTTCTTGCTCACTGCTGTTACACCTGTTCTAAACAGTGACTGTCACAGAGTATGTGTTCAATAAATACTACGCCCCAACGTGATCACCACTGAGTGCCCTGGGAGGTGAGAAAAGACCAAAGGGCAGTCAGAGTTCGAAGGAAGAGGGAGGAAGAGATTTGGGTGCTGGCACAATAACTCTGCTTTGGGAGGGCCTTTCTAAATGTTTCTTCTTGACCCACTTCTGAGCTATGTTGGGCAGCCACAAGCAGCTCTTTATCATCTAATGCTGTCTAGAAGATCTCTGCAGAGCCCACAGTGGGTATCCCCTCCCCTGCCTTCTGTATTGTTTCCTGTCTCTCCTCTGCATTTCAAGCCAAACCAGAAGTCTACAGAAGATATCAGACCAGCTGCTCGTCTAGGCTGGACAGGAACCTCTCATGCAGCTCTGTGATGACTGATGCCAGCTTCTCCTTTTTGTTCTGTATCTTTTCTTGTTGCTCCCTACACACCAGCTGTTCACTTGCCTGCAGTTAAACACATCTGTGCTTTTTGTATTGCAGGCCTGGGTCTCTCTGAAGGCAGGAATCAGCTAATAAGAGGTCTCTATCCTTCCCACAAACTCGTTTTTGTGCTAGTGTCTTCCAGAGGTTCCGCCCTGAATCAATGCATTCATTCTTTCAAAACATGTCTTGAAAGAAATATATATATATATATATATACACACACACACACACACGTACTATATATGGCACATATATGCATGTATGACATATATGTATACATGTATATGCCATTCTGCTGCTCATAGCAGATCTTACATACGAGAGAGAGAGAGAGAGAGAGAGAGAGAGAAGTACCTTATATATATTGAGCACATGTTATGTGCCAGGTAACATGTAGGCAGTGAACAGAATAAGCCAAAATCCATAACATCATGATGCCTAGATTCTCATAAAGAATCTTGTTAACCCAGGTTTCCCAGAAAATAGAGCCTGAAGCAAAGCTTGAGTGCTGATCCTTTATTAGGAGCAGTGAAATGAAGGGAGAAAAATGAGGCCAACAAGGATGGCCAGCACCTCATGGTGGTCACTAGTAAGCTGGCCAGTGTTTTATGAAGAGGGCCAGTCTGTTGGGTGGCTCCAACAGGCTGTATAGAAACACTATGCCTGGGATCAGACCAAAGGAAGGGAAGAAGAAGATGAAAATTATATGCCAGCATCCTCCCTTGAAGATTTGCCTAATAGATAGTTAACTTCTCATGCCTCTGGCCCCTTCAGCACTTCAGGGGAAGCAGACACCATAATCTGCCCTACAGCACTTTTTCTGAGTTCAAAGTGACAGAAGGAGCCAGAAATGATCATTGCAGTAGCAGTTGAAAACAAGAGAGACCAAGAGAATCTGAGATGACCCATAAGATGTGTTTACAAAGATTTACTTTCCATTGTAAAAAAAATAATTCATTGTTATCAAAAATAGCTAACAACAATGTAGATCATCCGTTGTGATAAATGTATCACTCTGTTGGGGATGTCAATATTGGGGAAGTTGACGCATGTCGGGGGGGGGATATATATGCTTATATTTGAAATCTCTATACCTTCCTCTCAATTTTGCTCTGAACCTAAACTCTAACAAAATAAAGTCTATTTTTTCAATGGGTAGCAAGATAAAACATTATTATAGTAATGATTACAGTTCATGGTTTTGCTATAACAACTTGTAGTTGATAGGGAAATTTAATTTTAAGTGTAATTTTTGTTGACTCTGGTTTATACTCAATGCTGAATTCATTTGCCATCCTGTCACTCAGAGCAGATCTTATTAGTTACCCATGAAACCATTCCCTTTTAATCTTGCTGGCAGAATTTTTTTGTGCCTAATGCTGGAAAATGAACTATGAATGATCTAAGCCAAGGGTTGTCAAATTACAGCCCAAATCTGACTCACAGACTGTTTTTATAAACCCCAGGAGCTAAGAAATGGTTTTATACTTTCAAAGAATAGAGGAGGAGGAGGAAGATGGAAGTGAAGAAAAAACATGTAACAGAGATAATATGTAGCCTCCAAAGTGTAAAATATTTACTATTTTGCCTTTACTTGTGCCTGAGCAGTTATTTGTTCGTCTTCTTCACGAGGCTGTCAGCACCCTGAGGACAGCATCCAAATTATATCTAACCTTCTATTTTCATAGTCCCTAGTCCAAGATCTTGCTACCCTATGATCTCAACAGTTGCTTACGGAACTAAATTGAATTGAAACGTCTAAGGGTGTTATTGAGTCAAACAGCAATGTAAGAATCATAAAGTTCCTGGGCAGTCACTGTGCCTAAAAATAGCATCTGCTGCAATGGCAAGTGGAAAATGTCATAGATGAAACAAGAGCTCAGCAGAGCATCTCACAGCATGCAGGTTTCAAAGAGAAACAGCACAGGCTAGTAAGGGCACAACAGATCGATTTCTTGATGGTATTGAGCTTATCCTGCACACGCATCGCGAAAGTAAGATATGGGATGCAGAGAATGAGCCAGACAGTTAAACCCCATAGAAATAAGGGGAGACTGTGACTAAAATAGGCATGTAGGGTCACCCTGAATATCTTGGATCAAAAGAGGAGAGAGAAGGGGCCGCACACAGGACAGACAACCAAAACACAAGGTTGAGAGCCGTGGAAATTACTCAAGTGTAATAATTCTCCCTTCCCCTAGCTGGCGTGGTAGCCTGATTTAAAGATACCCCTGTTTGTCTGGCATGAAAGCAGGGGAGAGGAGAAAGACTCCAAAGGAACAAGAGCACTCCTGGCCCAGAGGGAAGGAGAGAGCTCTTTAGTTCCTGCATGTTGCCGCAAGTGCCTCTCTTCCCCCATGGAGAAATCTGTTGGATAAATAGGATTTTTTTTTTAATTAAAGAAAGTGTTTTGATTTTAGAATTCAAAATACTATTGTTTCTGATTTTGCTTTGTTGCAGGGTCAAAATTTACAGACCACTCAGATATGCCAAAAACTGGCTTTCTTTATTGTCCATGGATGATACCTAAATTAACAGACTTCATCTTGCTGCTATGTGACTCGGGAGAGAATGGAAGAGAGAAAAGGAATATATAGATCAGAATCCCAGCAGAAAACATGTTGCATTCAAACTGGGTAATAGAGAAGAGTTTCATAAGGGATTAATTTTTCTAAGGTGTAGAAAGAGTTTAAGGAACTCCATAAGAAGCAGTGCAATGCCCTAAAGCTAAAAATAGCTGGAAGCCTATTGGGAAACAGGGTTGAGAGCAATTTCCAAAACCAGGAAAGAAAGCAACATGGAAGAGAGCTATCTGCAAGGAACTACGGCATTCGGTAGAAGTATACAACCAACCTGCGTAGAAATCTGGCAGGAAGTCCCAGAGGAATAAGTATTCCGCCCTTCTTCAATCTCCAGCTAACTTCTCCCACTTGCCACATGCAATCGAAAGCCAGAGAACAAACACATATATGAGGCATGTCGTATACGTCAGCCTCTGTGAGCACAGAGCAGAGAGTGCAAGAGAACAGAAGATGGATATGGATGGCCAGATTGGCACAACCCATCTCTTTTGTCTTCAGCATCCACTCTTGGATTTGCTGAGGTGAAAAATGTAGGTCTCCAGCACAGGAAACCCTTAGAATCTCATCAACCACTGTGTAGTTACAGGACAATATCAATGTGGTTATATTCCCACTTGCAAACTAGAATAACTTCTACCGTATTCTTCATATAAGAGGTGGGGGAAAGGGAAAAGGGGAAAAAAGGACAAATGGAAAACTTATCTGCTATAGTTCTTATTTTTATAGCTGTTCACAGGACCTACGTTAATAATTGTGAATTCCTTCTTCTACCACTCATTCCATTTTTCCTTTACCCTCTGCCTGCACCTCCCTTGGATGGGGTCCTTCACTTGGTAAAGTGACTTAAAACCTTATTGCTATGGAAATGAAGTTCTTGAGGATCCTGTCTTTTCCAGTTGATGTAGTTTTCCATTGACAAGACTATTGAGTGAATTGACAAGACAATCTAGTCCATACCTTTGGTCCAGTTACAGTCTACCCAGCAGTCGTGGTGTAATGGCAGTATGATTTTTCTCTTGCTGACAAGGATCTATCATCATCTCAGTTTTCTCCACCTATTATTTCAACAATAAGCATTCACTGGGGAGGAGCCAAGGTGGCGGAACAGCATGGAAGTTTTTTTGTGTCTTGCATCCATGAAATACAGCCAGACCAACACTAAACCATCCTGCACACCTAGAAAACTGATTGCAGGATTAACACAACAATCTGCACAACCTGAACCACAGAATTCAGCAGATACGCAGCGCGGAGGGGTGAACTTGGGGAGGGAGAAGCCGGGAGGTCAGGGAGGTGCTTTTGCAGGCAAAGAAAAGACGGAGATGGGGGGGGGGGTGGGAGGAGAGGAGAGAATATGGGAAAATCACCCCTCCCCAAAAGCAGCTGGAGAGAAAGTGGAAAATTGGAATCAACAATAAGCATTCACTGAAAGTACATTTTAAAGATAAAGTCACTGTAGCTGTGGTTGCCTCAGAGACAAGAGGACCTCGGCTTTCAACCCTTGGTATCACTGCTTCTCATCTGATATGTGTCTTCGCTCAAATCTTAAAATCCTGACCTCTTTTCAGAACAAAATCACCTGTCTGTCTTTACTTTCATTCCTGTCTGGAGAACTACATACTAGCGAATAATATAGTATAAATAAAAAGCCAGAAAAAGAACTAACAGATCACTTTTCTTCTTAATGTATATGACCTACACAGAGCCCTTATTTCCTAAGCAATCCAAACTAAGTGTCACAGAGAAGGTCACACACCAGTTTCCCTGGCTCTACTCTCATCCACTCCAGTGCAATCATTACCTCTTCCCTAAGCCATTGTGCTGGCATTGTTTCTAGTCTTACCCCTGTTAAACTTAGTCTCCATCCAATACCAGAGCGATCTTTATGAGTCATATCAAGTTTTTCCCATGCTTGAAACTCTCTAGTGGCTTCTCATCAGTCCTGAATGCTGGTTAGTGTCTCTGGGGGCTTGCGTCTCATACAACCTCACAGATGAATCTCCCCAACACCCAGGTGTTGCCATCTGCTACGGAGGGAGGAAACACCCATGGCCTCTGCCAACGCCAAGAGTAAGAGCAGTGCTCATAGTGCCAGCCAAATGCAAAAGAATTGCTACAGCAAGTACCAAGGATTATGTCAAGACTCCCTGTGGGAAATTTGGACTATCTCATGCAGCTGCAAAGTTTGCCAGAACCGCCCTTGAGAACTGAAGAAGATCCTGGTACCTTCTGCTTTATGTTCATCAGCATTCAGAATTTTTTAAATCTCTTTATTTTAGACTCCTTGCCCTAGATGGAAGCATTCATGAATCCAATTCTAAGGGTATTCTTCCATTTATGGCTTAATTCCTAGAAGATTGGTCAAAAATAAGTAAAATCACGGGCTCCTGGGTGGCTGAGTCGGTTAAGTGTCCAACTTTGGCTCAGGTCATGATCTCATGGCTCGTGAGTTTGAGCTCCACATCGGGCTCTCTGTGTCATCACAAAGCCTACTTCAGATCCTTTGTCCCCCTCTCTGCCCTTCCCCCCATTCATTCTCTCTGTCTCTCTTTCTCTCTCTCTCTCTGTCTCTCTCTCAAAAAGAATACGTAAAATCCCAAATTTTTCTCAAATTATTACCCTGAGATTCATTTGGAAGGAGAGAGGAAAAAGTCCAAAACTCCAGCTTATCCCAGAAATAACGATAATTGTATTAAAAAGCTTAGCTGGGGTACCTCTTAGTATTTGCAGCCCACACCCAAAAATATTAACTTCAATTAACCTGTGAATGAACTTACCATTTACATATGTGCTCACCAGTCACCACCAGGTTTGACCTAACCCTGCAAGAATTTGGCAAATGATTGGTGAGTGACCTATACAATAAACCTGGGATTCTTGACTTTTCAGAGGAGGAAATACTGTAAACAGTCAACCACTGACACACTGACCTCTCCTGACCACTGGCTTTCACCTTCTGTGGAAAGAACTGTATATTCCTCAACGCTGGTGTCATTTGTCCATTCTTCTAGATAGAGCTCATCCAACTAGCTCTACCTCTTTTCTCTTTTTTAAACCATTGCACAAATTTGGGAGAGTCCCCGAACTCAGTCCATTTCCCCTTTACTTTGTTTCCTGACTTACAGGAACACTGGAGAATGCCTTCCTTAATAGATTCAATCTAGTTCCACCATAGCACCGGGGGCTACGTGTATTTCTCTGCGAGCAACATCACCCCATTCTTTTATCCACAAACTGGTAATGATGCCAATGGATCCTTTTCTGTGTCTTACTGTTTTCCTTTCAGAAATACATGCTGAATCAACATAATAAATCTACATAGGCAATATAAAAGAAAGCCCAGAAATCCCATAGACCTAGCTCAATACAGGTCAACTACTTAAAGTTCCCCAATGTTTTTTTAACATGTCTCTGATTCAATTTTCTCATCCTTAAAATAGAGATAATACTAACAGCTACCTAACTGGCTTAGATTCAAGAAAAAGTATATAAGGTTCTTGGCCCATTTAGCAAATGAGAATGTTTATATGATGATGATGATATTAAAGGGAAACAAATCACAAAGCCACAAGATTTAGGATATCAAAGTGTTTATTGAGGTCAAATAAACATAGCTCCATAATTACTGTCATAAATATTAGCTTTTTACTTAAGTAGCAATATCATGTAATATTTCTATAAATAAATCTATATTATTAAAATGACATAAATAAAATGTGTACTTACAACAATAAATAAATTCATAAATATAAATATTGATTCTGGAAATGAAGTTATTTAGGGATTTTTTTTCCCTAAAGGAATGGGAAGTAATATTTTTTATGGGAGTAGACAATTGTTTTAAAAAAAATAAGTTTCTGGGTATAAAACACCAACCACAATAAAATTTTATCAATAATTCTCATTAAGCATGGAAGGTCTACCTTCTGATCCTGTGGACACAGGTGACATTGTTCTCTTTTTTAAGCTAAGCAGGGTTTACTTAGAATCCACCCATGATTAAAAAGTTTGGCTTCCCATTTTCCTTTTGGTAAAAGAAACCTTTAAGGGATCTTGTTATTTCTAAGGGGCAAGAAGGGTTAGTCATCCATTTTCCAGCTTTGCTCTGTTCAATTACAGGCATTTCTCAGGGCCATAAACAGCAAATCCAGTTCTCCAATTACTTTGATCTCTCCATTCTCTCCAAGCTGTAAAAATAAGAACACATGAGTATTTGAGCATTCATACCATACTTTTTAAAGAGGAACAAATTAGAAAAAGATGGTTGGGTTGCTGGAGACAAAAACCAAGTTTTTGCCTTTTGTAAAAGACTAATAACAATACCCTTTTAGCAGAATATAACTTGATTTGCCATAGAGCTTAAAATTATGGTTAACTGAACTCTAAAGGCACCAACGGGCATCAAATCTCAGTTGTATCTACACTAATGAAGCTGTTTAAAGCCACTTCCTAACCAGAGCAAGCGGATGGGAGCTGTGCAGACATCTGCAGGACTGAATGCCCCCACTATGTTCTGCCCTCCCTCATAGCCTCACTACAGTCTATGACCATCTAATTATAACAGCTCAGCTCACACACTTTTGTACCAAAACTATACATTTACCAATACACGTGAGCTTCTTCTGTTCTCACCTCCTTAACAAAGGGGGAAAACAACAACAGGTTTTCACTTTTGTAGGGAAAATACCAAATAAGTCCCATCCAGTTGCTTTAATTAGTAGAAAGTCAGATACACACTATAACACCACTTCTCTCCTCCTCCTTCCGGGTAGGCTGTAAATGAGGCTTTCAAACTCCATAAGAGAGAGAACTCAGATTCAAGTTCAAAGCATTCTCCTCTGAAATTCATCTAATCTATTAAATGTGCTCTAGAGTATTTCAAGGAAACCCGTAAGCCATCATTGTCCTCTCTGCTTTGTTCTCCTTTCTCTTCCTCTTGTCTTCCATCATTCCACCTGTCCATACTTCCTTTGACATAATGCCAAGCGATATTTCTTATACCTCCAAGACTGCCAAGACTAGAAAGAATGTTTGAAGTTAGCTTGCCCTACTGTCTATCATCCATTCTACCACAGCCTGCTCTCTGCTTGTACCTGCAGTGGCAGGGACATAACACCTCCAAGACCGCCCTCCCATTTCAGCCAGTGTTGAACAGTTATCTCTGGCGTTGAGCTTCCTCTGGGTAATGTTCCTCTCTTGCCTATGCTCTCTGGAGCTACAGGGTTAAAACAAAAATACCATAACCGCTCTTCTAGGTGGCACCCCATTGCAAGAGTTGATTCTCCCAAAATGGATTAAAATTTGTTTTAAAAAAATGCTTTTTTTTAAATAAAAAAATGCTTTAAAATTTGTTTCCCCACATGGATCACCGTCAGATGTTTCTCTCCCACCCTGCATTTTTCTAAAGCCAACAAAGTAAACTGACGTCAGGAATTTTTCAGACCAGAAGTGCAAAGCACTTCTTTGCAATGGCATGCTAATATCCAGCCCTCCACATCGAGGTAATCGATATATGACAAGAGAATTGATCTTCACAATGAAAGGCTACAAAGCCTTCCACTATCCAAGGAAGAAACAGACACATTCGTGAAATCATGATCAGGAAGAAATCCTTTTTTTAAGAAGCATCAAGTGGGAAGGAAAAGAAAATTTAGGTTACACCTGTTAGTGAAAATTCCATCGGCTAAAGCTTTCGTGCTTCTGAGGTATAACTGTGCCTGTCTGCAAAAGCATCACTTTCGCTGCTAGTAATCATTCCACTGGTTTTTGGATGAGTCACAACTGCTAGTCTCAGCTTTCTACTATTGTTCTTTTCCCCAAATAGGCCACGTGACAGTATCATTCACTGTTCGAATATACAGTAGCCTACATAAGATAAATGCTCACTGGGAATTTGTTGAGGGAAGGAGGAGACCAGAAAGGAAGGGGAAAAGAGAGAGGAAGAAAAGATTATTCCCAGTTCAGACTTTCATTCACTATATGAAAGCCATTACTAACATTTCATTCTATTTGAAACTGTATAAAAGAAATTAGGGGTGGCTCACTCTTGCTTTTAAATTAAAATCTACAGCTGTTGGGTATTGTACGATGATGATTAAATATAAGCATGAATCATTCCAGAGATTCATCCCCTACATAAGCCCAGCTCTTTTATTATGATTGTTCTGGGCTTCTCTCTCCGAGTTTTAAACCATCAAATCAATGACTTCAAAAATCACCTCAAATAAATTTTCCCCCAGGTGCTTTTCTGTTTTTTGAACAGGTGCCTGTTCAGATTACACGCTAATAGGAATCTCAAATTTCCTGAAGAATTAATAAAACTAAAACCAACACAAATTGCTGCTGGAAATAGTGTTGCATAGAGTATTCAGGAGATCTGCCTAGTAGCCCTGGCTTTGCTACTGGCCATGCCCAGAACATGGGGTGATGAGATTAGAAGACCTAATTTCCCAGCCGGTTCTAGGATTCTAGGATTTGCAAAACTGGGAAGCTTATTTATAAATATACAGACACATCTACGTATATGCACCTAAATGATCAACCCAATGGTAGGCGAATCAAGTAAAAAATTGTCCATAGGGGGAAAAAAGAAAGAAAGGGAAGAAAAAGAAAGTGACACGTGTCTCTCCTCTTTAATAATTTAGCGTTAATAGTTATTAGTAGTACCTTTTTCACTGTGTCCTTCAGGTTTTGCACATTTCTCTGGATATGCTGGTCATCACTGTCAATATGCTACAAAATGAAAACCAAAACACTTATTTTAGCTTTATGAACTTGAGTGTCCCTAACTGAGGTGCATTACAATGCACCTGGAATTAAAGTTCTTAGCAATTTTGCCCACAATGACCCAGATTTCACCAGTGACCTAGATTTGCACAGCTCTTGAATTCCCTTGGACACCCAAATCCAGTCATTTCCCTTACATGGAACCTCTCTTCACCTTTGGGAAATCCTACTGAGGTTTAAGTGTGTGGAAAGAGTGGAGTGGTTTATGCAAATTCTGTGAAGAATAAAACCCTAACTCTCCCTCACGAAAAATGCACGCTCAGAACAAGAAACGGACATAAAGTATGTCTTGGATGAACAGTAGGCCCTCCTTAATAAATACTGAGTCCCGTCGCTCCACCCAGTCCACCCCAATCTTTTTTCAAAATTTTAAATATTCAGAGCCATCAAGGTCATACACCTCTGACTCGGTCACTTCTTGCAGCATCCAAAGGGCAACCATGTTTGCCCACCCAGCACCGAATGTTAAATCTTTCCATTACCCTTTCTCTTTCCCATCCCTTCCATCTCTACTCAGAGGAACCATTTCCACATCTAGGCATTTTTTCCTACAGCTCCCAACACCTTTCTCTTCTCACATAACTTAAGTTGCTGTTTCCCAGGAACAGAGGAGCCTTCTGTGCTCTTGTCTTTCAGATACCCTTCATCACCATAAATTCAAAATGTGACTCAATTAAAGCAAAAACAAATCACTCTGACTCCAAATCACTCCTGTAATGGTGTGGCTGAGGCACCTCTTGCTGCCAGCCTGGGTAGGGGCAGTGAGGGTTGGCGTGGAAGGGCTCTAAAGGGAAGAAGGGGGGGAAGGCGGGCTAGGAGTGGGTGGAGTTAGGGTAGGAGAAGAACTCACACATTGGCTTAGTTTGTTGCTGAGCCTGGCCAGGAAGGGCACCACCTCCTGCATATAGGGCTGGAACCTATCAGATTGGGGGAGCAGCACTTCTTCAAGGGTAAAGTTCAGCACCTGCTTCATCAGATAGCAGCGCTCTCCCATCTGCAGGCAAAAGTGGAACAGCAGGGGTCATGGTAGGGGGCATCCAGAAGATCCAAACCTTCATCACCACCACCCAAATAACCATGGATGACACATTGCCTTGCTCATCCTGACTATGACTTACATTGACTTCGTAGAACAGTTTCTCCCCGATGAGACGAACATCTGTGTTGTTATCTGCCAAACTAGCCTGGAAGAGAAGAAAAGACAAAGTGCCTGGACGTCAGGGAGATAGGAGAAAAGTCTGTGAGTAGAGATGCATTCTATCCACGTTCCCCAGAGCAGCCCCAGGAAGACTAAAGAAAGAATTCAGATGTGTGCATGAGTTTAAAATAATGCACAGAGGAGTAAAGGGAAAAACAAAAGTCAGGTGGGCTAATAAATGGATTTTTTGGAGTAAAGCTCAACCTACATATCCTCAAGGCCAAAGTGGAAGGTCTTCTGGTAAAGCCCAATCTCCAAAAATTCTCTAAAGAGACATAGAAAATAATCTCTGGTCTACCAGTGAGGATAGATGATGGGTTCCTAAATATTTTAGTAGTTTCCTGGAGAAAATTTTTGGAACTCTCAGGTTCCAAGTAGATAGATGTGAAAGAGAGAGAGAGAGTTTGAGATGAGTACCTCCTTAGCCAACATGAAGGTGCGATTGGTGATATAGGGCTGCTGGAAGTTGGACCCGTCAAGGCTGCAGTGTGAACTGATGGGCACAGCCAATCCTCCCTGCGTCCACAGGGCAATGAGAAGGAGGCAGCTAACGGCCAGAGTTCCCATAAGGGAAGAGCTCCCAGGTTTCTGCAGGGCGGCCATCGCAGACACCTCTAACTTAAACAAATGGCGACTAGAAAAGGAGAACCTGGTGTGGAGAGAACAAGAAGCAAGATTACAAGGGAAAACAATGAGGCATCAAGAAGTTATCATTTCAAACCAAGCTTGCTGAAACACTTACCTGTTTCAACGATTCTGCTTGTGATGGAAAGGGAAAAGCTGCTGCTTTTATAGCCCCCAGAACACGTTTTTTTGTGAAAAAGATGACATCAGCAATTATCTAATTTCCAGTACTGTCTTCTGAGAACTACCTAACCACCAGAAGAGCCCACAAAACGCTACCTCCTATTTTTCCCACCCCGAAATGTGAGTGTTTCCCTAAAACGTCACTATTAGGGCCCAGAAGGTGTTTTTACAGATAAATCCCAGAAATTTTCTAAACCCCACTTATTTTTCAAAGAAAACAATTGCTTTGTCTTCACAGATTCCGGATTCAGCATACTAGTTTTTGATCTTCCGTAGTAGCTGAGTAAACATTTTGGTTGTGGACTCATTTTCCTACCAGCTTCATAGATTCTTATCTCATTACAGGTGATAAGAAATAAAGGACCCATGTCCTATATCCTCTGCTCTAAAATAAAGAATAATGATAGCTTGGAGATAATCCCATTTTTAAAATTAATTTTATCTCTTTTTTTCAATATGCTGAATCCTGAGGAAGACTTAAAATTTTAAAATAATAGTGTTGGCTAATCTAAGCACTGTTTTCCTCCCATTCTGTGACTTTTAAATATTAACAATTATGGTGGCTGCAAATATATCGTAAAATTTTTTATTGAGGGGTGGGCGCCTGGCTGGCTCAGTCAGTGGAGCATGTGACTCTTGATCTTGAAGTCATGAGTTCAAGCCCCATGGTGGATGTAGAGATTACTTAAAACAATTTTTTATTGAATTATAATCAGTATCAGTTTAAATTTGGAGACCTTAATGCTAAACAATCTAATTGCCATTTTTCTTAACATGCAAATATTTTAAGAATACAGTGGCTATAGTAGTTTATCTTAAAATTTTACCTGTTCTCATTCTAAACAACACACAAGTTAAGTCTCAAAATAATATTTCCAAAAATATTTATTTTTTAATGTATTTATTTTTGAGAGTGAAAGCATTAGAGGGGGAGGGCAGAGAGAGAGGGAGACACAGAATCTGAAGCAGGCTTCAGGCTCTGAGCCACCAGCACAGAGCCCGAAGCAGGGCTCGAACCCACAAACCATGAGATCGTGACCTGAGCCGAAGTAGGATGCTCACCCATTGAGCCACCCAGGCGCCCCTCCAAAAATCTTATAACAGTTTTTATTATGTGTATGGATGTCTAAGGAAGAGAACCTGGCAATATAGTGGTTATATGTTGACTTTGAATTATTAAAAATACACTGAATTCTTTTTTTAAGTTTATTTAAGTTTTTTAAGTGTATTTAATTATTTTGAGAGAGAGAGAGCACAAGCAGAGGAGGAGCAAAGAGAAGAGAGACAGAATCCCAAAGAGGCTCCACACCTACAGTGCAGAGCCCAACTTGGGGCTCAAACTCACAGTGAGATCATCACCTAAGCCAAAATCAAGAGTAGGAAGCTTAACCAACTAAGCCACCCAGGCACCCCTAAAAATACAATGAATTCTAAATAATACCTAAAAACTCAACTGGAACCCCTCCCAAAGGGTGGGAATGGGGAGCATGTGCTAGGGGAAAGAACGTGCAAATTAGTTTGTTCAGATTTTTCTCCTCCCAACTAGTTAAGACCAGGAATGCTGAAGAACTGGAAGAAGGAAAGCGAGTAATTGAATCTTGAGCATTGGTAGAATGGCACAGACCCGGATGAGGAGCCACAGGATTAAAACAGCATAAGGACACTGAGCATTTGGGAGGGTGCCTTAGGAGAAAGATGCAAAAGGGAAGATTCAGGAGAGTGCATGAAACTAGACCCATTCCAAATGTTTGCTTGAGGTTGTTTATGAGTCCAAGATGAGGAAACTCTTTTTCATCCAATTTCCTATTGTATGAGATATGGCCATTTTTTTTTTCCAAAATTCTGTATAATTATGTTAGCACTGATTTATTCTATATTATGGATTAAATAGCCTTTTGTTAGCTTGCCTGGGAATCTGACCAGCATACATAATTTTGTTCCCATGGGAAATAAGGTTTTTTTAAGTTTATTTATTTACTTTGAGAGAAAGAGAGAGAGCTTGGGATGAGCAGAGAGAGAGAGACAGGGAGAAAGAGAGAGAATCCCAAGCAGGCTCCATGCTGTCAGCACAGAGCCCAAGGTGGGGTTTGAACCCACGAACCATGAGATCATGACCTGAGCCAAACCCAAGAGTCAGACATTTAAGTGACTGAGCCACCCAGGATCTCTGGGAAAATAAATTTTGACGTTATCGAATTATATGCTTCCCAGGGAAGAGTCTCAGTCTTTTTTATCTTCGTATCTCCAATGCTTAAAACAGCTCCAGACACATAAAAAGAAATCAACAAAAAAGACGTTGATCTGTGTATTTAAATAATTCACTAAATATCTTTGGGAACACTCATGGAGGTAATTTGGAACTGCCTTTACAGTACTTCTAAAGTTGGGGTTGGTGCAGTACTACTTGCCAGCTTCATTGTTATTCCTGAATAGGGAATAAATAGCTGTGAAACAAAAACAGAGTGCCAGAAAATTGCAAACCAGTCTTTAACAGCAGCAACATGCGTATTATTCACTATCTAGTCCTGAGGGACAAACATCAAAAAGATAGCGTTGGGGCACCTGGGTGGCTCAGTGGGTTGAGCTTCCGGCTTCAGCTCAGGTCATGATCTCGTGGTTTGTGAGTTCAAGTCCCACATCAGGTTCCCTGCTGTCAGCCCAAAGCCCACAGAACCGGCCTCAGATCCTCTGTCCCCCTCTCTCTGCCCCTCCCCCACTTTCGCTCTCCAAATAAATAAATAAATAAATATTAAAGTGCTAATGGAGCCAAGATCTTAGGCTTCAGTGAACTTGACCAAAACCCGCTAACGTGAAAATCTGCTCTAGGATTGCTGAACAAGAAGTCTCAAAAACCCTTGTTATTAGGAGAGGTTGTGGATACAGTATAAAACTGCTCCTGTGAAAAAACAACTGGAGACAAATGGGTGCTAAATAATTTCAGATCATGAAAGGCCTTCTCTTCAGCTGTTCCCTTGTGAATTTTCAAGTGTCTTCCAGTAGTCACCCTAGATAAACAGCAACCCTGGCTTCCCAGACCCAGACAGACATACCCATTGTTCATCTTTGATTTATGCAACAGTTTTCCTGCTCTAATGCCAGGAAGGGCTAACCAGAATCCCTAACCAGAAGGTAGCCTTCTCTGTCTCGCTCTACTCTCCCTAGCACCCGGGATAGTGCCTGGCACATAAATATTCACTGCATGATGAAACTATTTCTCAATTCATTGACTGATGCTCAGAAATCCACAATGCATTCTTTTTCTTTTTAAGTTTATCTATTTATTTTTAGAGAGACATAGCACTAGCAAGGTGGGGGGGAGAGAGAGGAAGAGAGAGAGAATCGCAAGCAAGCTCCACACTGTCAATGCAGAACCCGGTGCAGGGCTAGAACTCACGAACTGTGAGATCATGACCTGAGCCAAAACCAAGAGCCAGACGCTTGACCAACTGAGCCAACCAGGCACCCCAACACAATGCATTCTTTATACGTCTCTCTGGGGCGCCTGGGTGGCTCAGTCGGTTAAACGTCCGACTTCAGCTCAGGTCATGATCTCACGGTCTGTGAGTTCGAGCCCCGTGTTGGGCTCTGGGCTGATGGCTCAGAGGCTGGAGCCTGCTTCAGATTCTGTGTCTCCCTCTCTCTCTGCCCCTCCCCCGTTCATGCTCTCTCTCTGTCTCAAAAATAAATAAAAACGTTAAAAAAAAATAAAGTATACATCTCTCCAGGAGAAATAGAACTTCAGGTGTCTGGTAAAAAGTTGTGTATTCATCATACTCCTCAGTATAACACACATGATCATTGTTCCCTGCAAGTTTCTCTCTCTCTCTTTCTCTCTCTCTGTCCCACTGTGTGTGTGTGAGAAAGAGAGACACGGAGACAGAGAGAGAGAGATCTCACCCTCCTAATCCTCCTTCCTTCTGCACCACACAACATCACCACCTCCACACCCGCCAGAGGCCATTGGGCTAATGTATTTATACACATTTCTGAATCCTTGTAAAACGTCACGTGTTGTTGAGCATGCGTAGGTATTTTTATTTTATAGGAATGGTTCTCTTTCTTAATCTTTCACTCAGCACTGTGGTCTTGCAATCTATCCATGTTGCTATGTGCAGACCCTTTTTCTAACATGCCACTCAGCAGTGTATATCCACGCTTTACTTATTTCTCCCCGCCTCAGTGGGCACCTAAACCATCTCCAATTGCACTCTACAGACACTGCAGCACTAAGCAACCTCATCCAAGTCACATAATGGTATTTTTTTTGAGAACATCTTCGGGATAGTTACCCAGGAGTAGGTCTACCTGGTCTTAAAGATAAGTTCATTGCCTTTTTCTAGATACTGCCAAACTGCTCTCCAGAAAGACAGCACTAAGGTTTGTTTTCTTTGGTTTTCTTCGATTTTGAATCCAGCTTTGATTTTGCCAACTTTTGGAAGTTTAAAACGCTATCTCATTATTGTTGTAATTCTTTTTTCACACACTTGGAGCCTCTTGAGTTTCCCCCCTCTCTGAATTGATTGTTTACATCTGTTGCCCATTGTTCTAGTGGGCTTTGGGGTTTTGTTGTTGATTTCTGGGCGTTCCCTGTATATTTCATAACATTATCTCCTTTGCTTGTAGGCATAACAAACTCTCCTCTCAACTTGCATTCTACTAACTTCATTAGTTTGGTTTTTGTTGAATAGAAATTTTATTTGGATGACATCTAAGACATTATTTTTTATTACATGGTTTGCACTTTTCAAGGCTTTGTTTGAAAAGTCTCTCTCCACCTCTAGGTCACAGAGATATTCTTCTGTCTTTTCTTCTATTTATGGTTTTACCTTTTACAATCAAGTCTTTAATGGCTTTTTGTAGATGACGGAAAGTAGGGAATCCAGTTTACTTTCCTCCATGTAGCGAGTCAGTTATCCCAACACAGTTCACTAAATGGCGAGTCCTTTATTATGTGCGTATTTCCCATATACAAATAGCTAGCTCTGAGCTACCTGTTTTGTTCCATTGGTTGGTTGGTTGGTTGGTTGGTTTACTTATTTATTTATTTATTCTTGAGCCAGTTCCATAATATTTTTATTACTGAGGAATATCTTTGTATCTGGAAAGGAAATTCTGCTCTCTTTGCTCTTTTTCAAGACTGACGTTGTTATTCATGGGCTTTCATATATTTTTTACATAAATCTTATAATAAATTTGTCCAGTTCCGGAGGGGTGGAGACTCAGAAGAAACTTTGATTGGGCTATCACTTAATTTGAGGAGAATTGGCAACTTTATAAGATGAACTCATTCCATCCAAGAGCGTTTACCTGTTCTCCACTGCTTAAGATCTTCCTTCATATCCTTTGACAGTGTGTCAACATTTTTTTCATTGAGGCCTTGTGTATTATTTTTAACTCCTAGTCACTTTATAGGTGAAGTAAGACATTAAAGTGTTATTAATCATTTTCCCCTTGGTGTGAATGAGTACCAAGTTGGATTATTGGGATATTCATCTCCTGGGAAAATGAAGAACGTATGCTTTTTTTCACGGTCAGCAGAGAGGAGAGTTAGAGGTAGCCAGCAACAAAGCTAGAGATATTTTACTTCCCCATTATGCTCAGAGCTGACCCTGCCAGTACTTAGGCCAGCTTTCTTCCCTGCCTACCGCACCCTGTGAACACCGGGCCCAAGGGCACTTTTCAACCGTAGCCACCTTTCTCTTCTTCCTAAGGACGAAATCTTGTGAATTCATCTTAAAGGGGAAGACTATACTCCCAGGAATGTGTCATAATATAAATGAGTATATTTTCCTCTCTAGTAAGACCAAGGACTGAAATCAATTTAAATGATAGAAGGAAGCAACATTTATTCAAACGCCTCACTACTCCAGCACATATAAACAATTTGGCATCAGCTCCCTAATGTCTGTCCTCTACTGTGATTGATGTTTTTTTTTTTTAATTCATTTTCTTAAAGTTTATTTTTATTTATTTTGAGAGAGAGATAGGGAGCAAGTGGGGGAGAGATGGAGAGAGAGGGAGACACAATCCCAAGCAGGCTCCGCACTGTCACTGCAGAGCCCAACGTAGGGCTCGAATCCATGAACTGTGAGATCACGACCTGAGCCGAAATCAAGAGTCGGACGCCCAACTGACTAGCCACCCAGACACCTCTACTGTCAAATATTTTTAAAATCTATATGTCTCTCCCAGTTGCTCACTTATTATTTTGACTAGTAAATAAGTTTAGAAAATCGTAACTCACACTTACTTGTAACACCAGATGTTGATATTCATAGTTAACTATTATCACTGAATCTCTTATTCCAATTCTCTAATCAATTTTAGAATTATTAATGTTTCTCACAATCATTTCCACAGGTTGAGTACTATGTTTAAACACAACTTTTAAAAATTTTTATTCAGGGAGCACCTCGGTGACTCACTTGGTTAAGTGTCTGACTTTGGCTCAGTTCGTGATCTCACAGTTCATGAGTTCGAGCCCAGTGTTGAGCTCACTGCTGTCAGACAGAGTCCCCTTCGGATCCTCTGTCTCCCTCTTTCTCTGCCATTTCCCCACACACGCTCTCACTCTCTCTCAAAAAAATAATAAAAAATTTAAAAATTAAAAATTAAAATTCTTAGTCACCACTCTATCTTGGTACAGATTTACTAGACTCTCTTAGTCTCTGAAGGAAAATTGTGAGCCAAATAAACTAGATATTTCCTACATTCTCACCACCCTGTTGAAAGTTTTAAAATACATATAACCATAGCTGGGGAGAGTAAGACAGTTCCAATTCTGAGGGGATTTGGTTTTAAAATCTCATAAACATCATCGTGAGAAAATATTCTTTTTCCTTTTTCTTTGTCATTATCCTAATTCAAAAGCTTCGTACATGCTATTAATGGAGTGAAGTATCACTAATTTAGTTTAGTTGGAAAAGATGTCACCCTGAATCGATGGTAAGTCTAAAATACAATGTGTTTTTAAAGAGGTATATTTTGGGGGCACCTGGGTAGGTCAGTTGGTTAAGCATCCAACTTTGGCTCAGGTCATGATCTCATGGTTTGTGAGTTCAAGTCCCTCATCGGGCCCTGTGCTGACAGCTCAGAGCCTGGAGCCTGCTTTGGATTCTGTCTCCCTGTCTCTCTCTGCCCCTCCTCTGCTTGTGCTCTCTTGAAAATAAATAAATAAAAAACATTAAAAAAAAAAAGTCTAACAAAAAAGAGTTATACTTTTGTTATCACTTCCAAATTCATACAAACAAATCAACTAGGCTAATAATATTTCATTCTATTTAATAAATATCTATTTTGTTGTTGTTTCAATATTTTACCACACAGAGGTTCTTAGACTCATGTTTAATACTTCAAAGAAATACAGTAAGAGGTGACATAGTAATTGTGTTGTAGCAGCCTTAGGATTAATCTGAAGTGGGCTTACTTTTGAGAGAAAACATTGAATGTACCTAAATACTGATTACAGAACTGCAATTTAAGTTGTACTCATGTTAGTTAATTAACCTGATTTTAGAAAAATTAAAGATCGACAGGTACTTGAATGAGTAGGGAGGGAATTAAATATAAGAACTGGATAGAAATAGTGCTTGGTACACATAATCGGCTGACAAAGGGAGGAGTTACAATAAATGATAAAGCCATAGATAAGTGGGATCATTTGTTAGAATACACGGCTTAAATGTAGGAGAATAAGAGGAAATGCCTGGGTGATGTTTGCCAGGAAATAAAACTGCAACAAAGAGCTATTAACAGGGTGCCAGGTTGGTGCTGGATGAGAGAGAAAGGGGCAATATGCTTTATTCACTCATTTAGTCATTCATTCCTTCACTATAAGATCAGCTCCATAAGAGCACAGACTCCCTCTAGCACAACCCTTAGAACATACTGAACCCTCAATAAATTGTAATCAGATGATCGAGTGAATTACAAGCAAAGGTGACCTGATTATTGTTGCAATAATTATATTTTGACTTTTCAATGCATTAAGCTTCTAGAATAGTGCCTGGCATCCAGCAGGGCACTTAATAATTGTTCTCTTAGTTGAGGGGACAAATGAACATTTATTGGGAAAATAACTCTCAGTACTTTTCTGTTTTCTCATCTTTGCAGCCACCTGCTAGACACCCTAATGTAGGAAAGACAAGCAGTTTTACCCCCTTTACAACTGGGAGAGTAAGATTTGTTTGCGACCTACCCAAAGCCACAGAGTCATCATGGGAAAGCCAGAACTTGAGGTCAGGTTTTCTGATTCAATGGCCACTGTTTTTACTATCTATCTCTTTCTTTTTCCATTCTCTGCAGTCTGGTTTCCTCAAGTTCATTGCTGAAGATGGCTTTGGGCTATACATTTAATAAGACTGACATTTGATATGAATTAACCAACAAAAGTCCCATGGTTGACATAAGGTCAGCTTCGTATAGCAGGAAGGCAACCATTGAGAGTATAGTCTCTCTAGTCGGTCTGCTTAGATCTGAATCTGGCTCTACCTCTTACTAACTGGATAGCCTTAGCTAAATTACCTAAATGTTCTGTAAAAAGAGAGTAATAATAACACCTACTACATATAGTTTTGACAATCTGTATGAAGTGCTTGGACTTTGTTTAGAAAACATTTGTTATTGATAATAATTATTATTATCCAAAATATGAAACAACCAGGAGAAAGGAATGGAGATAGTCATAAGGTAGCCAAGAGTTGGGAAACAGAGGTTCAGTAACTTCACTAGATGTTTACCTTGCACAGGACAAGTCTGTTGAATGAATTAATGCACCATTGTTCTTGAATTCAGATTTTAGCATGAGTATCCCTTCTCCTTCACCCACTATGGTCAAGCTGTCCTAAGTCCTTTTTTTTTTTTTCTTTGAAATATCTCTTAGTTTAGGGTCTTTTCATAAACATCTACTGACACTTGTAGTAGAACCACCACAAGTGTGAGTTGTTAAAAACAATTCCAGAAAAAATATTTGTAACATATCTGAATTCCAGAATATGTAAAGAGTTCTTGCAAATAAATAAGAACAACCCTAGAGGGGGGGGACAAAGAAAAAGACAAAATCTTGAACAGATGTTTTTCAAAAGAGAATATGCATATAAAAGGGGTAAGACTTGGGGCGCCTGGGTGGCTCAGTCGGTTAAGCGTCCGACTTCGGCTCAGGTCATGATCTCCCAGTCCGTGAGTTCGAGCCCCGCGTCGGGCTCTGTGCTGACTGCTCAGAGCCTGGAGCCTATTTCAGATTCTGTGTCTCCCTCTCTCTGACCCTCCCCCGTTCATGCTCTGTCTCTCTCTGTCTCAAAAATAAATAAAGGTTAAAAAAAAAATTTTTTTTAAATAAAAAAAAAATAAAAAAAAAAAGGGGTAAGACTTCATGAGGCATAGGGAAAGGCAAAATTAAAACCACACACCCACCAGAATGACTACCAATTGTTGGCAAGCATTTAGAGCAAATGGAACTCTCATAAGCCACATGAAGGGGTATAAGTTGCTACAATCACTTTATTTTTTTATTGAAGTATAGTTGACATGCAATGTTACATTAGCTTCAAATGTACAACAGCAATTTGACAAATCTACATGTTACGCTACCATCTGTCACCATACAATGCTGTTACAATACCATTGACTATATTCCCTATGCTGTACCTTTTATCGCCATGATTTGTTCATTCCATAACTGGAAGCCTGTACCTTATATGTAATATAAATATAATATAATATAATATAATATAATATAATATAATATATAAAAGTATATATCTTTTTGAATTAATGTTTTCATTTTCTTTGGGTAAATACCCAGTGGTGGAATTAGTGGATTATATGGTATTTCCATTTGTAACTTTTTGAGGAAACTCCACACTATTTTCCACAGTGGTTAAACCAGTTTGCATCCCAACCAACAGTGCCCAAGGGTTCCTTTTTCTTTGCATCCTCGCCGACGTTTGTTCACTTGTTATTGACTTTTTTTATACTAGCCATTTTGACATGTATGAAGTGATATCTCATTGTGGGTAAAACCACTTTAGAAAATTGTTTTTGCAGTAACTACCAAAGCTGGACAGATAGATGTCTATGACAAATTATTTAGTTTCTAGCTACATACCCAACAGAAGTGAATTTGTTAACAAGAGACATTCACAGAAATATGCATTGTAGCATTCTTTACAACAGCCTGAGCCAAAATCCTTAGAATAAAGTAAAGTATAGTTATATATTGGAATACTACACAGCAATGACAATATACACAAAACTACAGGCATGAATCTCACAAATAACTGAGCAAAAAAAAAGCCAAATATGGAAAAATATAAACTATGTAATTCCTTTCATATAAAGTTCAAAAACAGACAAAATTGGCCTATCAAGTTAGAAGTCAGAAGCGTCACCACCTCTGGGGGTGGTTAGACACTGAACTAGGATGAAAGGGCATGTCTGGGAGTGCTAGTAATGATTTGTTTCTTTATCTGGCTGATTATTTGGGTGCGTTTATCTGGTGTAAATGTATTGAGCTATGTATTTATTATTTATTCATTTTCTATATATATTTTATAGTCTAATAAAAATGTTCTTCATGTCATTATTCCTCAAAATCAGCTAACCTTTTCACTTGTGGCCTTGTTCACATTTTCCCTAATTTGGGCAATAATTTCCAGGGCTTCCTCTGCTCAGTTGTGTACTTCCTTGGGTATGCAGCCTGGAGTAAAATGAAAAAAAGAGGAATATAAGAATATAAGTACTCTACATAACTTCCAATAAATTATATGACTATTCAAACTCAACAGGAAGGTTTTTAATAGGAAAACTCCTCCTTACTTTAGAAACAAAGAGAGGATGGCAAGGAAGAAGAAGTGACCCAATGACAATGACTACCCAAAGTCACCACTGATCTGCTCTTTCCACATCAGTGGTGGAGCCACCCTGAGGGCACTCTAGATGAAAAACCTCTATGGCAACCACATGCCTCTTTACTAGCTCTGTTCTCCTCTTGTTCTGCCAGCCCTGGTCACACTTATGTTGACCTCCATGCTGTTCAGGCTCTCCAATCCTCCTCTATAGAAGCACAACCTCACTAGAAGCACCCCATGCTCTGGACCCTCCATCCTGCCCCCAACCTTATATATATATATATATATATATATATATATATATATATATAATCTACCTAGCCTAAGTTGCTACTACCTAAGTTACCTAAAGTGGCACCAAGTAAATGAGACTATCATAACCAACTAATCCATACCTAGGTATAAATAAGAAATTCTAAATGCAGATAGGCATTTTTGCAGGATTTTTTTCACATCTTAGCTCAAAGGAATGACTAATGAGAAATTGGGGGAAAATGACAGGCTTATAGAGGAAAAATTGGATAAATATCTCTTGGTAACTCTTTGCCTCTTTCACATATGTTGGGCTAGGTCTTACCTAGCCCTGACCCTGTGACTTTCTCCTAACATTAAAACTTCTGTGACCTCTTTGGAAATGTTTGTGGTTGGTTACACTCACTGTAATTGAGAAAAAGTAGAGAGTGGTTTTATAATTTTTGCATAGAATCCCAGAATATATGTTATTTGGTACCAGGTTGACTTCGGGGACCAACAACATAATTACTACCAGGTAGCCATTAATTAACTCCCCAGGGATGTCCGGAAAACCTCTCCCAGAGACCCCTCTGAGGACATGTTCTCATATCATGTTTGCCAGTGGGATTCCCCTGTATCACCCTGGTGGTTTAGTATTCTCGACAATGACTTACAAAATGAAAAGGATTGAGGGAAAGAAGTGGAAGCTAGCATCATTTTACCTCAAGAGCCACAAATGCTTCCTTCTTTCATTTTTTGTACCCACAGATAGAACCAAAACTCTACCTTGATCTTTTGAAGTAATCCACTTTCCTAGATGTCTACCTTTGTCACATTGTGTTGCTAGGTCATTTATTTCATGAATTGGTGAAACTCCAGTCACGCTGGCAAGAGCTTTGTTCATCAAAATAAATTAAAAGTTCTGGCATTCTGGTAGAAGTTCTTTCCTAAAGTCCTAATCAATCCACAAAGTGCCTTTCCATGAATTTACCAAATTCCCCACAAGTCAGTCTCTCACAAGAGCATTTGTTGCATGAATTCTATGTGCCCAGCCCTCTGCTAGTCTTTATTATGCAGGAGAGAAGAAACATAGGGAAAGTTCATCATTTTATAATTGAACTAGTGAGACAAATGCAACGAAAATGCGATTAGGGAGCATTGAAGTAACAAAAGGTATTGACCTTAAGTATAATAGAGATTCGGGTCAGAGTGAGAAACAGGTACATATACAGATTTCTTGTTTAAGGTCCCTCTGTGTTTAGAACACTGCCATCTTCCTTTTTCTGTTTCTATAAGAAAATAAAGAAATTTGTCTTTCAGGGTCCCAAATGAAGCTAAATATTATCAGTGTCTGTTCACAATTCTGCTCTGAGAAACAATAATACAAGGTTTCAGAATACAATATAACATTACTTTGGAGTAACAGCCTTCTAGGCCAGCAGAAAGTCAGCCAAAAACACAGGCTCTCCCTTGATTGACCAGGTCCTAAACACTGAGAGAATAATCCAGAATCATTTGAAATTGGCAGAGAGTGGAAGCAGTGTAAGAATTGTATACTTCTTTGAGTTGTTATCAACACAGAATTAATAGAAAGTTAAAAGCCCTTGGTAGCAAGACCACCTACATTTGTCAAAATTCAAAGAACTGTACTCCTAAAAAGGATGAGTTTTATTATGTGTAAATTATACCTCAATAAACCTAATGAGAAGGAAGAAAGAAAGAAAGAAAGAAAGAAAGAAAGAAAGAAAGAAAGAAGAAAGAAAGAAATGTAGAGTTTGGCTAGTATTTGTTTCTTGTGTCCTAAAATATCCACCTAATTGTGATTGAAAAATTAAAATGGGCCTTACCCAGAGAAGGTATTAATCCCCAATTTTGCCAGTTTTAAAATAAGAGTTTTCTCCTAAGTAGAACTGCTCAATAACGGATGGAATGGACTGTCTTATAAGAGAACAAACTTCCTATCTATCACTAGAATTTGGCATTGCTTATGTAGAACTTCCCCTGCTGGGTGATTTACATAGCCCATTTATGATCCTACCATAATGCTCCAAGGGGGAGCACGTTACAAATGAACCTCAGAGGGTGTGTGTGCCTATCACTTACAGCTGTGTCCTTCAGGTGTCTGTGACAAGGCTCCCTCCTGGTGAGGCCTCCACCAGCCACCATGGCAACTGCCAATACTTCCTAATACATATATTCACTATTTTCTTTTTGTCTTAGTCACCAATTGCCGTATAACAAATTGCCCTCAAAATGTAGCAGCTTGAAACAAAAACATTTGTTATCTAATATAATTTCTAGGCGTCTGGCTCTGGGTCACTCGTGATGTTATAGTCCAGATGGCCAGTGCTGCAGTCATAGGAAAGGTTGGTGGGGCCCAGAGGATCCACTTCTAAGAAGGCTCATTCATGTGGCTGCTGTTGGAGGCCTTGTCTCATTACTATATGAGGTTCTCCAGAAGGCTGTTCGTGATATGGTCTCTAGCATCTCCCAGAATGTGAGATCTAAGACAGAGAGGTGGGGAGTCACAGTGCCTCTCACGACCTAGTCTCCAAAGTCACATACCATCACTTATGACTTACCCTATTCATTTGAAATGAGCTGCTAAGTCCAGCCTACACACGAGGAAAAGGAAATTAAGCTCAATCTCCTCGAAGGAGGAATATCAAAGGATTTGTAGACATATTTAAAATCATTACATCTTCCATGATATATTTTCCTCCATGGCATTCATTACCATCTGACATAACACATTTTATTTATTTGTTTATCATCTGCCTTATAGCACTGGCATATAATCTCCAAGGGACTTTTCTCTGTTTTATTTACCGTTGAGATCTCAAAACAGTGCCTGGAACACAGTAAGTGCTCAATAAATATTTGATGAATAGGCTGATAAAGGAATAAATCAATGAAACAACTGAAGACATCAGCAGAGGCTAGACTGTGGAAGACCCCTTAGACCATGTCAAGGAGTTTGGACTTTGCCCTAGAAACGTGGGAAACTATCAAAGAGTTTTAAACAGGTCATGTCATGTCCTGGATGTTACAGAGTGATTCTTGCATCGGTTGTGGTGTTTGAACTCCATTCCTCTCAGGTCCTTTCTGACTCAGAGTGTGGCCCAAATTGCCATGACACAGCTTTCCTCAGCTTCACTGCTGGAGATGGGCCCACCCGCAGAGATCCACCTACTGTTGAAGTAGTCTCACGATATGGAAATTACGTGTTATAAGTAATTGACAAACTTTAGTCTCATGATATGGAAATTGCGCGTTATAAGTAATAGACAAACTTTAGTCTCACGATATGGAAATTGCACGTTATAAGTAATTAACAAACTTTAGTCTCACGATATGGAAATTACGTGTTATAAGTAATTGACAAACTTTAGTCTCACGATATGGAAATTGCACGTTATAAGTAATTAACAAACTTTAGTCTCACGATATGGAAATTACGTGTTATAAGTAATTGACAAATAATTTCTGGCAAATTATTATTGACTGACTTCTAAAAGTCTAAGACTTTTACAATATAATCATGTTATTGTTCGACGTTACAAAAAATTTTAGAGTAGTAGGAGAATTCAGAAATATAGAATCTGCAAATAATGAGGATGGGCTGTACGTATATTCAGGAGAAGGAATAGTCATTCTCGAAATCAGTGCTGTGGAAGACTATCAGTAAAAGGGGAAAGCAAATAATTGTGGCACATTCCACATAGCATTCAAGTAAAATGAAGACTGAAGTCTCAAGAGTCCACTGGATGCTGTGAATACAAAGTGGCTGGTATTTCTTAGAGCACTTTCACCGGAGTAGTTGAGACAAGGATTTGGTTGCTATGACTTGGGAAATAATTAGGGGGTGGAGAAATGGAGACAAGGAAGATGCAACTGTTTTAGGAAACTTGGTCGTGCACATCAGACTGGAGAATATTCACCATTGCAATGTATGTTCTGTGAGGGTAGGAGTTTTCTTATCTGCCGTTCATTGTCGCTTCCTCAGCATTTAGGACAGCACCTGAGACACTGGCGCTCAATATAGTTCTGTTCCCGATAGGCTTGGTCCGATAGAGCTGGGAGGGACCATCGAGATCATGTGCCCCACCTGCTGACTTTACAAAGAAGAAAACTGAGGCCAAAGAGACTGAACAATTTGCCTACAGTCCCATGGCTAGCCAGTGACAGAATTATAGCTAGAAATCTGAGACTCTTTAGCCTTATTTCAGTGTACTTTTTTTGGCTATACTATGGAGCCAAAAATAGGAGAATGGAAATGAGAGGGAGCAAAAGTATTTGGCCTCATTATTACAACAGGGATTTCAGCACATGGAGAGGCTGGGAAGTTTTCTTCAGTGAAGAAAGCCAACTGCAAAACAATGTGTATAGCGTGATTCCACTTTTGTAAAATATGAACAATCTAGCCAGCATACCCTTTTTGACAAAATGGGGAGTACTAGACTGTTAAAATGGTTTTCTCTGCAGGGTGGGATTACAAGGGACCGTCACTTCTAGTAGTACGTATTTCTGCAGTGTTTGGGTTTTATCCAAGGTATACATTATCTTTGTTAAGAGAAAAATGAAAGAAATACTTTTAACGCCTACGAGAAAAATCCGCTGCTGTTAGAACAGTACAACGTTGGCTACGTAGAAGATTAGTGGATCGCTGGCCAACGAAGAGAACAAGTTTTGTGAGGACGCCTGCCTGGAACCACCACTGGAGTTTTCTTCAAACACCAGAGGGATCTAGAAGGAGAATGGGAGAAGATAGAATTTCTATGCAAAGGGGGAGAAAGAGAGGTGGGGGAAAAGAGATAGGGAGGCATTCCCACTATGGCAAGGGGGCCGAGGTATGCTAACAACAAACCACAGATAATCTAGGAATTAATAACATGGGCACCTACTGAGAAAGAAAATGACTCAGAGGTTTGCAGTATCAAGCACAGAGGGTTTCCTGCCCGCTCCCACATCTTGCTCCGCTCACATTCACACATGCACGCACAAACAGCTCGGGCACACTCCCGCTGTCTGCACCGTTTATAAATTACCAAACCCGCAGAGCTAACTTCATCAAGGCTGCTTGAGGAGCCAATGAAGTGATGCATGCAAAAAGTAAAGCACAGCAGCAGACTCATCAGCACAGCTGTTATCATGGTGGCTGAATCAAAAGGCGATCCTGGGAATGCATACACCTTGGGGAAATGCACAGATTGCTTTTCTGGACACGTACGCTTTCTCTTAATTAAGCACCGTTGTACAGCATTGTCTGGAAGTGGGAAATGTTGGATGTATCCTGACTGAAGATGATGCTGGAAAGTCTCCCAAAAGGCAATTCTACTTTTTGAGGACCTGGTGGACAAGAGAGGATTTAGGGGGCTTTTTTGGCCAAAGTTCAGGGAATCACTCTCTTTTCTTTTCCAGGCTGTAAAGTGAGAGGATCTTTTTAAAAGTCGGTGAGCAAAAAATTTAAAGCTCTGAGAGACAGGCATCAAGCGTAAGACTTTCAACTTAGATAGCACTTGGGAGTGATTAAATATTCCCTGAGTTGGCTTCTCAGCGCTCCTCCAGGGAGGCTCCTTTTCAGGAACTGTTTCAAACATGGAAGCAGTGCAGGAGATCAACACCTCCCTCGGCCCCAGCCCCAATACTGGATGAGTAAACAAATGGACCAATGGAAAACAACGGAAAGTCAGAATTAGAACCAAATTCTTGCAAGGATTTGGTGCATGACAAAGGTGGCTTCTCAAGTAAAAATGGACTAGTTAATAAAATTGCTGGGGCAATCGGGTACTCACCTTCAAAAAGACAAGGTTAGATCCATAACTAACATAACACTCATCAGAATATCACCAAATAAAAATTTATACATGGGTGGAAAACAGAAGAAACTATAGAAATAGGACAAGAAAACACAGGCGGAACATCAGAGTAAGAAAGGCCTTGCTAACGGTGACTCAAAATCCAGAGGTTATGAGAGAGAATAATGATGCCTTCAACTCTATAACCAACAAAAGCCTTCTGAATGGCAAAAGAATAGCAATAATAATAATGACAAGGGCAAAATCAAAAGATAAGTGACAGATTTAGATATGTGTCACTCATAGGCAACATAATCTCCCCACTACATTTTTTTTTTTTCACAGAAAGGAAATACAGTGCCCTTAGACGTATGAAAAGATATCAACTTTGGTCATAAAAAGAAAAACAACAACTGTAAATCAGAACTACATTAGAAAACCATTTCTCGCCTATCAGATTGGTAAAAATCCAAGAGTGTGATAACATACTCTATAGGTCGGGCAGTGGAGAAAGAGGTGCTTATGTAATGCTGGTGGGAGAGTCCTATAAGGGACAATTTGACAATAACCATCAAAAATGCATTTGCCTTTCAACCTACCAATCCCACTTCTGGGAAGTTATCCTGCAGATACAGCTGCATGAAAAAGAAATGCCATTTATACAGGTCTATTCACTGCTATGTTGCTTGTAATTACAAGATTTCAAAAATTTTAATATCCATTTAGAGTATCTTAATGCTCTGAAGGCCCATTAATTGGGACTAATTAGATAAATCACAGTTCAGCCACACAATGGAATACTACACAATGTAAAGAGTAAAAAGTGAAATTTGCACGGAGTACTCAATAAGTCCTAGAGATCTAATGCACAATAGAGCGACTATAGACAACATACTGTGTTAGAATTATCAACTTACTAAGAGACTACATCTTAACTATTTCAACCACTAAAAGGAAATAATGATTATGCGACATGATAGAGATGCTAATTATTACTACAATGGCAACCATATTATAATATCAAGATGAATCAAATCAACATGTTGTACCTCTTACATTTACACAATGACATATGTCGAATATATTTCAGTGAAAAATAAAAACACATGCAATGAAAAAAAAGAGTAGAAAGTAAATGTTTTCCACATATTAATATAGAAAGATTACCATGTGTAATATTGCAATATAATTAGAAATATATATTTGGTCCCTGGCACAGATCTCATAACACCCTTGTAATTTCCTGAGTGATAAGGGTGGTAGGACCATCTCTTCTTATATCATTTGGTTTTTGTCCCTGATTCCTGACAGAAGACCTTCTAAGACTCTTGGAATCTCCAGTGATGAGTCCTTTTTTGAATGCTAATGAGTTGACTCCCGGTGGGTCCCTTGGTAGCTTCAGGATTGCATGCTGGTGACACAGAAACCAGACCAAGGGATGATTAGAGGATTGAAATGTTCAACCCCATCTCCCAAACCTTCAGGGAGGAGAGAGGGACTACACATTGTGAAACTCACCAATGGCCAAAGACTTAATCAATCATGCCTATGTAATAGAGCCTCCATAAAAACTCTAAACAAAGGGGTTTGGATAACTTCCAGGTTAGCGAATGTGTCCGTGTGCTGGGTGGAGTGGCATATCCCAAACTCCACGGGGACAGCTTCTGTCTTCTGTCCCAATCTGCCAGATAGTGCCTTATGTAACCCTTTATCTGGATGTTCATTTATATTCTTTATAATAAACCATAATAATAAGCAAAGTGTTTCCTTGGGTTCTGTGAACCATTATAGCAAATTATGGAACCTGAGGAAGACTACACAGCCACTATATATCTCCAAAAGAGGGAACCGAGGCTATCTTGTGCACGAAAGCTGAACAAAGCAGGACTCTCTATAGTCAAGGGATGCAGCTTGTAGATTCAGTCCAGCTGAATCAATCAGTCCATTATTGGTTAGTTTTTCTGAAAGTCAATATGTCATGGTGGTAAAGACTGAGATGTCCAAAATCAGTTGGGTTTGGATTGAGCCCCAAGTATACCATTTATACTGGATGTGAACTTGGCCAAGTTACTTAATTTCTGTAAACCTCAATTTCCTCATCTGCAAAATGCAGGTGATAACAGGGAAGATTATCCACATATGAGCACTTAGCACAATACCTGGCACATAGTAAGGGCTTAGTAAGTGGTTACCATGAATATTATTATTTGGCCAGGGTAAAAGAGGCCTGTTGTTCCGTATCTCAGCAGGCAAAATGTCATGCAGAGTCATTACAGTTTTGAAGGAGGGATAGCAAATATTTTCACTACCTCTCTCTCCTTTTATGTTTCAGTTCAGCTCATTTAAATTAAGAGGCCCTAATTTGTACACTTCTTATGGGAGACAAGTGTGTAAAGATATGAGTGTGAGTGTGGCAAGACTTCCAAATGAACCCACCCTATGTTCCAGATGTAGAGGGCCACCCCTTACAGCAGGAAACAAGCCACTTCTAGCGATTTAATCATGTGTGGGAGAAAATCTCAACTCTACTTGGACGTCTTTGATTGAAGTCAGCAAATCTTTCAAAAGCAGTTAAATCATTTGGCTTCAGAAAATCTTTTCAATACAGGTGCAAATAGCAGTTTGGCCTTTTTTCCCCCTACTTTATTGTGATATTGTTGACATATAACATACGTAAGTTTAGGGCGTACAATGTGATGACTTAATATACATATATATTGTGAAATAATTACCATGATAATGTTAGTCAACACCTTCATCCCCTCACATAATTACCATTGTGTGTGTGTGTGGTGATAACAGTTAAGATCTACTGCCTTAACAACTTTCAGGTATATAATACAGCATTGACAACTATAGTCATCATGCTTTACATTAAATTCCCAGAACTTATTCATCTTACAGCTGGAAGTTTGTACCCTTTGACCTTACATCTCCCCATCTGCTTCCCCCCACCCCCACCAGGTCCCGGCCACCATTCTACTTTCCATGAGTTCTGCCTTTTTAGATTCCATACATAACTGAGATTACACAACATTTGTCTTTCTCCACTGACTTACTTCACTTAGCATAACGCCCTCAGGGTCTATTCATGTTGTTGCAAATGCCCAGATTTCATTCTTTTTATGGCTAAATAATATTTACTATATATTATAGTATATGCTATATATATATATATACACACACACACACACACACACACACACACACTACATTTTCTTTATCCATTTATCTATTGATGGACACTTGGCTTGTTTCCATGTCTTGGCTTTTGTCAGTAACGTTGCAATGAACATGGAGTTGCAGTACCTCTTTGAATAGTGTTTTCATCAGGGCACCTGGGTGGCTCAGTCTGTTAAGCTTCCAACTCTTGATGTCGGCTCAAGTCATGATCTTAAGTTTCATGGGTTGGAGCCCGCCATTAGTGCAGAGCCTGCTTGGGATTCTGCCTCCCTCTCTCTCTGCCCCTCCCCTGCTTGCTCTCTCTCTCTATCTATCTCTCTCTCAAAATAAAGAAATAAACATTTAAAAAATCTTTTTGAAATAGTGTTTTCATCTTGGAATATTTACTCAGAAGTGGAATAGCTGGGTCTTATGGTGGTTCTATTTTAATTTTTTGAAGAAACTCCATACTGCTTTCCATAGTGGCTACACCAATTTACATTCCCAGAAACAGTGCACAAAGTTTGCCTTTTCTCCACATCCTCCCCATCACCTGTCATCTCTTGTCTTTTACTAATCACTTTCTGGCAGATATGAGCAGTTTGGGTTCAGCTCTTGTTCACCATTTTCATGGTAACAGAAATATGTATACCCTATGAGAAGATTCAGTAAATACTGTATTTGGTGACTAAGAACTGAGCTACTACCCAGAGAAATCATTTCACTGCCACATCAGTGCAGGGGCATTTATCTGTTATCTTCTGAGACATTGTGAGCTCTAAAAGGCTGGTGCTTATCTGGGAATCTCATTTAGGGAAATCTAGCCTATTTAAGTCCAGCGCTATTTCTATGGGCATTTTGCAGTATCACAAAGAGGAATCAAAGTTAGTAAGACCTTTGCTGGAACCAATGCACTTGATGCCTAGTTTCACAAGCAGTTTGGTGATTCTGCATTTTCAAAAATCAGCAGCATTTGCAATTAATGTGCATGCAAAGATGTTTACCAAGTCCTTAGTGAGACTGGCTGAAATATCAGAGAAGATGAGGGGATGCTCTTTGATCTGGACAGGCAGGATAGAAAAGGCAACAGAATGAAATAGAGAGCTAGCTTCCTACTTAGGCACTGAGGCCCCAAACTGGGTCAGTCTCATTTCAATCTGCTCCTCTGCCTCTACTAATTTTGAGAACCTCAGGAAATGTTTGAACCTCTTGCACCTTGGGGTCCTCCTCTGAGGAATGAGGACATTTATCTCATAGGTAATAAGTAGCATTTAACTTATAGGTAATGAGATCATTCATGTAGAACATTTAATACAATGCTTAAAGCTGCTGTATACAACTTGATAAATCTTTCCAATGGAAGTAATAATAATTCTTATTCCACACGGTTATTGTTGTATTAAATGAATTAACATAGTACCTCGGACGCAGCAATTTCTTACTTGACGTGTCACCGAAGGCAAGGGAAACAAAAGCAAAAATGGAACCATTGGGACCTTATCAAGATGAAAAGCTTCTTTGAATATATACATATATACACAAAACACTTAGACTAGAACTAGGGGCATTGTAAGAGTTCAACAAGTATAAGTGCTTGAGACAACAAAGCCTCCTCCTATTGCTATGATTATTGTCCAGTCCTATTTTGGGAAAGAAGAGATGTTCATCAGGAATCAAGATTTAATTTAATCAATAGTTTGAACCATGTGAACTGTTAATATTTGATGATTTGGGACCTGCAGATATGGTGATTTCTAAGGTTCAACCTAATAATTTAAAGCCTTTTTAAATTTAAACCTTGCTAATTCAAAGAAGCAAGTGGAACTTTCCCCATTGCAACTCAATCTCCCCTGTGATGTTATGGAATGTACTTGTTTTTTTTAATATGAAATTTATTGCCAAATTCGTTTCCATACAACACCCAGTGCTCATCCCAACAGGTGCCCTCCTCAATGCCCATCACCCACTTTCCCCTCCCTCCCACCCCCCTTCAACCCTCAGTTTATTCTCAGTCTTTAATTAAGAGTCTCTTATGGTTTGCCTCCCTCCCTCCCTCTCTAACTTTTTTTTTTTTCCCTTCCCCTCCTCCATGGTCTTCTGTCAAGTTTCTCAGGATCCACATAAGAGTGAAAACATATGGTATCTGTCTTTCTCTGAGGATTGTACTTTTAAAGACAACCTCCTTAGACTCAGTGTTTCCATTTAGGTCAACATTTTGGCGTTTATGTAGCCACCACCAGATGAACAGTGATAATTAACCTCAACCAGTTGGGCTTTCCTTGGGCACGGATAAAAGATAACTATATTAAATACCCAGTATAATTATCAAGCTCTAACTACTTAGCAAAAACAAAGAGATATGCAATTTAGAGTAAGATATTAAGGTATTTGTTAAAAATATATATACGTGGGTTCACTGTAACACCTTTCTTAAGACAAAAGCGGTTGAACTGGTATCTTTGCCTATTTAGAATAAACTGTTTTTCTTCTCTAATGAAAACGTCTTAGTTTTGACTTATATTTCAAAAGTCAAAAAGAATGTATGTAGCTTCTCATGATTTTAGAGTCAGAATCTCCCACAGGCCATTTAACTCTGCCATTTGGCTATCAAATTGAGTTGAAACAAGTCTGTAAGTGCCCTTTGTCCATTTTTCCATGGCAGTGAAAAGGATTGTTAGAAAATTAGTATTTGGATTTCAACTTATCTTAGCCTCAATTTTCTTACTGAGAGAAGGGAGACAACACTCATAAGATGGTTCAGGAACATGAATTAAATCATGTAGTCAAAGGACAAGTCACATAAAATGCATCGATCACTGTTACTTCCCTTCTAATAATAGCTAGAGTTAACTGAATGTTTGCTGTGTGCAGGGCACTAGTTAAGAATCCTTAATGGATCTACTCATTTTATCCTTGTAGGAGGAGCTAAACACAGGCTTGGAGAAATTCAGCCACTTATCCAAGAGATGACATCAACGTGCCAAAGCGAAGATCTGAACCCAGAAGGTCTAACTACACAGCTTATATGCCTAACCACTGCACCACTCAAAGAGATGCTTTTTCCAAAATATATCACAAGTTGGTGAATACCATTTGTTTTTACTTATCAAAAGTTTACAACTTTTACATTGAAACAGCTTGGAGAAGGAGTTCTCAACTGGTTCATGCAGACATACCCCAGATGGTACTACAACTTTCTTAAGAGTTCAAGTGGTAAGTATACAGTTCAGACTACAAGATCAGGTGTGCAAAAAAACATAGTTTCATTTATTTTTTTTGTCTATAATGGGACTCAACTTTCTATCAAGTGGGTGGGTGGTAGAATGGAGTCCAGGTAACTGTAATCAAGAATCCCTCCCACTATGCCTGATGAACCTAGATGCAAAAATTCTCAACAAGATACTAGCAAATCAAATTCAACAGTACATTAAAAGGACTATTCACCATGATCAAGTGGGATTCATTCCTGGGCTGCAGGACTGGTTCAATATTTGCAAATCAATCAACATGATATATCACATTAGAAGAAAGGGTAAGAACCATATGATCCTGTCAATAGATGCAGAAAAGGCATTTGACAAAATACAGCAGTCTTTCTCAATAAACACCCTCAAGAAAGTCAGGATAGAAGGAACATAACTTAACATCATAAAAGCCCAATATGAAAAACCCACAGTCAATATTATCCTCAATGGGGAAAAACTGAGAGCTTTCCTCCTGAGATCAGGAATATGACAGGGATGTCCACTCTCACCACTGCTATCTAACATAGTGTTGGAAGTTCTAGGCTCAGCAATAAGACAAAAAATTGAAATAAAAGACATCCAAATTGGCAAAGAAGTCAAACTTTCACTCTTCACAGATGACATGATACTCTATGTGGAAAACCTGAAAGACTCCCCCAAAAAGCTGCTAGAGCTGATACATTCAGCAAAGTCGCAGGACACAAAATCAATGTACAGAAATCAGTTGCATTTCTATGCACCAATAATTAAGCACCAGAAAGAGATATCAGGGAATTAATCCCATTTACAATTGCATCAAAAACCATAAAATACCTAGGAATACACCTAACCAAAGAGGTAAAAGATCTGTACGCTGAAAACTATAGAAAACTTATGAAAGAAATTGAAGAAGACACACAAAAATGGAAAAACATTCCATGCTCATGGATCGGAAGAACAAATATTGTTAAAATGTCAATACTACCCAAAGCAATCTACACATTCAATGCAATCCTTATCAAAATAGCACCAGTATTCTTCATAGAGCTAGTACAAACAATCCTAAACTTAGTATGGAACCATAAAGACCCTGAATAGCCAAAGTAGTGTTGAAAAAGAAAACCAAAGCTGAAGACAACACAATCCCAGACTTTAACCTGTATTACAAAGCTGTAATCATTAAGACAGTATGGTTTGGCACAAAAACAGACACATAGATCAATGGAATCGAATACAGAACCCAGAAATGGACCCACAAATATATGGCCAACTAATTTTTGACAAGGCAGGAGAGAGTATCCAATGGAAAAAAGATTGTCTCTTTAGCAAATGGTGCTGGGAGAACTGGACAGCAACATGCAGAAGAATGAATCTGGACCACTTCCTTAAACCATATACAAAAATAAGTTCAAAATGTATGAAAGCCTAAATGTGAGACAGAAAGCCATCAAAATCCTACAGGAGAAAACAGGCAGCAGCCTCTTTGACCTTAGCCACAGCATCTTCTTACTTGACATGTCTCTGAAGGCAAGGGGAAAAAAAGCAAAAATGAACTACTGGGACCTCATCAAGACAAAATCTGCACAGCAAAGGAAACAATCAGCAACACTAAAAGGCAACTGATGGAATGGGAGAAGATATTTACAAATGACACATCAGATAAAGGGTTAATATCAAAATCTATAAAGAACTTACAAAACTCAACCCCCCACTCAAAAAAAGTAATCCAGTGAAGAAATGGGCAAAAGATATGAATAGACACTTTTCCAAGAAAGCTATCCAGATGGCTAACAGACACATGAAAAGATGCTCAACATCGCTCATCATCAGGGAAATATAAATCAAAACCACAATGAGTTATCTATCACCTCACACCTATCAGAATGCTAAAATTAACAACTCAGGAAACAACAGATGTTGACAAGAATGTGGAGAAAGGGGAACCCTATTGTACTGTTGGTAGGAATTCAAACTGGTGTGGCCACTCTGGAAAACAGTGTGGAGGTTCCTCAAAAAATTAAAAATAGAACTACCCTATGACCCAGGAATTGTGCTACTAGGAATTTATCCAAAGGATACAAAAATGCTGATTCGAAGGGGCACATGCACCCCAGTGTTTATAGCAGCACTATCAACAACAGCCAAATTATGGAAAGAGCCCAAATATACATCAACTGATGAATGAATTAAGAAGATGTGGTATATCTATCTATCTATCTATCTATCTATCTATCTATATAATGTAATACTACTCTGTAATGAAAAAGAATGAAATCTTGCCATTTGCAACACCATGGATGGAACTAGATGGTATTATGCTAAGTGAAATAAATCAGTAAGAGAAAGACAGGTATCATATGATTTCACTCATATGTGGAATTTGAGAAACTTAACAGATGATCATAAGGGAAGGGAAGGAAAAATAAGATAAAAACAGAGAGGGAGGAAAACCACAAGAGACTCTTAAATACAGAGAAAAAACTGAGGGTTGGTGGGAGTGGGCTAAATGGGTGATGGGCATTAAGGAGAGCACTTGTTGGGATGAGCACTGAATGTTACATGTAAATGATGAATCACTGGGTTCTACTCCTAAGGTCAAGACTATACTGTATGCTAACTTGAGAATAAACAAAAAAATCCCTCTCATTTCTCTATCATATCTGGAGGTATCTCCACATTCTTGCCCACCAATGGGAGCAAGGAGGAAACTTGTCCTCTGCTGTCACTTGTCTACCTCTTCCATGCTGAGATGTACATCTTCCTGCCTGATTGTTGATCATCAAACCCACAGGTATGACTCCATTTCAATTACTTCTGAGCCACTCGCAAAAGTACGGGTCAAATTTGAGTGGTCTTCCATGCCCATCTGTGGCCATGGAAAATTCTGGGATACTGTCTTACATCCTTTCTGCTAAGATAAGCCACAAGTCATGCAGCAAAAGCCATTTGTACCTTTTTCCAGATGTAGGGTAGGCATGTGATAGATTTCCAAAGCCTTGCCACCTCTCTAGACTCAACCTGGGAAGTGAAGCAGACCTCACCTTTATCCTCAACAGTTCCCAAACCAGTGATGCGCTGGTAAATGTTTACCAATCAGTTCTCCAAGGGGGGGAAGTCTTGATTTGTCTCTGCCAATTTCTGTGCTGTAGAGATTCCCACCATGGCCAATTTCAAGCTCCTAGTGAAAGAACACTGAAGGGGGAGTTGGAAAAAGATGCCACTAGTGACTTCCACAAGCAGGTACTGTGGTTCAGTACACCATTGCCTCACCTGAACTGAAATGCCTGTAATCCTCACTCATTCAATCAGCCCATGTCTCCATCCAGAAGAGCCTCAAGGAAGGATCTTTTGTCAGCAGCCCACCAACATCAGTCCTGTCTCCCTCTCATTTCCACCCCTAGTCTGAGCACTTTGAGTCTCCTGCAGGCTAGAAACACTGGCGATGCCTGACTACCAAGTCATCCAACTTTTACCTTTCAAAAAATCCTAAAGCTTGACTTTCTATTTCACTACTTACTCAGTGACAACCTTTTTATAGGTAATACCAACTTGTGTTCCAGTGCTGAACTGGAAGAGAGAAACCGTTCAAAAGAAAATGCCAGACTGGGGAATGGGGATAAGAAAGATATATAATGACTGTATAGACATAATAGCTTACTGCATTATAAAGAATTCACTCCCTCTCTCACCTCCCAAACCCCTACCAGCACTGGCTGCCAAGGATTATTTTCTGGGTGGCAAAGACGTGGCATATATTTCAGAGCATGAAACACAGTTTTATTTATTTTTCCCTATAATGAAAATTAATATTTTTAGGATGACACCTTGGCCAATTTATTAAAATTTAAGATATATATACTCTGTAATCCCACAATTGTATATTTTTGACATACACCTATTATAGGCTGAATTGTGTCTGCCTCCCACCCCAAATTCATATGTTGAAGTTCTTACCCTCCAGTACCTCAAAATGTGACTGTATTTGGAGACAGGATCTTCTTTCTTTCTTTCTTTCTTTCTTTCTTTGTATCTTTCTTTCTTTTTTTCTTTCTTCCTTTCTTTCTAGAGGGAGGGAGATCATGAGTGGGGGAGAGGGGCAAAGGAAGAGAGAGCAAAAATCTTAAGGAGGCTCCATGCTCCGACCTTGGTATCATGACCTGAGCTGAAATCAAGAGTTGGATGCTCAACTGACTGAACCAACCAGGCACCCCTGGATACAGGGTCTTTAAAGAAGTAATTAAGGGGCGCCTGGGTGGCGCAGTCGGTTAAGCGTCCGACTTCAGCCAGGTCACGATCTCGCGGTCCGTGAGTTCGAGCCCCGCGTCAGGCTCTGGGCTGATGGCTCAGAGCCTGGAGCCTGTTTCCGATTCTGTCTCCCTCTCTCTGCCCCTCCCCCGTTCATGCTCTGTCTCTCTCTGTCCCAAAAATAAATAAACGTTGAAAAAAAAAATTTAAGAAGTAATTAAGGTAATATGAGATCATCTGGGTGGGCCCTAATCCAATATTACTGTGTGCTTATAAGAAGAGATTAGGACGCATAGGGAAGATCCTGTGAAGACACGGAGAAGAAAGCCATCTACAAGCCAAGGAGAGAGGCCTCGGAAGAAACCAATCCTGCCAGTGTCTTAATCTCAGACTTCTAGTCTCAGTCTGGGAGAAGATAAATTTCTGTTCTTTAAGCCGCCCGGTCGCTCGTGCTGTGTTATGGCAGCCCTAGCGAGTTAATATGATACCCTAGAAAAATACTTGCACATTTTCACAAGGCAGGTATTTGTGGAGCAGTACTCAGACCTTTAGGACTTGCCTGCAAGGATTCCGAGTGACGGAGGACAGGAGAACACAGTGCTGCAACAGACACTATGAGTGAGCATCCTCTACCCACCACCCAAGCCTTTAGCGCACCTCTGCTGATTTCCAACGGCAGCACCTGCTCTCCTCGGCTTGCCTGTCACTTCCAGGACATGTGTTGCCAGGGCACTGAGGCCATTGACGTTTGTTCACTTCCCTCCTCATCCCAGCATCCTTCACCCAGTGACTGATGGGAGTTTCCTCAAGCCTCAGTGCTGAGATACAAGCTCCCAGAGTTTTCCCAGCTGTGTTAAGCTCAAGTTACTCAGCATGGTAGCTGGTTTAATAATACAGCCCTTTACTGGATGCTTCTGTGATTAATCTCCAGGGTAGACGCATTGCTGTAGTTGCAGCTTTCAATATGAAAAGCATCCTCTCTCTTTTCTCTTTTTTCGAACTTCTCTTTCAAGTCCCATTCAGGTGGGTGGTAAAATGCCATCTGCAGAGAGCATGCTTGAGGTCCAAAGTTATCAACGCACCGTGGTACATCTATTAGGGTTGGCTCTCCCAGCCTCAGGCCACTGCCCAACTTCCTGTCTCACTAGCTAGTTAAAATTTCTGAAAATACTAAATTAAAAGTATTTTTATTCCTCTCCATGTCCTTCATCTGCCTTAAAATAGAGCAGTTTTGGAAAATGAGATAGAAAATAAGTGATGGTTGCAATTATTGAACTCTAACTCTGTTGCCAGCATTAAGTTGCTTCACATGCATGAAATTATTTCATTTGCACAAAAAACATTTAAGACACCTTATTATTATCCCTATTATTAAGGATAATATCCCTCACTACCCCTGTTTATGATCCCTATTTAACATACTATCAACTAGAACTCAGAGAAATTAGGTAACCGGCCCAGGATAACACAGCTAACAAGAGGTAGAACCAAGATTCAGCCATCCTATTATCTGACCCCAGAGTGAAAGCTCTGTTTACAATGAACATTGATGGGTGTTTCTTTTTTCCAGCTTCTCTGGTCTTCAGCTTGCTAAATAAAATCTATTGTAGAAAGGCTTGGGGAGACTGATTCCTTTGCCCAGAGAAAAATGTGGTAACATACTCTACCACATTTGACCATATGTCATTGCCATTTCTGGATGAGATGCCTTGCAGAAGCCAAGGAAAAGATGCATTCTCTAGAATCAGTGCCCTGGACCCATGGAAAACCAGAAGACAAAGATAGGACAAATGTTCTTTTTTTTTTTTTTTTTTTTTTTTTTTTTTTTGAGAGAGAGAGTGCACGGGGAGGGGCAGAGGGAGAGAGAGAGAGAGAGAGAGAGAGAGAGGGAGAGAGAATCTCAGGAAGGCTCTACACTCAGCACAGAGCCTGACGCAGGGCTTGATCCCATAACCGTGAGATCACCACCCGAGCCAAAATCAAGAGACAGACGTTCAACCGACTGAGCCACCTAGGCATCCCAGAGCCAATGTTCTTTAAAGCAGATTCGTTCAGCAGAGAGAAAACCATACAAGATTTGTTATATTTTTATTTTACTCTTCATGAACCAAAACGAATGGCAATAAATAACACGGCAGTGTGCTGGTGTTATCATTAACACACATGCAAACACACACTTGTGTACACACACAGACCACACATACCATATTTTCCAGTAACTGAGATGGACTTTTTTGCTGTTAGCAACTAGGAACGAGAGTTTAACAAAGGGCATCTGGCACAGGAAAAGGGAAGACTCGCTGGATGGGTATGCTGCCCTTAAGAGAAAAGCAAGTGGAAATTCGTTGCCCAATAAATTTGAAAATTTGAAAATCCATAAAGCATACGTGGAAAATTATCTTTCTCCTTATATGGAATTAACAAAAAACAAATAGCTAAATGTCTAGTCGATTATTTTGTAAATTGTAAACCATGACATGTTTAAATGGATTATTACCTAAAAAGACACTAAGATTAATGTGTGTAATTTAATCTGTATAGCTTTTACATGCATTTTAATGAATGAATGAATGAACATATTCACTTGTATTTGTAAAAGAGGAAGAGTTATCAGATATTTTCCTAGAAGCTTCTCCAATCCCACGTATTCAACTTCTACATTTTATTTTTCTTATATTATTATTTAAGTAATGACTAAAGAAGTGTACATGTTGAATATTAGTCTCTGGTACCCTGTATTTTTATATTTCTTCCAATTATAAAAATAAATCTGAATAAAATATCTTTTCCTGGACCCCACATTTTGATTCTGAATGAGGAAAGAAAGTGACAACTTCTTAGGTCATTGATCCATGATGTTTTAAAGTCTTAGCAGCTATCCTTCATAGTAATTCATTTTAAATGATCAGGCTAGGGTGTTTGTAATGCCAGAGTATGCTAATTTGCAAAGCACTCTGGATATTTCATCTTCACAAAATTACAAGTCATACCTTATGATGTTGTTTGTTCTTTATGGAACCAAAGAGTGTGTGTTGTCATACAAACCTATTTTCCACTTTTTTCTCTTTGTCCAGAAAGTTCACTGTTTTGACCTGAATAATTTTTTTAACAAGACCATCAAATGCTAAGGTACTCATTGTGGGCAAAATCTTCCTGAGTAACATGCCCAAGCTCTGACTGTAATTGAATTTATGAGTGTAAAGCTCCTACGTTTTCCCATAATGTGTGGCATTTAGGTTAGTTTATATTTTCTTCTTGAAATTACAAAACTCTGAGTTTTATATCATCAATCTCTAAATAAAAAAAATAACTCGTAGCAAACATAGGAAATCTTTGATATTGGCCGGGTGTATTCATTTACGGACCAATCTTGCCTATCTTTCCTTTCATCAGTAATTATCGTGGGTCCTTTGTCTCTGCATTGTTTGACTCATACCTGATAACATCTCCAATTCATGGTTACACTAATACAGTTTGCATAGCTCAGGTAATTGATTCCACCTTCCAGAATTGCTGAGTCACAAGACTGTAGTCAGTCTTTCTTGCTTTACCACATAACGGAAATAGACAAATCATTCCAGCATCTCTGAGCTAAACTGCCTCTGTGTGAACTGAATGTAGGTCATCACAGATAGGGCTTTGATGCCAGATGCCACAATTTCAGGATACACTGCCCCCTCCTTTCTAGATTTAAACTTAACCTCTCTAAAACACGCCTGTCCACCCCCCACCCCCATTACTTTAAGGAAAATTTGCCTTCAACACAACAGAACGTTTTGAACATCTTAATAGGGGATATGAAACATCTTTAGAGACCTTAAGCCATGGAATCTTAAATCTTGCAGATGAGAAACACAGGGTCAAAGAAGTTTAACTGGCTTGCTTGCTCAAGCTAGAGTTGGAATTTAACCATAGGTTGCCATAACGCCATAGCCAGTGGCTCCTAAACTACCCGGCTATCAGAATCATTTGGAAGATTATATATTCTCTCAGGCCCTTTCTCTGGGTAGTTCCATGGACGGGACATGGATAGTCCGCCTCTACAATCTATAATCTGCTATTTGTTGTTTATTTTTATTTTCTAGGTGGACTTCAGCCAAGAAAGGAAACAAACCAAAGTAAAGTATTTTTATTTTTTATTCGAGTATAATGAACATAGTGTTATATTAGTTTCAGCTGTATAATGACTCAACAATTCTACACATTTCTCAGTCCTCATCATGATAAGTGTATTCTTTTTTTTAATTTTTTTAATGTTTATTTATTTTTGAGAGACGAAGTGTGAGCGGGGGAGGAGCAGAGAGAGAGGGAGACACAGTATCCAAAGCAAGCTCCATCCAGACTCTGAGCTGTCAGCACAGAGCCCGATGCGGGGCTTAAACTCACGAACCCGTGAGATCATGACCTGAGCCAAAGTCGGACGCTTAACTGAGCCACTCAGGTGCCTCAAGATAAGTGTATTCTTAATCTGCTTTATCTCTTTCGCCCCGCCCTCCCCCCCCCCCCACCCCACTACCTTCCCTCTAGTAACCACCGGTTTGTTCTCTGTATTTAAGACTGTTTTCTTGTTTATCTCTTTTTCTATTTGTTTTGTTTCTTGAATTCTACATATAAGTGAAATCATGTGGTATTTGTCTTTATTAACTAAGGAAGGTGTGAATGGTTTATAGCCACTTCTCTTGCGCTGCCTCTTCTCCTTTCTGAAGTAGACTGCTTTCTATCAGGCAAATGATATGGAAAGAAAATCAGAGACTGGTGTAGTGGTTGCAGTGGTGGGCTTGAAACTGCCTCTAGTGGGTAAGTGGGGAGGAAGTCCTAATTTATAGCATTTGCTAATTTCCATGGTATAAATACTGCCCCCAGAGCCAATTCAAACGAACAACCTGCTCACAATATTTCTGAATATTTAACAATTGGCCCCAAAGCCAGCTCCAATGTACTAGTGGGTGTATAATAATGGGGGGAAAACTGAACAATTTTCCGATATTACCTAGATTGTCCATTATGCGATTCAAATTGGTGTAATCTCCTTGAACATCACTCTATCTGTTGGCCTCATGCTCTGACTTCCAAAGGCACCTCAGTTCTCATCTCTCACTCAGTTTCCAAGGACACACTCTGATATGGGTTTGGAGCATAATGAAACCATGGATGGGACTAGTGGATGGAGCATTTAGTGAAAGAGAGGTGAGACCACCTTTAGGATGACTACTCTTTCCCTCCTACCTGCCTTATTAAGCAAGGGTAGTACTGTGGGGGAGCTGCCCTCTGCTTGAGAGAGGCTGCCATCCTTAGTGAGCTTTGCAGGGCCAAGCGGGAAATGAAACATGAAATAGGGTAATAGGAAGCTTGGCTCTCAACCTGAGAGGAAGAAAAATGGCTGGGTCTTTCTATGCGTCTACTTACCCTAGGAGAAAGACCCGTACAGTCAAATCAGAGTGCAGGATCACCATTAGCATGAAGTCTACTGGAACAGAGCTGAAGATAATACCCCCAGCCTGCTTTTCATCCATGAGGTAAGCTAGAGGAGCAGGCTGGCTTCTCACATGACCAGGCCTGGCAGAGCACAACTCTAGTCCAATGATAGAGACTGTGCTTTTGCCTGGAGCAGCCTTTGCACAACTGACTCATCTTGGGAAAGTGAGTCATGGTGTCAGTTGGACAAAGACTGAGCTCTGAGCACACCAACATGACTATCACCAATTCATGTAAAAGTAGCAAAAACATATTCCAAGAACAAATGTAAACGATTCTAGGATCACTTTCCATTTTAGATGATTTGTCCCTTTTATAAGCTTCCAGAAGTCAGGATAAATATTTTTGGGGTGTCTACAACTAAAGGTAGATACTCCATCCTTGAGCATCCTGGGTAGCCAACCACACCCCTGCTCTATAGAAGGGCAAACTTGCTTTGCATATTGACTCACTTTCATTCTGGTTGAATCCATTTGTACAATAATTCAATGCCCTCATACCTTTTTCCCGACCAGAAAGGTAGACACTTCATTGATCTTCTAAGATGGAAAAGGTAACTCCTAAATGAATCAATCAGAGAGAGAAGTGATCACAGTAGGACTCAAAATTTTAACATAAACTCTCTAAAGTAGGCAGTACGGGTAGATTTCAAGTAAGAATGCCTAGATTTAATTAACCAGATATGAGGTCTTGGCCCAGTCATTTTACCTAATAGCATTTTCCCATCTGAAAAATGAAGATATTTGTGCTTAAATATCATGGTAACATTTCCTACCATGTACTAAGCATATCTCTCATGTTCTTTATCCTTAACCCTCAAAATCAGCTTTCAAAAGTTCTTAATATGGAGTTCAGACTCTTTTCAAAGAGATCCAGAAGTGATACCAGAAATGAACATCCAAAGCCTACCATATATGCATATTTGTGCATTTTTATCTGGGTTCTCAACCAGGGACGCATGAGAATCTCAGCATCTGGGGTGAAGCTGGGAGAAGGAACAGAGGCACAGGTGTGTGCATTTTGGAAAAACCTTCCATTGCGATTCTGATGTTTGCTCCCCAGTCTAGCTTGTACCAGTTTTGACAAAAAGGCCAAACCACCAGTTCAACATATTGATTTGCATGTATACTCAAAGCAGAAGTTATATGAAGGATGAACAAAAACCGAATTACCTATTTTCCAGAGAAATGAAAGCATATATCCACACAAAGACTTGTAACTATTAATAGCAACTTTATTCATTATGGTCCCAAACTGCAAACAATCCAAAAGTCCACCAGGGATGAAGGGATTAAAAGGGAACATAAACGTCAAAACATACAAGACTTCTAAAAACACTCTGAGTGAAAGCAATATAAAAGATGGCTCCATGTATACACAGTTCTTGCAAACCATCCTGACAGAGCAGATTAGCGATCACCTTGGAATCAGAGGTGGAAGGAAGGATTGAACTGCAGAGGGAAATGAAATTTTTAGGACGATGGAACCGTAATAACGTATCTTGGTTGTAGGGTGGTTTCACAGATGTATGTGTTCTTTCCAAACTCATTGAGCTGTAAATTCTTAATGATCGCTGTTTATTGTACATAAAAGTATGCCAAAATAAAATTGATTTAAAAATTGAGTTAACAATGCCAACTCCTAAATGTCAGCAGCACATCTCATGGAATATTTCTCACATAACTAAAACTACTTACCCACCAACTCAAATGCCTATCCTTTAAGCTGTCTTCAGTACAAGTGATGAAACAGGACTAATCTCTCAACACTATTCTCTCCCCAGGGCCACTGCGTAGGGCTTTTAAGAGGCAATCAGCAGTATACTACAATGCTAAATTGTCACCCAGAGTGGGGTAATGAACTCAGCCTCATCAGAACCATACCTTAATCCATCTAACATCTGACAGAGCAAGTTCACGTGGTGTGACTTATTCCAACAGATGTACCCATATTTTACAATGTGTACCTTGGGTAAGATGCACTGTGTTAGATACACATTCCCTGCAAGCTAGCTGTCATTCCTTTCTTTACCATAGATCAGTGATCAGTCATTGAAAATTCTATCCTAACCAACCAAACTAACCAACTTTAGAGGAAGAGGATGATGATACCCCTAAGCTTCTAGAGACACAGTATGTTCCAACTTTATTTTACAGCTAATATGCCTCAGTACATGTATAGAATCCAAATGATTGTGTTCTAAAATCCAATTACACATTAATTTCTAACTTTTATTTCCATCTTCGGTGCCTTAAAAACTTTTTTTATCAACAAACAAACGTCAGTGAGATGTAGGCAAACATGTGTATGCCCAATTATTTATAACCTGATAATGTAAGATCTTTAAAAAACTTATTGTGAATCAAGGATTTGCAAAAGCACTTTTGACCAAATTAAGTACTTTAAAACAAACTGCTCATTTGTTTTCTAACCAATGGGCATGAGTATTTCATATATTTTACCTTTGGTACCTTGTATGTATGTAGTCTTGTACACATCACGTCATATTTATGAAATTCATATTTTTTAGGAAGTTAGATATATTATGATTTGCAAGATTAAGTAAAGACTAGGAAAACAGAACATGTCCTATGAATGAAGGAATAGTCAAAAAGTATGTGTTAAATTTTTGAAAATGAGTCTGCCTTGGAAATCTTGTATTTTTCCTATATTCATTCAAAATTATTGTGAACAGTTTTGTTGCATTCTGACAGCTGGAAAAGAAGTAAAACATTTAGTTAACTTGTTATAAGTAAAACATTTCTAAAAGGTAATTGTTTATTACTAATTGTTTATTACGTGTAATAACTTTCTGGAGAAGCCAAACACTTGAAACACTTCAAACAAAAAGAATTAAAATACTTGATCAATTTTTATTTCAAAATGTCTACAAAGTTTTAACTCTCCATTATACAAATAATTTTTCAAAATTGAGACATTATTCAAATGTAAGCCAAAGTCCTTATACAAAAAGAATACACACAAAGATCAAAAATATACATATTCTCTCAGCAAACTTTGTTACATAAATAAGAAAAATATATACAGCTCATATTTTCAATTTAAAGTACAATTGCCTTAACACTGCAACCACATACAGAAGGTACTAAAATAAAAAGAAATACCACAGCAAAAGTTACGGGAAGAACAAATTCATCTTATGACATCTACAGATTATAAAGATACACAGAGCCAATAATCAAGGAACATACACTTCACATTTAGATCTTAATTTTTACTTCACTTTATTTTTTAGAATATCCTCTGGATAGGTAAAATTCACAATTTTACCAGCTACCCTTAATACAAAAGTTAGAACATGTGAAGAAACCTATGTCTTTGTACTTTGGGATAGGTGTCAAAAGAATTCTTTAGGTTGAATTTGTATGAACGAGTGTTAACATTTTCCAAGGAAACTGAATTGGCTATTGAAAACTCAAACAATTCTTTTTAAGTAGGAAATGTGGGGAAAAAATCCAAATACTTTAAAAGTCTTAACATAGTAAAGCAAGAAGGAAAAATTATGCTAATGGTTCCCTAGATTGTTAGGCAACTCAACTAGATATATGGTAATTATGTTTTGCCCCAGAAATTCTCCTTCCTTTTCTGAGCTCGTGCCAGAGTTTGAAAAGCCTGGAGACTAGAAGCTGCGGAGCGAGCAGAAATCTCAGATAATCTGTCTTCATCTGCAATGAAAAAAGCATAATCAGAAAGTATCTCTAATATAAACACAATGTTTTATAACATGAACAGAAAATTAAAAGCATCAAGCTTTGTGATGTCAATATTGACTCTGTCAGAAAAAATTATTAAAATAAAAGATATTAACATTTTCAAGAGAGTTCACCACAATTTCCCAAGTTTACCATATTGAGAAATCAAACACTTTCGTGTCAAATGAGCATTGTTTCCTTCCTGAAATCCCACAATGACATTACCTAAACACATGGCCTGTGATTTCAGTATTACTTGGAAACAATTCATCATCATACTGTCTTGCCCTACTTTAAAAAGCACAGCTCTTCTGAGCAAAAAGCTTTTTTAAGCTTTTTAAAAACAAAATGCCATACCTTAATACGGTACTTAATGTTCACATTTCCTAAATAATCTCACTTAATGTTTGACTTTAATATGCTCCCCTTCATTAGGACAGAAATTCCTCATTCTGAGTAAGCAAATATGTTACAAGATTATTTGTAAACGCTATTCTTCCACTAAGAAGAAAACAGAACTGGATTCGAAGTGTCCAGATATTTATATTTCAAAACATAATAACTTGATTTCTGGCTCACTGAATTCTGAAAAAAGTCCCAAGTTTGTTAAGAGGAGAGAAAATCTTCAATGTGAAAATCTTCAGTCAGTTCCTATGTGAACTTATATAAAGTATTCATTCAAATTTATTTTCAAATCCAAAATTTATAAATTCAATAATTTCATACATCCTAGAATGAGTTAAAATAGTAACTTTGATTGCTCACATCAGGAATTCAAAATTCCTGCTGCCGCTATTAGAAGCAAATGAATTTTTCAGAATGAATACAACACAAGAAAAAAAGTCCATTTGCCCTAATCATATTTTTTTTGATAATTGATAATTGAAAATTGAGCATTTGGAAAAAATTATACATATAATGCTAGACTGGATTCCTGAGCCCACAGCCAGCCAGGATGGAAAAAAAGAAAGAGTATTGGCCTCAGGTGTGATGCAAGGCACACTCTCTTATCATCTGTTTGCCCTAAAAATTTTTTTTCAAGACTTAAGTCCCAGTTTACTCATTTGTAAATGGGGATAACTTTACCCCCCCCTCATGGATCTAATGATATAATATCTGCAGAAGTACTTTGTAAACTATATTGGGTGCTAACCCAATGTTAAAATCATGATACTACTATAAACTACCATATAATAAAACCTCATACTTGGATCTGATGTTATTTCACTATTGAAATACCTTCATCATTAAAGACTTCATGCTGAGGCAGCTGGAAATTGTTCATCCTTGCTTTTCCCACTTAAAAAAAAAAAGGCAGAAAAATCATCCTTCAGAGCCATGTAACAGTATATTTTGTTTATAGGAAAACCTTAGTGAAAGATGGTCAAAAATTTATTAATTTTATATCTTTGATAGAAATTATTATCAATGGGCCATTCACTAATTTATAACGTGCTTAGCAAATATGTAAACAAGCAATGGGAAAACTTCTAGAATTCTTTTCAATAATAATATTGATCTATTCTAACTTTAAAGAAATGCAGTAGGCTTCTGTTTAAAGATGGGAGATGGGACTACACACATTTACAAGAATGACATTAAACCCACAGGACAAGAAAAATGAAGGCAAGAAAACAAAATTTTGGAAACGGGAAAGCAAACAGAAAAGCAGTGAGTATATGAGACACCAGCAGGGCTCAGTTGGTTAAGTGTATGACTCTTGATTTTGGCTCAGGTCATGGTCTTACAATCGTGAGACTGAGCCCTGAGTCAGGCTCTCAGGCTGTGTGAAGCCTGTTTAAGATTCTCTCTCTCCCTCTCTCCCCTGCTTCCATGCTCTCTCTCCCTCTCAAAAAACAAAAAACAAACAAACAAAAAAAAGCATAGAAAAGCAGTGTGTTTGTTACCATCATACCTAAGCTGAATCCTAGGTCAGCAGAAGAAAGAATCCAAGAAGCAACCAATTTGTTCTCCTAATCTAGCTCAAGTTTAGGAGTACTAAGTACCCCTGAAAGTTGGAGTGAAGATAAGCCTGAACCAGGAAACTGGTTGAAGTCTTTTACAAAACAATTAGTCTGCCAAATCCTTCTTTATATTTCCACAGCTGGGTAACTGACCTTTCTCACAAGAGAGGAATGGAGGTTTCCTCTCTAAAGGTTTATCAGAGCTACTCTGACTGAAGAACACCAGGTTCAACTGAGGGCGGGGGGTACCATATTCAAAACAGGGCAATTATATATATCATTTATCTTTTCAAAAAGATAAAACATCCATAAAATAAGAACAGAACGCTACATAAAAGGAATATACAGTTAAAAAATTCTTAGAAATTAAAAAATATAGCAAAAATTTCTTAAAACGCAGAAGGGGTGAAAAATAAATAGTAACCCTCTCAAATTAAAATAAAAAGACAGAGATGGAAAATAGGAAAGGTAAGATAAGAAAATAAGATCGTGTTCAACATGGCCAACATTGGAATAAGAGTAGTGTCAGAGAAACAGGAATCAGAACATGGAGGGGAAGAAATTACTGATGAAATAATTCAAGAAAGTGAGGAACCAGGCTCCCCGACTGAAAAAGTTGACTGAGTACTAGCAAAACGAAGACACCTGCTTTAAAATTTCAGAGCATTAAGGGTAAAAGGAAGATCCCCAAAGATGCTAGGGGGTAAAAAATCCATATACAATGATCAAAAATAAAAAGAGCACTGGGGCACCTGGGTGGCACTGTTGGTTGAGCGTCCGACTTCAGCTCAGGTCATGATCTCATGGTTTGTGGGTTCAAGCCCCACGTTGGGCTCTGTGCTGACAGCTCAGAGCCTGGAGCCTGTTTTGGATTCTGTGTCTCCCTCTCTCTTTGCCCCTTCCCCACTAACTCTCTCTCTCTCTCTCTCTTTCAAAAATAAATAAACATTTAAAAACATTTTTTAATAAAATAAAATAAGAGCATTAAGACTTTTCAACAGTAAAAGTGGAAGCTAGAAAAGAGCAGAGCAATGCCTAATAAAACTAAAGGAAACCAATTTATGACCTTGAATTCTCATCTAGGCAATGTTTGGCAATGTCTGAAGACACGTTCAGTTGTCACACCAGTGGAAGCGGTGCTACTGGCATCTAGTAGGTTGCCTATTGTGGAAAGGATAGAACTTGGAGGAAACCTCACGCTGCTACAAAAGTACTGGGGTTGCCGCACAGCTCAGTGTTCCAAAGATGAGATGGAACTTTTCCTATTTAAATTTTTTTTTAAAGACAGAGAGACACAGCATGAATGAAGACAGAGAGAGACACAGCATGAATGAAGGAGGGTCAGAGAGAGGGAGACCCAGAATCCGAAGCAGGCTCCAGGCTCTAAGCTGTCAGCACAGAGCCCGACACAGGGCTTGAACTCACGGACCGCGAGATCATGACCTGAGCCGAAGTCGGACGCTTAACCGACTGAGCCACCCAGGCGCCCCGGGACTTTTCCTATTGAAAGAAATGTGTTACATTAACTAAAAAACCCTAGATAATAAACACAAGTTATTAACATACAGTACATACTTAAGCCTTTGTACCCATCAGGATAACATTTTTGTTTTAAAAGACAAAAAATAAAAACCAAAATAATTACCATTATGTTGAAATTCTGGATCTCTGAGAGAGCCCTGAATTCGACGAGAGGGATGCCAGTAGGATGGAGCACAGGGTGGGGAAGGAGACTGCCCAGGTGTGTTTGCTGGATATTCTGGAATTTTTGAAACTGGAAGAGCTACCTCAGCACGTCTGGGGATACTGATTTCAGAATCTTCCCTCAAAGGCAAGGGATCAACTGTTTTTATACCAGCAGCTGGAGAAGTCAGGAGGGCTATAGCACGACTTTCTTTCTAAGTGATGATAAAAAAAAAAAAAAAAAGATACATATATGTGTCTGTATATATATAAGTAAAATCTTTAAATACACAAAAAATATAACCACAAAAGCAGTAGGAGAAATTATGAAAAAAATCTATGTAACCTCCATGTGAGGAAGATTTTATATGCCTAACAAACAATATTGGTAAATATATTTAGCTATATAAAAATACATAAACATTAAAAAAAATTTTAATCACAAATTTGAGGAAAATATACAACCTATATATTGACAATGAATGACCATTGCTACATAGATATTTCTTTAAAAGTAGTAAGAAAAAGACAATTAAAAAGTAGAAAAGGGATATACATAAGCAATTCACATAGACAAATTACAAATAGCAAAAATACCCTACCTCACTAGTAATCAAATAATTTCAAACTAAAAGCACCAAGGCACTAATTTTTCACTTACCAAATTACAAAGATTAAATTTTTTTTTGTCAAAAACACACTATAATACTGATGCTGACAAGACTATGGAAACACCGGCACTCTCCTAGAGTCCTGGGAGTATAATCTTCCCAGGTTGCTGGCAAAACATAGAAAAAGCCTTAAAATATTGTGTTCTTTGGTCACACAATAATACTTGGAGAGTATTTATACAAAAAGAGATAAAATGAACAAAAATGTAGCTGGATGGATTTCTTTACAGCACTTTTTCAAAACAGAAAAATTAATAACTATAGGCATCTAATTTTTTAAAAATTGCTTTCAATAATAAACAGCCTGCATAACTATACATTACATATCCCGTTGCTATTAAAAATTAGATCATAATATTTAATGATATGTAAATATGTTAATTCATTGCCAAGTGAGAAAAAAATAGATTAATCTTACCTACAGCATAATAAACAAATACACTATACACCTAAAGAACTCAAAAATTCAATATGGCTGCCCTTAACAGTAGATGGAACACCACTGATTTCCTTTTTTAGCTGGTATCTTCTATTTTCCACAATGATAATGTATCACTATCTTAAAAGTCCTTGTAGAATTTTCCTTATTAGAAGAATGTGAACCAGTAAAATCAAACACAGTTCCAAACTTTCCTAATTATTTCTTGTAAATGTGGCCTTTATTTACTAACTTTGGATTTATTGATGCAATATTCAAAACAATGCTTTCTGACCTTTGGTATCTTTTTCTGTAATTAGAGAGCTTACTGCTTCAAAGTGGAGAGGCCTGGGGTCTTATCCAACAAACATACATGTTTTTCACATCAAGATCTAAAATAAAACCACAAATCTTCCTCTTGCTTCCCTTTTTAACTATAAGTATCACTTAGGAAAAATGTTCTTCTGATTTACTTTTTCTTTTTCTACATATATACACAGAATCTGAGATCTCTGTCAAATTGGTATCACTATTGCTTAAAAGGCCTGAATGAAATCTCTTAACAATATTTGTAACATGGAGTTCCCAGGTATAATTTAATGGACTTTGCAATCTGTTTTTGAGGCTAAAGTCTTCTCATTGGCCTCCTTCCCCCTCCACCCCATACAGCCCATTCTGCACTGAGTAGCCAGAGTGATTTTATTTGCTGTGTGGCTTTACACCTTCCCAGGGCTTCCCTGAGCCATCAGAATCATGCCCCCACTCCTCACCCACCCTCCCTTCCCAATCTCATTTCTTACCTCTCCTCTTCCCTCTTAGGCCCCAGTCACACTGGTCTTCAAAACTCTCACTGTTACGCACTTGTACTTACTGTTCCTTCAAATAGGAAAACAATCTCTGCTCATCTCTGCCTGGGCACATACCTCATTAGTCAGTTCTTAGTTAAATTGTCACCTCCGCAGAGGTGCCTGTCCTGATAGCCTGTCCTGATAGTAAAGCAACCTCACCCATGACTTGGAGGTTATTTGTGGTTTTATTTAACTCACAGCATTGATACTACCTAAAATTATCTTTTTAAAAAATCATCTATCTCTCAGAATGAAAATGTAAGCTCCATGAGGGCAGGGATTTTGTCTTGATTACCAAAGAATCCCCAGATCCCAGAATGGTACGTGACACATAGTAAGAGCACATTAAATATCAAATTGAGTGAGTGAAAGTGAAATTCCTGATATTTCCCTCCAAAGATGGTTTCTGTCCAGAGTTCTCCTACTCAGTGCAGGGCATCCCCCATCAATCCTACAAGGTAAGGCAGAAACCTAGAAGTCATTCATGGTTTCTCATCCACCATTATCCAACCCAGCACCAAGCCTTGACTTTGCTCCCCTTATTCACAATTCTTCAGTTTCATCCACTTCTGTCAATGTCCACCCTCCTCAGTCCAAGCTATCAACTTGTCCTACCTAGACTACCACAGTGACCTTCTAAGGGTAACTAGTCTACTCTTGCTTTCCATGGCAGCCGAAAGGTCTTTAAAATATTTCAATGGCTTCCCATTGCTCTCAAGATAATGATAAAAATTCTCAATATTGCTATCTTTGCCAGATTCATCTTGACCTACTCCCTGCCACACACTATACTTACCTTTGTTTCTTAGAACCCTATGTTCTTTCTCACCACAGGATATTGGCATATGCTATACTTCTCCTACCCACCCTTTTTACCTGGTCAACTCTTCCTCTTCCTCAGTATCTCAACCCAATTATGACTTCTTTTAAGAAGCATCCTTGATTTCCAAGAAGCTTCCTGACTTCCAGGACTAGGCCAATTCCTTTCAAAATAGCACTATATACTGCTTTGAAACTCTTATTAGTTTTAATTTTACTTTTTTGGGGGGTATGATTCTTTGATTACTGTGTATCTCTTTACCAGACTGTAGGTTCCGTAAGATCATGAACTATGTCTATTTTTTTTTTTAACTTTATTTATTTTGGAGGGGTCGGCGGGGAGTGGCAGAGAGAGAAGGAGAGAGAGAATCCAAAGCAGGCTCCATGCTGTCAATGCAGAGCCTGACGCGGGGCTCAATCTCATGACCGAGAGATCATGACCTGAGCCAAAATCAAGAGCTGGTTGCTTAACCAATTGAGCGCCCCATGTCTATTTTTGTTCACTATCTTTATTGCATGTGGGTAAACAGATAAGTAACATCTGCTGCATGAATGAATAAAGTGAGCTAACACACACTTAGCTTTTTAATATCATTTATAAGACGTTAAAATGGTCCTTGACAATTAAACCAATACCATGAGAATTCTCCTCTGAATTTTGTGAGACAGTGTTGTTTAGGAGTTAAAAATGTGGGCTCTGAGGACAGACTGCCTGGGACTAAATTCTGCCCCACCAATTGGCAGCTGTGTTTCCCCAGTTTCGTCTAAATGAGAATAATAACAATACCAACCTCCTGGAGTCATTATGAAGACTTAAGTTAATATATGTACAGTACTTAGCACAGGGCCTAGAACATAGTTAACCACTCAGTTAATGCTAGCTATTATGATCATCCCCATGTTTTTAAGTTACCCAAATTGCTGCTGCCCTATAACCTTCCCACAATTAAATGTCACTAAAAGTTAATATTAAAAAAATTTCTGGATATTATAAACATATTCTGAATCTTATAATTAAAAAGATGTACAATGACATTGAGGGAAACTGAATACTGGAAAGGATTTATTGGAAACTGTATTGTGTGCATGATGAGGTGGAAATTGGCATTAAAGGGCAGTATCATTCTATTTCATTAATTTAACTATTCAATAATTAATTCCACACTAAATGAAAATGTTACATATAAATCCAGCTGCCATTATGGATTAAGGCTACTCTTTTTAGCTGAGGGTAGTCAACTCTGTGTGGGCAAAGCTGCCTAGAAGCTCACACCTTCCAGGTAGCAACCTGGATCCTGGGATGAGAGGGAGTGCTGGGGGTGCAGAACAGCCCATGGGGGCAAGAGATTCTTAATATCTGATTCTGATCAGTCCTCTGTATTCCTTTTGTCATAAACCAACGTATACACATTGGTTTAGATTCTGTCATTCTAATAATACTCAGTCAACACCTATTTAACGGGTACCTGCTATGAGGTGACTTCGGTACTGGGCTTTGGGGACAACTGGGCTCTGATCCCCTTTCCTACCTCTCCCCAACACCTAAAAAGTTTCCCCTGGGCCACACCTCTGAAAATTCATGAACAGCCATCAGCAAAATCCCCTGGAGAAATGCAACCTCTTCTCTAAATGTTCTCTATCCTACTTCAGCCACTTACTCCCACGATTATATGTTAAGCCTTGTCATTACTGCTAACTGCAACCTCTCCACAATTCCAATTTCTGACTACCACCTCCTGACTTTAAAACTACTCCCTCTAGGTACTCCAATTTCAACAAGTCCTTAAGTTGGCCAAGACCTTCCATTGATCCTGTCTACCTCTACACTGTGCCTTACCTTCCCAAGTCCTATTTTTCCTGCTCTAACCAACTCAACTTCCATGGCCAATCATTATAATCACTCCCCTACATGTACCTTAACTCCCTGACCCCCTTTCTCATTTTGTCTTACTCCCTTGACAAAACATGAACCCCAGTTAAATTCAACTCTCTTACTTATCCTGCACCTCTGTAGCCAAACATGGCTGGAGAAAAACACACAACCCATCACGACTGCTCTTACGTCAAACCTGTGACCACTAGCCTAAAATGGGCCCTTTATGTTGCCCTGCGTTATCTCACATTTCCCTGGCCCACTCCCTCTCCCACTCTCTGAAAAGACTACTTCATGATTTCTTTTCTTTACTCAAACCTCCAACCTCTTCATCCCCAGCCTCATTCTTGGCGAGGATCTTTCTTCATGTGCCACCAAGAAAAATTCCGAAGAGACTTTCCCAAAGCTCCCAGCACATCTCCCTATTTTATTAGCAGTGCTCACATATTCTGCCTCCTCTGTAACAATGAAGGAGCTGTCAGAGTGCCTACAATCAACCCTTCCACTTCTCCCCCAGATCCCATGGAACATCTCAAGTGGTGCTCAGCACTGAGTGCACAGGGGCAAAGTTGCTGGCTGGGCCTGCATCATTTTTCTCTCTCTTTAAAACCATTCTTGTCAACACATAAATGTGCTGTTATCTCCTTCATCTTGACCTCACTCCCAGCTGCCATTTGTTACTCTGCTCCCCTTCACGGAAGACTCTTAAAAGAGTTGTCTGTGATGACTGCCTCCAATTCATCTCCTCTCCTTTCTCTTGAACTCACTTGCATTTAGGCAATTATCCCTCCCCACCATCAAAACTGCCCTTTGTCAAGGTCACCAATAACATCCATGTTGCTAAATCCAATCATCAGTTCTCATATCTTATTGATCCATCAGTAGCACTGACACTCCCTCCTCCTTGACACCTTCCAGATACCACAGTCTTCTATTTCACCACCTCACTGGCTATTCCTTATCATTCTCTTTGCTGGTTACTCCTCAACTTCCCAGTATCAAAAAACCAGGGCTGACACCTGTCTACACATAGTCTTCCCTCTCTATACCCACCTCCCCTGATGACCTCCCCTGGTCTCAAGCCCTCACATACCTGTGCACCTGTACAATAGACACTCAAATCTGTATCCGCAGCCCAACCGGTCCTCCACACCTCAAACTCAGAAAGTCAACTCCCTATTCAACGTGTCTACTTGTACCTGTAATAAGCTTCTCAAATGTAACATGTCCAAAACAGAACTCTTCATCTTCCCTGACAAACCTTTTCCTTACACTGTCCTCCCCATCTCAGGTAAACGGCAACTTCATCCTTACTGCACAGGCCAAAAATCTTGAATCCTTGATTTCTGTCTTTCTCCCATGCCATATCTTAACCATCAGCAAATGTTGTCAACTATACCTTCAATGCACATCCAGAATCAGACTTCATCACATGACCTCCACCGCTACCCATATGAACCAAACAACCATCACCTCTTGCCTGGATATTGTAATTGACTCCTATGTAGGCTCAGGCCCCTGCTCTTGCATTCCTACTGTCTGTTCCCAAACAGTAGCCAGAGTAACATGGAAAAACCTAAGTCAAAACATATCACTTCTCTGCCCCTCCAAAGACTTCCGATTTCATTCAGAATAAAATTCAAAGTCTTTGCTATGAACTATAAGGCCCTACATAGTTTAGTCCCCCCCATGATGCCTCCTAACTTATTGCCCACACTCTCCCTGTCTGGCTCTCTGCTTCAGCCACACTCACTTTCTGGCCAGTCCTCAAGAAATCAGGCACCTGATCACCTCAGGGACTTTGCACTTGCGTTTTTTGCCTAGAATGCCTGCCTACATATGCATATGGGTCCATCTCTCACCACCTTCAGAATCTGCTCAAATGTCACCCTCTCAGCAAGAACTTCCCTGGCTACTTTGTATTCACTTCCCCTGCTTTACTTTTCTCTTTAGTACTTACCACTGTCTAAAATACTCTGTATTTTACCTAGTTATCCTGTTTATTGTCTCTCTCCTCCACTAGAATAGAAGTTCAATAAGGGTCAGAATTTGCACCTGCTTCTTTCACTGTTATATCTCCAGTGCTAAAACAGTGCCTGGAACATACTTGAAATACAACTGCCACCCAGTAGATGCTCAATAAAAAATACTGTTGCTCTTCTCTCTCTTCTTGCTGAGTCACATTTGACAAGATTTAAAAATACATCAGCAGAAGTAGAATGCCACTACCAGAAAAAAATAATTCAAGGCCTTTGCCTTAATAAAAGCACATTAATAGCATCACCTCCACATACAATGCACAGAATTTTCTAAAATCTGAACCTATCGTTCATTCGTTACATGTGACTAAAACAATCGCTTCCTAAAAAGATATTTTTCCCCCAAGATACAAATATTTACCTTCCTAAAATCATTCTTTGCAGTTTCTAAGTCATCCTGAGAGGACACTCTTTTCCTTTGTTCTGGGACTGGAGGCCTCACTTTAGATGGAGACACTAGAACAGCACCACCTAGAAAAATGCAGAAGACAAGTCTCAAACTAAATTCTCATGCAGAAAAAGCAAGTAAGATAAGAACTACAGCGTTTGCCCATTACCAACAGCTGGAGTGGTGAGATCATGATGAGTCCTCTGGATTCCACCAAGTTCTCTCAGCTTTGGAGTAGGAAGCCTGCCTCCTTTTCCAGAAGATACAGAAGAAGAATCTGACCTACAAATCCAAACAATCTACTATGATGCATTTTCCCCCAGCAAACAGGATTAAAATATTTTGTCATTATTATGCAATAATAAAACAAAATTTATAGGGTCATCTGTTTCTAAAAACACATGCCGTTAAGACGGAAGGTCACTGCAAGTCAGCAGCAATAGACCAGAGAATTCTTCCATTAAATCAGCTCCTAAGTTTCCCATTAGGTCCAAAACTCAGGACAGAATGATAAGGGATTTGGATGATGGACAAAAAGCACCATTATCAGTGGTAGAGAACCACTCCCCAAAGCAATTAACACATAAATCAGCAACAATTAGCTATTTGCAGATATCACTTATTTTAACATTACAAAACATTATCTTTCTTTTTTGGTGAAACATTTGATATTAAAGAATATCAGCTATTTTCTTAAATCACAAAGAAAGCCATTCCCTCAGACACATTTACAAATCTGCCAAATCATAATTAGTGGGACATAAATGAAAACAACCCTAACTGCTTCCTCCCCAAGTAGCTCAGTGTTCAAGTGTTCAACTACCAATTACTGGTGACTCAAATACCTGAGTGAATCAAATTATAAATTGAAATGTCTGCTTTGTGACATTAAAGTAACATCTGCTCTTTATTAGTCATAAAACCAAGAGTGTGAACCACTGTACTTGGTGACAAAACAAAAAAATATTAACCGTGTGCATAATGCTTCCATATACTGATTAATTTAAAACTCTCACCCTTCTTTTATCTTTTCTGCCTTAGATTTTTCCGGTACTTCGACCTTCTCCAGCTCTCCGTTATGAACCTGCCTGTCCTTTTCTGTTTCTTCCTCCTCCTCCTCTCTCGGCTGTTTCTGCACCCCTTCATCTGTGTTCTCTGCGTCCCACGCCAGGCGTCTTCTAACGGGCAGGGTGGGAGCATCTGACACGCCCAATTTCTCAGTGGTAGTTTTCTGCGGCTGCTCTTCCAAGGCAGGCTTTTTCTCTTCCAGTGTTGTAGGAGGACATTTCTGCAAAGTCTTATGGCTTGTAGGATCTCTGCAGAACAAAAGTGTCAAACTGGAGTTTGAGGTTTCTAAGTTTATACTCATTTCAGTGAGTCTGTCATTTCCCTCCAGCGTTCACAACTTTACGTCCCACAGGTACTACCTTGCCCAGATACTGAAGAAAGAAACCTAATTAAGAGTTCATTTGACAGTATAATAAACTAAAGCTACAATTCGGACTTTCTATTAAAATACTCCATGGGCACCTGGGTGGCTCAGTCGGCTGAGTGTCCGACTTCTGCTCAGGTCATCACGATCTCATAGTTCATGAGTTCGAGCCCTGCATCAGACTCTCTGCTGTCCGTGCAGAGCCTGCTTCAGATCCTTTGTCTCCCTCACTCTGCCCCTCCCCTGCTTGTACACGCTCTCCCTCAAAAATAAAAATAAAAACATTTAAAAAGTAGACAAATTTTAAAAATAAAGTACAATACTCCAAAATAAAATCTACGTATCTTCTCTTACTTCCACCTTCACACAGGCGTGTCTGTCCCGCTACTGACAACAGTCACATGTGTTCCCTTGACTGGCATTTACACACACAAGCAAGGACTGCACATGGTCTAACTTGTTCGGTTACTCAGTTACAGTTTATGCACAAATTCAAGTGCATTTGTAGATCAAGCAAACTGATTCCAATTTTATACTTCAGATTGATAAGTGTTTTCAAGACATTCTTACAGAATGGATTTTGTAATGAATTTTTAAAGAGGATGTCACATAATTAGAACTTACAGTTCAATTTGGCATATATAATTATATTACTATAATAACTAAAAATGATTTTATTTGCCAAAAATCAATATGCTATTTCTTTTATAAGTAGTTAAATAATTTTCACTTTAAAACCCAAAAGAGCAGACACTTTGCCCATAGAATCAGGGCCTAAGTGTCGTATTAACCACAGAAATCCATTAACGAATGATTATAGGATGTACTACTAGCTTATGTTGTCTAGGTTTTTATTGTTGTTGGTACCTTTCCTTCCTGTTACTTTCTAAAGTTCTTTTCCATCTACTGTATAATCATCCCTATTCTACTCTTGTTAAAAAATATTATAAAATCCAGCCTTCCAGATTTACATTATGTATTATTTACACACAGCTTTACTTCTCACAGAGAATAAACTAGTAATAATGAAATGTAATAAATGGCTGGCATATCTCCATTTAACCAGAAGACAAATTTTGAGGGGTCATGTCATTTACCTATAGAATTCCGTGACCTACCTAAGCTACAATATACTTTCTCACCATCCACAAAGAACATATCTTACCCGGCAAGATCTAGAGCTCTAATGTTACTACTAATGGTTCCTTCTGAGCTTGTGGTTGAGGAGACATCCCAACAGCAGTTGTTATCAGACAGAAGCTGATTCAGATGGTCCCGAGAAAAATGTGTTCCTTGAACTCGTTTCCTATAAAATTCAGCCTTCTCTCGGAGTTCTTTAACCTATGCAGGAGAGTTGAGACACTGTGTATTACTTTAAATACTCCTTTGCAAATACCACCATGTAGCTTATCAAAGATACTGCACAAATACAGCCAGAGACCAAGGAGAAAGGAAGGCAAAAAAAAAAAAAAAAAAAAAAAGCCACAAACGTTCATCAGACTGTGTGCATTTTAAGCAGAAATTAAAACAGTCAAGCTAAAGCACAATGCAGTTATTTTACTTCAGGCCAGCAGGCAGGAAGAATTTGCAGCAGCTAAGAAAAATATTGACACCTAATTCTTATTTCAACTGAAATTACACAAGTACTCTATGCATTATTACAGGTTTTAAAAACTCAAAAGCAACCAACCTCCGCATACCACATGGCATTTAGAGAACCCTAGGAGAGGAATACAGAAACATACTTAATGACAGGTTAATGCCATAGTTGAATATTAATGGGAATCAATGAAATACCTTATTATTCTTCCTTCTAAATATATAACAAACTTGTCAATCAATATTTTTATTATTTTTGGTAATATTTAATTCACTAAGTAAGATATCTTAATATTACCATGAAAACCAGCCACATTCTTGCATGGCTGAAATGCTATCAATAACAGGTAACCTAATTATTATTCCTACTTCTCCACCTCTGGAAGGGTAGTGACATGCCAGGAACCCCTACCCTGTCTTTATTTCCTGGCTTTATACAACAGCTGCTCCTACTATAGAAGCCGGCAGTGAGAGAATTATGAAGCTTCCCTCTCCAAATTCCTGAAAATTCCCTTGGCATCAGCAAAACCTCAACTTTTAAAAAATGTATTACATAAAAGAATATCCCACAAAATAATAATTATAATATATGCATCAAAGTGACAATACAAAAAAATGTTCTGATGGACTATAAGGTAATGTGAATTCCCTACAATGCAAATAACATCTGTTCAAATGGAAAGGAGCCTTCTATACTCTTTGAAACCCTTTCATGTTATACGTCATACTGCCACCTGCTGGCTTCCCTAAATTCAATTCCACAATGAAAAAAATTAAGCTGCAGCTTAAAATTCTTTAAAATATCTTTATTTACTCTTCAAAAACTCAATAATTTTTCCTATCATAAAGATGGAATAATAGCATTAAAAGGATATGCAGATACCGTCTGCTATAATCTTTCACTTACAGGCAAAAAAGCAAATAATGAAACTTTGCATTGCAAAAAAAAAGTAACCAAAGAAACACGTCCTCAGTTCCTCAGGGAGACACTACTGAATGCAAAGGGATGAAAGTGTTACATCTGTAGGGAAGCAGCCAAAGCAAAGGACAGCACCTGTCACGGTGGCATAAGAAACCATATAATCCCAGCAGAGTCTCACTGTTCTAATGAACCAAACCTGAAACATTCCTAAAGGATAACTGAAAATATATTTTCTTCACTGCCAAGAAAAACTGAGCCATGTTCATTTATCATTTCTGTTAATTCCTAAACTTTAAAGAAAATTACTAGTTTTTGCATTTAACATATAGAACTGAGACATATAGTTTTTGTCTGTTGAACTACTAACCAGGGTGTGTTGCTGTTTTGTTTCTTTGTTTTTAAAGTAGGCTCCACGCCCAAGGTGGGGCTTGAACTTAAGACCCCAAGATCAAGTGTTGCATGCTCTACCAACTGAGTCAGCCAGGCCCTCCCTCACCAGGGTGTTGTGAATACACAGAGGCCTTGTTATAAAGTGCCCTGATATAATCCAGATTTTATTTCTACTAAGTCCTCTCATGCTTCAAATGTTTCACAGCTGCTCCAGCACCTACATGATACAATCTTCAAGCTTTAGTACAATTTCCTCCTCTGTCTTCAAAGCTCTTCATGCACATCCCCATTAGTACTTATTTCATTCTAGAAATAAGTGGAGTTAATTTCTCTTATCATTCTAGTGGAGTTAATTTCTGTTATCATTCTCCCCCATTAATCTATAAACTCCACAATGTGAGGGAATGTGCAGCATTTAAATATTGATTCCACAACTTGATCTGAGTGTGGCCTAAGTGCTCGGCTGGAGCTGGATGGCTGGTAGCCAAAGATAAACAAGAAAGTCCCTGCAGCACTCAGTGTGCTCACAGTTTGATAGAGAAGGCGGACCTCCTCGTCCTGTATGATACGTTATCATCATAATATTGGTATGGTCTATGCTATAATACACAAAAGAGATATAAGTGGAAGAAGTGGTACAAAAGGGGCTCCATCGGTCCTGCACTGAGTGCGGGGTGGGCTGGGAAGGAGCAGCAGAGAAGGCTGAATTCCATCCCTGCGGGAGGGCCTACTACTTGATGAACGAGAGGATGGACAAATAGCCCCTCCATGTGCACGGTGACCCAGTTTTGTTTGTCAACCAGATTTTTTTAAAAAAAAGCAGATACTATGGAAATTCTGTATAACTTTATTCAGTTCTATTTTTCACTGACATTCAAAACTCAGTAATTGAAATTTACTTTGTCAGCAACCTTTATTAATAATCTTCGTGCTAATGTTATAGTGTTTTACAAATACGTAACTTTAAACTTCTATGATCCTAAACTAAGATGAAAAAAATAGAAAGCTGATCTTTCCTAAAGCAAGTTGTTCTACAAGAAAGAGAAAAAAACTAATGGTACGAACTTAATACCTACAACCAACAAGCAGAGCCACCAAAAAGGATATGAACTTAATTAAACTCAATTAAAACAACACACATATATATCCCTTTCCAGGTCAAGAAACACCATCAGCATCTAGGATATAAATGCTGTAAGTAGAATGTTTTCATTTCTGAATTTCTTTTCCCAAAATAAGAATTCAACTAAGTCGTTTAAAATTTATATACCGAAAATTCAAATTCAAAAAACTGAGAGTATAAAAAATTTTTCCCCAAAATCATCCCCCTCAAAATGAGTCATCTTAGGCCTAGCTGTCCTTACAATGTTTGTCAAATTATAGAACGTCTCTCAAATGTGGAACTTTATCTTGAAATAAAGCCCCATTTGTGAAAGACACATTAGAAAGAACATCTCAGCTAATGTAAGCTTGGATGATTAAAAGATCACCTAACAAGAAACAAGAAATGTAACACGGATTCAGTAGTTATTGTAAGGATGAGACCTAACAATTGCAACTGTTGGTTATTATTAAAAACCATCTTTTAAGTGAGCATTTCAAAAAGCAACAGTGCCAGTGGTTATATAATGGAGATAATAAATATACAACCACTGGACAAATAAAACCAAACACCCTAATGTTATATGAATAGGTACTTGGATCTTAAGATAAAATACCGAGGCACTAGACTATAAATAGATTCAAAAAGTTTAATATTTCAAACAACACAGGAGGAAATGAAAATGATATATGAACTAGAAAACTATAACAGGACTCAAAAAGTTACCATTCTAATGATAATAAAGTCACTGATGTCCAAATGCGTTTGAAGAGTGTGAATAATAATCCTCCATGAAACATTAGTAGAAGTGGGAAAATGAAGGAGTACCTTATGCTTAGATAGCTCATAAGCAGCCACATAAGTAAATGTCTTCAGGTTAAAAATAAAATCTAAGGGGCGCCTGGGTGGCGCAGTCGGTTAAGCGTCCGACTTCAGCCAGGTCACGATCTCGCGGTCCATGAGTTCGAGCCCCGCGTCAGGCTCTGGGCTGATGGCTCAGAGCCTGGAGCCTGTTTCCGATTCTGTGTCTCCCTCTCTCTCTGCCCCTCCCCCGTTCATGCTCTGTCTCTCTCTGTCCCAAAAATAAATAAACGTTGAAAAAAAAAATTTTTTTTAAAATAAAAAAATAAAAAAATAAATAAATAAAATCTAAGATTTAAGTAAAACATGGCCCATATTAAATATCTATGACCTGATCAACTGAAATGGTTATCAACATCAGTGACAAGATTTAGCTAAATGTCATATTCTTTTCTAACTCCAATTCACTTTTTGAATTATTTTGCCCACACAGGTTAGGCAAAACGGTATCACTGATTTAAACATTAACAACCACCATTAACAATAAGTTTTAAAAAGCCCAAAAGTCACCTTCCCAAGATGTTATAATAGGAAACCTTGAAATGACAGCTCTTAAGTTAATGTCAACAAAAATGTCGTTTTCCATCAGGGCAGGACAGGGACTACCACCTTATCGCGACTCCAGACAAAACAATCCTCTTGGTCCACTACATTTTTAGATCTGAGGCCTAAATACCAACTCATCTTAATTTAAAGAAGTCTCAGAGACTGAGAGATAATCTTTCTAAAACAAGGAGCCTCTCATGAGCCCAACCTAGTGAAGTCCCTAAATACAATAGGTCAGTGGCCTACACCTATTAATTGGCCACACTAGCCCTCTGTGGCCACACTCTGTGCTCTGCTTTTGCCCCCAGCTTTTCCTCATTCCCCACCAGAGCTCCTGGCCAAGGTCTGGCATGACCATAAACTGTTCAAGGGTTTCACAGACTCAATTCTTTGCTCCATCATGCCTGCTCTCGATTCTTATATTTTTAACTTTATTTCACTAGGATATGAATATCCCCAGTAATATCTGGAACAGCTTCAAGATTTGCCTTTTACTCTGCCTGGATTGCTGCTGAGCCGCTCTCCAGTAGGGAAGGAGACAGCACGAGGAGCAGCCACGGTGGAAGGAACCAAGTGGTCTCCCGAAACAACATGCGGGGTACAGGAGTCTCACCAGGACGCTGGTCTGGGAGGTGCCAGCGCAAAGAGCCAGCAGCTCAAAGTGCCAACGCCTTCTTCCAGAGGCTCATTACATATAACCATTAGCCATGGTTTCAAGTACGGGGCTGAATAAAAGATTCATTCCCCATCCAAATGATCTCTCTCTTCCCAATGATGGGAGAGGGGGTGTTCACTGAAGTCTAAACTATTTTACTTTTGCTTGTTCACACAGAAAAAAACAGGAAACCATCAAGATGTGGTTTAAAAGCTGGTAATTGTACAATAACCAGAAAAGCTCCACAGTTCATCCTTTGACTGTAAGAAGCTAGTGCTGAACAGGCACTTCCCAATTCTAGGATTACCCTTTCCCTCAAACCTTCCTTTCGGTCCTCAGAATTGCTCCCATATGTCAGGGTACCCCAACACTGTAACGCAAACCTCTCTCAGCACAGGCCACCCCTCCCAGATACTGATGGACTCTAATAGTACAAACTGCCAGTGGACGCCACGGTCAAACTAATCTTGAAAATTTATCTTCAGTTGAGAGAGTAGAGGTCTGGATCTTATTTTCAAAACTACAACGCTACAATTCTACAAACATAATGAAATACTGGATTATAAAAAAAACATTTTAAAGACTTTAATAATAAAAATCTCCAGTTGAAAAAGGAGCTATTTGATATTAAAAAAACAGTAAACACACTGATAAATTATATCCTAACATACAACTTTAAGTTCCTGATACTTTCAATGCTACTATTATATCACATATCTTTAAACTGTAGTCTCTATTACTAAATGAAACTCATTGTGGCATTAAACTGGGATACAGGCTCAAAGAAAACATGGGCATACTGAGCTTACGTATACTCACCTGATCTGGTATGTTTTCCTTCATACGGGTCCAAGCCCCGGCTTTGTATAAATACTGGGCTGGGCTCAGAAATTTTGCCCTATATTCAGAATTCACCTTCCTAACAGAAATGAAAGGAGAGTAAATATTTCACCATGTTGATCTTCTAAATACCATGACATTTTTCTTATAAAATACATACCCAAGCCTTTGATGTCTCCAAGGAGTAAGCTTCTTTTTAGGCTGGTTTGACTCTTTTGATTCCATCTCTGCTTCTAATTTTAAAGGATCATCTGTTTTATTACACTAAAATGGAAATAATTTAAACATTTTATGCTTAAAATATGTTATACATTAGAGCAAAAACATAAATGTTATAAAGTATAATTGGATACTGTATTACAATTCTGTTTGTGGAAGTAAGTTTTAACTGCTAAAGATAACCTAGAAATCACAAGCAATCAATAAACAAGTTTTGAAACTACTAGATCCGGTTGGGTTTTTCAAGTATAGCTCAGGTTTGGTTCATTTATAACAATAAAATTTATATCCTTGGCTACAAAAAATTTTTCTAATTAACAAATAAACATGTAAATGAATAAACTTGACGTTACCACCTATTAAACAATGTTTTTACATTTGCCTTTGATATTCTAAATCCACATTTTATTGCGTTGCAGTAATTAAATATAAGGTTCCAATGAGTAAGTTACCAACCACATTGTTTTACTGAATAACTTAACCCTTTTTTTTTAAATGTTTGTTTATTATTTATTTTGAGAGGGAGAGTGGGCGTGGGAGTAGCAGAGAGAGAGAGAGAGAGAGAGAGAGAGAATCCCAAGCAAGCTCCACACACGTGCAGAGCCCGATGTGCGACTTGAACACGATAAACTGTGAGATCATAACCTGCGAGCTAAAATCAAGAGTCAGATACTCAAGTGATTGACCCACCCCATAATCTCCCCATTATGGTAGATCCAAAAATATGTATATATGTGTGTGTATGGAAACAAATATATGTATAAACCAATTTACTTTTAGTCATAGAATTTCTATGTTTAGAACCCACAAGGTATTAGTTATAGCATTCCAGAAGATTTAAAAATAGGACTTCTATCCCATTTACCTATAATTTACAATCATTTTAACCTGAATCTGTAACTTAAATAGCTATAGTTCAAATAGAGGCAAGTGTTTGTATGTGCTGATTATGGGGTGCATGGGTGGGTCAGTCACTTGAGTATCTGACTCTTGATTTTAGCTCGCAGGTTATGATCTCACAGTTTATCGCGTTCAAGTCCCACATCGGGCTCTGCACGTGTGTGGAGCTTGCTTGGGATTCTCTCTCTCTCTCTCTCTCTCTCTCTCTCTCTCTCTGCTACTCCCACGCCCACTCTCCCTCTCAAAATAAATAATAAACAAACATTTAAAAAAAAAAGGGTTAAGTTATTCAGTAAAACAATGTGGTTGGTAACTTACTCATTGGAACCTTATATTTAATTACTGCAACGCAATAAAATGTGGATTTAGAATATCAAAGGCAAATGTAAAAACATTGTTTAATAGGTGGTAACGTCAAGTTTATTCATTTACATGTTTATTTGTTAATTAGAAAAATTTTTTGTAGCCAAGGATATAAATTTTATTGTTATAAATGAACCAAACCTGAGCTATACTTGAAAAACCCAACCGGATCTAGTAGTTTCAAAACTTGTTTATTGATTGCTTGTGATTTCTAGGTTATCTTTAGCAGTTAAAACTTACTTCCACAAACAGAATTGTAATACAGTATCCAATTTAGGCTGCCTGTAATTTGGCATGCTAAAGCTTTGGTTTAAAATACATGTATCTAGGGGTGCCTGGGTGGCTCAGTTGGTCGGACCAGGGGTGCCTGGTCCGACTTTAGTTCAGGTTATGAGCTCACAGTTCATGACTTCAAGCCCCACATTAGGCTCTGTGCTGACAGCTCAGAGCTTGGATCTTACTTGGGATCCTCTCTCCCGTTCTCTCTGCTCCTCCCCCGCTCACTCCTCACTCTCTTTCTATTTCTCTCTCTCAAAATAAATAAATAAACTTTAAATAAAACAAACAAAATACATGTAAGTATGCATGTTTCTGTTTGACTCCCATTATTTAACTTAAAGTGTTTGTTTCTGTCGCTACTGTTACTCCTGTAGCTCACATCACTGTAAGGCTAATCATTTGCTATTAGACATAGTAGACTTACCTTCTGTGTTGCTAAGCACTTATCACATATTGCATTTATTTAGTTACAACTCTGTCTCCTGTGTGGGGTTTAGTGTGGTCATCGTTGTATTTTCAGTACTTACCCAATGCCTGGCCCCCACTAAGTGCTTAGTGAACATGTGGCACTTAATGGACAAACAAATGAATAAACTAGCTGAAACCCAAATTCTCAGGTGGTATTCAGTAAAAGATAATGAGTAGAGTCTAAAATCATAAGCCTTTTATTTTGTTTAAAGAGTTGACAAATACCTTCTTTTCAGGAGATACTGTTTCAAAATTTCCATTCTCTTTCAAATCATTTCTTAATTTTGGTTCTTTCACTGGAGATAAACCCTTGAAATTTCTTCTGTATTCAGTTTCATGGATGATTGAGTTACCTTTGAATTGTGGAACAAATTTGCTTTTATTGTGGAAAACCTTAAAACAAAAATTACTGTAGTTTAGTTTTCTTGTTGGTTAAATACACAAAACTTAGTTTCTGAACTGCTTTAAAATTTCATATATAAAGTTGAATTATAGGATGTCAAAAAAGTGAAATTATAAGACTGTTTATAATTTCGTATTATTTCATATATCTAATTAACATCCAAAAAACAACAAAAGCAAAAATAGACAAACTAAAAAGTTTCCATACAGCAAAGAAAACAATCAATAGGGTGAAGAGGCAATCTTGGAATGGGAGAAAATACCTGCAAATAGTACATCTGATAGGGGTTAATATTCAAAATATATAAGGAACTGAAGCACCTTGCTAGCAAGAGAACAATCTGATTTTGAAAATGGGCAAAGGGACACATACATCAATGGAACAGAATATAAAGCTCCAAAATAACCCTATGCATCTACAATTATTTACAACAAAAAAGCCAAGAATATACACTTGGGAAAGTATAGTCACTTCAATAAATGGTGTTTGAAAACTGGACAGTCACTTGCAAGAGGATGAAACTGGACCCTGGAACTTCTGCACTATTTAATCGGTACCCTGCTCCTCCTAATCACCTCCATTGTGGCAGCCTCCAAGAGTTACAGCCAGAGTGGACTGGTAGCTGGAGCGATCTTCGGTTTTGTGGCCACCTTCCTCTGCCTGGCGAGCATATGGCTGTCCTACAAGAACTCATGTGGGACCCAGTCAACAGATGCCGCTGTCTGAGGACCCCCTACGGCCAGGCCCAAGGCAGGCCCCGAGACGGGAATGTCGGGGGGCCGGCACCCAGGAGGGGCTTCTGAACTTCTGCTCCTGTGCCGAAGCCCTGCCCACACTGCTGGGCACAAGAGGGGCCTTCGACATCCTCCTGCGCTCCTGAGCCACTCTCGGCCTCTCTTTCTGGTCTTCCTTGGAGAATAGTCCTCCCCGCCTGGGAACAAAAAGCAGCCTCCAGGGAAATCTAGTCTCTTCCTCCTGCTTTTAGAAGCAACCATCTCAGGGACTGAGGACCCCACTTACCTACAACAGTCCGGGGGGTGGGTCTGAATACTCCTGCCTAAATCTGTTTCTACTCCACATTCCTCAGGGGAATGAAGCTGTTCTAAGTCCTCTTATAAAAACAAAGCCATGTCCAGGGCACCAGGGTGGCTCAGTCGGTTAAGTGTCCGGCTTCGGCTTAGGTCATGATCTCATGGTTCATGAGTTTGAGCCCTGCATTGGGCTCTGTGCTGACAGCTCAGAGCCTGGAACCTGCTTTGGATTCTGTAGCTCCCTCTCTCTCTGCCCTCTCCTGCTCACGCTCTGTCTCTTTCTCAAAAATAAATAAATATTTAAAAAAATAAAAACAAACAAACAAACAAACAAAAAATGGGCGGAGGAATTGAATGCATATTTTTCCAAAGACATACAGATGGGCCAGCAAGTACATGAAAAGGTGTTCAATATCACTCATCATCAGCCAAACATAAATCAAAACCACAAGACATCACCTCACACCTGTTAGAATAGCTATTATCCAAAATACAAAAGATAGTGTTGGCAAGGATGTGGAGAAAAGAGAACCCTTGTACACTGTTGGTAGGAATGTAAATTAGTACAGTCATTATGGAAAACAATATGGAGATTCCTAAAGAAGTTAAAAATAGAACTACCATATGATCTAACAATTCTACTTCTGGGTGGATTTCCAAAGGAAATGAAATCTGTATCTCAAAGAAATATCTGCACTCCCATGTTCATTGCAGCATTATTCCCATTAGTCAAGATATGGAATCAACCTAAGGGTTCACCAATAGGAATGGATAAAGAATGGTAGAATGGATAAAGAAAATGATACACACACACACACACACACACACACACACACACACGAATATCATTTAGCCTTCAAAAAGGAAATTCTGTCACTTGCAACAAAATGGATGAACCTGAAGAACATATGCTAAGTCTAAGCCAGGCACAGAAAGACAAATACTGCAGATTTCACTTATATGTGGAATCTAAGTAAGTGGAACTATAGAAGCAGAGAGTAGAATAATGGTTGCCAGAACTAGGGGGTGGGAGAAATAGGGAGATACTGGTCAAAGGGTACAAAGTTCCAGTTTGCAGAATTAATAAGCTCTGGAGATGTAAGGTGCAACATGATGACTAGAGTTAATACTACTAACAGAGTTAATACCTGAAATTTGCTAAGGGGATAAGAGCTTACAACACACATACAAAAGGCTAACTACGTGAGGTGTTAATGTGTTAATTAGCTTGATTTTGTTAATCATTTCACAATGTACAGGTACATCAAAACAGTATTTACATACTGTAAATATATAATTTTTGTCAATTATACCTCAATAAAGCTGGGAAAAAACCCAAAGATCAACTTTCTACACTCACTACTATGTTGTGAATAATAGTTACTATAATAAAAATAATGTTTAAGCCAAAAAAATAATGAACCATATCTTTTCTCCCCAGTTTCCTACTCCTCCCTCCCATCAGTTTGATAATGGGATAAGTACAACTGGCATATTTAAGTGAACATAGACATTCACTTTATAAGGCAATTCTGTTGTCAGCTCTACCAGTTTTTTTTTCCTTCCTTGGCATGATTTTTTTTTCCTCCTCCAAAAAAACAGAAGATTCTTAACATTGTGAATATCTGATGTGTTCTTTTGTTCTGTTTTTTTTTTCCTTTGCTTATTTTTAGCTCAATGCAAGGGGAAAAAATCAGGTAATAATGATGTTTCTGTTTTTAAATGTTTCCCTTTATCCTTAGTATTTTATAATAGGGTTTCTATTTTATGGTATATTATCACTGATTACAAAGAAAGCAAAAGGAAAAGATGTGGACCACAATTAAGGTATATTATAGCTTTGCAATGCTGAATAACACATCTTCATACAGATCAAATCCAGAGTATCTTTTCCCGAGTATAGCCTCAAGGACTTTTCTGCCAAAAATTATTCAGACTCCTTTACATATTAATATAAGACATCTTTTTAGAAAACAGGTGTTTGATAAAATAGAGCTGAATAGCTCCTTCAGAAGTTCCCTATCAACAAGCATTGAAAATTTGTCACAGGACTCTTTAATCCACAGACCCTGAAAATGATACACTTTGAATTAACAAAGAGCATTTACTTTCCCCCCAAATTCTCTGAAACTCCCATTAATGAAAGCAATAAAACTACTAGTGAAGGTTTGCTAATGATTTATTTTATATTATACTTTGGTCCTATAAAAAGGGCTTTTCTATACAATGTCTCCACTGAAATATATAAAAGCTGTCAATGGGGCTTTGATTTGAATTAGCTTTAGCTTAAAGATGAAATGTTCTACAAAAACTGAACAGCTACAATTTTCAGGGAGTGATTTTGTAGAGACACACACTTACTATCCAAGAACACTTGTGAGCCAACAAAAGAAGTACTGATCCTCTACTGGGTTCATGAAGGGGACATATGTTGCCTTAGCTGTTTTATATGCTTCTAAAATGTTCTACAAATTTCACAGTTTTTTTAGAAACCTGAATAACAAGTAAGCCCAAAGCTGCCACAATTTTTAGGATCACTAGAATTATGACATTAGTGTAAGAGGACTGATATTATTGTCTTGTCGAATTTACCCTCTCAGTCCTGAGGGGCATATAAAGTTTACAAACGAATGTTGAGATACAGGAGAAAATGAGCCATAAGGGTGTATGAAGGGATGTGTATGTGTTCATAAAGAAAATGCAAAGATCTAGAAGAAAAGTCTAGGCTGTCCTGGGCCTCTGAAGATATTCTAAATGCAAGTATTTCCTTACCCAGGCCCAGAAGGATGGTTAAGAATATAAATGAGAGTTAAGAGCCTAAAAACTGTCTAGAGGATGACAGTAGTAAAATATTGAGTGTTTATTAGTAATGGTGGTCGAGCACCAAAAAACGGTACAAGATACAAAGAAATCTAGGAGCACATTTAGGTAACATCATAGCTTTTGAAGTTTATAAATGTCATCAAAATGACAATTTCTATTACAGCTCACTTGATACAAAAACAAGATTATGTATCTTGTATTATTTTTAACATATTTTGTATTTTCTTGAAATATTCAGGGTAGTTATGCCTTTCTTATCAGACAGAAAACATGCAACATATTAGTCAACAAAACACAGTATTTTAGAATAAAAGCAATTTAATATTTTTTTATTAAATAAACACAATCTCGCAGCATGCAATAACTTACCAGTCCTCATGCTTCATTACCCTGTCTCATATTTAGCGTACGTGATGGATCTGGCAACAGTGACCATCAGTGGCCTAGGATAGTGTCATGTTACTACTATAGATCGAAGTAACAGAAGGATGTTAGAAAAACTCTTATTTTCACTTTTCTAGAACCTACCTCCAGGCTCACTGAAGAAGTACCTAATTTCTGTTAGCCCTTAGTTCTGTGTAAATCTGCATTACTAGATCAGAGGATGATACTTAAAAATATATTACATCCATTCAACTACCTGATTGGCTGTAAAAACCGGAGCAGCTTCTTTAGGGGTCTTCCAAACAAACTGCCTTTGATATTCAGAATTTCTCAAGATATCATGTGAAGGAACAACAGTCAGTCCTGCTTTCTTCCGAAGAACTCTATTCAACTGTTAGGGAAAGAAAAACCCCACCCACAGTCATTAAAAGTTTCTGTTCAAACTTTTTCTTTTACTGCGGTAAAAACAAAAACCAAAAAGACATTATAACATATTTCGTATAACATGAAATCTACCCTCTTAACAAATTTTTAAGTATACGGTATTGTTAATTACATGCACACCGTTGTACAGCAAACTCTTTTTAATTGATGATCTCTCTTTTAAACTATTTAAAATTTCTTTCTGAATATTGTCAATGAATCACTGTGCATCCCAGAAAAAGACAGCACCTCTCAGTCTCTTCCTACCAATTTTTCACAATTAAATCTATGACTAAGAAACAGCAGCACCTTGCCTTATTCACACATTGCTTCTGCGACACCCCTTCCCTTGCCCACCACTTACACATCACCTTCCTTGATTCTACTGTACCCCCTGGTTTTCGCAACGAGCCACAGATTCTTCACCAACACTTCTGAACGCCTCTCCGTGGTTCCAGTCCACAGTGGACACGAAATGGGGAAGAGGTAGTGGACTGGAGAAAAATGTGGGAGGCGGCGGGGTGTCTGCACAGGTCCCCAAAGCCTATGCTTATGTGCTTGCAGGGATGTTCCACAGGCCAGGTGTGACATAGGAGAGCAGAACTCGAAGATCTTTGAGATCCTGCCAGAACTGCCCTTCCTTTTGCATTCTGTCAATTGAGATGTTGTTTGTGTCCACAATAAGAAATTGAAAAGGGCCTAGGTAGAAGTCAGCTCACCACCCCTGCCAGGGGTAATGGCTTACTACTCCCCTTCTCTGTCTCAATTTGATCTCTCCCTTAGGACTCTGGTGCTGGTATTTGATGAATAAAATCCAGAGGCAGGCTGCCCATCCAATGAAGAGATATCTTAGTATAACCAGTACAAACTGGCAACTATTAAGAATAGAACTCATAAGAGGCACCTGGGTGGCTCAGTCGGTTGGGCGTCCGACTTCAGCTCAGGTCATGATCTCACAGCTCATGGGTTTGAGCCCCGCATCAGGCTCTGTGCTGACAGTTCAGAGCCTGGAGCCTGCTTCGGATTCTGTGTCTCCCTCTCTCTCTCTACCCTCCTCCGCTCAGGCTCTGTCTCTCTCTGTCTCAAAAATAAACATTAAAAAGAAAATTAAAAAAAAATAGAACTCATAATAACTAAAGTCAACAGCCTCTTAACTATTCTATAAGACATCAGATTAAAAAAATAAAACAATGGAAAATTTTTAAGCATAAAATGTAGTATTAGTGAAATGATGACATTTACAAAGAATTCTACGCTTTTGAAAAGAAATACTGTGAATATACCTACCCCATTATCTACATTTTCTGAAAGCAGCTTGGTAGAATGCTCCAGTTCCTCATTTTCATTAACCGGTATATGACCTTCTATTACATCCTCATTATTTTCCACAATATCTGAAGCCCCTTCAGCTCTGGAGTCTGTAGAGTGAGACCTGGTTCTTTTGGGAACCCTGGAGGCTTCTAGTGCAAGAACTCTTTCTTGGTTAACATCTTCTTTTTGTTCTGCTTCTTGTAATTCTGTTTCTGCGGCTTCAGGTTTTGGTGATACAATATCATTCTCTGAGATAGCTCCATTCCACTCAAGAGATTTTGAAATTTGTGGATCATGATAAGGGACTCTTCTTTTTGAAATAAAACTTGGCTCTTTTGTGATTCCTACAAAATATAGTATACAGAAATTGCCATAAAGCTCTACCATAGCATAAAGTTACAAAGACAACTTTTAATAACACTTAAGAGAGGAGAAATGGAACTGAAAAATCCCAGGTGAGATACACACAATGTCCTTAAAGTTGCAAGATAAAAAAAAAAATAGGTATAGTTCGTTCTTCAACATAAAATCTTTAATTTTGCTTTTAAAAAGTATTAACTTTTTTTGAGATAAAAAAATTAAAAATTGGGGTCACAATGTTCGAGTTACCCCAACACAAGTCACTAGAATCGCAACGTGACGGGCCTGGCAAAGCCAGCAGGACATGTTGCCTCCGTTTCTAATTACTTTCCTGTGCTACTTAACAGAACAATGGGCCCTAGTACTGTCAAAATTTGGAACTTTTCACAAAGCTTCTCTTATGCACAGTAGACCAAGGTGAGAAGGGATGAGATGTCATTATGCTGGATCTTGGTTCTACATTTGCCTTGATTTCCTGAGAATTAAAGAGAATGAACCCTTTTAACAAGAGCTAAGATACTATTTCTCTATATTTCTGTCTGGCAAGCAAATGTCCAAAAAACTTAACCTTCTACCCAAGTAAGAGGAGCTCTGTGGAATGACAGCCACTGAGACACTGTCCTAGTTTGGGGCCATTCTTTAAATAGAAAGAAGACTTAGCAGGGTGGGGAAGAAAGAGTAAGACTAGAGGGAAGGAGAGGAAAGGTGGACTGAAAATCTGGCAGGAGTTCTTTAGCCTCTGTCAAGGATGATTTGGCCATGGAACCCAGGGTCCCCTCCCTTACAAGACTTCCTTAGATTAGTGGTCTTCAAACTGGGTGCATATGTGTCTGGAGGCATATGGAGACATTCTAGGGGATAAGCAGACACGGGCCGCGTAAGGGAATCATTTTGCAGATCTTAACTCTGTATGCACTATTATCCCAATGTTGGTCTGCCTGAGAGTTGCACCTGCTGTCTGCAGTCTTCGTTCCCACCCCCGCCTTCCCACTTCACAAAAGGAAGACACACCTCTCAGCCAGCCCCAAGGAATAAAAAATTCTCGTAGGTGGGAAAGACAAAGGGACAATTCAAAAAAGTATAACTACCAAGAGAGAGTACCTGACAGCAAAGCAAAGAAGGCAGAGATGACAAATAACAAAAGAACAGTGCCTTATTTCACCCATCTTCACACTTTTCCCATCTATCTTAGAATTAAAACTCGGGGGTAAGAGGGTTGTCATGCGAAATGAATATATGTTAACACATGTTAACACATTTATAGGGATTGAAAAATAAAGTTAGACTTTGTTCTCACAGCAAATAATTCTAATTTGCCTGATTAGTTTGCCAATGAGGACTAACTTTACCACTTATATGATGAACATTTACCGTAAAGTGAATCAGCTATATTGGCTGCTCCAAAGTTTTAACAGAACGTAAGTGAAACATATGCATGATATTCCATAAGCCAGAAATCACATCCTTTGATTTCACTTTGTTACAAACTGAATTTGTTACACTTATGATTAAAAAAATTAAATGTCAACTTAAAAATGTGAGGGCCACCTAGATGGCTCAGTTGGTTAAGCACTGTCTTTGGCTCAGGTCATGAACTCACGGTTCACAAGTTCGAGCCCCACATAGGGCTCTCTGCTGTCAGCACAGAGCCCACTTTGGATCCTCTGTCCCACTCTCTCTCTGCCCCTCCCCGCTCGCACACATGCACTTGCTCATGCCCTCTCTCGCTCGCTCTCTCAAAAATAAATAAACATTAAAAAAATGTGAAAGGATGCAAAGACTTTCTAAATACTTTTAAGGGATATGAAAGCAAAAATTTGAAGACCATTGCTCTAGACTTCTCTCTGTTTTAACACAGAGAGGCTTCTGGTAGAAGAGCAAAATGAAAGGGGAAGATTCTCAAGTGGTCTGCCATAATCTCTGAGCACCAAATACACTAAGGGGAAAAAATACACTGTTAACAGAACACCCAGCCAGTCCTAGGTAAAATGGCTGTTATTCCTCCCACCTGCCTTTCTGAAGTTCTCACTCTGCCCCTCCCCCTAATCTAATTATTTCCCATTCACATACCTCCCCTAGACCATTCCTGCTTTCATAATGTACCATACTCTAAAGTGGCTTTGCTCCCAGTCTTGTCTCAACATACCCACCCTCAAATGTAACTGATCTAAGCTACAATGTTATGGGCACAACAGTCTGGTTAACCAATTCCGCAGTATCATAACAGGCCATCAGTGGGATATATATACTTCAAGATTTATTTTGTATTAATCTAATAGAGCCTCAAATTTGTAGAATTTCGAGTCATTTGGAGGACTGAGCACCATCTTGCCCAAGAAGCAGAGACATCCAGTGTTTGAAGTCAGGCTCTGGGCAAAGGATCCTGATGCTTCAGAGGAACCGAGAGCCACTGACTCTAGCCCACTTTTCCCTTTTTTCTCCAAATCTAATCCCAGAAACCCTCTCCTCATTTTACTAATTTCCCAGGCTTGGGAAAATTATGCTTATTTCTCATACGTCTTTTCTTTTCTTGGCTTCAAATATCTAATATTTGAGGGACATACATACCATGCATAAAGCATGCTCACATGTGAGGCCCCAAGCACTCATCTGTATATATGCACCTGCCCCTTAACAAGGAATATCTCATTTAATCCCTCCCAGCAATCCTGTGCAATGGGTTTCCTAAACCCCACCTGGTAAAACAGGTCAAATTTTCCCAAGATCAAAGCTAATGGAGGTCCAAACTCACATTCATTCATTCAAACACTGGTTTGCATAAGCACTGGAGGAGGTGTCATCTACTAGGCAGGAAGACAACCAGAGCCCTTGCTCTTCGAGATCTTCTATTCTAGTGAGGGCCAGTGAAACAGGCAGGTAGGATAAAGTCACTCTGTTTCTTTTCCTCTGCACCGTTCTCTGGGAAACCTTGGCCTAGGGCTGACTTCCCTGGGATACCAGGAGGAAACATGTGTGATGACAAAAATACAGCCTCTGAACTCATGGGCTTTCAACAAAACAGATTTGATTTCACATCATGGTTTTGCCACTTACTAGCTATGAACTTTGGGCAAGCTACTTAATCTAAGTTTCCCTTCCTCAAGACCTTGGGAGAACACCTCCCCAGGCTTGGCTGCTCTCAGCCGTCCCATCTCAGCTCAAGTATGACTCCTCAGAAAGGCCTTTCTTGACCACTGAGGCTTCCCTCCAACCCACCCCTCCCCCAAGTTATCTATATGCTAGCCTATAACAACTTGAAGTCCCCTAGTTTACTTATTGAGTTACCTGTTTACTTTTTTTGCCCACAATTAAGGGTCTTTGTCTGATTCAAGGCTATGTCCCTAGAAGCTGGGAATAGTCCTGGCCTATAGCAAGCCCTCAGTAAATAGCTGTTAAACAAATATGTCAACCAGACCAATGGAACAATGCTTCACAATTCTTAATCATTTTTGCAAACTTAACCCCAAGCTTTATTTAAGTTACAACGACTATTAATTTGTTCAGCTTACCTAATTGATCCGATCTAAGTCCAGCCCATGGGTACCTTCTCCCCACCGAGGGATTATAGGACTCTGACAAATATGACTTTTTCCACAGAAAGTTTCTCTGGTATTCACTCAGCCCCTGAGATACAAAATAAAATTTAAGTACAACGCAATTAATGGACATTGTTTTAAAAAAAAAGACATCAGTAAAATAATTTTGGAACCATGAAAAGAGTTGAAAGCCTGGAGATTGATAAACACAGAAGAGCTCCCTAATAACAACTAATATTTACCCAGCCCTGTGCTAAGCAGTTCACACGTCTTCTATCCTTTAATCCTCACAACCACTTGAGGCAGATGCTGGCAGGAATCCGACTCCCTGAGCAGCTACCTTTTTGCTGGTTGTCTGATTCCAAAGCCTGAGCTCTTGTCTGATAACAGGTGACAGTCTAAATCCCCATCGCTATAATTATCCTTACTGATTACGCCGGCAATGAGTACACAGTATCAGGTATTAGGCCTAGTACCTCTCGAAATGTTGTAAAGTCAACCAAAGACGAATTCCCATCCCATTCTGGATACAAGCCCTTAAGATAAAAGAATAAAACAGGGTTTGTGGAAGGCTGTGGTCAACTGTTATGCTGATGGGTGCCTGACCCTGACACCTACCACCTACCGGAAACTTACGCACAACTATGAAAACTGTGTATTTCTTACACCCTATCTTTACCTAGCCAGAGTCCCATTTCTCGATCCTTTAAAAGACATAGGCACTTTAAAGTTTTAAAGGGCAGGTAGGGGGCGGAGGGTAAAAGGCTGAGATGTGAGATGGGCTACAGGTGTCCCAATCTGAAGCCACCTTAGATCCCATTACAAAGCGCCCTCCTTCCATCACCACTCCCCTGTGCCCTCCAAAATCAATCTCTCTCAACACCACCAAACGCCTCCATACTGCAACTCGGAAATGTGTGTGAGCGGAGAGGGAGCTAGGTGGAGGAGACAAGCATCCCTCAGGATCTTGGCAAGCAGGCTCGGGAGCTGACAGGCATTGCGGGGCCCAGGAGCGCCGCGCAGAAAGCCAGAGCGGCCCCCGCGCCGGCACCCGCCCCGCCACGGCTCCCCCCCCGCCCCGCCTCGCAGCAGACTTCGGATCTGGAGACCACGGCCTCACCTTGAAGCGCACCGGCATGTCGCTCGGCGCTAGAGCCCCCGCCACTCCGACAGTTAACGGGACAAAAAGCCCCGAGGGGGCGGGGCGACAACAGTCGGTTCCCTAGCAAAATCCTCAGCCTGGCGTCCCCGACTACGCGCCGGCGCACTCCGCGCTTCCCTCCTTGAGCCCCTACGCTCTGCCTTTCTCCGCCCATTCTGAGGTTTAAGAACCAATAGAGACCCCGAGAACTTCTTGCCGTCATTAAGATTCGACCAATCAGTGCCCGAATGGGGGACGCCCGCCTCCCGTGACAAATCCCGGCGACTAACAGAAATGGCGGGCGGAAGACTGGCCAATGAGGCTCCCGGAACCGGGTGGGTGGGGCCCCGCGGGAGCTTCGTCCTGGGGAGAACTCAGCGGCTGCTGGTATTGAGGGTCGCGTGCGGCTGTGGGTCTACCTGCTGGTGGGATTCGTATGTCACCGGCCTCGCTGCGCCGCGTTCGTGACGTCAGAAAACATGAAGGTGTGTTCTTAATTCCAAATCTGTGACGAAACCGAAATGTTTTCTTTTTCTGAAATGAGAATGTTCAGGTCTGTTCTCCTGAATATCAGGTCCTACAACTGACAGCCATGTTACATCACTTACTGTCGCATCAAAAGGGATAGGCTAAAAAGAAGTATTGCTTAGGCAGGCCAAAAAAAAAAAAATTATTTACTCTTGAAACATAAACTGCTTACTTTCAGTGATGTTTTTGCCTCCCACTACCCCGCCCCCGCAAAAAAAAAAGTATATATAGCTCTTAATATTAGAAAACATTAATGATGCTTGTGAGTCTCAGCTTCTAAAGCTTCAGCGTTGTCTCTCCTCTCATTCATTTAAAAAAATAAAATTGCATCTAATTTCAATAGACTTGTCATCATCATCAGTAAGTATTTTTTGAGATTCTCCCGTTGACAGAACACTGTGCTGGGAAAGAAATAAACTGTCCAGACAGTTCTCTAACATACTTGCAGAGAATGAACATATATTTATTCAATAATATATAATGTATCATTGTGCTAAATTTTCAAATGGCAGGTATGATGATAAGGGCTACAGGAGTTGGAGGAGGGAGTTGTCCTTAAGGGCAGAGATGATTAGAAGAAGCCTCAGGAAGAAATATTCGGACTCACCCTTGGAGATTAGAAGGACTGAAATAAAGAGGAAAACGGGACGATCACAGGGCAGATGTCTGAATGGAATACTGCCCAGCTTCTTCCAGGAACAATGAAAATAGTGCCTTTACTTTTGTCATTTGTTGACTAAAGAAAAGTATACCCTCTTTTAAACTTTCAAATATTAATAACAATCCTTGATGCTCTAAGCATTTTCTGCAAAGACTTGTCTTCCTGAATCCTAATTGATGTCTCTGTTCTTCTTCATCATCACTGAGATACTTAAAAATTCATTTGAAAGAGCCACCTGATACCTGAAACAAAGAGAATATTAAATTAGCCCCTATGTGGCCATGCATCCAGGGGGCCCTTGATAAATGTTAATTGGTGATGACAGCATCTCTGTCGTGTAAATTGAGAATGGCACAAACAAGACACAGTGGAACATAAACTGAAGGAGGTCCTCTTCAGGAAAACAGTCCAGATTGCACAGAGTAGGAAAAACACAGCTCTGGTTGTATATACAGCTTTGTTAGGACAGAAGGCTGAGGCGAAGTCAGTAAAAGCAGGCATGTAGAATGTAGCCTGTCTGCTAAACAAGGACCATGGTAACTGCAGTAGGGCTCTGCTGAGAAGGGAATAAAGGACAAGGGCGGCAGATGGGAAAAATAACGGAGTCACAACCGGGGTTGGCTGAGAGGTGCTAAAGGGACTCAAGGAAGAAGAGTACTTTGCTTTGTTATTCTTAAATGAAAGCCTCCTCAAGTTTATGAGGCAAAGACGTAGACATGCAAAAAGGGACAACCTTAGTATATGAGCCTATAGCCTGTGTTTTACCAGCTTTTACACTCTCTACTACTGCAAGAAACAGACCCAGCACCTACAAAGTTCCACCCAAGTGTTTGGGGGAGTCCCGGGAGGTGTCTCACATGTGCTTACAGCTACCACATACAGTACGCAGGGCAACACTGCCTCTCATTTCAGTAGCCACACATTTGCATGTGTCACTCTTGCTACTGGCCACCACAGCCACAAGTGCTGAGTACTGAGCCTCCACTGGGCACAGCATGAAGCCTTCTCCGACTGCCCAGTCCTGCTGGTGATCTGTGACAAGGCACCTCCCTCTCCTTTTTGTGTTACCCTCTATTAAGTGAGTATCAAAGTGTCCTGGAGGGTTTTTCCATTTGTATTTCAGCCTTCCCTCTCTCCAAAGGGAATTCCATGGAGTCTGGGCCAGAAAGTAATCCTCAAGTGATAGGTTTCATTCTGTGTCATTCTATGACATTCTATTCTAGATGAGCTTCTCCCTTCCACAGCCAAGCCTCTCTTCCTAGGACGAGAGTGTCATACCTGGCTCCCTCTTCCCTTTGTTGATGTCTCTGTTTCTCATGCAAATAGATTTCTCTTAATTATCTGTGAGAGATTAAATTGGTACCACCTCTAATGAAGGACAGTTTTGCAGTCCTTTGACCCAGCAATTCTACTTTTATAACTTTATCTTATAAATATACTTGCCCATATGTGAAAATTATCTATTGAAGGTTTTTACTGTATTGGAAACAACTTAAATGTCCGTCTGCAGGGGACTAGTTAGATGTATTGTGTTTCCTCCAGGGCCCAGAGCAAGAACAGGCTATGCAGCAGGCCCAGATGACAGTGCAGGCCGCCCTGCTCCCTAGGGCTTCCACCCCAGCAGGTCCAGGTGGGTTGGACCCGCTTCTGGTGTCAAGTGTTATATCCATCAGGGTCTGGCTGGGAAAACTGAAACTACCAGAGACATTTCCAAAAAGAAAGCTTAACATAAACTATTGGTTAATGAGTTACTAGAGAACTTTGAAAAGCTAAAAGGAGAAACAGGATAGTAATTCCAGAAAGCAGCTCACACCCCTGAGGTTGGAAAAGCAAAGGGAAATATTGATGTTACTGAAACACAGAGGTTTGCCCTAGAGGCCTCAGGGAGTTGGCGAGACCTCTGCCCAGCTGGTACTGGTGCCTCTTAGGGAACAAAATGAGGCTGCCCCTGGGAATGACAGAAAGGGAGGGAAGGAAGGAAGAGAGAGTGAAAGAAAGAAAGAAAGAAAGAAAGAAAGAAAGAAAGAAAGGGAAAGAAAGAAAGAAGAAAAAGTTGGAGACTGAACCAACTACTACCATGGAGAAAACAGTCATCATTAAGGTGCTGCTGAGAGCAAAAAGCGAGTGAAAGCAGGCATTCTGGTCTCTAGTGTCCTCTCTTAGACCTAGAGGGAGTTAGTCAGCAGGATCCAAAGGATCTGCACAGCCCAAAAGGTAAGATTGAAAGTGAAAGACAGTAACTTAGTAACTTCTACCTATCCAACCCTTTAAAAGAAAGAAGCATTTTTTTTTAATGAGCTAACATGGAAGGAGTTCAAAAAAAAAGGCAAGTTACAGGTGGGTATAGTATACCATCAGTTGGCATAAGAGAAAGACAAAAGAAAGAAGAAAAGTGATGTTATCATTCACGGACACTTTTTCCCTCACTCATAAGTCCAACTCCATTAGTAGCAGCTATGAAGATGAAGAACATTTCATACAGCTTATAAATATATGGAGACTTTAAGGTATTGATAGCTACTACAACTATTCTCTTCGCATGAAATAACGCCTTTGACTCTTTCTAGATTTACTTTGATTTACATATATTGCAATAGGTCTGTTTTCTCTTTTAGAGACAAAAATATATCAACATCCTTTAAAAACAACTTTTATTTGCACTTGAAATATAAATATACTACCCATTAAATTAAAAACAAGAAGTCAATCACTCCACAAACCTAACAATCTCCTATCATTTTCAAAGCAGCAATTGAAACATTGGAGAATTTGTATTTGTATTCAAATTTGTATTTGCGTTGAATCTATATGTGCCTCTAACCATATTTTTATTTTACAAACAAAAATATACTGCATATAAGCAAAATACTATCAAAGGGTTGAAGAAAGAAGATACAAAGAAGAGTAAGATACAGCCCGTTTCAAATCTGATTACAGTTGAATGAAGGAACAGACATACACACAAAGAACACAGGAAATGATAGAAGGATTCAAGAAAGGGGCTAAATGTGAGCACTCTGGTATTCTGAAGATGCTTTTAAATCTAGTGCCAGAAAGTTTGATCCAAGACTGCAGACTAAAGAGCAGACAGGATAACAGAGCTGCTTTTAAGTTCCATCCTGGGAAACACCTGATCGAGAGAACCTTTCACTTTCTCTTTTGTTCTGCCCTAGGTAGCTGAATCCAGGCCAGAACTAACATTTGCTCAAGATTGGGTCTCAAAAAGGTAAGTTACTTGCTCTCTGTTATCTTATTTTCCCTGGCTGCTTTAGAAATCAGAGTAAAGCTGTTTTAGAAACCACCCTACAATCAACACAGTGATGCATCAGCCTTATGTTTGCATATATGTGATTTTTTCTGAAATACCTTGCAAGGTAACTGAAATTCCAGTTTCCAGGCTTAGTAATGCTCTTGAGCTCTGTAACTTCCTCTTGGGTCATATACGTGGGCTTTCCTTGGTAAATCTTGATCTCAGCCTCTGCCAAAAAGCAATCAGTCAGACAGCCGCTTTCTTTGGCATTTTTCCATAAGTTTTAACTGCTTTTTCCTCACATGAATGAATTTCTGATTACACGACTGAAAAGAAAAATGACAAAATTAAATCAATGGATTCTGTTTCAGAAGCAAAATTGCTGATACTTCACATTAGTTTCAGTAAGAATCAAATAAACAGGGTGTGTGATTAAGACTTACCGATGAGCCAAGTGCAATTTATCCTCCAGACTTTTCGCCGTGGGATGCCTTTGTTGACAAAGAAGTGTCTGGCTTTTGAATCAATGGGGCACCTTTTGGAGAGACTCCAGGTTCTCTTGACAACATGAACTTTTTTTCCTTTTTTTTTTTTTTTTTTTTTTTTTTGGTGAGCCTGAGGGACTTCTAGCCATACAAGGCCATGACTGAATAAAGAAAGTAATTCTTAGTAAGGCATAAGTCACTGCAAGCCTCACATACCATAATAACATGTTGTGCCTCCACTGAACAAGACACAGAGAACAAAATTTGAAGGCACATAATTCTTTTCATTTTAACGCCTTCACTGTTGATGATTTTGTTATCAAAAAAGTGCCTTCCCTTTTCGTCAGTGATTATTGTCCTAACTCACCATCGCTAGGAAAGTATCCACAAGGACACAGATTTTTCTGGAATCACTAACTCTGTAGATTTGGAAGCATTAATTCTCTGACCACTTAAAACCAGGTGTCGTGTCTTAAGGTCAGACCAGAGGACACTATCCACTGTCTTCCTGAGAACCTTCTAAATCTCTACCCTACTCCAAAATAAATTTTGAAATATTCTTTTATCATGTAGTATATAGGCACCTTAATAACTTCAGGTCAAGACCAAACGCCTGCCATTATTCCTACTGAAATCACTGTTCTATTAGTAATGGTATATCAAATACCAATAAGGGACTAAGAATTTTTCAGAACATAAATCAGTTTTCCTCTCCTTAGTGACTTAATAATTGTTGATTCCCTTAAAACATTCATTTGGGTTTTGCTGGAGCAATGAGTTCATAAAATCTTAGTACTATGTGGTTCATTCTCTCAGCTTCCAGTAATTGAATTAATAATGTTTGACAGTATAGTGATATGCCAATTGTGAAATACTGCACAATGAATTTAAAGAAATTGTTTCAATATCACGGAGCACAACTTACAGAATAAGTTTTAGGAATCCTTTTCATTTGAGTTAATCATAGCTGTGGCAGATACTGAGGCTGACACTCCAAATCCATTCCAGCCTCCTTCTCATGCACTGCAGAAGCTGGAAAGCTAAAGTCCCTTTGACACTAGACCCCTTTGCAGCTGATGGTCAGGTGTAACTTACATTTTGCTGATGAGAAGCACTTGCATAAATTGAATTAGATGGGAGAAAGAAAGACAAAGCATAAGCAACTGTTGTGGTTATGGCGGTAGCAGCAATAGCATGGTTATGAAAAGGTAGCTCTATCAGCAGCTTCGTGGTCACCACAGCAGTGACCGATTTCTGGAGCCAGGGCTTAGAGAGGTGGCTTATTATTAACTTAGCATTGAATTTCCTGGTTCTACAACTTCCTGACATTAGTGAGTCTATCTGTCTCTTCTAGAATTTACTCCTCTGCGTTCCCAAGGATTCTGTAAGCCACTTTGTGTCAGTCATCTATTGCTACAATAATACTGTATAACAAACACCCCCAAAAGGAGTGGCTTAAAACAATAACCATTTAGTATTGCTCATGACTCTATGGGTCAGTTGGCCAGTTCTAGTAGCCTAGGTTGAGCTTGGCTGACCTCACTGAGCTTGCTCAGTGGTTATTTGGTGGGTAAACTAGAAGCTGGCTGGTCTCCAATGACCTCAAGTAGGAAAACTCATCATTGCTCCCTCACCTTCCAGCAGGCCAGCCTGGATTATTCTCATGGGATAGGAGGGTACCAAGAGGGAGAGCAAAGTGTGCAAGGCCTCTTGAGGATTAGGTTTAGAACCAGCACACCATCACTTATCACTTCTACCACATTCCATTGGCCAAAGCAAGCCAAACAGCCAACCCAGATTTAAGACTAGGGAAACAGGGGTGGCTCAGTCGGTTAAGCATCTGACTCTTGGTCTTGGCTCAGGTCGTGATCTCACGGTTTGTGAGTTCAAGCCCCACATCGGGCTTCGCACTGACAGTGCAAGGTTGGGATTCTCTCTCTCCTTCTCTCTCTGCCTCTCCTCTGCTCCTGCTCTGTTTCTCTCTCAAAATACATAAACTTAAAAAAAAAAAAAAACGAGTAGGGAAACAGAGTCAACCCTTGATGGGAGGAGTCACAAAGTCACATTATAGAGGAGGAATGAAAATTTAGGTCTATTTTTTCAGTAAATCTGCCTCAACACTGAATACCCTGAAAATACCCTCTCTGCTTTAAATATCTGAATTAGTTATGTTCTCTGCAGTTTAACTCTGACCAATACAATGGTGGGTTATATATTTGCATTTATCTCTATTCCCTCTCAAAACACTATAAAATGACAGTAAATGGATAAACCAGATATAAATTGGTGAGGTCAAAGAGAATGGCGGAGGAGACAACTGCAAAATAGAGATGTGGACAAATATTGGTGACATGGAAACAGAGTCTTATAGGCTGGGCTCTGTGAGAAAGAGATGGACCCTGAGATGAAGTTGAAGGTGTTGAATGTTTATTACTGAAGGCCCTTGGGATCAACATCTGTGGAAGGGAGGGCAAGGGAGCAGGACTGGGTAGAAGTCAGGTTTAAAGCAGGCCTGACAACCTCAACTAACCCCATGGGGAGTCCAGAACTAAAAGAGCCTGTGAGACATGCTCTGTGCTGGGCTATATAATGGGCTTCCCTAGAAAGAACATGACCTTGGGTAAGGCAGCTCCCTCCAGTGGAGGTCACAGTATAGCGCACAGACAGGAGGCAACTATCCTTCCCTAAAGTGGAACATGGACAAGTGCATCACCATAAGCATGTTCCTACTAAGCAATCAATGTTCCTAACAAACAACACGTATTTGAAGCCATAGGCAAAAATATCTCTGTTCCTATTGGGAGCCAGTCTCAATGCAGCTGTTAGAGTTTTAGTCCCCAAATCTTCAAGAGTGAAGGAGGGTCCCTGTCAGCACTGGTACCCTTAGTTCTGGTTCAGAACTCCCAGAGACAAAACACTGGGCCTGAATCTCACTGTACCTTTTCCCTTCCCTAGGCTGTCTCCTCTATCTTACCATGTTGTGGTTCACTTTGCACCTGCATTAGGACATCCACAGCCTTGTGCTTCCAGAGAATCTGGTGGTGTTGGTGCCATGCTAATGGTTAGGAAAGCCAGATACAGGGGCCAGCAGGACATTCTGCTTGTGAATTTCCCAGGCAAAGGAAGGGTGGGAGTTGGAGCTGGAGAGGAGCACAGGAATCCTGACCTTAGAGGGGAGCGAGGGGAAAAGGAACTGGACCTGAGGAATTGGCCTAGAACTTGCCTTTTTACCTCAAGGTGTATAAAACCCACATTCAAAAATATTGTCACCCATAACCAGTAAAGAAACTGAATTAGGAATCAAAAATCTCCCAAAAAACAAGAGTCCAGGGGCAGTTGGCCTTCCAGGGGAACTCTACCAAACATTTAAGGAAGAGTTAACACCTATTCTCTTGAAGCTATTCCAAAAATTAGAAATAGAAAGAAAACTTCCAAACTCTTTCTATGAAGCCAGCATTACCTTGATTCCAAAACCAGACAGAGACCCCCACTAAAAAGAACTATAGACCAATTTCCCTGATGAACATGGATGCAAAAATCCTCAGCAAGAGATTACCCAACTGGATCCAACAATACATTAAAAAAAATATTCACCACAACCAAGTGGGATTTATACCTGGAATACAGGGCTGGTTCAATATCCTCAAAACAATAAATGTGATTCATCACGTCAATAAAAGAAAGGACACGAACCATATGATCCTCTCAATACATGCAGAGAAAGCATTTGACAAAATACAGCATCCTGTCTTGATAAAAACCCTCAAGAAAATAGGGATAGAAGGATCATACCTCGAGATCATAAAAGCCATATATGTAAGACCCAATGCTAATATCATCCTCAATGGGGAAAAACTGAGAGCCTTCCCCCTAAGGTCAGGAACAAGACAGGGATGTCCACTCTCACCACTGTTATTTAACGTAGTATTGTAAGTCTTAGCCTCAGCGATCAGACAACACAAAGAAATAAAAGGCATCCAAATTGGCCAGGAGGAGGTCAAACTTTCACTCTTTGCAGATGACATGATACTCTATATGGAAAACCCAAAAGATTCCACCAAAAAACTGCTAGAACTGATTCATGAATTCAGCAAAGTTGCAGGATATAAAATCAATGCACAGAAATCAGTTGCACTCCTATACAACAACAATGAAGCAACAGAAAGAGGAATCAAGGGATCGATCCTATTTACAATTGCACCAAAAAATATAAAATACCTAGGAATAAATCTAACCAAAGAGGTGAAAAATCTATACGCTGAAAACTATAGAAAGCTTATGAAAGAAATTGAAGAAGACACACAAAAATGGAAGAAGATTCCATGTTCCTGGATAGGAAGAACAAATATTGTTAAAATGTCCATACTACCCAAAGCAATCTACATATTCAATGCAATCCCTATCAAAATAACACCATCATTCTTCACAGAGCTACAACAAATAATCCTAAAATTTGTATGGAACCAGAAAAGACCCCAAATAGCCAAAGCAATCTTGAAAAAGAAAACCAAAGCAGGAGGCATCACAATCCCAGACTTCAAGCTGTATTACAAAGCTGTAATGATCAAGACAGTATGGTACTGGCACAAAAACAGACACTCAGATCAATGGAACAGAATAGAGAACCCAGAAATGGGCCCACCAATGTGTGGCCAACTAATCTTTGACAAAGCAGGAAAGAATATCCAATGGAATAAAGACAGTCTCTTCAGCAAGTGGTGCTGGGAAAACTGGACAGCGACCTGCAGAAGAATGAACCTGGACCACTTTCTTACACCATACACAAAAATAAACTCAAAATGGATAAAAGGCCTCAATGTAAGACAGGAAGCCATCAAAATCCTCGAGGAGAAAGCAGGCAAAAAAACCTCTTTGATCTTGGCTGCAGCAACTTCTTACTCAACACATCTCCAGAGGCAAGGGAAACAACAGCAAAAATGAACTATTGGGACCTCATCAAAATAAAAAGCTTCTGCACAGCAAAGGAAACAATCAGCAAAACTAAAAGGCAACTGACAGAATGGGAGAAGATATTTGCAAATGATATATCAGATAAAGGGTTAGTATCCAAAATCTATAAAGAACTTATTAATCTCGACACCAAAAAACAAATAATCCAGTGAAGAAATGGGCAAGAGACATGAATAGACACTTCTCCAAAGAAGACATCCAGATGGCCAACTGACACATGAAAAGATGCTTGACATCACTCATCATCAGGGAGTTACAAATCAAAATCACAATGAGATACCACCTTACACCTGTCAGAATGGCTAACATTAACAACTCAAGCAACAACAGACATTGGTGAGGATGCAGAGAAAGAGGATCTCCTTTGCACTGCTGGTGGGACTGCAAACTGGTACAGCCTCTCTGGAAAACAGTATGGAGGTTTCTCAAAAAATGAAAAATAGAACTATCCTATGACCCAGAAATTGCACTATTATATATTATTACACAATTAATTATATATTAAAAATATATAAGTAAATATATATTATAAATTATACATATATATATATACATATATAATGGAGTATTACTCAGCAATCAAAAAGAATGAAATCTTGCCGTTTGCAACCACGTGGATGGAAATAGAGGGTATTATGCTAAGTGAAATTAGTCAGAGAAAGACAAATATCATATGACTTCACTCATATGAGGACTTTAGGACACAGAATAGATGAACATAAGGGAAGGGAAGCAAAAAGAATGTAAAAACAGGGAGGGGGACAAAACATAAGAGACTCTTAAATATGGAGAACAAACATAAGGTTACTGGAGGGGTTTTAGGAGGAGGGATGGGCTAAATGGGTAAGGGGCATTAAGGAATCTACTCCTGAAATCATTGTTGCAGTATATGCTAACTAATTTGGATGTAAATTAAAAAAAAAAAAATTAAAACAAATTAAAAAGTAATATGTGAAAAAAATATTGTCAACACTAGTGAACCAAGAAGAGAAAAAAATATTGACTCCCTAAAATTAATTCCAGTTACAGTCATTTATAAACTGGCTGCTACCATTTATGCCTAATTACCATACGGCACAATAGCAAGTGTACATGTCATGAAGTGTGTGTTCAGTAAATTGATTGGAAAGCTAAACTTTCCACTATATGGACAGCTGTTAGGGTTTGTTACTTCTTCTTGGTGATCCCATAACACTGGAGGGCACATGAGCCAGAGGGCAACTCCATTCTCTTGTGATGAGAGAAAACTCTGGAACAAATCCATGTTTCAAGTCAATGTAACATAAGCTGCTTTGTTATTTGAATCATGATGTTCTCTTGAACATGGACTTTTATTGTTAAGAAAACAAGTGTCCATTTCCAATATATGCTTCAGCTTAGCCCAGTGCAGTGAAATATGTGCAAATGCTTCGTGAATTGAGAAACATTACAGAAATGTTAGTAGTTCCTGGTATTAGGTGTTAAGAATGATCTCCTTTTGTACCATTTTGGGTTTTTTTTTGTTTTTTTGTTTTTTTTATTTTTTTTTAACGTTTATTTATTTTTGAGACAGAGAGAGACAGAGCATGAACGAGGGAGGGTCAGAGAGAGAGGGAGACACAGAATCTGAAACAGGCTCCAGGCTCTGAGCAGTCAGCACAGAGCCTGACGCGGGGCTCAAACTCACGGACAGTGAGATCGTGACCTGAGCTGAAGTCGGACGCTTAACTGACTGACCCACCCAGGCACCCCCTTTTGTACCATTTTGTACCACTCTTCATCTTTGTTTTTCCTAAACAGTGGAACTCACGCAGCCTAACATTACTAATTAGTCTCTAATTTATTATGAACAATACCTTTTCTTGTTACTTATTTTTTACTATTACTTATTACTATTGTTATTGTCTAATATTTGTTGAGTGCTTGTTACATGTCCTAAGCCATTATATGTTGTGCCAGAATGGTTTCATCAGGAAAACAGGGCCACTGTAAATGGTATAGGAATAAGGGGCTTCATATAGAAATGACAGCTTACAGGGGGGGTGCTTGGGTGGTTTAGTCAGTTAAGCATCCGACTTCGGCTCAGGTCATGATCTCCTGGTTCATGGGTTCAAGCCCTGCTTTGGGCTCTGTGCTGACAGCTCAGAGCCTGGAGCCTCCTTCAGATTCTGTGTCTTCCTCTCTCGGCCCTTCCACCACTCACACTCTGTCTCTCTTTCAAAAATAAGATAAACATTTTTTAAAAATTTTTAAAGAAATGACAGCTTACATAAATATGAGAAGACCTGGAGGGTTTAAGGTCTAGAAGGTGGCAGCCAGAGCAGTGGAGAGTCACTGATGTGTGAGTCTAGGGCACTAGAGTGTGGATGGAGAGACTCAGCTCCTGGGGTATGTCCAAAATTCCTGCCATAGCTATGGAGTGAGGGCTCACAGAGAGGGCTGTGAGGCCTTGATGAGCCGTAGCAACTATTATTCCAGAGACATTGGTCTCCCTTCACTTTTGCCCTCCAAGTCTTGCGTAAGTCACAAACTCAAAGTCTCTTTCACAAACTCCAACCTGGAACCACGTAGGAAAGGAAATTCTGGGAAAGGTTGTTCCCAACCTTAGATAGTAGTAATGCTGATGGTGTCAAGTTACCATCAGGCAGTGCAGCACACAGACAACTCTAATATCTAGGAAACAAGTGTTACTGTTAACATTTTTTTTGGCAGTTAAAATGCTGAGATGTTCAATAACTTGCCTGAGGTCACATGTTAATAGGTGGCAGAGCTAAAACTCAAACCCAGGTCTGTCTGATTCTCTTGATCATACTTTTAACAACTGTTGTTTAATGGTCCTTCAAAATCTATAAATACTGATTATCTGTCATAATATTTAACATTATTTCCTATCTCCATGAGTACCAGAAGCAGAGGTTTCAATTATTCTAGAACACTGTGGTTAAGAGATACAGATATCAGAACTAAAGTGATGTGTCAGGGATTCAAGTCTCCTTTGGGGCCAAGCTGGGACATTTCTGCTGCCCGAGGTATCAGGTGTTCCACAGCTTAGGAGCTACACCATTGAGAAGTCTCATTTCTTCCTCTGGTTGGAGAAAAATTAATCCCTGCACTCCTTAATTCTCCCATCTTTTCTACATACTGTGCCCAACCAATGATACCTTGAACCCTCCTTTTGGGAGAGAGGGAAGAATATGTTTTCCATTACCCCAAGCTGAGTGAGAAGAGTTTCAAGGGAACATTTGAAGAGCTCGACAAATGTTTCTTGGACTTTGTGAAACAGAATGGCTATTATCTAATTCCAGCCTGGGGACAATGGTGAAAGATTCCAGGTAGAATTGCTGGTTTATTGGCAGAATGACAAGAGGTGAGTGCATTAGGAACAACTACACTTCTGCCCACAGGAGGGCAAAAAAAAAAAAAAAAAAAAAAAAAAAAGTTTCCTTGTGGGCCAAGTTGGACAGCTGGGAGGGAGCTCCAACCTATGAGTATAGCCTGGAGGGGAAATGTGACCCGCAGGTGGACTGTCAGAGGTCCAGGTGCTGAGGGTGGGATCTTGGTGGCTCTTGAGGTGGAGCCCCGCCCACATCAGGAGAGCTGCAGTCAGAGGCCCTTAGTGGGCACACCTCCAAAACATCCCTCAGGGGGAAGAGCCAGCAATTGTGCACCTGCCACCGCAGAGGAAATCATCAGATTACAGGCTACACAAGCCACAAAAAGTCTTTTTCATTAATCTCCTCTCCTCTGAGCCTGGCCCTGCAAAATAGGGAAGAGGAGACAGACAAAGTAAAACAAGCAAGCAGAGAAGTCAAGTATGTGTGTCTCTCCAGCTGGGCACATTTGGGGGGAGAAGGGGCAGAAGAAAAGGAAAATAGAACTGGGTTGGAGTTTTATGCTACAAGGGAACTTTACAAACCCCAACCAGAGGCTGTTCTTGTGACTATAAGTAACCAAGGGATTTTTTTCCCTACCTATGAGTAACTGAAAAAGTTTGGATGCCAAGACTGTATGCAAGAATGGGATCTAACAGGGACAAACAGGAAAGAATGAAGTTGGTTTCGGCATGACCCTATTAGGTCCAGCTTGTAAGTAAAATGATTATACCAATATAATAGGAACAATGGGACAACATAAAAGAACTCTTAGCAACTAAAAATATTATAGCAGAATCTTAAAATGCCATATGGGAGTTATAAAATAAAGTTGAAGCCATCTCCTGGAAATTAAATCAAAAAGAAAGAAAAGACAATAAAAATCAACAGTCATTGAGGAGGTCCAAAAGCTGACATTATAATTGGAGTTTGTAGAAGACAAAAAAACAGGAAAAAAATGTAGAGAGAGAAATTTTTAAAATTTTTTTCAAGAAATCTTCCCAGAACTGAAATGAGTTTCTAAAATAAAATCATATGCATTAATTATTCAGCAAATATCTGAAAACGCCTTTTATGTGCTAGGCCCTGTTATAGAACTACAGCAAGGATGAAAACAAAGTCCTTACCAAGAGTTTGCATCCTACTAGGAGAGACAGGTCATAGACAAATAGTGACATGTGTCAGATGGTGATAGGTGTCATTAAGGAAAATAAACCTGGATGAAGGAATATGGAATAATGAGATGGTGAGATTTTAGGCCAGGTAGTCAGGGAAGGCCTCTCTGGTAAGGTGACAATTGAGCAGAGGGAGTGAGAGATACAGACATGCTGGAAACGTAAGCCCAGCAAAAGCAGTTTCCTTGTTGGCCTTGTTTACTAATGTATCCCAACTATCATAGTCACATTTGTTAAATGAATGAATCAAGGCATAGGGGAAAAGCATATGTGAAGGCCGTGAGACAAAAAAAAAAAAATCCTTGGCTTGTTCAAGAATGCCTGTGTGGCTGGAGCAGTGGAAGCTTGTGGGGAAATGGTAGGTGATGACCTTGTAGGTCATGGCAAGGACTTTGGATTTTATTCCAAGACAGATGAATCCACTGCAGCGTTCTGGACGCTGCTGTTAAAGAACTACCCTTGCTTCTTGAGGAAGGTAGACTGTAAGGAGGTGAGACAGGAGCAGGGGGACCACACTGGTGCAAGCAAATGTTATCAGTGGCTTAGAGTAAGGGTGGTATGAGTGGAGATAGTGAGAAATTATCATATTATTGATAAATCTCAAAGACAGAGTATACAAGACTTGCTGATGAATTAATTAGACACCATATATGAGAGAAAGAGAAAAGTGAAGGATGCAACCAAAGTTTTTAGCCTAAACAATGAGAAGGATAGAAGGGGAAACTTAGTTGCAAGGTGCGCATGTGAGGACCAGAGGCAAAGGAAATGAGGGGTCATTTCAGACTTAAGAATTGTGAGATGCCTACAAGATATACAAGGGGAGATGTCACATGTATCTCTTTGCTAAATAAATAAATTTAGGGGGAAATGCATATTCAAGTAGATCCTCCTGAATACAACGCATCTATCTCAAGGGCCAGACAAGTAACCAGACTTTAAAGTCCATTTCTAACCCTGAGACCTGACAGTACAATAGTCCTCTCCTCACAGCTGAAGTAAAAGCCATTGAAATTCCCCTTTTGTGACTCCTACAGGATCTTTCCTTCCCCACATATATTGCTTGCATTTTCCACATTGCCTTCTCCCCCTTTCCTCTAGCTTCTTGAGGAATAGGTCCCTCTTATTTTGGAAAAAAAGACAAAAAGAAATACAAACCCTTTATTTGACTACCTTGTTCTTTCTTCCTCATTTCCCTGAAAAACTTGGTTGCTTCCCCCTCTGGTCTCTGATAAAGCTTTCTCTCCTTAACCGTGATTTCCTTCTCCAGATCCCTCTCTAAACCAGTCCTTTCAAGGCCAAGCTCATAGCCTGTTCTCTGATCTGTATACCCTGGCTGGGACTCTGCACCATTCCCTGTGGTTGACTTCTCATGGGGCCTCCCCCAGGATTCATTGTTGGCCATCTGCTCTCCTATATGCATTCTTTCTCCCTCAGAAAGCTCATCATTCCCATAACTGCAATGAACACCCCTGTGTGGATGACTCCCAACTGTTCATTTAGTCTTTGCTTTCTATCAGAGTTGGGACTTCTAAGAGTATCTAAGCAAAGTGGTGGTCTGGCATAAGCACTGGAATCAGATGACTTGTGTTTAGCTATATAAACTTGGGGTTATATTTACCTCTCATCCTTTATAAAATGGGAATAAGATTAGTACCTATCTCACACAGTTTCCATGAGGATTAAATGAGTTTATATGTGTAAAACACATAGTGCCTGACACATAGTAAATATCATTATTGGAGATCACACTATCACTATCAGTTAAACAACACCAATTCTTCCTTTGCTTCTCTCCCTCTCTAATGGGTTCTCAAGTTTTCCTGTGATATCTCTAGTTCTCAGACACACAGATTTAACATTATTCCATGAAGTGCCAAATATATGTCATTTTTATATGTTTTAGATTTTAAGATTCTAAAAGGTTGTAATGTTTCCTAAACATCAGTGTCCCTGATTCACCCCTTCCCCTTCCCTGCCACATGCCTAGGAAAGCAGTGACAAAGACCAGGAAGCCATGATTATAACACAAAAATAAATAATAATAATAATAATAATAATAATAATAATATACACTGTGCTATATACCAATTAGTCATCTAAGGAGCTTTTTACATATATCAATTTGTTTAATCGTCACAATAATTCTATAAAGCAGAAATATTATCTCTATTTTGCAACTGAGGAAACTGAGGCACAGAGAGGTTAAGTAACTTGACCATGATTGATTACTGACACTTGCAAATACATGAAGGAATGTAAGATGCAATTTAGGAAGACTATACTGTAAAGGCTACCTGGAAGACCCAAAGAAAAGAAATCCTAAGACTCACTCTCACATCAGTGATACAAAATAACTGTATTTCTGGGTTGTGTGGGGGAAAGAATAAGTAGGGATCAGATTTTTTTTAAAAGATGTGATTTGTGGGGGACCTGGGTAGCTCAGTCCGTTAAGCATCTGACTTCAGCTTATGTCATGATCTCATGGTTCGTGAGTTTGAGCCCTCCCTGCCACAGCTCTGTGCTGATAGCTCAGAGCCTGGAGCCTGCTTCAAATTCTGTCTCCCTCATTCTCTGCCCCTCCTCACTCACACTCTGTCTCTCTCCTTCAAAAAAACTTTTTAAAGTTTTTTTTTTTTTAAAAAGATGGGATTTGTGATTTCTTCATTTCTCTGATTCTAAATGAATCACAGAAGAGGCCCAAACAAACATCCGGTCCCACCCCTGTTCCCCCCATCCCCATGTGATAAGACTGCCCAACCACAACCATCAGTCCATGAAAGAAGCATCGATATAAATTGGCAACTGCTCTGCCCTAGAAGGAGACACACATATGCTGTGCCCCAGAGTCACGTGCTTCTCCTCTTTGCCTGCCACAAGGAACAGTTTGGGATATACACAAATAGGGAAGTGCTATAGGAGCTAACTTGTGACTATTTGGAAATCAGTCAAGTATTCCCCACCAATAGCAGCTCATCAACACCTACCTGAAGCCTAGGTCTTCACCCTTCAGAAGAGAGCATGACCAGGCTGGAGCCACTGGCTGCATTCTGACACAGGAAGCAAAACCCCCGAAGCTGGGCTGTCCCACCAACACTCAACACTTGCCATGTGTGAAGGAGAGACTGTGGCTTGACTGCAGCTTAAGACTAATGTGGTGAGCTGAAGAGTTGAACAAATCAGTCACTTTTCCTGTTGCAGAAGTAGGAATTCGTACCTCCTGGCTTTTTGTTAGAGAAGGAGGGAAAAGTGTGGCTTGTTACCTGAGAAAATTCTGCCCAGTGAGAGGCTGGCCCTTCAGAGAATCTTCCCTAGATGCCACACAGAGTCTTGCAAACCTGGCTCAAAAGTTCTTGAAATAGTTATCTTTGTTTGCGTAGTGGTTAGAAAAATGAAATGAGAAGAAACCTCGTAATATAATATTTTATACCACCTCATTGGTATTCAAATATGTTTTCCTAAGCTCAGATGATTTCCATATGGGGGAAGACTTCAGATTTAATTTTGTTAAAGATAATTAACATCACTTGGAGACAGTAGTTATCTATATGTCATTCTACCCCCAGCAAAATATTTATGTGTAAGGCTGTTTCAGCTGCCGCACGTATTCTTGACTGGCATTCAAGTGCATTATTAGCTATCTTGCCCGTAGCATCTATTCCGCCTTAATGACTTCTATCCTCCAACACTGCTGAAAGTGACTGGAGGCAGGACAGATTCCAAAGGCAGCCTGCCAGATGAAGCAGAGAAGCTGCAGGAAGCATACATTGAAAGAAAAGTGAGTGCAGTTCCCCCGAGATAGGTGTACGTTAATGTAACCATGGTTTTTAATCCCCTCATATACTCTCTTTGTAACTATACCTGCCTTGAATAGTATGTTCAAAAGAAAAATGATAATAGCTAACAGCTGGACTCTTTCTAGCACGTTCTTATCAAGTACCTTCTAGTTTGCAGCCTCTCAGAACAAAGAGGGTCTCTGTTGCTTAAGCCCAGAAGCTTGATTTATAAACTTAGCATAATGAACGCTGTCAAAATTTTATTACCAATTGGTTTGTACCAGAATATATGCGTGGAGCAGCTATTGTGTACAAGGATGACTTATTTTAATGCACTAGAACTTTCCCTTTGTTAACTTTCTCTTAGCCCTGGGAATTGTAATGTCTCCTTTGTTTGTAGTTAGATAGCTGCCATTTAGCCAGCTGCCCTAAGATATCCATCTCCATCTGATTTTTTTGGAGCTACAATTCCCATATTAAAGTGGAATCCAGGGGCACCTGGGTGGCTCAGTCGGTTGAGCGTCTGACTTCGGCTCAGGTCATGATCTCACGGCTCGTGAGTTCAAGCTCTACGTCGGGCTCTGTGCTGACAGCTCAGAGCCTGGAGCCTGCTTCGGATTCTGCATCTCCTCCTGTCTCTGCCCCTCCCGTGCTCATGCTCTGTCTCTCAATAGTAAATAAACATTAAAAAAATTTTTTTAATATAATAAAAATAAAAAATAAGAAATAAAAAAATAAAGTGGAATCCATTTCTTTTATTCCCCTTGAATTGATGAACAGAAAAATGATGAACACCACATTAGTCTTTTTTAATATAATAAAAATAAAAAATAAATAAAAAAATAAAGTGGAATCCGTTTCTTTTATCCCCCTTGAATGATGAACAGAAAAAACAGAATGATGAACAGTAACTGTCTACAACTGATCTAACACCTGTGTGTTCTCTCTCATAAGAGCCAGTACCCAAGTTAAATCTCGAGCTGTGTGTAATAATTACATTACATCCCTCTGGAACCCACGAATGTCAAAGCATTTGCTCCACAAGACAGCCTGGAACCAAGGTGTAATGAAGCCTTTCACTGGTCCCATTGGACTGGGCTATGAATCATCTCCCTTTCTTACCCAACTGGCACAGATAAATAGCAACTGAACAGCATTTTGTCTCCCGAAGAGTATAATTTCCTTAAATTAACATAAGGTACTAGTTGTTGTATTCACTTGCAGCTTTTGTAAGGCCAGACATATCTCAGGAAGGCCTAACTAATCTCAGGAAGCAACCCACACGTGGAAAAAGCCTATTACCGAGTTGAAATCCTCTTAAGGAGATGGAGTAGGCAGAATCGTCCTCACGATCACCTGTCTGGGAAATTTGAGCTGATGGCACCTGAACAGCACTGCAGCTCCAAGCAAGAACACCACCTTTTATTCTCAGGTTCATTTTATTGCCTAAATAATTCTGTCACCTGCCTTCTCCCCAGGGGCTGAGCTAGTAAGAGATTGTTACATCTATCAGCAAGTCCATCTGGTTCACTGAAATTCATCTCACAAATAGTAGCTGGTCAAAAGATGAGAAAGTAGCACAAAGTGGTCTAATTTGTGTAAGTCCCTCCCCCACTCCAACACACACAACTTTGTGGGGGGGGGGGGGGAGCACTAGCTTCGCTTTCACTGGAGCAGCAACCTGTAAAGTACAGGATCCTTTCAGAGCATTCAGATATGTCCTCAATCAGGGCCGATATTTATCCCAGTTGTTCTTGGTATTTTATTCAAGTTAAACTTGCAATGATTCAGTCTTCCACTGAAAGTTACTTTTCTCCTAAATCTTCATAACCTGGAGTGAGTACAAATTGTTTAGGCATATACAAAAGGTAATGATGCATTCATAAAATAAATAAAGAGCAGGCAAAAAAATTTTTTCCTTGTAGATTTCTGCTAAATATTTTAAGAATCAGTGGGGATTGTGATTCTTATTCATTTTTTAACCATGGGTCAGATTGGCTGCACTCTGTCCACCCCCCTAGTCTGTGGCCAGAATGGAATTTCCCAAACTTGGTGTCATAGTGGTCAAGAACCCATGTTCTGCAGCCACCTGGGTTCGAATCGTGACTCTGCTATAGGGAAAAGAATGGCCTGGAGGTGATAAGAGTGTCTCCATCATGAGCTGGGAGTGAGAATTCCTTTGGTTAATATAAGTGAAATATTTAAATAGCGACTAGCTAATCATAAATGCTACATATTAGCTTGATTATATTCCACAGAACATTAGTTGCAAGAGACGTTCCTGGGGAAGTGAGAGTCTGTGTTCAAAGGAGATTGGAAATACTTCACGCTAACGTATTTCATGAAATCTATGAAGCTATCCTATCAGTTAGGTACCACTAAGAAAGACAAAGCAGGACACAGGCTCTCCTGGGGATTTGGCAGTTCTGATTTCAGTTTTATTGCTTTCTTGGCACATGGTAGGTAATCCTTTTATACCTATCTCAGTAACAAAATACACCCCCAACCCCTGGATATCTTCCTTTAAGTTCGATCAGCACTTGGTTGTTTCTTTTTTTTTTTTTTTAAACATTTTTAAATTTTTTTTTTCAACGTTTATTTATTTTTGGGACAGAGAGAGACAGAGCATGAACGGGGGAGGGGCAGAGAGAGAGGGAGACACAGAATCGGAAACAGGCTCCAGGCTCTGAGCCGTCAGCCCAGAGCCCGGCGCGGGGCTCGAACTCACGGACCGCGAGATCGTGACCTGGCTGAAGTCGGACGCTTAACCGACTGCGCCACCCAGGCGCCCCAAGCACTTGGTTGTTTCTTTGCAAGAAAATATGGAATGGTTAATCCTGCAAGAATGAAGCTTTGTCTCTCTAACTGCTCTGGCTCCATACCTTTTGGCATATACAGCTGAGCAGGTCTCAGCTGCTGCCTGCCAACAGCCATGGTAAAATGCCCCTGTCCAAGAGGGGTCCTACCTTCAGAGATGATAAAATGTGGGAGGAAAGTACTGCTTAGAATTGATGAAATATTTACGGACCCCTTTAGGAGATTCCCAATGCATATTAGCATATTAAAGGTGGGAGGAAGCCCCACAGTAAAGAAACCATCTTCCCTGATTTAGCCAACGTATTGGACCATACAACCTTCTTTACAAGTTAACACATATCAACATGTTGGAGTGTGCTGAAATAGAACCTGACAAATCTGAGCATTACACAGTAGTTAGAGGAGATTTTTGCAGCTCCTTTATGATCAAGCAGCAACAAAGGGAAGGAAGACTGGCTTCATGGGGTTCAGGACATGCTATCCCCAAATATGGGATCTTAGCATATTGAATATTTTAACCTGGAGGAGTTTGAGAAAGGGTCATTCTGAGCTCCCCTGCTCCCAACTCTTCCCCTGAAACAGGTCATGAAATCCTTATCCTCCCTATACCCCGACGAGAGAAGCATCCTTATCTCCAAAGACAAAGGGGTGTCCAGGAGAATCCTAACAAACAGGCCTTGCTAAGTTTCCCCCAGGTTAGTTCACTTACCTCATATTTTTTAACCCATCATGTTTCTATACCACTGCCCACTCTTCATCAAACCCAGAATAAAGATACACAGGTCTAGCTGTTATCTTCAGGTCTTCCTTTCCTTATGAAGGCCTCTACATCACGTAAAACCTGTATTCAATACATCTGTGTGCTTCTTTCCTGTTAATCTTTGTCAGCTTAATTTTCAGACCCAGCCAGGGACTCTAAGAGAGTTAAGGAAAACGTTTTTCTCTTCTACAGCCCTGTTTGGGATCAAAGACAGAAAAGTAGCCCCAGAGAATTCCTAGAGACTAGTGCTGAGTCAGTCTCTCCATACTTTTGAGGAAAATACTTGCACTGATCTCAGCCCAGGGTACTCATCATGATGAGACTAACTCCTTAGACCCGGTCAAATTCTAGTTTCATAACAAACATTATTGAGGTCTCAATGTAACAAGCCCTGAGCTCAGCAGCAGAGCTACGAAACCAAACGATTGTGGAAGTTCCCTTTCATAATCTGTAAAAAGGTAATAGTAACAACACAATAATAGTGTTATTGTCCATATGCAATGAACGAATGTATGTAAAGCACTTAATTACAGTGCCCGTTACAGATTGTTGCAAGGTTCGTTCCAGTGAGGAAGATGGAAAGTAAATGTAAGAAATGCTGAAGAAGCAAGGGCCACCACCACTCCCCTGTCCCATAGAAGGCAGATTCCCATAGAGGCCAGGAAGCAAATGGCTTACTGTCCTCTGATTTACTTTAAATGCATTCCGTTCTAGTTCCTTTGTGCCTGCAAAAGGACAAGAACCAAATGAGACTTCAGCCTACTTGGCGTCTGGTTATCTGCCCCTTGCAAATACTGGGTTATGGCAGAGCCAAGCAACGGCTTGTTCTGACTTCAGCCTGGCATCTGGGATGAGAACCAGCAGTGAGAAGATCTGTTAGCAGGGGGGGAGAGAGAAGGTGCGTACGACCAGAGGAAGGTAGGCTAAACTCGGGGCTTTCACTTCCAGCCCCAGAGTGGCAAGCCAGGTGCAGGATGGTGGCACCACGGGTACTGCCCGACAGCCCCCACTGCCCCTCTCAACTGGGGGCCACTGGGAAAGAACCCTGTGACACATCCAGGCCCACTTGCACTGGAGTTGCAACCAGACTAGGGGCAGAGATTTTAAAGACAGGGATACTTGTCCTCAAGGGGACCCACTTCACAGCCAAGCTTCCAGTTCTTCCTCCCTGTCAGAGAGGCACGGCCAGCCCCTCCTCCACTTTTGTAGTGCTTGTGGGTCCTCCCAGCTACTGGGGGCAAGATGTCAGCCTGCTTAGAAGCTTAGCCTCCTGCTGGGACAGAGAAACCGAAGTGAAGAGAGGATATTGTAAACAGGGTTATTCGGAGGATGGGAAAACTATTAAATCAGCTTACTTTCTTTTCCTATGTTTCATCCTAAGCGACTCAAAAGGAGGGGAGGGAAAAAGGGGGACCATTCAACCCTGAAAAAAGTGACTGCTGGCAGAAAGTTGCAAGAGCATTGGTTCTGAATGTTCTCTTCAAAGGGAGATACTGTTTTCTGTTACTGTAGGGTCAGTTCTCACTGTATTAGTTTGATAACTAAAAGCTACTTGGTAACCTGGAAAAACTTATTTAAAATACTCACTAGGGATTTCATATGCTTCATTGCTCCAGACTAAGTGTTGTAATAAGAAGGCTTGTCTTCATGTGCCAAATCTCTCTCAAAAGAATAAAGAATATCAGATTATTAAAAATCTAATTGAACTCGTTTATAAAATGTTAACTAATAGAGACAACCCTGTATAATATCCATCCAATACCTCACAGATGGGTAACTAGTGTTGTTTGATTTCGCTCCTCTTCAAGAATTACAGCTAGAGCTATCTATTTATGGTGACTTCTTTGTAATTGGAGCAAAACACCACACAGACATGGAAACTTCAGCAATTGGCAGTAGTAACAAAACTGATAACTTTAAGTTGGTTTGGCTTCTCCATAGAGACATTAATTGGGATAAGGAACAACTTGTTGAATCAACAAAGACTGTCCCCACCTGCAAGGTGGAAAGGAAAAGCAAGGTAGAAGAGAACAAAGGAATAGAAAAAAATGCTGTCCAGACTCACACCCATAAGAATGAGTGGGGGACAGAGGCGCCTGGGTGGCTCAGTTGGTTGAGCATCTGGCTTCAGCTCAGGTCATAGTCTCATAGCTCGTGAGTTTGAGCCCCACATCGGGCTCTGTGCTGACAGCTCAGAGCCTGGAGCCTGCTTCAGATTCTGTGGCCCCCTCTCTCTCTGCTCCTCTTCTGCTCTCTCTCTCTCTCTCTCAAAAATAAATAAACATCAAAAAAAAAAAAAGAGAATGGAGGGGATAAGAAGGAAGGTGGAGGTAGAGATATAGGGATGCACTCAAGGAAAAGTTTAGTAGAGAAGGCGTTTGCAAAACAGCGAAGAACTTCAAGATTGTACGGGGAGTTAATCTCTCTTTTGTGTGTGTGTGTATGTGTGGCAGTCTCTACAACTGCCTGGAAGATGGAGAGAGCCACAGAGAAAAAGATGGCATATATCATTGGTTTCCATGGCAATGACTAACAGTGTCAACCATCAGAGCATCATGACCTCAGAATAGGAATGAGGATACAATAACTAATAATAGCATATACTCACATATCCCTTTTAAATCACTCCCCAAGCACTGAGTATTTTTCACTAATTTTCACAACACCTGTGATGTGGAGAGTATTCTGCATTTTATTTGAGAGATTAAGAAACCAAAACAGGAGAAGTTTAAATGAACACTGTGCCTGAAAAGTAGTATCGCTGCTAGTCTTTCACCAGACACTGTAAAGTCACAGCATAATTGATATGAAAGACTGTTTCATTGGTTTCAGGACAAGTAATGTATTTTGAGCTAATTATTTTTGGAAAGTGTACTAGCGTTGCATGGAGGAAAAACCATTCCTAACAACCATTCATAGGTTTCTTCTTTGCTTACAAAACAAGAAGCAGAAATTTCAACCATTTCAACAGCTCAGTGTTGCTTTCCAAACTTCTTGCATCAAAGATTGCTAGTCTATCTTCCCCTTATTGCAACTGGCACTCTTTCAGGCTTTTTATATTTTTTTCTGGGCTTCGTTTCACTTTAGTCTTCTGTCTCTCTCTCTCTCTCGCCTTCATTCATTTCTCCCTTAACCCGCTTCAAACACACTTTTAATGCCAGGCATGACACCATGACCATATCACTTTAAATTCTTAGTAGAACTAATTAACATGGAGAGCAAGTTTGTATAACAGTGGAGAAGACTTTGGAGGTGGACGAACTGGGTTCTAATTCTGCCTCTGCTGCCCACCAGCAGGGTGACCTTAGGCCAACCACTTCCCTGACCTTAAAATATGATAATGGCATGTACTTCACAGAGTTGTTGTGAGAACAAAATTGAATAATGTGTATATATCACTTCACAATGATTATTCCTGGGGCTTTGAAAATCCAGGGATCTCTCCCTAGGTGACTGTCCTTCCACTTTCTCATACCCGATTTCACATTTCCTTTTGACACTTACTTTTAGGGGGCTCTCTCTATTAATATCATGAGGACAGGGAGAATAATGCTCAGAAAAGCTGTGTTCACACTCAGTATCTATGAGGACCTCAGGAAGTAGCTGAGGGACTACAGATCCAGAGACCAAAGTTTTCCTCCTGTGTGCCCTCTTACAAATTGTGTGATCTTGGGCAAGCGACTTCACTTCTCAGACCTTCATTTTCCTCTTCTGCAAAATGTCATCAATATTTCATAGAAGGTCATAGGGATCTTGTGAAGGTTAAATGTGATTATGAATATGAAAATTGCCTTGTACGGGAGCATAACACAATAGATGCTCGATAAAGTATGAACTGAATGTGACTATGGATTTAAAATATTCCCTACCATTCTCACATTCCTCAGATTTAACAATCCTGGGATATCCTATAATGCAGTTGCTAAAATCATGTAGTGGAAGAATGTTTATTGACATGAAACAATGCTCATGATCTATTACTAAGTGAAAAGAAGTATTTATATAATTTTTGGTTTTTTGCTTTTAAACACAACATACACACACACACACACACACACACAAAGGAGCTGTGAGGATTTTTACCAAATTGGTAACAATGATTCTCTCTCGGTGATGGTTGTGTGGTGTGTGCGTGGTTTTCTCTGTTTTCCAAGTGTTCTGGATTAAGCATGAACCCCTTTCCTCTTAGGAAGAAAAAGTAAAAGTAAAATTTAAAAAGGAAACTATGGCAACTTTTAAAAAGTATTATATTCTTGGGTACATAAAGCATGACCATGGAAGAAAAGCAGTAAAAGCAGCAGGGAATGTGGAGAGAGGAAGAAGCTGCCAAGAGCTGGGGGGGAAGGGAGAGGGAGGAAAAGAGGTCAGAGAGAGGACATGTGTTAAGTCAGGGCTAAGACTCAGAAAGAGCCTTGTCTTCTTCCAAGCATTTGTTTCTGGGACCGCCAAAAAGCCTGTGGGGATGCAGGGCCGTGTCCCAGCCAGGCAAGCCACCACATTCAAATTCCATCACGGAACGGGGAGTCAGTGGGCTTCAGAGCCCTGGTGCCTACCTTTTCTCTCTTGGGTCCATAGAAAGGGTGATATCCTTGCGTGCTTACATAAAAGCTAAAGGATGACCCAGATGGCCTCTAATGTGGCTGTCAAGCCTAGGAGACTTTGGTTTACTAGCTTAAATGAGCAATAAACCAAAAGCTGTTGCCACTAGGTGGCATGCCCCAAATACTATTTCACTTTGAAACTGGCAAAAAAGTTGAACCAGACACCCTCTAAGTCCAAAGCGTTGTTAGAGGCAACAAGGTGAAGACCATTTAAGGTTTTCAGTTTCTCCCTGTTAAAAACAAACAACAACAACAACAAATAAGAACAATCACCACCTTCACAACACTCCTCTCCAGAATAATAAATTCAATGTATTTCTCATGGACACATCTGAGAGTCTCCTCGGAAGACTCCCCTCCCCATTCTTGCCCCCATCAGGGTCTATAACCATCCTTAGCCAACCAAAATAAATAAGTGCCCCTACAATACTCCAAAAGTGAAAATAGGTCTCTGGAATCATCATTGAATAATGTCCAACCATAGATGTCAGGTTAGCATTAGATGAAGGAAGACAAGAAAGGTCCTAATGTGGGTCTATTAGAGTTGAGGGAAGATAAGAATGGTATTCAGTCAGTCTTTCATTCAAAATGAATACACTCCTTTTGACCTAATAAGCTTCTTTACTGAACATCAGCGCTACTGCCAGGACCTCTATATTTAGCTAGAGTTATCAGTCATTTACACCTTGCTGCCTTTTCTTCTAAAAGTTCGATGCTATTGGATATTCTGTGAAAATAGGATTATGCTCAGATGACTAAAGAGAGGGATCATTTTGGAGCACATGAAAAGAGCACCCAGAAAGGATGGGACAGGTTGGGATCTTGAACTTGAGGACTCTATATGTTGCTGTTGAAGATCACTGAACTCTGGGCATTTTTGAGTGAAAAGAGGAGAGTGGAGAAATAATTAAAGGGAAGTGATGAAAGAAAGGGATGTGGCAAGACATACTTTGCATAATGTGCAGATTTGCCTAGGACTATCTGGATCATAAAGCCCTAGTGACGAAATGTGAAGAAACATAGGCAGTTTGTTATTTTCTGATTATATAACTCTAACAGGAAACTTCCCCAATTCCCTGTATTTAAGTAAATTAACTATCTGAGACATGACAATAAATACAAGGACAGACCTTTTTAAAGCAAACACCCTGTGTATTCACACGAGTGGGTACTACCCCTTTCAAAGTGGAGGCCTTAGGAAGCTGATCACTCATTTTAATGATACACACCATTTGGGGAGTTCCTCTTTTTGAATTGATTTTGGCAACCGACACATATCTTTTGAAAAGCCACAGTACTGACAACACATCAGTCTTTTTGAAGATGGATTTCACTTGTTGATAGAACCAAAAGTCATTTGGACCTAAATCTGGCAAAAAGAAAGGATAGTCACTAAGAATATTCTATTTCTGGTCCGAAATGAGATGACTGTGAAGTATTGATTGGAAGTAGGTGCTCTGGTTTTAAGCTGAGCCCCAATTCCCATACCACTATTTCATTAGCTTTGTGAATATAAGCAAGTGATGAAATCATTATGTGCCTCAGCTTCTTCATCTATAAAAGGTAGATGATACTAGGACTTACCTGACAATATTACTATGTGATTAAATGAGATAATGCCTGTAAAATACTTCCACGGTGCTGATACATGCTGTTTATTTTTTTTTTAATGTTTATTTATTTTTGTGACAGAGAGAGACAGAGCGTGAACAGGGGAGGGACAGAGAGAGAGGGAGACGCAGAATCTGAAACAGGCTCCAGGCTCTGAGCTGTCAGCACAGAGCCCGACGCGGGGCTCGAACTCACAGACCATGAGATCATGACCTGAGCCGAAGTCGGATGCTTAACCGACTGAGCCACCCAGGCACCCCACGCTGTTTATTAAATAAAGAGTAGGATTGGCTGTAGTGGCAATGGCTATAACAGAAGTAGTGGCAGCCACAGTGAGATGTGGCTTATGAACACAAAGAGGCAATTTAAAAAGTATACAGCCTCCCAGAGTAACAACTTTTAATAACCACACTAATTTGCATGTGTGTTCTGAAATATTTTTTAATCTCCTTTTTTGCTTATTAGCCAATCCTTATTTAAACTCAGGTGGTACATATTTCCAAAGAGCTCCTCCAGTCAATGGAGAATATTTAAATAGGCAGTCTCTGCATCAGTGATTTTAAATTATTATCCCAATACATTAGAATGAATTAAGATGCTCTATTTCCTAGACATGTCAAATTGTATGTGTTTTGTTAATTCACAATAAAGACATACAAGGCTAGTGTAAATCATTTTAAAAACTAGTAAAACAGATATAATCAGCTGATCAAATAATTATTGACCATGAATTTTGGACTGCATGGGCTGGCCACTGTGCTTGCCACCAGAAATTTAGGGATGAGCCAAACAGACATACCAGACTGGCCGGAAGTTCTTGGATTCTTAAAACTACTTGTAGCTAAAAACGAACAAACAAAAACCCAGAAAAACACTTCCAGCCAAGGCCCCCTCACACACACGCATAAAACACATACACACACACATACACACAGGGCATCATCTCTGGAAGAACACCCAAGACAATAGTGATTGCCTCTGGAGAGCAACCATTTTATACCATTTTGTACTGAGTTACCACGTATGTGCATTATCTTTTCAAAAAGTGAAGAGAAACTCAAAATTTAAACTTTTATATAAGCCAAGAAATTTAGTAGTTTTTATCTATTATTCTATCTTTGTGCATCCCTCTTAACCCAGAAAATTAAATCATTCACAGCAATATAGTATTGCTATTGATCCCCAACTCGTTAATTACTCCTAATTTCCCTTGTAAGCACACAATAACAGCTGTGCAGTCTATCAGTCCACGTACCCCAGTGACGGCCTGTTGAAATGCTTTGCTAAATGAATTTGGTGTGGCAGGGTTATCAGGATCTCACCGTCTGGCTGGGTAACCATTCTGTAGCTAGGCAGCAGGGTCTGCAACCCACACAGCGGAGCCGTCCGGCATCCGTCATCCATCAGCAGCATGTCTCCCAGAGGCACTAAGCAGTGACCTTCCTCTGTGGATGCTGAGGCTCATTTTCCTTTTTGGAGCTCATTGCTCTGTGCTTGATTCCAGAGAGCAGTAATGTCCTTCCACTTTAACCTTGTCAAGAAATCCATCAATCAGTCTATCAGCAAATATTTATTAATCATCTCCCATGTTCAAGGCACCATGATAGATGCTTTGGGGGGATGTCAAGAAATACAAAATGTGGTTTCTAACCTATAAGAGTTTATTGCCTAGTTCCAGAGATAGAACATGTAACAATTCAAAACGTAAAACCATAAAGGGTAGAATATTAAAGGTGACAAATTAAGAGGTGAAGGGGGAATGGGAACTAACATTTATCAAATGTCTATACACTGTGCAAGGTGCTTCATATATGGTTTTCACTTAATCATACTGCCAGGCCTGCTTTGAACGCCATTTTATAGACTTAGAGATGAAGAAAGTTGCCTAAGATCACACAGATAGACAATGGCAGCCCTTGGATTAAAACTTCAGTAAATGTAATTCCAAGGCTCTGCTTTGCTGACTCCAAAGTTTTGCTGTTCCCCGCGTATACTATACTTCCCCATAGAAAGTCAGGGTTCTAGGAATTAATTAGAATGAGTTATCACTTGAAGTGATAACATTAGTTACCATGAATAGGGTGTGAAATCTGAGGAAAGCTTTCAAAGGGTTAAAAAGCCAAAGATGGGTAGAATGTTGTAAGGTAAGGGGGGAGGAAGTGTATTTCCATTTGTAAGAAAGACCTGTACTGTGGTGTAGACATGGAAAAGCCCAAGCTGGTGAGAAGAGCATTAAGTACCCGTCCCCTGTCACCTGCTCTTCAACACACATATACAACATGGTCCTACACATGTAGGTGTGTCGGGAATCAGCCAGTTTATAAATAAGTGAGCTCTTTTGGGGAGGCTGTACCCCTGGGAGTACACTGGGAATGGTATTGACCTGCAGCCTCTTAAAACCTTACAGTCTCCTTAGAGATTCTTGATGTATGTCAGGGACCCATCATACAAGACCAGCAATTTTACTTTATAAGTGATGAGTATATTAACACAAACATGTAGATATTTTGGAGTAGATTCCAACATTGACATTATTTTTTTTTAATATGAGGCATTTTAAAGTAATGCCTAGCTTATAGTGGGAAGCATTATGAGCTTTGGGCACTGGCACAGACGGCTGGTAATAATAGGTTACTGTCCTCCGCCATTGGGAGTTTCTCAGGGTAGAGGCTGAGAAGTGCTAGTATGGACAAGACACATACATGGCATAGCACATGATATGTGGAGGCAAAGGCAAAGGAAAGGAGGTCCAAAATGCTACTCCCAGTCTCCATGTTCTGGTCTCCCTTGTCATCCATACTCTTATGTTGTTTTTATTTCTTGTGCTAATTAGAAAATCTGTCATTAGGACACTCCATGCATTGCTTTGTCCTGATAAGTCATCCTTGACTTTGTTCTTTGTCTTAACCCCACATCTGATCCATCAACAAATCCTGTTGCATTTACATTGGAAACGGATCCGGAATCCACAGTGTCACCACCTCTACTCCCAGTACCCTGGCCCAAAGCTCACCTTCACTCCCCTGCATTGTCTCAGGAGCCTCCTAACTGGTTTCCCCATTTCAGCCCTTGCCCCCAGAGTCCACCCTCAACAGCAGCCAGAGGGATCATGTTACAACCTACATCAAATTATGAGTGCTCTGATCAAAACCCCCACTGACATCCTTTCCCCCTCAGACTACAAGCCCAAGGCCTCCAAATGGCCTATAAGGCCCATACAGTCCTTTCCAGCCACCTCCTCTGTTCTCCCTGCCCTCACCATTCCCCAGCCACACTTGCCTCTTCACTGTTTCTGAGCAAGCCGAGCCCCTTCTTCCTCAGGGCTCTTGTACTTTCTATTCCCTCTCCCTGGGATACCCTTCCCCCAGACATCTGCATGGCGTTCCCCCACTCCCCTCCAGATGTCCACACAAATGTCACTTTTTCATTGAGTCCTGTCCTACCTTTGCAAAGCCCTTACACGCCCTGCTAGCATATCTGACACACCATGTATTATACTTGTTCACTGCCTACCTACCTCCACTAAAGTGTCTGTTCCACAAGGGCAAGGATTCCTATCACTTCATTTATTCCCCACACCTTGAACAGTGCCTGATACTTAGTTGGTAGGCAAGAAATAATAGCTGAATGAATGAATTTGGTAATCTTTGGCTCAGAAAAGTTTGTTTTTTTTTTTTTAATAAAGTAAAGATCAAACTAAACTGCCTGCCAAGAGGCAAAGAGAAATTGCATTTAAATAAAATTTAAAGCAAGTTGCATAATTTGTATAGCATAATTTTACTGTTTAAATGATATATTTGGGTACATATTATAGAACACTATATGCGAGCAGTTTGATAAATATACCATACATAGGCCATGTGATATACTCTTATGTGAATGTTTGTAATTGCAGGAACAAAGTTCTGGAGAAATACATACCAAACCACTGGAGAGTGGGAATGAGGTTTGAGGGAGCAAGAGAAGACTAGCTTTACTTTTACCCTTCTCCATTAGTCGAATGTTTTATAACAAAAATATATTATTTTATAATTGAAAAAGTAAAAGATCTGAAAAGACTGGATATCAGTCTTATTTCTATTGAAAACTTTCCATTTTCATTTTTAGCTTCTCACAGAATGATTTCCTTTGGATTTAGGGCCTGTGATAATTTACATGATTGTAAGTCTCTCAGGAATTCTTTCGTAACTACTATAGAAAATATTACAAGTGTTGGTGCCATCCAGAAAGCAAAGGATTATGATGCCTTTTTACCCCCTTTGGGTTGCATTTTTTTAAAAGATAACTTGTTCCAATTGGCATAGTTGTGAAATGAGAAATATTACATACAAGATTGCCGCAATCCACATTTTCTGCCTATCTTTATGCCCCACATGTTCTTAAGATTTCTATCACCTCAGTATCTACAATTTCCACATCTGTAGTATAACAGCGTGGTGCAATAGTCCTTTGCAATGCTGCACACCAACAGAAAGAGGCCGTGCCCTGCCGCAGTTTCGCAGTTTCGCAACACGCAGGGTCTTTCTGCCTCAGTTGGGCAGATGACCAGAAAGGCGAGACAGGATTTTTAAGGTCTCCACGCAGGGACCGGGCCTGTCAGAACTGCAGTGGCTCCACACAGTCAGCAAGGGACACTGTGTGTGCCACAGTTTGCCTGCGTCCCTCTGGCTCGTGTTTGTTGTTGAGTTGAGCAATCTGGGCTGTTCACAGGGCAACGGAGACTCCACTACCTAGCACATCTGGGTTCCCACTGCAGCGCTACGGAAGAGTTACTTCTGCCTCTCAGTAACCACGCCCTTTCCCAGGCCCCGCCCGCAGGAAGTCAGGCAGCGAGGGAGGAGGCATCCCAAGTTGTGGGAACCCCACCAACTCCAGTACTACTGACAAGATCTACTCCACCCCTCACTCGAGAAAAGGGCTCAGAACCAGCTTTAATCTTCTCCCCCATCCCCCAGCCCTCTTGCCCTGAATGGCTGACTTGGATGATGTTTATACTCATGTTTTCATACTTAAGGAGGTTTTGAGGGCAGGGATCAACTCAGTCATCACTCAGACTACACACAAGAAGCCTCATGCTCAACTTCAATGAATCAGGTCATGCAAATGGTGGGGGGAGGGGGGGAATAGATAGTATTTTATACATATGTGGAGAGAGTGCAGAAGAGGGAGAGAGAGCTAGAGATTTTTTTTTCTTTAATGGTAGCAGTGATTGCCAAGTACTTGGTTTCATTTGCTGCTACAGTGGTAGCCTTGGTACACCCTTTCTTAAAGGTAATTTGACAACATGTATCAAAAACCTTAAAGATGGCTCATATCTACAGTAATTCCATTTCAGAAATTGAATCTAAGGAATACAAGATGTACATGCAAGAGTATTCTTTGGTAGGTTCCATCCATAGGCATGGAATACTTTAATATTTTAGAAGGTAGAAGGGTTTTTTTAAGGGCATGAGGTGGTGTTCATGATAAATGAAAAAGCCCCTATATTTATGTAAAAATGTACATATCTTATGTCAAAATATACATGAGAGAGGGAGCACTCCTTTCTCTTGAACTACCCTCTACCCTTGGCTACTGAGCATAGCACTCTCTCTTATTTTTTCAAATGTTTATTTATTTGAGAGAGAGAGAGAGAGAGAGAGAGAGTACATGCAGGGGAGGGGCAGAGAGGGGGGTACAGAGGTTCCAAAGTGGGCTCAGAGCTGGCAGCACAGAGCCTGATGCAGGGCTCAAACCCTTGAACATGAGATCATGACCTGAGCAGAAGTTGGATGCTTAACCAACTGAGCCACCCAGGTGCCCCCCCCCTTTTTTTAGTCTTTGTTTATGCACTCTCTTCTAATTTTCTTCCTAGTCACTGGCCACTCCCTCAGTTTCCTATGTGAGTCCTCCCCCTCCTCTTTCCAATGGATACATATTGGAGGGCCTCAGATCTCAGTCCTCAGACTTCCTGTCCATCTTTACTTAACTCCCTAGACAGGTCCCATCTCTTTTCCATCCTCTTAATGCAGATGATCCTCAGATCAGAATCCCCAGTCCCATCCTGTCCCAGAGCTCCCACCATGTCTCCAACTGCCTACTCAAAATCTTCACTGAAATTTTCACTCAGGCTTCTCATATCCAAAACTGAGTTCCTGATTTCCACAACCACATCTCCCTTACACACAGGCCTGCTTCTTGGTTGTTCTCCACCACTGTAAATGGATCATTTCACTGAAAATGGAATTGGACACCATCCTTTTCATGCCTGCCTTCCTTACATCCAACCCATCAGCAAATTTGTTGTTTCTATATTCAAAATGTATGCCAAATCCAACAACTTTTCATTGTCTCCACCACTCACCCCTCAGCCCAGGACGCTGGCATCTTTCCCCTAGACTTCTATATCAGCCTCTCAACTGGTCTCTCTGCATCCACATTATGTGCCTACAATCCATTCTGCACACAACAACCAGTGATCATTTTTTAAGAAATAAGTAAATCAGATCAGAAGGCAAGAAATCCATAACCAAAATGTTAAAGTGATCCAGGAATGATGAGATTATAAGCTGTTCTTGTTTTTTGTCTGTTTCTCTGTTGTCAAAGTTCCAACAATAAACATGTTTCACTTTACTAGCAATAAATCAAAATGTGTGTGTTTTTTGAAAAAACAAAATTATATCAGGTCTCAGCCTGGAATGTCAGGAGTTTATCTCCCATGAATCAGTTCTGGCCGACCAGGACCGAACAAGCTACAGAGCAGTAATGAACGCTCAGCTTCCAAAGGTGGCAATGGAGCAACAGAGGACCGTCCTCAACTAAAGTGGCAGACACACAGCACTCGTGATGCCTCTCCGCACCCCCCCACACCAAGTGCAAGGCAGACTTCATTAAATGATTGTTACCATTGCCAGCTGAGCTTAGATGGAGACTCAGAATCCTTCTCAACACTTCAGTTAGGATTAATACTTAAGAGGAAATGTATTAGTCATTTGTAACAAGCATTCTGTCTGAAGATTGAGAAATTATTATGCTTTCTCTTAAGTAAGCATAATGCACTAAACATTTTCCAATCAGTTTTATATCTAAAACCTCATGTATCTTTGCAAAACCCCATAAGGTGAGTAGGGAAGATATTTTTATCCTCCTTTTAATGGAAATGAGAGCCACAGGGGTGAGAGTCACACAGCAGAGCTCTGGTCACCTCATTGCCGCTCCTGTGTGCTTTTCCATGGTTCCTATAAACCTCTGCAGGCTATGAGAAAGGTGAGAACCACACACCAGACCCTGATGCAGGAGAAAGGGAGGTGGGGGCCAGCGTTAGCTCCAAATTTGAGCAGAGATGGACTGTTTCTAGATAATGAGCAATTCATCACTATTAACAACTTGGAAAGTAAATAGTGGTGAAATAGGTGAAGTTCACAAATTTCACGACAAAAGCCATCATCCTCTTCAGGGGCAGGGCCTCTGAAAGGCCAACATGTTTGTTGGTTACCATAGCAACCATGACTGGACAGTCTTCTATTTGACCTATTCTGAAGTAGCTTTTTATTCGGGGCTCCCAAGCCTGCAAAGAACAGATTGCTCAAGTGGCTTTAGCATCTTTTCACACTTTCTTGTCACCTTCTCTACAGTCGTACACAGGTTCAATGACCAAGAAAAAGAAAGCATTCACATGACTGCCATGAAATAGAATACAAATTCCCACTGCTGTTCCATCTGTCTGAAGTAAGCAGCTTGCACCATCAGCCACTAAGCAATTCTGATTGCCATCAGAGATAGTGTGACCCCTGTCCTTGGCAAGCCAATTAATAGAATTTCCATGGTAGGAAATAAGTAGAGAAAACTGTTCCCAAAGGAATAGTCATGGCACTCTAAAACAGAAAAGACTAGTGAGAAGATGGAACTGTTTGTAATGTGGTCCTGCGTGTGGCAAATGGGGTTCATCTTCTCTTCAAGCTCCCCTCCCATTCCCTTCCCCCACACATACCTCCCATTAACTGCTCCACCTCTCCCCACCCTCCTTCCACACTCCCACAATCAGACACCCAGAGGCTAGACCCTTATAATCTCTTCCCACATTTTTGCCTTTTTAACTCTAGTTTTAAGATGAATTGCTGCATATCTGAGCAATGACTAGTGAGAGGGGCCATCAGTGAGCCAAGGCATTTCTTCTTCCTGATATCACAATAAGAATGCCCCTAGTATAGACTGGTCCTGCAGGGGTGAAGTGGAGGCAGGGAACTCTAGAGCACTGGGGTTGTGCTCTCAGCCCCACCTATTCCACACACCCCACCCTTCCACCCCGACACTATGGGTTTCCAGAATCCAAAGCTCTGTTTCACTTTGCTGCAAGAATGGCCTTACTCTCCCCAAACCTCTGCCCTTGCTGCTGGCAAATGAGAGCCTAAGGCTTTCAGGTGGTCTGGGTAAAAGGGATCATGCAAAGTGATGTTGAAAGAATGGCCGCTGAAGTCAAAACACCAGGATCGGAACATAGTGCTGGCCCCCTTCCACTTGTTCATCAAATGTGTGGACTCTAATTTCCTCTGTGCGATAATAATTGCCATAAAGTATTATGCACTCGTGATATTAATACAGCACTAGCATGGAATACCATCTATGCCAATTATAGACGCTAGAGAAGTCAAGTGAGATGAGAAAAACAAAGTGCAGTTTAGCTGAATAAAAGAAATGATCAGTAAATTGCTTACAGGGTGTGCCTAAGTGCCATGCAACCCAGTAACAATTAGGTGTTCTATTAAATACGTGCCAGGCTAAGTCTGTTGTAAATTTAATTCAATTGTGATCATTGGATTTATGCAGGGCCATTTGCTCACAATCAAAAACAAAACAAAACAAAAAGGACCCTTCCATCTCCATCTCCCCTCCAGGGAGAGGGGAAATGACATCCCTAATGTGCCCCATGTTATCGTCTCCTGAGCCAGCTGTTCAATGTTCAGTCACACTTTCTGTTTTACTCTGTGCTACTTACACACCTCCTACCTCCGTCCATCCCATGGATTCCTAGGTTTGGGCAGAGGGAAATAGGCTCCTCAGGGACACCTAACAGCATGGCTTCCCTAAGGGGAGCTGACAGGCTGGGTCAGAATGGCTGGCATTTCTTAGTGAGAAGGACAAGACAAACAAGACCCAAGCAGCAAGTACACGGGCGAGAAGGAGGTTGTTTGCAGGAAGAAGTGCCAGTGGAATGAGCCAGAAGCTGTGGTCAGTTGCAGGGACTCCTGAAGGATAAACACCAAAGTGACAGGAGTCAGAAGCCAGGAGGAAGGTATCCCCAAAAGAAGGCCACCATGACAGGGCTGGGAAGCAGTGGGACTTTCCGTCAGCTCAGCTTTCTGGAGCTCTCCCTTGTTGAGGGGGCTTCTTCTCCTGTCCTTACAACGCCTGAATCCTCACAGCAAGACTCTCAACTAGATCCCAAACAGGTCTGAGAAAAATGAACCAGGCTGGACAAAATGGCAGGGTTCAAGGGAAAGCCATGACTCCACTTTTCACATTAAAATTATAAAAAACAAAACATGTTCCCCCAGGTCACCAAATCGATGTCAGATCTACCATCATCCTAAAAATGGCAGCTCTGGACCCTGCTTCAGAAGTGAGGTTTCTCATCTGGGTCAAACACTAGAGGCTAGATATCAAAACATAAGGGAACATGATAACAAGGGGAGTATAGTTATGTGTATTGACTTATAGGATCCTAAAACAATAGGCTTGGAAGGAATTTGATACTCCACACCCAATAGGGAGAATATGGGTCACAGAGGACAAATCCATGCACAAGAACTCACCATGTGAATTACCCTATCCCATCCCACCCCATGCCTCCCCCCCACCCCCAAATATACAAATACTGTAGTTACACTCTGCCAATGCAGGGAGGCATATCCTCGTGTCATGTCAACTCAAAACTTTCAGTGGGTTCCCATTGTTCTTGGAATGAAATCCAAACCCCCGCACAGGGTCTTCAAGGCCTGGCATGATAGGGGCCCTACTTGCCTGACAAACCTCATCATTCTGTGTTGCTTCCCACCTTAGTCACTCTGACTCAGCCACTCTGGGCTGCTTTCCATTCCTTTTCCCTGCCTCAGAGCCTCTGTACCTGCTGTTTCTTCCACCTAGACTCTGATACCACCTCTCTTCACGAATGGCTCTTTCTCATCCTCAGATCCCAGTTTCACACATACCTCCCAAGAAGTCCTTCCACTCACAAAGTCATCCAGCAGATACTGAGAACCTGCAGTGGGCCAGGTGCAGCAGTGAACTGCAAAGCCCCTGCCCTCCTGGAGCTCACATTCAAGTGGTGGTGGGGACACAGACAATAAACAAAGCAGGAAATAGTGTACATACTCTATCAGGTGTGGCAAGTACTACGGAGAAAATAAAGCATACTTAGGAGTTAAGGGGAAAGAAAGGGGGTAGGAGGGAAGTATGATTTTGTTTAAAGATCTTTTCCAATATTCTCTCTCTTAGCCTCTATTCCCTTCATAATGCCCATCACAATGTGTAACTTTTTAATGTATGGATTTGTTTTTGTTTTTAATCTAAAATGTGAACACCCACTAGAATGTAAACTCCATGATGGCAGGAGGGAGAATTTGCTGCCTTATTTTCCGTGTATGCCAGCACTTGTGCTTGGCCTGGTGGGTGCTTGATAGATTTATTGAAAAATGGGGGGAGAAAGGAAAACAGATAAAGAGTCGGAACTATGGGGAAGAGCCAAGGAATCAGAGAACCAGGAAAAAGATAAGGTGAGTGGGAAGGTGGTCTCAGTGGATATTACCCTCTGGTGGACTTTAACTGATTCGTGAGTGCGTGTGTGTTGATGGAAGGGTGGGAAATGTGAGTAGAGGTTGGCTTGGGTTCATCCAAAGGATTTGACATGGAATAAAAAGAACAAACTTAAAGCTACCTCACTCCCCTAAGAAGAAGAAAAAGATGTGCAGAGTGATTGCTCAGCCAAGTGGGGTGAGAGGAAAGTTTGCACTTTGAAAATGGAACTGAGACACTGCCCTTGGAAGACAGTGACAAGAGGGGCAAATGTTGGCCCTATATCCTCGGTGCTGCTGTCTTTGGGAGGTACGTGTTCTTTGAAGGTTTTTAATGGGTGAAATGAAGTGACTTTAGTGAGGGTGAATGAAATGGATGATGGCAATATAAACTAATAAATAATGCTACAAAGGCAATCAGGCAACACAATTAAAAACTTCAAATGCCCGGTGACCTCCAAATTTTATTTTGGGTGTTGTAAGGAAATAATTCAAAATATAGAAAAGTTTTATGCCCCAAAATATCCAAAGATGTTTTTTAATTACTAACAAATTGTACAGGCAAAATAATCTTAAATGTCCTGCAATAGAAGATAACCAGAGTACCTCCACTTGATGGAAGAGTGTGCAGTCATTAAAAATGAAGTTTATGAAGACTGGTTTAAATTGAAAATACTTCATATACTGTTAAGAAAAACCATAAGAATAAAATATTATTTATATGATATGGATTCTAACATAATTTACATGATTAATTATATATATGTAGAATGGAAAACACAATATGATTCAAGCAAAGGTTAGGAGGAAAAGTTTCTAAAATATAAACAATTAAGGTTAAATTCACCTCCACAAATATTTACTGACCTGTGTGACATGAAGTAGGCACAGTGCTGTGCACTGAGAATAAAGAGAGACCCTTACAGATAGGACTAAACATACTGTATGGTGAGCTATGTGGCGGAAGAAATCTATGGGTTTTTTTGAAGCAAACAGGAGGACCTCCAAACTCAGATTTGGTAGGGAAATGGGGAAGGACAATCAAGAATGGTGTTTTAGTGGGGAAAGTAGGATCTAAATTCTGAATCAGACAAAGAAAAGAGGAAAAGACAGATAAACACAGACAAGGAAACAAAAAGATAAAGAATAGAACCAAGAAAGGTGGAGAGAGTTCTAAGCAAAGTCAACAGCTTGTGAAAAAGACCAGAGACAGCAGGAGAAAGTGCAACTCATTTAAAGATTTGAAGGAAATTCCAATGAAGGAAATTTGGCACAAGTGTAATATGATAGGGACTCAGAGGAATAGGAAGCAAAAGACATAAGCAGAGCCAGACCTGTTGAGTGGTTTGGATACTGAGGGCAATGGGAAGCCTTTGAATTGTTTTAGGATCTGTGTTTTAGAAATCTCTCTCCCTGGCTCTGCGACTAGATTGGAGGATGACTAGGCTGAAGGGAAGGTGGTCAGGTTTAAAAGCTGTTTCAGTAATCCAGGAGAAAGAGAAGGATGGATTTGTGTTTGAGTAAAGGGATTATGGGTAATTTTTTTACCTTCATGTTTTTCTAGTGTTTCCAACTTTTACTTAATGAACATGTGTTATTTTCATAATGAGGAAATTTTTGTAAGATGTTTTAAGGAAGAGGAACTTTATAGTATTCTGCTGGGAAGTCCTTCTGAGCTTTTGGGACTATCTGCTAAGCCCAGGGCCTCTGTGTTTGTATAAGAATCCACACCCACGTGCCAAGCCATAATACCCTGGGAACCACCCACAGTCTCTACACTGAGAAAGTGGAGTTTACCATAGGCCAGCGACTCAAGGTATATTTGGCAGAAATAACAGCATCTGAGAAAAGAGACAGAGGGCTTCCAGCTGATATATAAAACCCAAGTGTTCATTCATCAAGTTATTTATATATTCATTCACAACTATTGAGCACCTACTATGTGTCAGTCACTGTTCTAGACACTGGGGATACAGATATGAACAAAATGACAAAGTTCCAGTTACCTGTCCTAGGGGGCAAGACAGATCATCTACAAATAAAAATCTAGCCATGTACCGTATCTCATGGGAATGCACCTTGTGCCGTGCTCACTGCTACTTATTGACTAGAACTGTTTAGGAAACTTTGAAAAATAATTGCAGGTTGGCTGATTCATATTCATCTAAATGTGGCACCTGTCACACAGACCTATGTTGCTACAGTGTTTTTGACTGGGTTGAGGAACACTCTTTCCTAGAACTGTGTTTTCAAGTATCCATCTCATATGCATGCACGTACATTTACAAACATAAAAAATTTCTCCAAGCCTCTCCAGCCACTGGGTACAAATGAAGTTACAATAACAATAACAATTCAGATTTTATTCACGTGTCCTCCTATCATACAAGGAGGGATCTCGGCAATCTGTTCTCCCATGCTTATATTTGGGAGCATCCAAGGGCATCTCATGCGTGTTCATAAGCAGACTTCTTATGTTCTTGCATCCCAGCCTCATCAGTGATGTTTGGAGTAGCATCTCACCCCTGCCCTTCATAAGAATTCTGCTTCCATGCCCAGGAAGCAATTTACAGAGATCCCCAAACTGCAACTGTGGAGGCAGGAAACTCTTCTCAATCAGAAAACAAAACAAAACAAAACAAAAAAACCACATACTCCTTTTGTCTAACTCTAGGGAAAGACCCAAACCGAGCCCGTATTAATTGTTCAGGATTCTGCAAGCACTAGCTCTGGAGGTGATTAGCAATGTTTGGGTGTTCCCTGAGTAGCATTTTCTCACTTGGACCTTGAAATAACATTGCCTCTGGCCCTTTGTCTCAGAGTTCCTTGTAAAACAACAGCCCCTTTTGGTTTGCAGTCCACTCTACACTGACCCCAAACCTAGTCCACAGGCTGGACTAGGCCTTGTGCCTCCTCCACACACTCTTCTCAACTCAAAGCCCCAAACATAAATCTCCCTTTCAGGCCAGGCAACTTGGCCGGGGCCCTCTAGGGTCACCAGATGGACCCAAATATGGCTAAATCTCAACTGAATGCAGGTGATTTGGAGAAAAGTCAGTTCAAACAGATTAAGCATGATTTAGGGGAGTATTAAGGCAGGAAAGTCCATCCTATACCACTGAGAAAGGAGGAATTAACAGAGACGAGAACAGTCTAGAGTCAGTATATGCCACTGAGGACACTGTGCATCAGGATGCAGATGTCCCAGCACAAGTCAGGAACCTACTGTCCTTCCTACCCCCTTGCTGTTTGGCCCACTACTTCTCACACATGACCCTCTAGATGAGAAGCCCTGCTGTGGAGGACAGAAGGCCTCAGGGAAGGGAAGAAGGGAAGACAGACTGGTATTGCCAGGAACTATTTCTGAATTTCAGTTCTGGGGCTGTAATCCAAATTGTGTTTGATTGCAACCTTTGCCCTGAAGAGGTTCAGGGTTTTTTTCAGATGGTAGTTTTTGGCCCCTACTCAGCACTAGAAGGTCAGTTCAGGAAACTGCTGTCACTTCCAAGGCCACTAATTGAAGTTAGTTATCTATACACAGAGACCCCCATCCCCCTGCCCCCGAAACAAGCTGGAAATCCTGAAGGGAGCACCCAAAGACAGAAACATGCATCTCAAAGGCCAGCTCAAATGCCACTTCCTCCATGAAGCACACGTGGAGCTCCCACCTCCCAGATCCAAATTCCTTATAATCAGTTTCTCCTTCCTATAAAGTTCTCCAAGACTTCGGGCTCTCCTCACCCCCCAGCATAGAGGTTTGAATGCCAGTTTCTTCGACTAGAGGTGAAATTCCCCATGGCAGATGCCAGACGTCACCCTAGTAGCCCCAGCAGCACCACCACACAAAGCCCCTCCTGTAACAGACACGTAGTAAGTAATTACTGAGCCAAGTAGGTTTCCAGGGGCTCACTTATAAAGGCCATTTTCCTTCGGCCTTGATGTGGTAGGCCCCACGTCATAGAGAATTCTTATCCAGTCTATTCTATTCCTTAGGAACACAAGCCACAGAGGCTGGGATTCCTTGGCTCAGCACAAGAGCTCCCCAGGCTTTCTGTGACTCCGGCAAAAGTGGTTGAGGATTTTCTGGCTCTGCCTTTTTTCAGAGTCCCCGTTGGCATGCATTATGGGTATTGTCAGGATGTTTTCCCGAAAGGGATAATGACCTACCCAGGGCTGATCCCCAGCCAGGCCACACCTCTATAACATCAAGACCTGCATCTGTTCTGATTGGTCAGAGCCTGTCCCTGGCCTGTCCCCCACGTCCCTAGAGGCCAGTTGTCCTGGATTCCCCCCACCTCCTGTGCATATCCTGCTCCCTCTTCCCTCCATCAGGCAGACCCATAATCATCCTTCAAAGTCTAGCTGAGGGTCACCTCCTGTGTGGAATCCTCTGGTCTCTCCTCCTGGCAGAGTGGGAGTGTGGCCTTGCCCCAGCACTCTACATACGGCACTCGCCATACAGCACTTATTCCATGCTGAAATTGCTGTGTGTTTCCACCTCCCGCACCAATTTGAGCTTACATTTCACTCATCGTAGCAGATCCAACAGTGCACATTGCCTGGCCGGAGATGTAGTGGCTCAGCAAATGTTTCTTGAATTAATGAACAGCATGACCCTTGCAAATATTTTCCAAGAGAGAAAGCAAGGAGATCCCCTAAGGCACTCAGAGTTCTTACTGTTTTGTTATGTGCAGGTTCGTGTCTTGCTTTTTAAATTTAAAAATAATAATGCCGCAGGTTTATTGGGCCCTTGCTAAGTGCATAATCATGTTAAAATCCTAAACAGCCATCTGAGGCGGAGGTTATTATTGCATAGGTTTACAGCTGAAAAAATGGAAATTGAGGGAAGTTAACAAGTATATCCATATTCATACAACTGGTAAGTGGGAGTCTGTTAGGTTTCAAAGCCTCCTCTCTCAGCCACCAGGCCTTCCACGCAGCCTTTCTACAGAACACGAATTACAATATGAATACTTTATCATTAAGCTATTTTAATGTCTTTATTATATAAAGACTAAAATTCGACGTATGGTTATACTACCTTGCTACTCAACGTGTGGTATACTCACAGCAATACGAGTATTATATACCAACACGAGTGGTATATTGGGAACTTGTTAGAAGTGCAGGATCTCAGAAACCCTGGATCTACTGACTCAAAGTCTGCATTTCAACAAGGTTCTTCATCATGTATATGCACATTAAAGTTTGAGAAGCACTAGTTTAGATCAGGAGTCAACGAAGAATAGCCATGGGCAAAACCCAGCCCAGTCCCTGTTTTGTTTTGTTTTCTTGTTTTTTGTTTGTATGGACCATGAGCTAAGAATGGTTTTCACATTTTTAAATAGTTGAAAAATTTTTCAGAAGTAAATTTATGACCCGTGAAAATTATGTAAAATTCATATTTCAATGTCCATAAAAAAGTTTAATTGAAACACGTTCATTTGTTTACTTACTGCCTGTTGTTGCTTTTGAACTACAGTGGCTGGCAGGCTTGAGTAGTTATGGAAGATGTATGGCCCACAAAGATATTTACTATCTGGTCCTTTAGAGAAAAAGTTTGATGATCTCTTTCCGATTCCGTCCCCCACCTGCAGCCACCAGCTCATAATGGGCATGGGGGGAAAGGCAGGCGACACGTGGGAGGACTAAGGAAGAAAGAGTGTCCCCAGGCAGAGGCAGAGCTCAGCTGAAGCAAGGGTACTCTGGTGACTGATGGAAGGGGATTTGCCATGGAGCAGAAGTCCGGAGGGAGGAGGAGTGAGCTGAGCACATAGTATGGTGAGATGGGAGTGGGGCGGTGGGGGGGGGGGGGAGGTGGTGAGGAAGAGGAAGCACAGAACAGTGAAAAGACCAGAGTATAGAAGAACACAGGCCACATGGGGAGGGAGCTCCTCAAAGGTGCAAGGGTGGCCAAGGCCAAGAATGAGAGGTCAGGTGGTGTTCTCAGCCTCAAGATTCCCCACAGAGCCCAGTTACAGTTGTTTTGAGACTGTGGCAAGTTGAAGGGTCAGGTGGTGTCCTAGTTGTTGAAATTGGCAGACTTTTCCTGGAGTTTCCGGACTGTGAGGGTGAAAGGTATCCCTAACAAATCCTAAACTTGATGTGAATAGGGACGAAATTAACTAGCTCTTTGCACCTTTATCTTGAGACAGAATCAGTTTTTTGCTTAAAGAGCTTGTTACATATGCAGACTCTCAGGCTCACCCAGAAGGTGCCTGATCCAGTGGGAATCTGTATTTTACAAGCATCCCAGATGATTCAAATGCTTTGAGAAATACTGCTTCAGTGAATGAAAGAACTCTGGAAGGAACCAGCTTGAATAGATCATGCCTCTAAAAGGAATCATTTATATGGGTAAGAGGCTGCCTTCTGGTTTGCAATGGTGTGTAGGCCTTCAGGAAGAAGCAGTGGCATTAGAGAGGAATTGATGGGCTCTATCTGCTAATACCAATGAGCAAGTGGTGGGGGAATGTCGAAGTCGTCTGGAAACTCAAGGAAAGGCTGGGGATTGAAGCTAAGGGTTCTAATCCAGAGGATACCACCGATGGCCATTTGATAGCCAGAGAATAGAAATACCTGCCTCTCCATGAAAAGATGCTCAACGTCGCTCCTCATCAGGGAAATACAAATCAAAACCACACTCAGATATCACCTCACGCCAGTCAGAGTGGCCAAAATGAACAAATCAGGAGACTATAGATGCTGGAGAGGATGTGGAGAAAAGGGAACCCTCTTGCACTGTTGCTGGGAATGCAAATTGGTGCAGCCACTCTGGAAAACAGTGTGGAGGTTCCTCAGAAAATTAAAAATAGACCTACCCTATGACCCAGCAATAGCACTGCTAGGAATTTACCCAAGGGATACAGGAGTACTGATGCATAGGGGCACTTGTACCCCAATGTTTATAGCAGCACTCTCAACAATAGCCAAATTATGGAAAGAGCCTAAATGTCCATCAACTGATGAATGGATAAAGAAATTGTGGTTTATATACACAATGGAGTACTACGTGGCAATGAGAAAGAATGAAATATGGCCCTTTGTAGCAACGTGGATGCAACTGGAGAGTGTTATGCTAAGTGAAATAAGCCATACAGAGAAAGACAGATACCATATGTTTTCACTCTTATGTGGATCCTGAGAAACTTAACAGAAACCTATGGGGGAGGGGAAGAAAAAAAAAAAGGAGATTAGAGTGGGAGAGAGCCAAAGCATAAGAGACTCCTAAAAACTGAGAACAAACTGAGGGTTGATGGGGGGGTGGGAGGGAAGGGAGGGTGGGTGATGGGTATTGAGGAGGGCACCTTTTGGGATGAGCACTGGGTGTTGTATGGAAACCAATTTGACAATAAACTTCATATATTGAAAAAAAAAAAAAAAAGAAAGAAATACCTGCCTCTCCCTAATGACATGAGCATCTCAAGTGATACTGGATAGGCTCAGGGTAACCATAGGCAGGTGGCAGATTTAATATGTATTTATGTTGTTTTCTGACCTTTGTTAGATTTCACCCCCACTCCTACCATTTCTATGGTCTCATATGACTGCACGGTATATATATTTTCTCAGGTGCTAGATGGGGACTCTGTGCCAATTAAATTAAGATATTGGCCCTCAAGGAATCTCTGACACCAGGGTAGATATGCATGGTACATAAGCTGTGAACAGCTTATTTTTCACAAATTACAAAAATAAAAATATCAGGTAGCATGAATACAAGGCATTGTCTCATATATCAGTAGTTCAGTCCCCTAAAATAGATGGGTAGGGAGAAGGACAGGATGGGAAATTAGTGCTTATTTTAATCTGCTTTGAAGCCACTATGGAAGAGCGGTTGTCTTCTCTGTTTTTGTGTTTAAGGAAACCATGCTGAAAAGCAACTGCATTTGAGGCACAGCATGAAACATCTGTCCTGTTTTGGCTTCTCATTGAGATGTTGGTTCAGCTTTTGCAGGCAGCACCTTGCTGCCTTGAGACAAAAAAACATTCCCAGGCTCTTTAAGCTATTATGTAGGATTTCCATGAGGAACTGAGTGCATTTAAACAGACTCTCCAGCCCACCCAGGAATATAGGTCTGACCCTTAAGGATAGTAAGTCAGGGAGTCAGATCCAAGAAAGGCTGACACTCCCTGTCCAGTTATTTTTAAACCCCAGAGGCTACTTCTGCATGTGATATCACTTATGTAACTTCTCTTTGCAAGGACCCCTATGTGCCCCAGCCCACCCTCCACACCCACCCCGCCCCGTAGCATCAGCACAATGACACATGTGCAGCTCCACCCAGCTGTGAATTTGCCAACAGTTTAAGAATGTGGACGTTGTGTAAATAAACACACAAAAATGAAATTGGCTTTTGTGCAACCAGCTTTCAGAAGTTACATTTTGTTCTTTTAGGTTTAAAATTTCAGTCCAATGGGATAAGAAAATAGCCCAAACTATATTACAAATCCAACTAAGAATTTCCATCACCAGAAATAGCATTATGTTACTTTTGGATAAAAGATTTTTAATTTATACTGCAGCTCCCATGTAAGGATATGACTATTAATCTAGAATAATCTTACTAGTTTCTATATGCTGGATTTATAAATGAGTTTATGATTAAGACCATACATTAAAACTTTTAAATAAATTCTAACAGTAATTAGTGACCATCTATTCTCTAAAAGGTGGACACTAACTAATGGAATTTTGCTTCAAGGAATCTGGCCTATTAAATATGACATTAAAAATTCATCTATTTAAAAAGCTTCAAATGTCAATGAAGGAACAAAGCTGTCAAATGCTAGGAACATTTCATTAAGAAAACAACCTCAAACACTGATGGGATTTGATGAAGTTGGGGACTCAGACAAGCTTTACCTGCTAGTGAAGCAGCTATTGATATTGTTTACTGATGTTTTTATTGTTTCCCACTAAAAGAGCAGGAAAACAGAAATATGGTGTCCTGAATTGAAATTTCTCCTTTTCTGCAGTTCTACTAGCCCAGTGCTATTATAAATAAAACCTGTATAGAACTAAATTAACATCAGCTTATGGAAAATCATGACATCAATACTATAGTTAATTTGATTAGCATAACTAGGCTAAGAGAAGAATACAATAGATAACATGTATAGTAATTTAGAAGGGTCGTTTTAGCAATTTCTTTTAATCTTCCTACTACAAAGTGTTTTAGTAGGGCTCCTTTTGGCTGCAAGTAAGAGAATGTCCCAATAACAGCAGTATAAAAAATAAGGTGTCCAGTTTCTGTTGCCACATAATAAACCATCCCCAAACTTATTGACTTAAAAATAACATTTATTTTCCTCCTGAATCTGTAGTTTGGGAAGGACTTGGTGGAGGGAAGCTTGTCTCTTCTCGTTGACATCAGCTAGGGCAGCTTGAAGACTGAGGGCTGGAATCATCTGCAGACTGGTTCACTCACATGTTTGTTCATCCTTGATGGGGAGAGTGAAAGAGCTGGAGCCTGATAACAGTTGAGTCTCCTCAGGCATCACTATCTCAATGTGGTCTCTTACATGGTTTCTCCAGCATGGCAGCTTTGGTGTAGACTGACTTCTGATATGTCAACTCATGGCTCCCAAGTCGCACATGAGAAGAGGAATAATAAGGCAGAAACTGCATCACCTTTTATGACCTAACCTGAGAATCATGCAGTATCCCTCCCACTGCATTCTATTTGCTGGAAGCAACTCACTAAGTCTGGCCTGTATTCAGGAGAAGGATCTTTTAATGGGAGAAGTGTCAAAGAATTTGTAGCCATGTCCTAAGACCACTACATAGAGATTTGCTTTTCATATACAATGCTAGAGGGAGGCAGTTCTGTATAATGTGGGGCTCCATGATATGATAAAAACGAAGGTTTCTTCTATAATTCTACTCTACCATTTTAGTACATTGGTGTATTATCTCAAAGTTGCTGTGTGACTGTTGTAGATTCAGGCATCACAACAATGGTCAAGACCAAAAGAAGTGGAAGGTGTAGTACCAGCAGCTTCTGGCCTCTTTGATCAGGAAATAAAAGATCCTTCCCAGAACCCTCCACTCCAGAATTCCACTTCTGCTGCATTGGCTGGAACTCTGTCAAAAGGCCACCCCTTGCTTCAGAGGAAGTTAAGAACAGTGAATATTTAGCTTCTCCATTCTATTGTAGCAGTAGGCAAGGGCAGAGAAATCTGGAAATGGGCATTGGGTCAGCCAAGCCATGCTTCTGCCCTGATAAACCTCCATATCAGACCCATAAAATCACAAGTGGGAGGAGTTTCAAAGAGTTCCTTCTCCTCCCTCAGCTGATGTTAACAATGAAATGACCCAAATATGGTTAGCAAAGGGAGACTGCATCAGCTAATGAATGGAATCATTTACAGCTATATATTTGCAAATAGAATCAAAAGCTAGATAGTGAATTCAATGAATCCTTTATACAGTTTAAACAGGAAGCAGAACTAGGTCACCACAGAAACATTTGTCAATAAGATAGGGAGGACGTGGAGGAGAGGAGATCACTGACTTGTGATAAGATGTTAAAATTGCCTAGCAGATTACCTTAGGTTCAGAGGCCCAGGGCCCAGAAATAATTTGGGGACAGGGAATAATGAAACTATTAACTTATAGCCCTAACCCAAATTTTATATCTTACTTTATAGAACATTCCTTTTTTTTTTTTTTAGGCTTCTGTTGTTCGCTAGTGAGTAGAAACAGGAAAAATACTGAGTTGATGTATTTTCTTTAACCCATCTGCAACAAATATTCAAATTTAAGCTTTAAAGTTTTATAACATTTAGCTAAAGAAAAAAAATCAAAATTCCTTTCTTTCCTCCCTGTAAGCACAGAGCTCCCCAGGTCTGTTGTCTCATGGTATGGTCTCAAACAAGTTAAAGAAATCACACTGCAACAGGCATTTTCTGAACCCTTTACTCATACAAGCATTAGCAAATGACCCCAACAATACCTAAGACTGAAAAATGAGACAACTGGATTTATTGATGCTGATGGTGTGTAGAGAGCTCTTTCCCAGGCAGATTAACAGACATTCATGAAAACACATGTGCTTGAGGGGAGATATGAGTATGAAAAAAGTATGTGCCGGGGCACCTGTGTAGGTCAACTGGTTGAGCGTTTGACTCTTGTTTTCGGCTCAGGTCATGATCTCATGGTTTCCTGGGTTCCAGCCCAGCATCTGGCCCATGCTGGCATTGCAGAGCCTGCTTAGGATTCTGTCTCGTGCTCTCTGCCCCTCCCTACTCACACTGTCTCTATCTCTCTCAAAAATAAATTTTAGGGGCGCCTGGGTGGCGCAGTCGGTTAAGCGTCCGACTTCAGCCAGGTCACGATCTCGCGGTCCGTGAGTTCGAGCCCCGCGTCAGGCTCTGGGTGGATGGCTCAGAGCCTGGAGCCTGTTTCCGATTCTGTGTCTCCCTCTCTCTCTGCCCCTCCCCCGTTCATGCTCTGTCTCTCTCTGTCCCAAAAATAAATTAAAAAAACGTTGAAAAAAAAATAAATAAATTTTAAAAATTAAAAAAAAAAAAAACAAGAAAAAAGTATGTGCCCACAGTGAGAATCCCAGTAAATCCCAGGCCACAGTTTGCAGTAAGTATAAGGAAATAAATGAGTGGTTAAGTCTCAGAGAAAATGGAATGGGGAATAGGAAAACATTTCCTTTATAATGAAAGAACTCTAACATAAGCAAAGTAAATAATTTCTCCAAACTGATATGGCACATATTAAACAGAAAAAAAAAAAAAAAAGTCTAGGCATTCTCAAGCATTCCTGTTTATATTTGGGACAGAAAGTCATGCAGGTCTGCCACAGCAACTTCTGACTCAACGCGTCTCCGGAGGCAAGGGAAACCAAAACAAAAATGAACTATTGGGACCTCATCAAAATAGAAAGCTTCTGCACAGGGAAGGGACCATCAGCAAAACTAAAAGGCAACTGTCGGAATGGGAGAAGGTATTTGCAAACAACATATCAGATGAAGGGTTATTATCCAAAATCTATAGAGAACTTACTAAACTCAACACCCAGAAAACAAATAATCCAGTGAAGAAATGGGCAAAAGACATGAATAGACACTTCTCCAAAGAAGACATCCAGATGGCTAACAGAAACATGAAAAAATGCTCAACATCACTCATCATTAGGGAAATACAAATCAAAGCCATAATGAGATACCACCTTACACCTGTCAGAATGGCTAAAATGAACAACTCAGGCAACAACAGATGTTGGTGAGGATGTGGGGAGAGAGAGGATCTCTTTTGCACTGCTGGTGGGAATGCAAACTGGCACAGCCTCTCTGGAAAACAGTATGGAGGTTCCTCAAAAAATTAAAAACAGAACTACCCTACAACCCAGCAATTGCACTACTAGCTATTTATCCAAGGGATACAGGTATGCTGTTTCAAAGGGACACATGCACCCCAATGTTTATAGCAGCACATACTTTACAGCCAAAGTATGGAAAGAGCCCAAATGTCCATCGATGGATGAATGGATAAAGAAGATGAGGTATATATACATAATGGATTATTGCTGGGCAATCAAAAATAATGAAATCTTGTCATTTGCAACTACGTGGATGGACTAGAGGGTATCATGCTAAGCAAAATTAGTCAGAGAAAGAAAATATCATATGACTTCACTCATATGAGGACTTTAAGATACAGAACACATGAACAGAAGGGAAGGGAAGCAAAAAGAATATAAAAACAGGGAGGGGGACAAAACATAAGAGACTCTTAAATATGGAGACCAAACAGAGGGTTACTGGAGGAGTTGTGGGAGGGGAGATGGGCTAAATGGGTAAGGGGCATTAAGGAATCTACTCCTGAAATCATTGTAATACTATATGTTAACTAACTTAAATTAAAATTATAAATTATAATTAAAAAATAAATTTTTTTTGTAAATTAAAAATTTTTGTAAATTAAAAAAATAAAAATTAAAGTAAAAAGATATGAAAATACACAAAAAAAAGTCATGTAGGTCTTTGTTCTAAACAACTAATCTGATCTAACATGAAATAGACATTTTTTTAAGGTTTATGCATTTTTCAGAGATAAAAACAGAGCATAAGTGGGGGAGGGCAGAGAGAGGGAGACACAGAATCTGAAGCAGGCTCCAGGCTCTGAGCTATCAGCACAGAGCCCGACACAGGGCATGAATTCACAGACCTCAAGATCATGACATGAGCTGAAGTCAGACACTTAACCAACTGAGCCACCCAGGCACCCCGAAATAGACATTTCTTAAACAAAATCATAAAACATATGTATGGGAGTTACCAGTCTTTTTTATCATTTATAAGGTAATATTCTGTTTTCAATGTTTCTATCATCTGTACAATTTTCCTTTTTTTAACGTTTATTTATTTTTGAGACAGAGAGAGACAGAGCATGAACGGAGGAGGGGCAGAGAGAATGGGAGACACAGAATCGGAAGCAGGCTCCAGGCTCTGAGCCATCAGCCCAGAGCCCGATGCGGGGCTCAAACTCACGGACCGTGAGATCGTGACTTGAGCTGAAGTCAGACACTTAATGGACTGAGCCACCCAGGCGCCCCATCATCTGTACAATTTAATTAGGAAGTAAAGAATCAGCTTATAGAGATCATGAGCCCACATACTTCTTACTCATATTTCAAATTATAATCCTATTGCAATGATTTTTGATCCTCAAAGAGTGCAACGAGGGGCGCCTGGGTGGCGCAGTCGGTTAAGCGTCCGACTTCAGCCAGGTCACGATCTCGCGGCCCGTGAGTTCGAGCCCCGCGTCGGGCTCTGGGCTGATGGCTCAGAGCCTGGAGCCTGTTTCCGATTCTGTGTCTCCCTCTCTCTCTGCCCCTCCCCTGTTCATGCTCTGTCTCTCTCTGTCCCCCCAAAAATAAATAAACGTTGAAAAAAAAAATTAAAAAAAAAAAAAAAAAAAAGAGTGCAACGAAATAATATATTGAACTTTTTCTTGTTAAAAAAAAATACCAATTGAGAGACCTACTATAAGATACTTCAGATAGTCTCAAGCCAAGTAGCAAAATTCTAAAGTGCAGAAACTATCATAAACTTACTTTGTAACTCTCAAAAGCTACTGCCAACAGTTCTAGGCCCAGAATAAGTGTTTAGTTCATACTCACAAAATTTCATTGAATGTTCAACATCTCACAAACACACACACACACACACACACACACACACACACACACACATTCTTTGTGTATGAAAATATTTCTGAGATCAAACATTTTCCACACTAAGTAGAAATTCCCATTGGGTTGTAAATGAAAAGATTTATTAGATATTACTCAATTAGGTGACAATATTAATAGCCCCCATTAAACACTAATTTGCTCTTTATTCTGCAAAGACTAACACAGATGTAAAACAGGGGTTGGCCACCCTCAGAACATATGTCTAAGACAACAAGAAAGCTGAGAATAATTTGGAACATGAGCCGGTTGTCCTTTCCATACCTCCCTTTCCACTGCCAATTCTGCCACCGATGGAATTTAGCACTTTCCTATAGCATGTTCAACATCCTCGATGCTAGTAGTTTTGGGGTGTGTGTAGGATATGCGCGCACACCCACACGTTAGATCAATAAGCGTTTGTCAAGTGTCTGCTCCCAGGCATCATGCTGGTGTTACAGATACAGTTGCGAAAGGTGCAGCATTGGGAGTCCGGCTGTCTAAATTCACACCATCTCATCATTCACTAGTTATATGGCCTCAGGCAAGTCCCTTAGCCTCTAAGCCCCCAGCTTCTTTGTCTGCAAAATGAGGGTGCTAATAATGCCTACCTCGTGAATCCCTTGTAAATATTAAATAACTCATACACAGAGCATGGCACCTACTGACTGCAACAAACTTAGCTAGCATCATCATCATTGCATGGTCCCTCAGTCTTTACCCACCAGTAAACTAGAAGGAAAAGACACATACACAGATTATTCCAATTTTTGTGCTATGGTAAGTGGAACTCATAAGAGAGGCATTTATCTCAACTTGGAATTCAAGAAAGGTCCCTGAGCTGAGAGTTGAAAGATGAGTAGATTTAGCTAGATGAAGAAATGTTCCGGAGAGAAAAGCTTCAGCAAAATCACAGGGAGCACGTTGTGGCAGGAAGTGGATATGGTTTGCTGTTATTAAATGAAGCTCAAGGTGGGGAGTGGTCAAAATGAGGCTCATGAGGAAGGTGAGGACCAGGTCATGAGAAGTCTTATATACCATGTAAACATGACTACATTTCTTTACGTAAACCAAATTTCCTAAGCTACGTTATATAAAGTGCTGCTATTCATAGATATTTCATGAGATGTTCTTTGACATTCCTCAAAATAATAGCTTCACTATGACTTATGTCTGAAAGAATCCTCACTTTTACCCCCTGTGAGTGATTCACGATGCATACATTAGCATATTGAAGGCTCTGAGAAGTCCTGCAACAAAGGGACCTCTTTATCTTATGTTAGCCTGATTTTTTTTAAGTTTATTTATTTTTGAGAGTGAAAGAAAGCATGAGTGGAGGAGGGACAGGGAGAGAGGGAGAGAGAGACTCCCAAGCAGGCTCTACACTGTCAGCACAGAGCCCAATACAGGGCCTGATCCCATGACACGTGAGATCATGACCTGAGCCAAAGTAGGACGCCTAATCGACTGAGCCACCCAGATGCCCCGTCGTGTTAGCCCAATGTTTTTGAAATTGATTTTATTGTAGGACATTATTTTTACAGAATGCTGGGAGAGGTTTTCCCAGGTTTTAATCAAAGAATGAACTATATAGTTCAGCTTAGTAAAATCCCTCTAGATACAGGGATACATTCAAAAGGAGCACTACTGGAGAGCATGAATGAGATGATGGTGCTCCAGGATGGAGGAGATGGACAGATTCAATAAGTATTCAGGAGGTAAAATCTTTAAGTTTTCCTGATGGAGTGGAGTGAGGGAGACAGCTGGGCAGAATGACCTAGCTTTCTGGCTTGAGCCAAAAGAATAGTAGTGCCACTTACTTCAAAAGGAATACAGAAAAATATGATGCAGGCAAAGGAATGAGGCGTGGATAAAGAACTTAGCTTTGACACTTCCCAGTGAAATTATATGTAGTAATTAAGTCAACAAACCATTCATTATTCAGCCCCAATCCAAACTGGGATCATCTGACAAATAATTCCCTGGTCGTCCTAGTCAAAATGTCAAAGTCAATTCAAGATTTCATAATGTGCTAATTTGAACAGCAGATTTACCGATAATAAGATCAGAATTTAGTCATATTAAAAAGCTCAGGGTTTTCTTAATGCATTTCCAAAAGTAACCCCACCTCAGGACCTCTGTATTTGCTGTTCCCTCTGCTTCCTGTTCTCTTCCACCTGGCTCTTCCCCTGACTGGCTCCTTTCCACATTCAGGTCTCAGCTAGAAATGTCACCTCCGTAGGGAACCCTTCTCTGACCACCTCATCTCCTCTGTGATTTATTATCACAACACCCTGTGTTATTTCCTTCATATGCTTGTCATTAGCTGAAATTATCTTGCTTATTTAGTTGTTTACTCATTATTTTTTGCATCTTCCCTTCTGGATTATAAACTTCATGAGTGCAGGGATGTATGTCTGCCTTATTCATCGCTCCTTCCCCATTTCTAGAACAATGTTTGGCACAGAGTAGCTTCTTGGTAAATTTTATTTTTAATAATTGGATTCATTTTAAAAAACACTAGCACACAGTCTTGGACTTTTGGAAATCTGCTCAAGTTTATGGTTCTGAAAACAAGTAATTTTTTTGCCTAAAATCTCCAAGAGTAAAACAGAATTTTAGATTTAAATGAAAGCTAATTTCAGTATATTTGACTCAGAATTAGCCAAATATACTTAATCCTACTAATTATCCTCTCTCACATACACTCTTTAACCTAGTTATAGTAATATAATAAGGAATTAGACCCTTGATAGAAGTTGCCAAGTGTCATGTTTTTAAATAAAACAAGCCCTCAGGAGTTTGGAAGGGAGCCCAATAGACTCAGAGTTCAAAGCTTCCAGATCCATTTACATGTGGTAGCACTAAGGAAAGGCTATCCTACAGAGTGTTCCTATGGACAACATAGAAAACCAGGTTGTTAGTTTTTTTTTCTAAATTCTTCAGTTACAATCCAGTGAAAATAAAATGTGTAGGAAAAATGTCCAAGGTAATCAATACTGCCTCTTTAAGGGTCAGATGCTTTCAAAACCACAAGGGGAAGGGTATACATTTCTGGTCAGTTCTCTTCCTAGATGGTTTATTCAGCAATTTGGAGATTTTTATGGGGTTATACCAGTATTTTCATTAGTAAATTCTTCTAAGTGGAAGGAAAGGGGGAAAGAGTCCTATACCACTGCCCTACCTAGCACTGCTACAGAGAGCAGTTGCAGAGCAAGTAAAAAGGCTCTGTACCTAGAGCTCCCAAAGACATTGTCCTATTATGGACAGTCTGGAAGGAGAGGAGGGAAGCCCGTGGGTGCTGGGACAGATCAGGGCCCACACAGAACACAAGGTTTGAGGCAGCAGCAAGGATCACTCAGAAAGGGCCACTCTCTTCCCTTGGATCCTTTCATTTCTGCTGCTTTTTCCCTTCTCAAAGTGTAGTCTGCAAAGTCCTGGGGACACTTCCAGGGGACCTGTGAGATCAAAACTACTTTTATAATAATGTTAAAGAAGGATTTGCCTTATTCACTATATGGATTTTTACACTGGTGGTGCCAAAGTAATAGTGGGTCAAACTGCCAGCACGTTAGCACAAGTCAAAGTGGTGTCACCAAACTGTAGCTAATGGTCACGATATTCTCCAATATTCTTCACCACCACAAACTCAAGGGGAAGGGAGGGGTGGAAAGGAGAGGAGAGCAGAAAGAAGGAAGGAAAGGAGGGAGGGAAAGAGGGGGTAAGGGAAGTTAGTTTTACTAAAGAACGTCTTTAGTGGGTGCCTGGGGGGGTCAGTGGTTAAGCATCTGACTCTTGGTTTTGGCTCAGGTTATGATCTCACGGGTTTGTGAGTTCAAGCCCCAAGTCGGGCTCTGTGCTGATAGCATGGAGGGTACCTGGAGTTCTATGTCTCCTCTCTCTTCCCAGCTCACACTCTCTCTCTCAAGATAAATAAATAAACATGAAAAACAACTTTTTAAAAAGAATGTCCTTGGTGAAACATTAAAAATTGTCAGTTTTTGGGGGTTGATGGGGGGTGGGAGGGAGGGGAGGGTGGGTGATGGGTATTGAGGAGGGCACCTTTTGGGATGAGCACTGGGTGTTGTATGGAAACCCATATGTCAATAAATTTCATATATTAAAAAAAATTGTCAGTTTTAGTAATTCTCAATACTTCAGTGTAGGTCTTTGTAATATTCTGTGTGACAAACTGGGAAGCACATATGAAGTACTTCTGCTCAGGTAGTACAGTTGTCCCCAAGAAAAATTCTTGTGTCAGTGTTTGAGTTGCAAGCTGAACTAACCATTTTATTTTTTCTTTTCATGAAACCCCATTTTTACTTCAAAGAACAATTAGTTAAGATTTAGGTATTGGCAGGCATTTTCGTGAAAATGAATAAAGTGAGCCTGTCACTTCAAAGAACATATCTGGTAATACCTGTTGTCCAATAACCTCTAAGAAACTACCTGTTGTGGAGATTTGGGGTAGTATCTACAACTATTAAAATACTCCTTCCTTTTCCAACTATATATCTCTGTGATGCTAGATTTTCTAAATATACTTCAACAAAAACAACATATACCAGATGGAATGCAGAGGCCAATATAAGAATTTAGCTGTCTTCTATGAAGTCAGACGTTAAAAGGATTTGCAAAAAATCCCAAAAAAATTTTCTTTCTTTGGAAAAATAATTTTTTTTTATAAAAAGATGTTATTTATGTCACATGTGATGGGTTTATTATTATTGTTTTCAAATGAACTAATATTTTTTTAACGTCTCAGTTTGACTTCCAGTACAGTTAATATCCATAGATATAACCCAAAGAAACAAAACCTCTTTGGGATTCTCAGTTATTTTTAAGAGTGCAAAAGAATCCCAAGACCAGAACCTGGTACAATAGCTGGTTATAATAGAAATATGTTACAGAACTATGTAAGAGAAATAGAAACAATGTATGATAAAAATATATAACAAAAATGCAAATCATACATTTCGAATAGCATAAATGAGATCATTTTCATTCTACCACAAAAGAGAGTTCCATTATGCAGTTAAAGTAAAAATTCAAGTAGTAGAGCCTGGTTTGCTACCTAGCATGTCCTCAAAATAACCAAAGTGAAGTGATTCTTATTTTAGCCATTCTGACAAGTGTGAGGTGATATATCTCCTTGTGGTTTTGATTTGCATTTCCCTGATGATGAGCGATCTTTGGACATGGCCATCCCTTGGTCATCTATGGGTCTTCTTTAGAAACATGACTGTTCATGTCTTCTACCCATTTTTAATTGGATTATTTGGAGTTTTTTGGTGTTGAGTTGGATAAGTTCTTTACACACTTTGGATATTAATCTCTTTTCAGATCTATCATTTGCAAATATCTTCTCCCATTCAGTGGGTTGTCTCATTGTTTTATTGATGGTTTCCTTTGCTGTGAAAAGGCTTTTTATTTGGGTATAGTCCCAATAGTTGAATTTTGCTTTTGTTTCCCTTGCCAAAGGAGACATATCTAGAAAAATGTTTCTGCAGCTAATTTCAAAGAGATTACTGCCTATGTTTTCTTCTAGGAATTTTATGGTTTTAAGTCTTACAGTTAGGTCTTTAATCCATTTTGAGTTTATTTTTGTATATGGTATAAGAAACTCATCCAGTTTCATTCTTTTGCCATGTAGCTATCCAGTTTTCCCAATACCATTTCTTGAAGAGATTGTCTTATTCCCAGAGCATATTCCTGCCTCTTTTGTTGAAGATTAATTGACCATATAATCTTGGGTTTATTGCTGCGCTTTCTATTCTGTTCTATTGATCTACATGTCTATGTATCATACTGTTTTGATTTCTACAGCTTTGCAGTATATCTTGAAATATATCCAGTATAGCCAGAAATCTGGGATTATGATACCACCAGTTTTCAAAGGCCTGAGGGCTTTAAGGAGAATTCAGTTAAATCTGAAGAGGAATATCCCTTGTCGAAAATGAAAGTCTCTCCTGCTTGGGGGAGGAATCAAGGTCTTGGGTCCCCTGTGCCCTGACTTACTCCCTGCCACTGCCCAAAGGACACAGCAGAACCTCAGAGAGATTGGCCATCAATGCACCAAGAGGTGGAACATTAGCCCAGATTCCCAAAACCACAAGAATAGTTCCCATGCACCAATGGTGGCACAAAGTCGGCAGAGAGGAAGCCCTTAAAAAGACCACAGAGGGGGAGACAATGACATCTCAGGAGTAACCTGTGTGGCCAGATAGCTGATGCCTTCCTGGGCCTCTAAGATGTCTCAACTGTGCTTGAGAGTTTGGAATCTTGACTTAGCCTCCAATGGGAAGTCCCAAGAATAAGTTTAATTCCTCACCAGATCTTTGAAATGTGGGGAGAGAGTAAAAGTTAACTACTGAGTTAAAAGTAGATAATTGTGAATATTGTTTGACAATAAAAACAATGAAGTGTTGATAGATGCTATGACATGGACAAACCTTTAAACACATTAGGCTACTTGGCAATGAGAAAGAATGAAATATGGCCTTTTGTAGTAACGTGGATGGAACTGGAGAGTGTTATGCTAAGTGAAATAAGTCATACAGAGAAAGACAGATACCATATGTTTTCACTCTTATGTGGATCCTGAGAAACTTAACAGAAGACCATGGGGGAGGGGAAGGAAAAAAAAAAAGGGTAGAGAGGGAGGGAGCCAAACCATAGAGATCTTAAAAACTCAGAATAAACTGAGGGTTGATGGGGGGTGGGAGGGCAGGAAGGGTGGGTGATGGGCATTGGGGAGGGCACCTGTTGGGATGAGCTCTGGGTGTTGTATGGAAACCAATTTGACAATAAATTTCATAATAAAAAAAATTTAAAAAAATAAACACATTAGGCTAAATGAAAAAAAAATTCACAAAAGGCCAAATATTGTATGATTCCATTTATAGGAAATGTCCAGAATAGGCAATTTATAGATGAAAAGTAGGTCAATGGTTTCTAGGGGACAGAAGGGATAACCACTAAACAGTAGGGTGTTGTGGGGGGAAGGAGAGGGCAGGTGGTAATTAAAATGTTCTAAAATTTATTGTGGTGATAATTTCACAACTCTATGAATACACCAAAAAACACTTAATTTTATACTTTAAATGAGTGAAGTGTATGGTATGTGAATTATTTCTCAACAAAGCTATTACACAAAATAGTAGATAAATGTGATAACTCTTGCTGACTTGAGTTCTGTCTTGAGGATCATACCCATTTTATGTGTATGATACTTTACAAAGTTATTTATAAAGTTGTGTCAAGCCGAGGTGCTAACTTCTAAACAGACACATTGTACCAGCTCAGGACCTAATAAGCAAGCCCAAGACACAAGCACTGGGGAAAGGTGCAGCAGAGAGCAGATCATGGGCCCCAGGAACATGTGGTGGCAACAGGTGGTCTAGGCAAGTAGCCTGCACCACCAAGGAACCACTGACACCACCAGGGCACCATCTCGGGGAACACCAAAAATGTGGCAGGGCAGCCAACATCAAGGACATCTTGAGCAGATTGCAAGGCCCCATTTCATGTAAAAGGCCCAGTGGCTGGAGTCCCACCCTGTACATTATTGTAGTGAGGGCTGCAACCCTAGAGCGACTTGGGAAGTTATCCAAGAAGGACCTAAGACAACCAAGCAGGGACCTAATTAGTGATAATAATAACATAGGTATATATTTATGTCATTTATGTATTAAAATATAAAGTATAAATCAGCTTGGTTCTTCTGTGATAATAAAAATAACAAACACTATTTGCCAGTACTGTTATATGTACTTTTATTTATAAATTTACTAAATCTTCACAACAACCCTCTGAAATAGCTATTATTATTCTTCTTCTCATTTTAAAGATAAGAAAACTGAGTCACATAAAGACGGAGTAATTTGCCTAAGGTCATTAGTAAGGGAAGAGCTGAGATTAAAACACAGGCAGTAGGTCCCAGGGCCCATCTGAACAATCCTACCATCTGCATTTAGGGTAGAGGCCCACTTGTTGCAGCCGCTTCATCAGGACCAGCAGGGATCATGGTTGATGTTGAATCCCCTTCTGCATTGAACTAAAGATCTTTAAAGCCTTTCCATGGGAGACGGATTGGTCCTGGAGCCTGGGCTGGGTCTGAGCCTACAGTTAGTGGTTAAGGGATGGCCTCTCTAGAGAGAAGCAAGATAGGGAGCCAGGCAACTGCTGACACACCTTGTTATCTTTTCATTTTCACCACAACGCTGGGCCTCGTACTATTTCCTTCATTTACTGATGAGAACACTGAGGCTCAAAGAAGCTACACAATTTGGCTGAAGACCCAGAAAGCAATAGATCCAAGCCTGGATCCCAGACCTTGTGATTGCAAGGTGGCTTTTGGACTTCTGAAGACAGTATCAAACAGCAAGTGAATTGGGAAATAGGGTGGCAGAATGGTTGCAAATATGCTTGCAGATTAACTCCAGCCATGCCAATTACCCTATGATTTTGACAGAGTCTTAGAACCTTCATCATAAAACAGGTTTAGTGGTAATAATCATGTCTACCTCCTGGAGTTGCTATGGGAATTAAATGAAACACTGTGTATGTGAACATCTATCTGATAGAGCGGAAGCATACAGTAGGTGCTCAATAAGTGGTAGTTGTTTTAGGCAGGCAATCCTCTTATTGTACTGCTGAGTAAAGGCAAACTCTGAGGCAGGCATCCCAGATCCTTCTCCTGAGCAATTTTACCTCTTGACTCAGAAAACATCAGTGCTGGAAGGAACATTAGAATTGACTGGATCTAGATCTCTTTTTTAACAGATGAGAAAATTGAGGGTTAGAGTAGTTACATGAGTTCTCCAAGGTTTTACAGCTCATTAAAAGGAGAGCAAAACCAGATCTTTTATTTGTAACTTAAAGTTTTAAAAAGCTATTAGGAGGATATTAAGAAGAAGAAGAAGAAGAAGAAGAAGAAGAAGAAGAAGAAGAAGCAGCAGCAGCAGCAGCTTAAGAAGAAATAAAATTGAGAGAACCTCAGGTCACCCTTCAATGAGGGATGCACCTTAGTAGAAAAAGAAGGTCTGTCACACCTGAGAAGAGCAGGATGACTGATAATGCCCTGGTGGAGGCTCTCTCTCACTGTCAGCATGAACACATGAAGGGACACTTCCTGGGAAGCAGCAAGTATTGCTTTCAGATACTCATTCCATATTATCACATCCGTACCCTGCGGTATTGTCTGACCGAACAAAGGAAACTGGACGTTGGTTGATACACAAGAGAAGTTAACAATAGGAAGGGAACCAGTGTCTTGGAAAGCATATGGTAGGTATGTGATTGGTGTTAGTAAAAGGATCAGTGGGGGGGGGGGGGGGGAGGGGGGAGGGAAGAGAAAGAAACAAATAAAAAGAAAAGAAAAAGTCCTTTTATTTGAGTGGGCTGCCTTCAGTTGCTAAAGACTAACTAAAAAGTGAATGAAATTAACAAGCAGGTGTTAGGTGAGAATGCAGAATTTTAGAGAAGGTGTATTGAACAGAACAGGGGATAAAGGGCTTTCAGAACAAGGTTTGAGGCAAACAAATGTGTATTTTGCACGTGTGTGTGTGTGTGTGTGTGTGTATATATATATATATATATATATATATATATATATATATATTAGCAGAGAGTGCCTGTCTTCTCCCTTTGCAGTTAATTTAAGAGCTGCCCTCCAAAGCAAATTAAATTGTGTCCACTGTGCTATTTACAAGTGTCGAGGGAGGTTCTTGGGCATGATGGGAAATGTGGTGGGAGTATGGCAGGGCAAGGAAGGTAAGGATTAAGGAAAAGAGATTCCAAACTGAAATTGCTGGGTCCACCTGCTATGCATTAATTATACAACAATTACTGTCTGTTTAGAGTCAGTGCTGTATCTTTTAAGAGAAAGAAGTACATTTGGGACACACTTGACCAATCTACTCACAAAGAAAGAAAAGGTTAGAATTCTGTATGTTTTTCTAACCACATATATTATTAAAAGAAACTAACAATCCCATTTAATAAAAACACACTGAGTGATTATCAGGCAAAGAGATCAGCCTAGACTTCAAACCACTGTTCTAGTCCTGTTTGTCTGTAATTTTTAAGCCCCCAAGTGATGTTAACTCACAGATTGTTTTACATAGATTTGCATTTCTACTTAAAGAGGCACTTGGTACAAATATGCAAAGGAAAAAGACAGCACCATCAGTTGTGACATCACACACTAACAAGACCAATCCCAAAGACCATCACTCTTCCTGAAGATTCTCCCAATGAGAGAATCACAAATGTTATGGGAAAAGCAAATTGCCCCAAAATTGAAGTGAGAAAGTTGACATAAATTACAGATGATGCAGAATTCCAGTCTAAATATGTACTCGCTCCATGGCAGATGTTACCATTCATTGCCTGCGTGCTGGGACTGCCAGTTCTCATATAGAAGATGCTGTAGTTAGGTGCTCTGCTCAGGGGGCACCTGTCTTTTCCTGAGGAGACATTCTTGGGAAAGTCCATTCTTTGGAAAGTTTGTCTTTCTTCTAATCTTGGGATTTTGATGGTCCTTGACCTTTTGTCTTCACAGAACATTTGCAACCTTACTAGCAACCCTCGCTAGCCTTCATCTCCCTCAACTTCTTTCCCAGATATGATTTTAGGTTGGTGGGCAACTATTCATGTTTTTCCAGGAGCTTCTGGGTTAACAGGTGTTGCTGGAATTTTGTGGGGTTTGTTTGTTTGTTTCTTTGTTTTGTGGGTTTTTTTTTATGTTTGGTTTTTGTCTATTTACACCATTGTTTGGCCCATTTCAGTCATTTTGGGGAACTTTTATTTAAACACGTACCTACAACTTACGAGTACTATTTTCGTAATGTTTTTCATTAGTCTGTCCTGTATTTTAGATTGCCTTGACCACATGAATACACACAGAAGTAACTGGAATACATATAATTTCTATATATCTCTGTTAACATGTTGGTGTAGCTCTACGAAAAATGTTGTCAGTGCTCTCTTGCTCATTAAGTAATTTAGGTAAGAAATCAATAACAGCTCTCACTCACTAAAGATAAGATTGGAATTGGAGCCTTCATTAACAGGATTAGATTTTACCTCATCCCATTCTTTTCTGGAGCCAAAATGCCTAAGCAGGGAGAACCTCCATTGGTGTCAAGTTTCTGGGGTTTTACAAGGTATAAGAAAGAACCGAGTGGGAAAAACCTTCTCTTGTAAGAAGGAGGGCAATTCCAGAGGGAGGGGACATGGGCACAAGTCTATACTCATTGGAGGGGACAGTAAGAAAAGAAAGGGCAATTGAGGAGAGAGAGATCAACAATTTAGAACTCCTTCTTCCTGGGGTGCCTGGGTGGCTCAGTCAGTTAAACATCCAATCCTTGATTTCAGCTCAGGTCATGATCTCATGGTTCATGAGATTGAGCCCCACATCAGGCTCAGTGCTGACACGGAACCTGCTTGGGAAACTCTCTCTCCCCCTCTCTCTCTTCCTCCCCCCTGCTCGCTCATGCTCGCTCTCTCTCTCTCTCTCTCTCTCTCTCTCTCAAACAAATAAATAAATATTAAAAAAGAAAAAAAAGGAACTCCTTCTTTCCAAAGCCTCAATCCTTTGAGTGCTTTCTTCTACTTAGCACACAGCAGGGAAACTTAAGTTTAAATTGCTACTGCCTCTGTTCCTCCTATACTGTGTGGTTCTTACTGAAACATATCTGGTCCTGGGGCCAAAGATCAGGGCAAAAAGGAAAAATCTCCACACTGCAGCCTTTGCTAGAGTGATAAAGGCAGCCCAGGGGCCCTAGTCCTCCAAATAGACCCCACTAGAACAATTCCTCCATCTTTTTCGGTGGAGAAGCTCAGTAAATTAAGCACTTCAGCGATCCATAAATATTGAATTCTTTCCGAATCTGCAAGAATCTTGTCTTTCCTTTACCAGAGGACATGGGATACTAACATGCTGATTCTGAGAATTTCAATATTTGTCAGGTTCCTAGGAGCCATTATGGAAGGGAGGTTTGTTTACCTACTGCTATTCTTTGGGGTTGTGGAATTTTTTCATCCAGGTTTTCTTAAAAACTTCAGGAAATAAAAAGGCTAAGGGAAATATAGGAATGCCTCTGGGACAAACGATCATCCACAAAATGTTCATTTAGGTTACACAAATGAAACGTACTTATAGTATCTTTAATAGTGACTGCACTAGATGTAAGATTAAGTACATAGAGTGAGACATTGGTTCTCAAATTTTAAGGTGCCTGAAGATCACCTGTGGGACTTGCTAAAAATAAAAATCACAGGGTATACCATCCCCTGAGATTCTGGAGTGGGGCACCCCAAATCCATATTTGCAGGGAGCCCCACAGTGAGCTTGTTGCAAGTGGTCCTAAACCGTCAAAAGACATCAGCTTCTCACAAGAATCTCAATTTCCACCTTCTCCACTTGCTCTCCTTGCATTCTTTCATTCCACCAGTGACTTCCATGTTCACAAACTGTGCTCTGTTCAGTCCTCATCTTGCTTGACCTGTTGACAGTATTTAGCACAGTTGATCACTTTTCCCCCCTTGAAACCCTCTTCACTTGGCTTCTAGGGTTCTAATCTCTCTTGGTTCTCCTTCTCCCTTCCTAGGTACTCTTTGTTAATCTCATTTGCTGACCTTATTTTCCTAATTTCTAAGCCTTGGAGTGCCCAGGGTTTCAATCCATAGGCCTTTCCACTTCTCAGTCTACACTCATTTCTTCAGTATTTTTATCCAGTCTACTGTTTTTGTATACCCTGTTAATGCTTGGAATTGCCAAATTTATGTTTATAGTCCACTCAACTCTCCGGAGCTCCAGACTTAGATAGCCAGTTGCCAATTCAGCATCTCCACTTGGATGTCTAATCACCATACATTAACGTGTACAAAACCCCTGACTTCTACTTCCTCTCTTAGAGCTTGCTCCTCCATTGGGCGCCTGGGTGCCTCAGTTGTTAAGCATCTGACTTTGGCTTAAGTCATGATATCACGACTTGTGAGTTGGAGTCCCACATTGGGTGAACTCAAGCTTTTCTAGCGCTCTCTCTCTCTCTCTCTCTCTCTCCCTCTGCCCCTCTGGGGATTCTGTCTCTCTGCCTCTCACTCACTTGGCCTTCTCTCTCTCTCTCTCTCTCTCAAAAAATAAAAATTAAAAAAATAAAGAACTTGCTCCTCCATCGACATTTTTCAGCTTAATAAGGGGTAACTCTAAGGGGCTCCTGGGTAGCTCAGTCAGTTAAGTGTCTCGCTTTGGCTTAAGTCATGATCTCAGTTAGTGGGTTCAAGCCCTGCATCAGGCTCTGTGCTGATAGCTCAGAGCCTGGAGCCTGCTTCTGATTCTGTGTCTCCCTCTCTCTTTGCCCCTCCCCACTTGTACTCTGTGTCTCTCTGTCTCTGAAAATAAATAAACATTAAAAAAAATTTAAAGGATAACTCTATTCTTCCAATTGCTAAATCCAACAACCTCAGAGTCACCACTGATTTCTCACTTTCTTCACAGTCCACATCCAACCCATCAGCAAATCCTGTCAGCTCTACTAGGAGATGTATGCCAAATCCAACCACTTCATGCCATTTCCAATACTATCATCCTGGTCTAAGCCATGATCATAGCTCCAGCTGGATTAGTGTCATGGCCTTCTAACTGATCCCACCACTTTTACTCATGCCTGCTCTCCTACTCTGGTCTCCACACAGCAACCAGAGTGAACCTCTTAAAACACAAGTCTTGTCACTCCTCTGCTCAGAAGCCATCCCATTTCAAGCCTTCCCAATTCAAATCCAAATTCCCCACAATGACACACATAAAACTACCTTATTTCATCCAGTGCTTTCTCTCTGGCCTCATCTTGTACCATTCCTCCCTTACCCCCAGCCTTTGCACTAGCCATTTCCTCTGCCTAAAACCGTCTTCTCCTGGATAGCCACATGCCTGCTACCTTACTTCCTTAGGTTTCCACTCAAATGCCATCTCATTAGACAGGGCTCCCTAACAGTGATAAGGCAGTTTCTGAGATGTCCCCAGTGATCCCCACTTGCTGTTATATAATCCCCAACATTTGAATGTGGGCTGAATTTAGTGACTTGCTTCTAGTGAATAGGATTAGACAGTGGTGATGGATTGAGATTAGGTTACAGAAAGACTGTGGCTTCCCTCTCAAACACAGTCTCTCACTCTCTTGTACACTTCCTCTGAGGGAGACCAGCTGCCATATTGTGAGCTGCCACATAGAGAGGCCCACATGGCAGAGACTGAGAGAGACCTCCAGCCAGATTCCAGCAAGGAACTGAGATCCTCAGTACAACAGCCTGAAATGAACTGAATCCTGACAACTGTTCCAGCCACAAACTGAATGTAATCTCCTAGGAGTCCTTGAAGCAGAGACACTAGCTAAGCCATACCTACAGAAACTATATGGTAATAAATGTTTGCTGTTTTAAACTACTACATTTGGGGTAATTTGTTATTCAGCAACATGTAGCTAATCTGTTGACCATCCTGTATAAATCTACAAAATCCTCCTAGCCTTGCCACCTCCTTGTCCTCCATTATTTTCTCCATAGCACTGATCTCCAAAGCCTTGCACATTACATATTTGTTTATTTGTTTGTTTAGTTCTTTCTCCACCCACTAAAATAAAAGCTCCATGGAGGCAGGGACATTTGCAGGTTTTGTTCGCTGCTATATCCCAGCTGCATGGGGTGTATATGCCTGGGACACAGTAGGCACTCAATAAATACTTGTTGAATGAATCAATGACTGAGCAAAAGGAAAGAGCTTTGTGAGGTGGTGATAAACAACTTAAGTCACAAGGTTGTGGTGAGTGTTGAAAGAGCAAAATATGTAACACATCTGGTCTTTAGTAGGTACTTAGTGAACTATGGTTCTCCCCCTCAAAAGAAACTTCCATCAAAAAATGTTGTGGACAGATCTAATTGTAGAATTTTTTTCATATGGGGATGCTTATTCACAGAATACCTTGCAAGGAAGGGGGTGATTGCTCCTTTAAATTAAGATGCAAGGGGCGCCTGGGTGGCTCAGTCAGTTGAGAGTCCAACTTCGGCTCAGGTCATGATCTCACAGTCTGTGGGTTCGAGCCCTGTGTCAGGCTCTGTGCTGACAGCTCAGAGCCTGGAGCCTGCTTCGGATTCTGTGTCTCCTTCTCTCTCTGCCCCTCCCCCAGTCTCTCTCTGTTTCTCTCTCAAAAATAAATAAACGTTTAAAAACAAAGTTTTTAAAAAAAGATGCAAAACATCATCCCAGTGGCTCCTTTAATAGTGGATCTCACCCAGCTCATCCATCTTATTCAGGATCTCTGAAAGCAAACAACACTCCAGTTGTGAAAGAACCACCTTTAGTTTTCTATATTGTTCCTCTAATTCTGTCTCCTTTCAGCTCTAAGGACTTTGAGTTTATCACAGTTCTTTCAGACCTTTATGAGCTCTGAATTAGATTCTCACTTGGAGAGTCATTCAGAGAAAACCAAAATAGTGCCTCCTGTCACTCTTATTGAATGGTCTCTTAAAACCCCACTGTCTTCATAACCATTGCCAGACAATAAGATAATCCCGAGAGTGATAGGCGATTATTACCATTTCAAAACCATTGTGGATTTGCCTCTGAAACGAAATCATTGGGTTATATGATCTTCAGTTATTATGGACTTATGGCATTCTCCGGCAGGAAGCAGCATAAGCGGATCATTGCTACAGAACAATGATGTTTAAAACTTTAATATTGGCCAAGCCACAGGAGCAATTTCCCTAACAGGATTGCACCGAGGATAAATGGGATGTCTGACAAGCTACTCTGCTGCACTGATGTTTCTTGAACCTTTCAGGAACTGTGTTTTCGTCACTGCTTTATTCCAAATCTAGCACTGTTCCTGTTACATGAGAGGTCATCAGAGAGCCTTTGTGGATTCGATGGATTCATAAGCAAATGAAAGAGTTATCAGGAGCCCCCAGTGAACGTCTCCCTGTCTTAGAAGCTAGCCAACCTGGGGACGGCACCCTGGCTGATTCTTTCCTACATGAATCAGCAGATGGCCTCACTTGCTTTGATGTTTAAACAGACAGACTTGACTTGCACATCCTGGCCTGACACTTCCTAATAGTGTGACATTGGTCCTGTCACTTAATCACTCTCAGGCTCAGTTTCCTCATCTGTAAAACTGGTATAATAATACTTACCTCATAAGGCTATTAAAAGCACTAAATTAGCTACCATGTACAATACCATAGCAGACACACCTAGGCAGCCAATACATGATTGTTAATTAAACCTAGCCCTATCCTCTATCACTATGAAGAAAAATACCCCATTTTGGCCCGTTCTCTCTTAAGCAATTTTGTTTCTCAAGCCCTAGGTAGGTTGGTCCTTAGTAAGAAGAAACTTATGCACCGGCAAATACTTCCATTATTATGTTTGCTAACTCCTTTTATTTAAATTTTCTTTATTATATACAAAGTGCTCTCAAATACATCATTTCTTTGAGTCTTACAACAACACTGAAAGGTATAAAGAATTAAATTACTTTCATAAGATCACCCAGGGATGATAAAGCTGGATCTCAGACTCAAGTCCAGAATCTTTTCATTATACAGCCTCTAGCAAGCAGAGGCAGAAAAGCCAATAAAAGGGCCCAATACATTTCTCAACCGTATCTAGCTTCAAGCAGTATGAGTAACAGAAGATACTGCACAGGCAGCCCCTTCTGGAATCTCAAACCTGTGCCTTTATAAACTGACAGATCAGTGAGCATCTGTGACCAACAGTGGAAGGGAGCCTTTGAAAGGGTGGTGTCAAGGCTTCTGGTATTCATCTCTGAGTGTAAGCTGGTGGTGCCAGTTGTGGGTCACTCAAACCAATAGTTGCTATGGTGACAAATATCTTGAAACTAAGAGGCAGTTCCTTTGTGCACATCACAATCCTGTTTCGCTGGTCCCACAAATACACAGCCCCAAGACACCCGAAGAGGGAATACTCTCTAACCTCTTCCACTTTGTAGCACAGCTAACTAGATCTGGGAAGGAAGAGTAAATTCACAATCATTGACCAACTTCTAAGCACCAGGCATAAGTAGTCAGTTCAAGCTTATAGGAAGTGGAAAGAGCACAGAGGGGTCTCATGTTACAGAGCCAAATGTGTTATACAATTTAACAAAGCCCTATATGTGTTATCTCATTCAATTTAATCCTCAAAACAATCCCTCCATCCCTTAGTGGACAAGGTGGTACCTTCCCAACATCTAGTCCTTCTTACCTTGATGATCATTCCAATGTCTGTTCAGGTGCATGCACCTCCTCCACATAGTCCATATAGAGAAGCTGACCTGCTCTGCCACTACGGTGGGACATGGAGATGGGGTGCTTAAACTGATCTCCATAAGCCCATTCTCTGGTCATGGTTCAGGGAAGACATGTGGCCAAAATTGGGTCAGTAAGAAGTTTGCTGGGGGTGTTGAAAATTTTCTTTTTCTTTCTTTCTTTCTTTCTTTCTTTCTTTCTTTCTTTCTTTCTTTTTCTCTCCTTTTCTTTCTTTCTCCCTTTCTTTCTCCTTTTCTCTCTCTCTCTCTCTCTCTCTCTCTCTCTCTCTCTCCCTCTCTACTTCTCTCTCTCTGTCTGTCTCCTCCTGGAAGGTATGGCAAGCTAACATGAAGCCTGGAATTGCCATGGCCATAGGGTGAAGCTGACTCCACCAAAGGCAGGGCAGAGGAATAGGATGAAATCAATTCTTTGATGATGTCATTGAATACTGAATTAAACAACCCTAAAGTTTTCTCTACTTCTTAAATTTTCTATGTGGGAGAAAATATACCATTTATTTATTTACCTAGTTTGAGTTGGATGTTCTACTACTTGCTACATAAACAGTCTAAACTACTATAAATTGGTTAGGGTAAGGCTAGGCTGTCATAACAAAGAGACCAAACAATAATGGAGTGACTTAAAGAAGTCAGAGTCCGTTTTTCTCTCCTGTAGTGGGCAGGTGTTCCAAATAGGCAAGCAGCTCTGCTCCACATGTTCATTTAGAGACCCATGTTCTTTCCATGCCATTGCTATGTCATCCCTATGGTCTTGTCCTCCTCTCCATGGTCAAGTTCTAGGTTCAAGCATGTAGGGAGAGAGCATGAAGAGTCATATCCCAGAGCTGAATGTGTCACCCAACACTTCCCACATTCCACTGGCAGGGAATTAGTCCCTTGGCCACATCTAACAGCAGGGGAGACTTGGAATTTTGCTGATAGTCATGTGCTCAGACACATACCTGTCTGTTGCCACAAAAGGAAGCAAAAATGGATTTTGCTGGATTGCCTGCAATCTTACCGACATTAACCATCATAGAACCCATTTCATAAAGGAGAGAAGTAAGGCTGAGAAAATTTGCCTAAAGTTGCATAACCAGTAAATGGCAGAGCCAGAATCTGAACCCAAACTTCCAATTCTTACAACCGCTTTCTCCATATGGTCGACTCTTCTTGCTCTCCAATGTATACAGTAATCCCTCTCTACAATTCCATCTCTTAAAATAACATTTACCCACCATTAGCAACATACGTGGCATAGGTTGCTAATCCTTGACCTATCAATTGCCTGGCTCCCCACAAAGATAGCTAGCTTCCTCCGTAACTCCCAACCGTGACTCTATTTTCTGTCCTGTAGAGAGAGAAGCAGGCATTGGGTAGATTCCTCCACATCTGGCACGTAGAAAAAGAGATCTATGTGGCGATAGCCAGTTGGAAAGGTTGTTGCCTGACAACTAGAGGGGAAATCAAGAGACAAACTGAGGTCAGAGCAAAGAGAGAAGACTGTGTGGCACCTGGAGGAGCAAGGGAGATGCCATAAATGGAGGGTCGACATCCAGTGAAGTCAATAATAAAAGAGGCTGAAAGGAAAGATTGAGGTCATCGTACAGATAGGACGAATTTTGGATTTAATCTGTGTCAGAGCACTCCTCTTGCTAAAAATGTTATTTACTAATTTGAATTGTCAAAAAGCACAAAAGAGGCACAAAGGAAAAAAAGAAAAATTCTCCCTCCCACCCTGTCTCCCAGGCACCCAATTTCTCTCCACCAAGGTACTGAATATTATAAATTTCTTAGATATCCTCCTGGACACACACACAAGCAAATACATACATATCTAGTATAAGTATTGTTTCTCTCCTCTTTTGTTACTAAATTTGTTCCTCAATTTACTTTAATTTTTTTTTCACTTAACAAAATACCTTGGAGATCTTTCAATGTATGTACATAAAGAATATCTTCATTTTTTATGGCTGCATCATAGTCCATTATATGGATATGCCATAACTTATTTATATCATCCCTTATTGGTAGATATTTAGATTGTTTTCAATCTTTCTATATTAAAACAATGCTACAGGGGCGCCTGGGTGGTTCAGTTGGTTAAGCGTCTAACTCTTGATCCCCACTCGAGTCATGATCTCACAGTTTGTGAGTTCGAGCCCCACGTCAGGCTCCGTGCTGACAGTTCAGAGCCTGCTCGGGATCCTCTCTCTCCCTCTCTCTCTCTGCCCCTCCCCTGCTCATGTTCTCTCGCTCTCTCTCGAGATAAATAAACTGTTCGAAATGCTACAATGTATAACCTTGTGAACTCGTTATTACCTACATGCATGAATAAATCTGTAGAATAAATTTCTAAAACTAGCTTTAACTCATCAAAAATTTAGATATACATAATTTTGAAGGATATTTACAAGTAACCTTTCGTGAAGCTGTACCAACTTATTTTTCCACCAGTCATCTATGAGAGTCCCTGTCTTCTCACACTCTTACCAACACAGCGGGTTGTGAATCTTATCATTGCCAACCTATTACATGAAAAATGAGTGTTGATATAAACTTAATTTCAGTTTCTCTTATTATTAAGAGAATCTTTTAATATCTAGCTATCTTTTAATATCTTAAACATTTGTATTCCCTTTTCTATAGACTTTCTATTTGTGTATTTTTTGTTGGGTTCTTGGTCTTTTACTGATTTGTGAGAGCTTTTCATACAGAATTAGCTCTCTCTATTAAATGAGTTGCAAATACCTCCCCTTTTTATAATTGTCTTTTGACTTTGCTCATGATAGGTTTTACACTGCAGAAAAGCATTTCTTTTATCCACTCTCTAAAACATCTCACTTAGATGGGAAGAGCTCCTTAAACAAGCCAAGCTTTACTAGACAGGTAGGAAAGAAATATGAACTTGGGAGAACTTTACTTTTGAAGATTTTTCTCTCTTGTTGTACCCCATCTTTAATTACCCCCTGATAATGATATTGTCAGAGAACTCACCCTACTGAATAAAATTAAAATGACTAACCATGATTTCCAGCAGTAACGAAGTGCAAAGGAAGCCAAGTTTCCTGCCCACTGGCTTACCAGCTAAATCAGAAAGTCAAGTAATGTTCTGAAATCCCCAGAGAATGCTGCTGACACATCAGCTTTCATTCTTTCTGAAGCTACTTCCTGCACACAATTGAGTTATAAAAGTCCTTCCTAAGTAGTTATTCGATGAATGGGATTGGGCTGAAGGAGAATGGGTCTGTGGATAGATTAGATGGATGGGAAAAGGAAATAAAGAAACGGAGTACATGAATAACAGGACACCGCACTGTAAGTTAGGGGCATTTCATAACAGAAATGAAATTGCTTCTGCCACAAGCAGGCAAACAGATTTCCCCAAACAAGGGAGGGTAGAGCACTCTTCATAAGTCCAAACATCAGTCAGAGTGGGGAATTTCAAGGACGCCAGAGATTGTGACAATATGTGGGGTGGGGATGCCCCTTTGCAAGGTGTAGGAAGGAATGTAAGCAGTGTTGCTTTAACGTCACCGAGAAAATGTGCTGAGACAGCTTTGGAGAACATTGTGGTTCCTTCTGCATTTCTCAGCCTGATTCATAGCAGTTATTGAAAACCCCCAACCTTCAGCCTCCGCTGGTCAGCATCTGACTCTGCCTTGCTGGAGATTTCCCAACCCTCTGATGAGTGAGTAGCTAAAACTCTGGAATTACACTACTGCCCCATCTTCCCAGGCCTCCCCTTCCTCCCCAACCCAAAGCACTGTACTGTGCAGCTCCTTATAGGATGGCCTATCCTATAAGGCCTGGGCTTCTGCCTGGCTTCCTGACTAGCACTGCAGTGCCTGCTCTCATTGGAGCATTGCCCTGAACTTTGGCCTCCTTGGCAAGGGCATTGACAGCCCAACTGGGCCTCAGCCATCATCCTGTCCCTCCCAGCAAACAGCCAGAGTCCTGTTTCAACCCAGATGGCCCTCCCCCAAGACCCCCTCTTCCTGACCATCAATTAAATTCGTGTTTCTGTCATCCATTGCTCAGTTTTGCCCCTACTGTGCTCCCCATAGATGGGACACCATGGACATTTGTACCAGGTAGATCAAGCCCAGGTTTGCCACACACAAATACCATCTCAGCCTGCTTTAAACAACAAGCACATTTATTCACTTATGTAACAGGAAGTCAAGGGCTGGGAAGATTCCAGGCTTGGTTAATCCCATGGCTCAAGGTATCATTAAGGACCTAGAGTCGCTCATCTTTCTACTCTACCATCTCCACCATGTTGCCTACTCCTTTCATAAGATGGATAAGCAGCTCTAAGCAATCCGTGGTAGGTTTGTGTTGGCTCCTGAGATCCACTTGCTAAATTGGCCAGCCACTTGTGGAGCTATTGGTCGCCTGAAATCAGCCATTATGAGAGGATTTACACCACAGAAATGAAAATGAGCAAACATTACAAATTAGGGCTTTTTCGGTTTTGGAGAGCCGGTTAACTCTGCATCACATCCTCATGCAGTAGTATCTAGAGATAGAAAGAGTCTATTTCTTGATTGCATCATTTTCGAGCAGAGTACCTTCTGGAAGCCTCACAGAAGATCCCCCACCCCTGCCACCTTTGCCCAATTGTGTCATATGCCCATGTTTCAACCAAAGGTTGGCAAATAGATAAGGTTATGATGACTCCTCTGAAGCATATTGGGGCACCTGATACCTGAAAATCAGTATTTTCTTAGCTAGAAATAAGATGGAAGATGGCCTTTGGGAGGGCAGTCAGCAGGGCTTGCTTCTCTCTCTCTCTGTCTCTCTCTCTCTCTCTCTCTCTCTCTCACACACACACACACACACATACATACACACACACACGTGCACGCACGCACATACACACATCATCCATCCAGCTGATTGAGAGCTTATCTCTCGGCTTTGGCCCATCGTGGAGGTTCTAGCAGGTTTATAGGGCATGTGGCATATAACAGCCTGAGATGTGCATAGAACTACCTCACTAGAAGAGGAAAAAACAACAGCAACCACTGAGAGTCAACTTTTCATAGGTTTTAGGCCTACAGTTTACCCAAGTGGTTCCAAAAACCCTGGCTTTGTTCAAGCACTATTAAATGAATAGAAATTGTCCTGTTTCCACTCAATAATGCTTTTTCTGTAAGGAAATTCATATGCAAAGAGATTAGATACTAATCAGGATTACATTAATTTTTATGTTTTGACATGAATTTGAATGGAGTTAAATCTTGTTAAGCAGTTCACTCAAAATTAACTTTTCTCAATTCAGGCTTAACCTAATCCTGGTTTTCTCTCTGACTTGAGTAGACAGACTATAAGTTTGAACTCACCCAAATCTTTTTTTGGACTCAGTCCTTCCAAAAGCTTGTCTAAGTTTGCAAAACTTTCACTGATATTGTGAAGTATCAGACTCCACGCTGTCTGCCTTCACTGTGGCTTTCATGGCCCCTAGGAAGGGATCTCAAGCCTGGTGTCTATTAATTTTAAGAAAGTGTCTAGAGGAACCTGGGTGTCTCAGTTGGTTAAGCATCTGACTCTTGATTTCAGCTCAGGTCATGATCTCACTGTCTTGGGATCAAGCCGTAAGTCAGGCTCCGTACTGGGTGTGGAGCCTGCTTAAGATTCTCTCTCCCTCTCCCTTTGCACCTTCCCACCCCTTCTCTTAAAAAAAAAAAAAAAAAATGTTGGGGCGCCTGGGTGGCGCAGCCGGTGAAGCGTCCGACTTCAGCCAGGTCACGATCTCGCGGTCCGTGAGTTCGAGCCCCACGTCGGGCTCTGGGCTGACGGCTCAGAGCCTGGAGCCTGCTTCCGATTCTGTGTCTCCCTCTCTCTCTGCCCCTCCCCCGCTCATGCTCTGTCTCTCTCTGTCTCAAAAATAAATAAACGTTGGGGCGCCTGGGTGGCGCAGTCGGTTGAGCGTCCGACTTCAGCCAGGTCACGATCTCGCGGTCCGTGAGTTGGAGCCCCGCGTCAGGCTCTGGGCTGATGGCTCAGAGCCTGGAGCCTGCTTCCGATTCTGTGTCTCCCTCTCTCTCTGCCCCTCCCCCGTTCATGCTCTGTCTCTCTCTGTCCCAAAAATAAACGTTGAAAAAAAAAATTAAAAAAAAAAAATAAATAAATAAATAAACGTTAAAAAAAATTAAAAAAAAAAATGTCTAGCTTGCCCTTCTCTGCATCCCATCCAACTTCTTGTGCCTTTTTCCTTACATTAATGAAAATAGAAATTGAAAACTTCTGACCACATATGCCTATGTTTTTTATAAAGAGTTAGGCTTAAATATATTAAACATTTATACAAGCCTCTGGAGAGTATAAAAAGAAGCACAGAGCTCAGCCCTTAACTTCAAAGAGCTGACAATCTGGTTGGAGAGGCTTATATAAGAAGCAAATGAGCACTATAGAAAAGCTATAGACATTTAGAAAAAGGAGAAGGAAATCACTCTGAATAAGTGATTAGAAATTTTGTTTTCTTTATTAATGTTTTCCACTATTTGATTATGTAATTTCCAAATGTAATGAAAAGTTAAAAGGATAGTACAATGAATACCGTATCTCCATCAGTTAGATATAACAGTGGTTAATATTCTGCCATATTGTCTAGCTATCTAAATATTTAGCTTTACATTTTAAAGGAAGTTGCAGCCATTATAACACTTCACCCTTACTTCAGCATGCTCCTCTTTAAAAAGGACATGCAGCTAAAAAGTACAATACCTTTATCACATCTAGGAATATTGACAATAATTTTCTAATATCATCTAAAATCCAATCAACATTAAAATTTTCCCAATTCTTCCCCCTAAAGTATGATAGCTGGTTTTTGCAAACCAAGTTCATACATTACATTTGGTAGTTAGGTCTCCTTAACTTATTTTAATCTGGAAGATTTTTTTTCTAGTTTTTAAAAAGATGACTTCTGAAGACACCAGACCAACTGCCTTCTAAATGGTGCCAAATCCTGGATGTGTCTGATTGTTATCTCAAGGTATTGTTTAACTTGTTTTTCTAGACTTGTTGTTAAAATAAAGACCTGATTCAATTTGGGCAGAATCAAAGTCCTGACCAGAGCAGATGGCAACTCAAAGGGTTTAACTGAAGGGAGTTCAGTGAAGGAACTATTTACAGCTGAGTGGGCAGGCATAGGGAACAGCAGGGGGGGTGAAATGCGTGGGGACTACCACCCTGGGCCTGGAACAGCAGCAGAAGGAGTGGAGCTGCCGAAGCATGGCTGGATCTGGAGCTTTGGAAGAGGGACCCCCAAGAGGAGCCACTAAAACTGCACCCGTGCAGGGAGTGAGATGGTACAGAACAAATACCCCCAATCAATCTCTGTCCTCCTTCAAATTTCTCCCAAAGCCTCCCCATTGGCCAAATCTAATTAAAAGACAAAATGGGAGGGAGACTGGCTGATACATTTTGCAGAGAGGCGTGTCCAGGAACACAGAGCAGGATGAAGAAAGGCATCAAGTGGACTTAGAAGGGCAAATGGAGAATAACCAACATACAGCTTAAACATTTTTGCCTAGGTTGTGTAGTGAATTTCAGATGGTGTCACATCAGGAGAAAGAATGTGTTAGGTTATCTCACCATTAGCAAAGCTTATAAGTTTCACCACTTGGTTAAAGTGTTAACAGCCATATCTCACCACTGAGATGTAAAGGGGCGTTCTCACTTACAAATAAGCAAGTAATCCAAGAGCCTACCCTTGTCACCATGGGAATGTTTTTTTACCCCTACAACTTTTCTCCTAACCATCTTAACATCCATTGAGGATTATGATCTGAACCAGTTATTTCAATGGAGGTTGCAAAGTGTTGATTTTTCTTTTTTTTTCTTTTTCCTTTTTTTTTTTTTTTAAATCTAAATCCAAGTTAGTTAACATGTAGTGTAATCATGGTTTCAGGAGAATTTAGTGATTCATCACTTACATATAACACCCAGTGCTCATCCCAACAAGTGCCCTCCTTAATGCCCATCACTCATTTAGCCCGTCCCCCCACCCAATACCCCTCCAGCAACCCTCAGTTTGTTCTCTGTAATAAGATAAAAACAGAGAGGGAGGCAAACCACGAAAATGTTGATTTTTCTAATTCTTTCATTGCATATTTGGTTGAACCAGGTGAAATTTTGTAGATTAAAAGTAGTTGAATATCAACAATTTCATAGAGTTCAAATTAAAACATTTATTATCTAGTGTTTTGTGGGGAGAAAGTCTTTCCCTCCTCAACCACGGAACAACTACAGTCCTTCCTAAAAAGACAAGGTAAATGTGTAGTTCACCTTTTCTTTTTAATGCCCACATTGGCTCAGATTTAACCAGTGGGTGCTCCTTCAAGTTGACTCCTCAGTAGGAGTCTTGGAGGATGTCCTTTCTTTCTGAAACTTTGGGAAGCCCTAGGCTCACCCAGGCTAAGTTATGTTTCTCTGCCCCAGATCTTCTCCAAAGAGCCTTGGTTCAATTTAGTGGAAAATTATATGTGTGCAACATCTGTGTACTAGATGTGCTCATTGCTACTGAGCTATTATTGCTTCCAAGCTTTTTCAGTGGACACAGCCCCTATATAATATACACACATGCATCTATATCTTTAATCAGAAGCTCATATTAACATGTATTAACTAGTCAGGAATAGTTATGAGGAGCAAAGATTTGAACTGTTTTTGGGAGGCATATATTATATCTACTTTAAAAAATAATTTTTTTGTAATATAATCACATTCCCAAAGATAAACGAAACTTTTAAAATCAGAAAGGGAATACACTTATTTAATTTTGATAAATTAACTTGATATTTTCTCAAAATAAAAAATTAATTGTCAAAGGATTCTTCCAAAGTCAAGAAAAAAATTTAGGGAAAACTTTGAAATTATAATCATTTAAAACATATAATTTTTTAAAGAGAGAGAGAATGAAGGAAACCATTCTCTTAACTATAGAGAACAAACTGATGGTTACCAGAGGGGGATGTGCTAGATGGGTGGGCAGGGGATGGGCAGGGGATGTGCTAGATGGGTGATAGGCATTAAGGAGGGCACTGGTTGGGATGAACACTGGGTGTTATATGTAAGCGATGAATCACTAAATTCTATTCCTGAAATCATATTGCACTATATGCTAGCTAACTGGGATTTAAAATTGTTATAAAGGTTGAAAAAAATTTAAAAGAACAGAAATTATTGTACCAGAGCCCATTGCACATAGCAAAGACAAACATTGTTTCATTAAACTATTGTTTTCTGAAAATAAATAAATAAATAAATAAGCAAACAAACATTAAAAAAGGAAAGAAAAAAAAAACACCAAGACAAAACAAAACAGGCATTATGGGCCCAGAATGTCGACTGTTGTCAGGGTATATATGTGTCCCATCCTTGCTGTTTTTAAAGTTTTTGAGTATAGCTGCCACACAATGTTGTATTAGTTTCAGGTGTACAACATAACGATTGGACCATCCAAACCCCTAGTCCTAGGCAACCACTGATCTCATATTTCTATGAATTTGCCTATTATTTCAAATAAATGGAAACACACAAAACAAAAAGGAAGACAATAAATTTACCAATAACCTCACCCTTTTAAATATTTTTTTATTTAAACCATTTGAAATATTGTCATATGAGTCCTTGGTGGTTAGGACTTTAACAGAGAGATAAAGATGAGGGGAATTCCAAAGAGGAGAGCACAGGTCCTAAAGTATGTGTAAGACTTGAAACAGAAAGTTTATATAGGAGAATTACTCATCTTTAGGCCTCTGCTCACACCATACTTTCTGGGTACATAACCTTTCCCCTCTCCCTGCCTGTCAAAATTATATTCATCTCTCAAAACACAGCTCACTAGCTTTCTGTGATTCCCCAACCAGGTAGAGCCCCGTCAGGTACAGTGCATCTCTGTGAACATGAGGTATTTGTGGACCTCTGTTATCTGCCTACCTAGTTTGCAAGCTTCTTGAAATCAGGAACTGTACCCCGTTATCTTTGTATTCTCAAAGTTCTTTGCTTAGTTGCTCATAAAAAAAGAGGCTTTCAGTAAACATTTGCTACATTGAATTGAGTTGTGGAACCTCCAAAAATGAGCCTAACAAGTTTGCACTATGTTGTGCAGACCTCCTGTAACTGTTCTTTTCCCAGCTGGGAGAAAATAGCCCCCTCGCATGACCATCTTCCAACCCTAGTTATTTACTTTTGAAACCTAGGGCTGAAGTTATTTCTAATTGTGAAAATAAACTCGAAGTTACTTATCACAGCCTTTTCAGTTGCCTAGTAATGCTTCAGTTTACTTCAAATTTACAAATAATAATTTTAAACATCTCTAAATAGAATATATTAGCTTTTAAACAGACATAAAGTGCTCCACATTTTACATGTAAGAATGTTACTAGATTGAGAGGTATAAAAGACGCTGTGATGCTTCACAAAGAAAGGGTGTGAATTGCCTTGTCAGTCGGCTATAAAGTAAAAGATATGCTGCTGATATTGTTTAAATTCGCTGTGATAGAGGTAGATGGATACATTATTAGAAGAGACGTGGAGGTCCCTCTCAGCTCTATGGTTTTAATTGAGCCATATAAACTTACACAGTCTCACCTGTCTCATGACTAAACTAAATTGATTTGAGTCTAAACTTCCCTGCTGGCAAATAGTAATTTCAGTAATACTTGACAACAGAGAAAGCTGGCCTGCATTTTCTTATCGATAAGATGAGAAAGTTGAATTGATTAATCTCTATGATTATGAAGCACTATAACAAAATAAATCTTTTGGGAATCTGTTATGAGTTCAGGTACATGCTTTCTATGATATTGACTGGGAATAATTCTTTTGGCTCCTAAATCTTCCTAATAGCTGATAGATTTTTAAAAGAACAAATTTAGCTCTATTGAGTACTGTTGGTTTTCTAACAGAAGTATTATAGTTGAGAAAAAGGAAAAGGGACAGATAGATACATTGAAATACCACTGGACATAGATTCGAATCCCAACTCTGCTACTTACAAGCTCTGTAACCTTGGACAATTTTCATACCCTCAGTATTGGCATCTAAAATTAAATAACAACTACCATCTCATATTCATTAGGATGGCTACTATCACAAAAACAGAAAATAACAAGTGTTGGTAAAGACACTGAAAACTGGAATCCTTGTGCAGTGTTGGTGGGAATGTAAAATTGTTCAACCACTGTGGAAAACACTATAGCAACTCCTCAAAAATTTAAAAATAAAATTACCATATGACCGAACAATTCAATTTCTGAGTATATCCTGAAAAGAACTGAAAATAGATCTCTAAGAGGTATGTGTATATACATACATGTTTATAGCAGCATTATTTATAATAACTAAAACATAGAGGCAACCCAAGTGTCTATTGATGGATAAATGAATTATAAGCAAAACGTAGTATATACATGTAATAGAATATTATCCGTCCTCAAAAAGGAGGGAAATTCTGACGCATATTACATCATGGATGAGCCTTGAGAACATTGTGCTAAAGCCAGTCACAAGAAGACAAATACCATATGATTCCACTTACATGAGATACTTAATAATAGAGACAAAAATTAGAATGGTGGTTGCCAGGAGCTGGGAGATGGGGTAACGAGGAGTTATTGTTTAAATGATATAGAGTTTCAATTTTGTAAGATGAAACAATTTACCATTTTGGAGATGGATGGTGGCAATTGTTGCAAAATATGAATGTATCTGATACCACTGAACTATACCCTTAAGAAATGGCTATAATAGTAAATTTTATATTGTGTGTATTACACCACATTTTTTTTAAATTTTTTTTAACGTTTATTTATTTTTGAGACAGAGAGAGACAGAGCATGAATGGGGGAGGGGCAGAGAGAGAGGGAGACACAGAATCGGAAGCAGGCTCCAGGCTCTGAGCCATCAGCCCAGAGCCCGACGCGGGGCTCAAACCCACTGACCGCGGGATCATGACCTGAGCTGAAGTTGGACGCTCAACCGACCGAGCCACCCAGGCGCCCCTACACCACAGTTTTAAAATTGGAAACAAATTAGATAACAATTTCTCTCTTGTGGTATTATTATAAGGGTCAAATTAGATAACACAGATAAAAACCCCTGCATACCCCTGGCACACTGCGGATAAACAAATGTTTATTGATATGCCCTATAGTATAGTTTTGGTAGAAAGAGGTGGTTAGTTTTTCTGTCTCAAGGTTGCTTTGGCTATTCAGAGTCTTTTGTAGGTCTGTGCAAAATTAGGATTGTTTGTTCTAACTTCGTGAAAAATGCTTTTGGTATTTTGATAGGAATTACATTAAATGTGTAGACTGCTTTGGGTAGTATAGATGTTTCAACATTTGTTCTTCCAATCCATGAGTATGGAATGTTTTTCCATTTCTTTGTGTCATCTTTAATTTTTTTCATCAGTATTTTATAGTTTTCAGATTACAGATCTTTCACCTCTTTGGCTAGGTTTATTCCTAGGTGTCTTACGGTTTTTGGTACAATTGTAAATGCGATTATTCTTTGGTTTCTCTTTCTGCTGCTTCACTATTGGTGTATAGGAATGCAACAGATTTCTGTATGTTGATTTTATATCCTGTGACTTTACTGAATTCATATATCAGTTGTAGTGATTTCTTGGGAGTCTTTTAGGTTTTCTATATAGAGTATCATGTAGTCTGCAAACAGTGAAAGTTTGACTTCTTCCTTGCTGATCTGGATGCCTCTTATTTCTCTTTTTGTCTGATTGCTATGGTTAGGACTTCCAGTATTATGTTAAATAACAGTGGTGAGAGTGGACATCCCTGTCTTCTTCCTGACCATATAGAAAAAGCTCTCAGTTTTTCCCATTGAGGATGATATTAGCTATGGGTTTTCGTATATAGCCTTTATAATGTTGAGGTATGTTCCCTCTAATCCTACTTTGTTGAGGGTTTTTGTCATGAATGGATATTGTACTTTGTCAAATGCTTTTCTGCATCTGTTGAAAGAATTGTGTTCTTATCCTTTCTTTTATTTTTTTATTTTTTTAATTTTTTATTTTTTAAAATTTACATCCAAATTAGTTAGCATATAGTGCAACAATGATTTCAGGAGTAGATTCCTTAGTGCCCCTTACCCATTTAGCCCATCCCCCCTTCCACAACCCCTCCAGCAACCCTCAGTTTGTTCTCCATATTTATGAGTCTCTTCTGTTTTGTTCCCCTCCCTGTTTTTATATTATTTTTGTTTCCCTTCCCTTATGTTCATCTGCTTTGTCTCTTAAAGTCCTCATATGAGTGAAGTCGTATGATTTTTGTCTTTCTCTAATTTCACTTAACATAATACCCTCCAGTTCCATCCACGTAGTTACAAGTGGCAAGATTTCATTCTTTTTGATTGCCAAGTAATACTCCATTGTATATATATATATATACCACATCTTCTTTATCAATTCATCCATTGATGGACATTTGGGCTCTTTCCATACTCTGGCTATTGCTGATAGTGCTGCTATAAACATGGGGTGCATGTGTCCCTTCAAAACAGCACACCTGTATCCCGTAGATAGATGCCTAGTAGTGCAATTGCTGGGTTGTAGGGTAGTTCCATTTTAAGTTTTTTGAGGAACCTCCATACTGTTTTCCAGAGTGGCTGCACCAGCTTGCATTCCCACCAACAATGCAATAGAGATCCTCTTTCTCTGCATCCTCACCAACATCTGTTGTTGCCTGAGTTGTTCATTTTAGCCATTCTGACAGGTGTAAGGTGGTATCTCATTGTGGTTTTGATTTGTATTTCCCTGATGATGAGTGATGTGGAGCATTTTTTCATGTGTCAGTTGGCCATCTGGATGTCTTCCTTGGAGAAGTGTCTATTCATGTCTCTTGCCCATTTCTTCACTGGATTATTTGTTTTTTGGGTGTTGAGTTTGATAAATTCTTTATAGGTTTTGGATACTAGCCGCTTATCTGATATGTCATTTGCAAATATCTTCTCCCATTCTGTCAGTTGCCTTTTAGTTTTGCTGATTGTTTCCTTTGCTGTGCAGAAGCTTTTTATTTTGATGAGGTTGCAGTAGCTCATTTTTGCTTTTGTTTCCCTTGCCTCCAGAGACGTATTGAGTAAGAAGTTGCTGCGGCCAAGATCAAAGAGGTTTTTGCCTGCTTTCTTCTCAAGGATTTTGATGGCTTCCTGTGTTACAGTGAGGTCTTTCATCCATTTTGAATGTATTTTTGTGTATGGTGTAAGAAAGTGGTCCAGGTTCATTCTTCTGCAGGTCGCTGTCCAGTTTTCCCAGCACCATTTGCTGAAGAGACTGTCTTTATTCCATTGGATATTCTTTCCTGCTTTGTCAAAGATTAGTTGGCCATACATTTGTGGGTCCATTTCTGGGTTTTCTGTTCTGTTCCATTGACCTGAGTGTCTGTTTTTGTGCCAGTACCATACTGTTTTGATGATTACAGCTTTGTAGTATAGCTTGAAGTCTGGGATTGTGATGCCTCCTGCTTTGGTTTTCTTCTTCAAGATTGCTTTGGCTATTCGGGGTCTTTTCTAGTTCCATACAAATTTTAGGATTATTTGTTCTAGCTCTGTGAAGAATGCTGGTGTTACTTTAATAAGGATTGCACTGAATATGTAGATTGCTTTCAGTAGTATTATTCTTTCTTTTATTAATGTGGGTGTGTCACATTGGTTGATTTGCAGAGATATTACTCAGCCATGAAAAAGAATGAAATCTTACCATTTGCAACAACATGCATGGAGCTAGAGAATATTATGCTAAGCCAAGTAAGTCAGTCAGAGGAATACAAATACCATATGATTTCACTCATATGTGGAATTTAAAAAGCAAAATAATGATCAAAGGGGGAAAAAAGAGAGGGGAAAATCAAGAAACAGACTCAACTATAGAGAACAAACTGTTGGTTATCAGAGGGGAGAGTTGGGGGGAGGGGTGAGATAGGTGATGGGGATTAAGGAGTGCACTTGTGATGAGCACCAAGTGAGGCATGGAAGCGTTAAATCACTAAGTTCCACACCTGAAACTAACATTACACTGCATGTTAGCTGATGGGAATTTAAATCAAAACTTAAAAAAATAAAAAAATAATAAAGAAAATGAAAAATGAGAGGTGATTGGAATTCCCTGGTCGGACTGCACACTGTGCTACTCCAGATTCTTGGTTGTCAGTGTCAGAAATCTACTCTGGCTAATTTAAGCAAAAGCAAAAGCAAAAAAATTACCAGAAGGATATGGGAGATTTCACAAAATCAAAGGGAAGGCTGGAGAACAGGCCCAGCAGAGGACAAAAAGCAAGACTATTTCAGGGTCTCTACAGCAGGCATATTGCAATAGTCTAGACAAAGTGTTGCCACTGGAATAAGTGACTTTCCACTGTTTCCAATCTGTTTGTACACTAATCAAAACTCAGTTTGAGGAGGAACACCCATGTTCACTCAGATCTTACACCTGCCCCTTGACCAAGGGTGATCAGGGTATCTTAGCTAACAGTTCCCACCAGAATGCTACTAGTAAGAGATAAGTCATTCCCCAAAAGAAAAATATTAATGTCATTGCCAAAAGATAGTGAATAGATTCAGTACTGACAAAATTAAAAAGTAAAAAATAAACATTTCTACCAATCACTGACATTTTTGCACTTGGGTAAGGTGGGAGGTGTTTGGTATAGGAAAGTACTACACGGAAGAGCTTCTAGAACTCCCCCAAAGACCTAGCTGCTGGAGGCACAAAATTTCCATCAGAGAACTGGATGTCCAGCCAACCTTACCTCCTAGTCTGTACAGTTCTTCCCAGAATTAACATTGTATACTAGTTGTGCTGCTGTGTAGACCCTCTCTCTTCTTCATCAAACCCTGTGACACAAGCCTTATCTCCTTCTCCTGATACCATTTGTCATTAAACCTTGTACCTTGTTGGAGCCTTAAACTGAAGTCTTTGCCTATAAGGAATTTCTGGCTACCAACCTCAGTCTTCTAGATCTCTATACTTAACACTTTCCCTTTGCTATTGTAGTTTAGCTTAATTGGGGTGGTATCTATGTTACTTACTTACCTCTCTATGCCTCAGTTTTCTTCTGTGTAAAATAAAACCTTTTGAAAGGAGATCAGGGGAGAAGAAGACCAAGGAGTACGAACGCTGATGCTGAAAATTCTATTTAAGGAGATTAAAGCCCTTTGGAGTAAGTGATTTATGCTTCCAGTAAGAAACATTAGTAGATTTTCACACTACAGTTTACTACTGAATTTAATGTAGTCTAACACAGTGCATTCAAGAGCTTCTTATAAAACAAAAATTGTCCCCCAGTAACCTCATCATAAAGACCACAGCATGGACAGTACCATAAAGCAGTGAAGAACCAACAAATATCCAAGGATCTGGTTTCTAGTTCATCTTTGCCACAAATAAGCTAGGTTGCCATGAAATATTTTCTTACCTCTCTGAGCTTGCATTTCTTCCCTTTAAAATTAGAGGGTTGAACCAGATCTGGCCTCTAGACCTCTCCTTGCTTTTATATTCTATGATTTCAAACAAGATATAGCCAGACCCTCAATAAAAGCTACAAAGGAAATCTAGAGCAAAGGGAGGGAACAGAGAGTGACCAGGATTCTATTTGAGATGCCATAGTCAGGAAAGACATCTCTGGGGAGGTGCCATTTCCAGAGACTAAAGGAAATGAGAGTGTCCACATGTGGATATCTGGGGTGAGAGGGGTCTAGGCAAGACCTTTATTTTTTAGTGATGGTGCACAGTGTTGTGTACAGTGTGATGGGAACTCTCATTTCCTCTCACATGTCCCATCCTGTAGGGAAATGGGTTCTACTTATATAAATGGGTTAGAAAAAAGCTTAGGGTGGAAAGCGGCCACCACCAGGAGAAAATGTCTGAGGTTTGCTAGTGAGATATTGTGGTGGGATCACGAGTAACTTGTTATATCACCTTCAGGAAATTACCTTCCATCTGATGCCAGTGTACCTTGATCAAGAACACCACTTGTCCCCCAGACCCTTTTTTCTTGTACACACAATTTAATGATTACTATCTGATTGTTTTCTTCATGTTCACCACGTGTGTAAGATCTTATTTTCACATTCACCACGTGTGTAAGATCTTGAGCGCTCAATAAATACAGAGACGAAACCCCTGTTCGGGGCTCTTGTCTCCTCCCAAATATTGGCCTCTCGTATTCAATTCTGTGTCTGCTCTCTTGCTGGACAAGAGAGAACTCCATACTCATAGTCTGCAACACCATCCCTGTTGAGAGTAGATCATTCCAGCCAGGACAGGTCCCAAGGAAGCTGGATGGGGCACAACAGGGGCTGGGGGCCCAGGACAAAGAGTGCAATCTGGAATTCATGCCTCAGAAGATGGTAATGGTCAAATCCAGGAGAGCAAATCCAGAACAGCTCATTAATTTGAAGGGACTGTTGAAGAACGGAACTCTGGGGCCTAAATGAGTAGGGAAAGAGAGAGGCTAAAGTCCAAAGTCAAGTTGTGAAACAGAAATTGTCCTAGAATGATATTTTTCAAACTGAAAGTAATAACCTGTGACCCAATGGGTTATGATGAGCTTATTTTAAAAATTAAATTAGAAGAGAATTGACTTGGGGTACTTGGGTGCCTCAGTCAGTTAAGCATCCGACTTTAGCTCAGGTCATGATCTTACCATTTATGAGTTCGAGCCCCACATGGCACTCTGTGTTGACAGCCCAGAGCCTGGAGCCTGCTTCAGATTCTGTGTCTCCCTCTCTCTCTCTGCCCCTCCCCAATTTGCACTCTGTCTGTCTCTCAAAAATAAATAAACATTAAATTTTTTTAATAAAAAAAAGAACAGAATGCACTTAACAGAGCACATCACACAGAGGAAGGGCAAGTGATTGTTCTGTGAAACATTTGTTTCAGTTATATAACTCACTGTATTGAGTCACTTGGTAAAATTTACTTCTTACTATGTGTCACGGTCAAAAAAATTTGAAAGCCAGTGGCCTAGAAAAATTCCAGATACGGAGTACAGACACCAGTGGCAATTCTCCATTCAAAGATTTATGTGAGTAGACCAAGTTAATTTGAAGAGACCAAAGCAGAACATAGAAACACTGTTGATGGGAGTATAAATGAAACATTTTGCCAATATATCCCAATATTCTCTTTTTAAGATTTTATTTTTAAGTAATGTCTACACTCAATGTGGGGCTTGAACCTACAACCCTGAGATCAAGAGTCGCACACTCCATTGACTGAGCCAGCCAGGCGCCCTTATCCCAACATCCTTAAAAAGAATAAATACTCCTATTTCCGCAAATCTATCTTGAAGTGATAACCCAAAAGATAGAGTTTTATGCAGTGAGACTTTCATCACAACATTATTTATAAAAGTGGAAAATTGGAAACACCTAAATGTTCAACTTCAGGTTGGATAAATTATTGTATACACTGCATCAGCCCTCTGAAATTTTGCTAGCAGGAACGGGAATCATTTAAAAGGAAAAACAAAACAGAGGCACCTCAGTGGCTCAGTAGGTTAAGCATCGATTCTTGGTTTTGGCTTAGGTCATGATCTCACAGTTTGTGAGTTCAGGCCCTGCATCAGGCTCCACACAGACAATTCAGAGCCTACTTGGGATTCTCTCTCTCTCTCTGTCTCTCTCTCTCTCTGCCCCTTCCCCACTAGAGCTACAGCTCACATGTGCTCTCTATCTCTGTCTCAAAATAAATAAATAAACATTAAAAAGAAAGAAAAACAAAACCAAAAATACAAATGACTACATTATTACTGCACCCAGTGCTCCGTGATTACTACAGGTTCACTTTCCCATCCATTGGCTTCCTCACTCCTTGGTCATCTGCTTCCTGACCTCCTTGCAGGTTTAGGACAGGGCGTCTTGACCTCCGCTTATCATCTAACATGTTAATTTGGGAAGTCTCATTTTTGGACTTTCTGCTCATCTGAGACCTCTGTCTCTTAAAGTCACCAATTCTAGAATCCCTTTATTGGTACCCTGTCCTCACCATGTCCTGTCTCCTCTCTTCTCCATAAGGGACATATCTTCCACTGGACCCACCTCTCACTACGCCCTTACCCATTAGAAAAGAAGGTCAGGAAAATGTGATACATCCATATAATGGGACATTGTTCAGCCACTAAAATTTATTTTCCTGAATAATTTGAATGATGTGAGAAAATGTTTACTATGTCATTGTGTTTGGATCAAATGCAAAGACCTAGGCCTAAAGGGAAACCAAGGGTCTAAGGAGAAGTGATTTGGGTCTTACCAGGCTCTCTTTACTGTTAAGCAATGTATGAAAGCAAAGAGGGAGTTGATACTTTCTTAGCATAATAAAATCAGTTTTATCAGTTCATAAGAATATGGCCAGAGTTGTATAAATAAGATGGAGAATAGATCTGGGAGGTATGAAAGGAAATTTATCCTCTGGATGTAGAACTTGTTTCAGACATACCAGGAGGCAAAAAGCAGAATCCAGAAGGTGCTCTCCCACCTTCTCCAGCAAGATGCCACCCCCTACCTACCCTCACCCTTTGTTACCACCACCATCACCGACAAAAAGTACAGCTTTATCCCTAAAATTTTGGGTAAAAACTGTTTTTAAAAACGAAAAGAGAGAAAACTCAAATGCCCTCCAGGGCTCGAAAATAACAAATGAATGAAACTGACCAAGGTAAGACAAATGGGCGCCGGGGGGCGGTGGGGGGGGGTGGGCAGGGACAGGGACAGGGACAGATGAAACAGGTATGCCCTACCCTGCTGGGAGGGGCAGCTGCTTCTCAGCTCCCTCCACTGTTGCCCTGCAAGAATGTGAGCCCAGTGTTGTCAGATCTTGATTCTTTTTCAAGAGATGCTGGAAGTCTAGGTTTTTATATAAAGAAACACTTTAAAACAATGTGCATGCCCAGCAAAACATGTCTGAAGGCCTAACATGCTCACACTACACCAAAATGTGAATAGCTGCTGTCTTTGGGTTATGGGATTTGGGGTCATGAGATTTGGGGTCATTTTTATTTTCATTTTTACATTTGACTGCATGTTCCAGAATTTTAACAGATTTTTGTGATCAGAAAAAATTGGTTACTTGTTAAATTTTTAAAAATTAATTACCGAACAGACCATTAAAATGACAAACGCTACAGAAATTTTCTCTGGGTGGATGTTTACATGTGACTAAATTTTTATAATGTTTTCCTTCTTCAGTTTGCAATATATCAGGAATAATTTCAGCCCAAGCACAGCAACATACCAAGCTTCAAGTTTACTGATTGTAGGTTTGTGGTCATTATCTTTAGCTATTGTTTTCAGATCAGGATTTATGAAAACAAATTGTTTGTTCCATACTATCATCATTCCTATTTAGTTAAGTATTTAACCCAGATTCCGTAATATGCAAGTCTGATTCTTGAATAGATGTTGGAGGAAGAGTCCAGGTAATGCTTTCTTCAGAATAATTATAGGATAGTCTGCCACATAGGGTGGTTATGAGTAGTAAATGAGTTAAAATTTGTAAAGCATTTAGATGAGTGTCTGACACAAAGCAAGTGTGAAATGAGTGTTCGCCATCCATCTTTGTGACTATTACTATCATTGTCATTATTACTATCATCATCATTATTCAATAAGCAGCAGTTAAGAATGACCATTTCTTGCGAGGGGGTGAAAGAGATCATGGAGGAAGAAGGGGGTAAAAGGAGATATGGGAAGGGAAGGAAAGAAAAAGAAAAGGCATTTCTAATCTGCTGTTTCTTAACTGGGAAGACAGAACAGGGAATGGGAAGAACGGAAAATACCACAAATCTAGAGAGTCAGGGTAGATGTGGTAGATCCAAGGCCAGGACAGAGCTGGTGACATCCAGTAAAGTCCCACATATCAACTAGACCTCGATTCCTCTGACTGCGGTGACACCCATTATGGATCATGAAATTAATTTAGCATGCGACAGTCCACATTTTTTAATGAAAGAGAATAGAACAGAGCAGAACACGGTAGTGCAAGGAGTGAAGACAAGTATTATTTATTGAAAATTTGTTTTCTGTTTTACATAGATGTATCTGTGTGTAACCGTTGTGACAGTCAAAAACTTTTGAAAGCCTTTTACCAGACCACAGTGGAGCATTAGCTTTTCTCTGCAGTGTACCCCTTCTTCAAAGGGTGGGTGTGGGTGTGAGAGAGAGAGAAAGAGCGTGCACATATACATGTAATTACCTTGAAAGAATTTTCAGAAAAGGAACATCTTGAGAAAAATGAAGAAATCCCCACCTAAACGGAATGCCCTTGACCTGAAGGTATTTATTTCAAGGGCAAACTTTTAAATACTAATAACAAGTACTATTTATTGAGACCTTACTGCATGCCAGGCACCGGATTAAATACTTCACATTTAATCCTTCCAACAACCCTATGAGAAGAAAACAAACACCAACAATATTAAGAAATCCCTGGATCAACAAACATTTCAGAATTACAATCTACAGAGAACAGATGACCCTCCTTCCCAGTCTTCTCTCTCTTTCTCTCTGTCCCAGTTTCATATCTCAGGAAAGGGAAAGAAGAATGACGAAACAGAAGGAAAAAGAGAAGCCACTGAAATAAAACAGATGGAAACAAGGAGAGGAGGAAGGAAGGAGGTGATAAAAGGGAAAAGGAGAGGAATATTGAACACAATTGATATGGTACCGTAGGTCTCTAAGAAATTATCGCTTTGCATGCAAAATCTTCCAAGAAGCTCCGTAAGGGGACTCCACTGTTAGGGAGGGGGTGAGAAGGGAAGAGGGGAGTGGTGTGCCAAAACAAACTCCTGCTCCCTTATTCTACTCAAGGTCAGCCTTGCCTGCACACATTCATCAGATTTGGCATGAAAACCAGCTACAGACGGATGGCTTCTGTGAAAAACCAGTATTCAGGTATTGATATCAGCTTCTTGTGCAGTGGTAGCCTGGAGTCATGCATTTTCCCCTCTCAGGGGAGCCCTCTATATCTATTTGATTTCTGTGATGCATGCCAGCAGGCTTTGGCTCAATGTTAATGACTTTCTTCCTTTTGAATTCCTGCGAGATGTTATTCCTTTTGGTTTCCAGGAGTTGTGTGCCATGGTGATTTCAGCCCAGTAACACTTTTGCTTTGATAAAAAGCAACTATGAGGAAGGCCTGCTGTGTATCCTCTGTCTAATGCTGCTGCCCAACACAACTACTAATATTGGCTTTCAGAGAATGCAAAGGCTAGATTCTATTCCCAGAGCCCTGGTCATGTGCCTTCACTGTCTAATAAACTGAGAACCCTAAACAATGTGCTAGTCACACATAGTTTACCTGGAAAAGACCCCTTCTGGCCAGAGCCAAGTGGACTAACAAGTCTGGGTACACAAAAATATTGCGATTAGTGACCTCACTCTCACTTCTTAACCATTACGTGACAGACCACCAGTTACTAAACAACTCCATTGTTAGATATTCTCCACCAGCATTTTTGCCAATGCTATCACTTCAATATTTTTATTTTTTTTTCATATAATTTATTGTCAAGTTGGTTTCCATACAACACCCAGAGCTCATCCCAACAGGTGCTCTCCTCAATGCCCATCACCCACTTTCCCCTCTCCCCCACCCCCCATCAACCCTCAGTTTGTTCTCAGTATTTAAGAGTCTTTTATGGTTTGCCTCCTTCCCTCTCTGTAACTTTTCCCCCCTTCCCCTCTCCCATGGTCTTCTGTTAAGTTTCTCAGGATCCACATATGAGTGAAACCATATGGTATCTGTCTTTCTCTGCCTGACTTATTCCACTTAGCATAATACTCTCCAGTTCCATCCACGTTGCTACAAATGGCCAGATTTCATTCTTTCTCATCATTTCAATGTTTTTAAACTAGGGTTTTGTTTGTTTGCTGGCCTCCCCATCCCCCAACCCCTACTTGCATGTGCATGCACACACACACACACACACACACACACACACCCTTCCTTCACTGATGTTAACAGGTTAGGGTAGGAAAACATCTGCTTAAACTGATAAGGAGGTCATGAAAATTTCTACTCTACCAAAAAAAAAAACAGATTTAGGGGCCCCTGGGTGGCTCAGTCGGCTAAGCGTCTGACTTCAAGCTCAGGTCATGATCTCACAGTTTCTGAGTTCAAGCCCCACGTCAGGCTCTGTGCTGACAGCTCAGAGCCTGGAGCCTGCTTCGGATTCAGTGTTCCCTCTCTCTCTCTGCCCCTCCCCCGCTCCTGCTCTGTCTCTCTCTCTCTCTCTCTCTTTCTCTGTCTCTCAAAAACAAAATATTAAAAAAAAACAGATTTAAGACAATATTACCTATTAAGCCTAGAAACTCAATTTTTCATCTTCCTGACCCCAAAGAAATCACAAAAAGTATCCCCCTTTGCTTTTGTATCTTCAAACCAGGGCCCAGGTTTTATCTGTGTCAATGGCACTCTAAATATAGGATCTTTTAGTGACTCAGGCCTTGCAGAGGCACCAGAAAACTTCAGGCTGGGGCACCAAACTCTCATTCCTGATCCAGTCTTTGAAAGCACCCATAGCATCTCAAAATATAATGAGGGCAGTAGCAGAAAAAAGTCCTCAAATCAAAATTAATTTTAATCTACTTTGATTAAATGCCTTTTAGCACTTTGTTGAGACAGATGAAGATATTGTTACAAAATCAAAAAGCAAGTGATTCTCTAATCTCATTTCTGTTGCCAAGTGCCAGCTGACCTACTTTTAAGTTGCCCTGTAAAGTGTAGCCTCCACCCACTTCCCCTCCTTCCTGTTCACAGCTCCTCCTGACCTCTGTGTCTCTCTTCTCTTGGTTCTTCTCTGTCTTTCACAGACTCCTCTTTCTCCTACAACTGTTGTCTGTGGGACAGCCTTGAAGTTGGCCTTGACATCCTCTTCTTCCCTTGACCTGATGGTGAGACCCTGCGTCCTCACGGCTTCCACTTGTCCTTTTTGAAGGGAGACACCCAAATCTTTAGCCATGATGTCTCACCAACTCTCCAATCCCCTAAATCCAGGGTAAGCTCTTGTTCCCTTTTGCTGGGATAGTCCCAATTTATGTCTGTCATTCCAGCTTAATTGTTAATAGTGCCTACTTTCACCCTCAGAAGGGTCTCAGACAATATGATTTACTCAATATATTATTTAGTCACCCTACTTAAGATTAAGGATTTCCCTCTAAACATTTACTTGGTCCAACATATCCTTACTCCTTGCTACATATATCCTCATTCTCATTTCTGTTGCCAGTTCTGATGCTCTTCCATTGTTGAGGGCTAGAAGCCTTGGACTTACTGACCTCTCTTTCCTCATCTCATCTTAACGATGAAAAACAATGGCAAGAGCCAAGGCCAGAAGAATGGACACAACCCCTGACTGTGTCACTTACCAGCACTGTGTCCTTGGTTCCCCCCTATCTCTGTGCCTCAATATCATCATTTATAAGACAATGAGAACAGGGTCATTGCAGAAAGCAAATGAATCAGCTTCTGAGGGGACACCCAACACTGTGCTGGCACAACAAATCTGATTGCTTTTTACTCACATGTTCATTCAACACATTTATTGAGCACCTACTCCATGCCAGGCACTGTTCTAGGTCCTGAAAAAGATAGTCAAAAATACGACTTTTGAGAGCTCAAAAGGGCTAACATCCCAGTGGAGAATTAGACAATGAACAGACAAAGAAATCATGTCAGGGGGTGATAAGGGAAAGAAAAGCCAAGCAAAATAAGGGAGTGGGGGAGTGCCAAGGTGGAGGAGAGTGGCTGTTTTCAGAAGGATGGCCAAGAAGCATGTCACTAAGAAAGCAACATTTAGATACAGACCTAAAGGAGGTGAAGGAATTAGCTCTGCAGATACGTAGGAGAAGAACAGACACAGGCAAGTTCCCTAAGGCAGGACCAGGTCTGATGTATTTGAGGAACAACAAGGGTGACAGCTCTGTGGAGTAGAGAGGACATGTGGGTGTGTGGAGTAGAGAGCACGGATGAAGCCTGAGGTAGCAGGAGCCAAACAGTGCAACCCTTATAGATCCCAGTGAGGGGTTCAGCCTGTCCTCTGAGTGATGTGGGAGCTGATGGATGTGTGTGTAAAGGAGTGGCTGTGTTGAGATAAGACTGCAGGAGGCCAGACCAGAAGCAGAGAGAGGTTAGGAAGAGGCTGCAATAATCCACACAAGAGATGATGGGGAACTGGACCAGGGTGGCAGCAGTGAAGGTGATGAGAAGTAGACACATTCCTCTGAAGAGTCTCTCAGTCTTCCCACCACATTTCCACCTTACAGCCACAGCCCCATGCCTGGCCTTTGTCACCTAACACCTGAATTACTGCAATAGCCCCTCACACGTCCTCACTGCACCTCCTATTCCTGTCTCTCCTTCTCTCACTTTTGTCTTATCACTTCCCTGCTCAGGAAAAGCAGCTGTGCCCTAACATCTCTCCAACCAAGTCCAAAGCCCTCCACCAACACTCACAACTTCCACTGGGTTCTGCACATTCAATGTTCTTTCCTACCATAAAACAGTCCCTACCAGTGCTCCACAAATTCAGTAGCAACTCAGACAGTCACTGGCTTGCCAAATGGCTAAGAGATTTGCTATCTGATCTGGCAGTTCAAAATTAATAGGGTGATTCTTTTAGTTGGATCTTGCCACCAGATATCTAGTGCAACAACAGATAGTAACAGCTGACATTGATTCAGTGCTTGCTGAGAACTTTACAAACTGTATCCCCTTTAATTCTCACAACACCTCTATGAGATGGATACTATCATTACCCTCAGTTTTACAGACGAGGAGACCAAGGCACAGAAAGGTTAAATACATTGCCTGACATCACAAAACCAGTTAAATGACAGGAGTGGTGTGGAGCTGGGATTTGAATCTGGAAAGTCCAAATTCAGAGTCAGCACTCTGAGTCATAACCCTTTATTACCTCCATATTTGGACATTATGTCTCAAATTTCTTAATATAAATCATTTATTTGTAAGTTCACGTGCTCACAATGCTCAATACTGCCTCCATGCCTTGGTTTAGCGCTTTCTCCTCATTCCCACCTATCTCTGCCTTGCCATATCCCAACCTCTCAACTCAACCTTCTGTTCATCTACAAACCTTCTCTAAATATGTTAGACCCTGCTGACCTTCCATTCTCCCGGCTGTGTGAAATCCATTGCAAATCACCATGGGTTTTTTCCTTGTATCTTCCCAACTACACTGCAAGCTGCTTATGTAGAGCAACTATAAATTATATCTCTTTTTATATCTCCACAGAATTGGCCACATTCCTGGGCCATTCAACCCAACAGACATTTTAAAATAAAGCCTATAGTAAGCTAGGTCCTGAATGGATCCTGGAGATACCGTGAAGACAGCACTCAGTAGTGTTTCTTTCCCAATTGGGAGGATCAAAAGAAATGCTTCCTGAAACATAATTATCTATTATAATTAATCCTTTTTATATAAATGCCATCAATGGCACTATTCTTAAACAAATATATGATTTCTATGTCATTTCAGTATAAATTCATTGGGTACGTACTTTGTGCAGAGAGCTGAGCCAAAAGCTTATTTCAAAAGGGAACAAGACATATAATGTAATATTGGTATCCGGAGTAGAATTTGGTGATTCATCAGTTACGTATAACACCCAGTGCTCATCACAAGTGCCTTCCTTAATACTTATTTAGCCCATACTCTGCCCACCTCCCCTCCAGCAAGCTTCAGTTTGTTCTCTATAGTTAAAAGAGGTTTGCCTCCCTCTCTTTATTCCCCTTCCTCTATGTCCATCTGTTTTGTTTCTGAAGTTCTACATATGAGTGAAATCATATGGTATTTGTCTTTCTCTGACTAACTTATTTCCCTTAGCATAATACACTCTAGCTCCATCCACAACATTGCAAATGGTAAAATTTCATTCTCTTTTTTTAATGTTTATTTTTTATTTTTGAGAGAGAGAGAGCACATGTAGGGGAGGGGCAGAGAGAGGGGGGAACAGAGAATCCAAAGTGGGCTCGGTGCTAACATCAGAGATCCCGATGTGAGGCTCGAACTCGTGAACCTCAAGATCATGACCTGAGCCGAAGTCGGACGTCGGACATTTAATCAATGGAACCACCCAGGCACCCCAAGATTTCATTCTTTTTGATGGCTAATATTCCATTATGTATGTATATATATATATATATATATATATATATATATATATATATAAATACACACACCACATCTTCTTTAACCATTCATCAGTCAATGGACATTTGGGCTCTTTCCATAATTTGGCTATTGTTGATAATGCTGCTATAAACATTGGGGTGCATGTGCCCCTTTGAATCAGTATTTGTGTATCTTTTGGGTAAATACCTAGTAGTACAATTGCTGGATCATAAGGTGGCTCTATTTTTAACTTTTTGATGGGTCTCCATACTGTTAAATAGAATAGAATTTAAATTTTTTTTTCAACGTTTATTTATTTTTGGGACAGAGAGAGACAGAGCATGAACGGGGGAGGGGCAGAGAGAGAGGGAGACACAGAATCGGAAACAGGCTCCAGGCTCTGAGCCATCAGCCCAGAGCCCGACGCGGGGCTCGAACTCACGGACCGCGAGATCGTGACCTGGCTGAAGTCGGACGCTTAGCCGACTGCGCCACCCAGGCGCCCCTAAATAGAATAGAATTTAAATAAAAACTTGAAACATAAAAAATTTCATTAGAAAGGATTCCACTGCAAAGAAACAAAATAATAAAACAAAACAAAGCAAAATAAAACAAAATGAAACAAAACAAAATAAAATAAAATTACCTGCCATTAAAGAATTCCCAATCTAGTTACCACTTTCTAGTCTGTGTTACCATATGTCTTAGGGCAAGTTTGCACATAAAGAACAGAAAATCCATTTAAATCTGCTTTAGGTAAAAAAAGAAGGCAGGGAAATCTCACAGAACTCAAATATAGAAAAAAAACAAGGCCTGCAGATAATTAGAACAGAGAATGACCTAAGAAGTTACTTTCTCCATCTTTCCCTCCCCTTTGCTTTTCCCTTCTCTCTCCATCAAACCTATCCCAGATTTCCTTCTTTCACTTTGCTTTCACATGATTCATGATGGCTTCTGCAAAATGGTACCTTCAGCCTCCAAGTACCTACATGGTGACCTTTGAGGTGCAGCATCACTGTCTGTTAACTAGATTTTCTATATTCTAATCCCAAATATCTGGCAAGAGAATCTAACAGGCAGCCCACCATGAGATAGATTTCCACTCCTGGTGCAAACAAATATGGCTGAAGAATGGGGAAAAGATGCACAAGGTCATGTTGAATGAGACGTAGAGCTATCCAATCTTCCTGAGACAGAACTCAAAAATTCAGGATGGTGTCTTCTGTAGAATATAATGTAAAACATGATACAGTAGTCGCTCTAGGATACAGACACACCTCAGATTCACATATCACAGACTTCACCAATTTATGGACTTTTAGAAACATAAGAAATTCTAGGAATTACTTGACACAACTTACACACTTGAGATCATTGGAAACCAAAGCCCAAGAGCAGTTAAGGATAGAGCCAGAGTAGGGGCGCCTGGGTGGCACAGTCGGTTAAGCGTCCGACTTCAGCCAGGTCACCATCTCGCGGTCCGTGAGTTCGAGCCCCGCGTCAGGCTCTGGGCTGATGGCTCGGAGCCTGGAGCCTGTTTCCGATTCTGTGTCTCCCTCTCTCTCTGCCCCTCCCCCGTTCATGCTCTGTCTCTCTCTGTCCCAAAAATAAATAAAAAGTGTTGAAAAAAAAATTTTTAAAAAAAGGATAGAGCCAGAGTAGATCTTATATTCGGTGACTCCTAATTTAAAGTGCTTTCTCCACCTTATGCCTAACATTTACCAAACCAGTGACCGTTTCAGACCACCTTTGACTTGAGGGTGCCCAAACATAGTCTATACGTCACAGTATGTGGGTTTGTTTGTCCTTTTTAGTATAATTTCAGTATCTACTAAGCACTTTCATGCATATCATCCCATTTAGGCCTGAGAACCAACCAATCATGAGAAGAATCATGAAATCTATCTTGTAGATGACAAACTGAGGCTCAAAAGAAATCAGGAGACTTGCCTACATTTTATAGTAAGTACTGGGCTGACCCAGGATTTAAACCTAATTTATCTGACTCTAGACCCTTGCTCTTTCTGCTCTGCAATGCTGCCTGTACTCCCCTGAAATCAAGTAGGTGTCAATCATAAAAAGGGATTGAGAAAGCAGACTGACAAGTTCAGAGGTTCAAAGAATTAACATGTACAGTAGAGGAGTGGGGTGCTCAAACCATAGACACAATGTCTTTAATCTCTAACAATCGTGGCTTCTAGCACTTTTCTCCCTCAGCATTCATGTCTTCAGCACAGCAGAATGAATGATAGGAACATTTTCCAATGCACGTATCAATCCCATTTGCACAAAAGGGAAAGCCGGTTCTCATATAAGATTGTTCTGTAACGATGATTCATTTTATCAGTGGCATCACTGCCACCTTTGATATGGATACTATCATCAGCAGTGCCTTTGGAATCAATCTGGAACCCACATATAGCCTTTAGCCTGGTAAATTCTTCACAGTTGTCTAAACTACTCCAAATGCTTCTGGATGACTTGACTTTGTGTTCCTGGGACCAAAAAGGAGTGAGGCACCAATATCTAAATCCCAAAGTGGTTCCAAAGAGTAATACTTCAAAGAACTTTGCACAAGGTAATTCCTTAAAACTGCCTATTGACTCACGGTTTTTTGCCACGGTAGAGATTTATTATTCTTTAAAATGCAATAATGGACTCCAAATCAATTGCATGCCCTGATTTCAAGAAGTCCTGATAAGGTTCTGTCAACAACACAACTAAGGATAGGGTGATCAACCTTCTCAATTTGCCCAGGACTGAAAAGGTCCTAGGGATGCAGGATATTCCATCTTAAAACCAGCAAGTTCAAACAAACAAATAAACAGGAAAGTCCATGAAAATCTGATCACTCTACTCTGGAGATTTTTTTTCAAAAAAAGTAAATCTTTTGGGGTACCTGGGTGGCTCACTCGGTTAAGCATCTGACTTCGGCTCAGGTCATGATCTCACAGTTCATGAGTTCGAGCCCCACATCAGGCTCTCTGCTATTAGCACAGAGCCTGCTTCATATCCTCTGCCTCCCTCTCTCTCTGCCCCTCGCCCCCCCAAAATTTTAAAAACACTAAAAATAAGTAAATAAGTTTATTTTTAAAAATAAATTAAATAAATAAAAAGTAAATCTTTCATCTTACTAAATTTTAAGAAGTGTCTATAGAACCAAATGTCTTGGCAATGCAGGATACTAATTGTCCTTTAATGTCTTTAAACAACACATTTTTTACAAGTGTGCAGAAAACCCAAAATAGGAGTATGTGACAATTAATACAATAGATCAAACAGTGATTCCTAATACCTCTAAATGCGGTTAAAATCCATCCAGCAAATGAAGAGCAAAACTGACAATGATTCATTTCAATACATAAAGGCCCGTCAGTGACTGCTATGTAAAAGCGAGTCTTTACCAGTCAGCACAGTAGTCTTTGATTCATTGCCTTCAAACAACAGGACTGCCAGCTTTCACTCTTCTAAGGGTAGGGGCGGGAGTGTTTTAGTCCCATGCGCCCTGTTGGAACTCCTACCTCCGCCTGTGTCCAGCAGTATTGGAATGGGCAGCCCAAATAATGTGCACATTAATTAAATTTTCAATAGGGGAGGAAGAGAGGGAGCCTGGTGAGAGCCTAAATTGCGTTAATGCTTTCTGGGGAATATGAAGAGTTAAAGCTTTACCAATCTAGCCTCTAAAACAAATTCTCCAAGACTTAGCCCTGCAGTGCTAATTGATTGATGTCATTTATAAGTCATCTAATAATGTTGAATAATTTATTTTAAAATGACAGATGTTGAAAATATAGAGTCATACTAATCTGTGTCTACTGAAGAATAGTTTTGTGATTATCATATTTAATTTCAGGTCAGGATTGAATTTTGTTTTGTTTTATTTTTCAAACTATCTTCAGATATGTCATTTTAGTGCTTGTAATAAAGTGAATTTAGGAAAAGAGTAATTTTGAGCCAGTGCATGAGGCTAGATTATAAATTCGTCATTCCACAAATAAATACTAATCACTGTCCTGGGTGGTAGGAGACATAGCCGAAAACAGAGAAATGGTGCATGGCCTCCCTCACTGGGTTTCCATTCTAATGTGAAGATTGACAGTAAACAAGTAAACAAAAACACAAAATAAGCTCAGACTGTGATGAATAAAAATTAATAGCAAATCTGTCAGTTTTTACACTGTTTTATCTATAGGTCTTTGAACCATTCATAAGAGCCAACCTCATTATCACATATTATTCAACAACAGCTTTCTTTCTCAATTCAGTCTTTGTTAGTTCCTGCTTCATTTAGGGAAAAAAAAAACTTCATGAAGAAGAGTGATTTAATATTATGTCATAATTTTCCCACTAAAAGAACTATATTATCCACCTTAGGCTATTAAAAATTCTTTATTACTTTTTTATTGTTTTATTCAATATTTTAAAAACCCTGAAGACAATTTATAACATGAAAATGCAAGGTCTTACAAATAAGCTGGAAGTGAAGTTTCTCACCATTCATAAGGCCTTCTTTCCTTACTGATAAGTTTAACACCTGTTCCCTCTGGTTCTTAGAACAAATAGAAGAATAAGGGGGAAAATCTGTGTTTCATCTCTTAAGTATAACCAGTGCCAGGAGAAGGGACGCGGAAGGTAAAGCTGCATTAAGGATACAAGATGGCCAGTCAGCTTCTCTAGAGAAGATAGTCTTAGAATGGCTTCCCCTCTTCCTCCCAAACCTCCTACTCCCCACTCTCCAAGTATCCGTCTTTCTTTCCCTGCAGTGGCCACTTTCCTCCCAGCTTCCCTAAGAGCCTTCTCCTCCAGTAAAGTTTAATCTTCAAACAGGACCCAAACTCACTCATACAAATGTGTCAGTGATTGATGACAGCAAGGATAGTACTATTTTAATAAGGATCAAACTTTAAGAAATGAAACTCCAAGAATAAGGTCTATCACTGGTGAGTGACTGGAGTGGGGGTTAATATATATTTGGCCAGCCCTAAGGAGATCTTGACTCTATGTTGGTCTAAAAACCAGCTGGCACATAGGGTGCTGGTGGCTTCTGATGCAATCTCATTGTCATACTCCATGGTCATGATATAATATCAAATATTGCTGTTTTCAGTATATTATAGAGTAATACCCAGGTAGCTACTCAACTAAAAAAAAAATCACTGTAGTTACCCTCAGTGCATCTTGGATTATCTTGTTTAATAGTTTTTCAAGGTAATGAAATGTCCTCCATCTATTGCGTTGTTACTTAGATTTTTATGTACCGACATTTGTCTCTCCTTCTAGGGAAGAGACTTTTTTTCCTAAATCAGCACACGGAAAACATGGATGGATAGCTTCTTGACTATTAAGTATAAATTAACTTTTCCAGGACTCATTTTAAATGCCATTTTATTCTAAATGCCCTTAATGTTATTATTATTAATAATAACAGCAATTATGTTTGTTGGATATTTGCCGTGTACCAGGTGCTCTTCCTTACATTATTGCTTGAGCTCACAGCAGCCTCCACATTAGTTATTATTATCCCTCTTTCTGTAGTTGAAGAAACCACCCAAGGTCACACGACTACAGAGAAACTCTCCCACGTTTGCCTCTCTTTTAAAAGATCTGGTGGGAGTCTGTCAAGGTTTCTGCTCCTGTACAGGTTAGGGACAATAAGGCAAGAAAGACACTATGGCCTGGCTGTATTACATGGGACACATGAAGGCACAAGGTTAAGAGATATGCAATTTTTAAAACCTCTGTGTTTTCTGAGGGATATTTCTGAGTCTGGAGGTGAGTCAAGAATGAAACAGCCAGTTGCAGGATGTGAGAACTATAATCAATGCTATGGAACTCAGCAGAAACAGCTTAAACAGAGGAGAGAGTTCCAATTTAGATTCGCCCTTTCCAAAGCAGGCAATAATAGAGGAACAAACTGCCAACCACAGGTTTGAAGCATGTGATGTCAGGACCAACCCTCCCTGGCAAACCCAACCTTATCCCAGACTAATTTTTAAATGCTTATGCTTTATTGGGCATTATTATTAGCCTTACTGTTATAGAATAAACCCAGGTTTCAGTCAGAGTAGGCCTGAGAGCAGCTTAAGGAAGTATGGTTCTCCATTCTGTTCCTCCCTCCCACTCTCTTTCCATCATCACTGCCTGCAGATCAGCCTAATAATAGCCCTAACTGCCATTGGTAGACTTCACCCCAGTCTACAAGGTCTTTTCACATAGTTTATTTCATTCAACCTTGTGAAATAAGTATGATTAGTAGCCCCATCTTAAATAGGAAGATGGTTCAGAGAAAAGTTACGGCTTACTTCAAATCACACTCTCAAGAAGGACAAGAGCCAGGACTGGATCCAAATTTCCTGGGTCAGAGACCCTACCAGAGAAAGGGTACCACATGATGATCATTTGATCTACCCCCCATCTCAGACTTCAGGATTAAAATGAATAACGATTTACTGGATTTAATGGTATCCCACCATAATCCACCCACCTCTAACAAAAACACATCTCAGTCTCCCAGGACTATTCCTTTAACATCTTGTACTTTAATTTCACTCATTAGAGTTTATAGAGAGCATTATTCTCCATCAGTTTCTCCTTTTTCCCCTGAGGGTTATAGACAACACAAACGAGTATTAGTGAATAAATCCTCCTATATGTCCACGGTAGGCCTGGGATTGATTTTCACCGCTTAGTTACGAACTGTTGAGGGAGATGGCATTTATAAAACTCATGCACATCCTGAGTATTCCTAGCATCTATGATATGGGCTATAGTACTCATTCTTACTATCAAGATAGAAGCTCATCCTCCATAAACACAGCTTCTGTTTACTTGGAAGTAAAAAGGAGGAGAAGAATTTGAAATTACTATGAGCACTACCTAGGTTAATGGTCAGTAATTAAAGAACCAATTATCCAGTGTGTGGATTTTTTTCTGCTCCTACACTACCTCCCCCTTATTGTCTACTGGGCATTTTCATTATTCATCATCATCTCCTTCAGGGGGTATTAAAGAAAACGAGTGGAAGTGAGATTCAAAATAAAATTTCAGTGTATTATTATTAAGCACCTACTCTGTGCCAGATGCTGAGATGGGTATAAGAGTCCTAAATGAGTAATATATGACCCCTGCATGTGGGTTACTGTGATAAATGCTGCACTGAAGATATGTATAAAGTGCTATAAGAACTCTGATGAAAGAGCAGTCATCCTAGAAAGGAGGGAAGCAAGTGAAAGGATCAGATTTGAAAAATGACCCTTCTGCTGGGACTTGAAGTAGTTGGAAGTCGAAGAGGGAACGGGGGGGGGGGGTGGGGGGTGGGCATGAGGAGAAAACAGAATAAATGGGGGGCAGCAGGAGTACCGGCAGTGAAGTTTAGAGGTATGCACATACTCTGCTCTATGTGGCCCTAATGGATACAGATAAAGAATGAAAGGTGACACTGGAGTGATTTCATGAAGGGCTATGTGAGTGGTACCCATACATCTGGTTTGCCTGAGTTAGTCTGAATTTACGGCACAGTTTAATTTACCATAGTAGTGCAGTATTATAGCACACCCTTTTACTCTCAAAAGTATCCTAGTTTAGGGGCACCTGAGTGGTTGGGCGTCCGACTTCGGCTCAGGTCATGATCTCACGGTTCGTGAGTTCGAGTCCCACGTCAGGCTCTGGGCTGACAGCTCAGAGCCTGGAGCCCGCTTCAGATTCTGTGTCTCCCTCTGTCTGCCCCTCCGCTGCTTGCACTCTGTCTGTCGCATTGTCTCAAAAGTAAATAAACATTAAAAGTTAAAAATAAAAAAAAAGTATCTTAGTTTGGGCAATTAATTTTATGCCCATGTGTGTCAATCTGAGGGACATATGTTTTCACTCTCCCACCTGCATCCATCACAGACATTACTAAATTATCATGGTACAAATTTCTGGTAAAGCCTAGACTTGTCTTCAGATTCCTATTGAAAATATCATTCCAGTCAGCGACATAGATTGGAAATGGGCCTGTGTATGCCTGTTGTGCTACAAGCCTGAGAGGGTATTAACTGGCAGCTTGCAGACTGTATCTGGATTGTATTTGTATTTTGTTGGGCAAAACCAACATGTACTATCAGGATATTTAACTTAGAAATCTGTATTTATGGCTTTAGCTGAGAAATGGAAAAACTCAGAAACATAGGACCCTTCTTCTACCATAGTGACAATTAACTAAAGCTGAATAGTAGATATGACCATTTGTCCTATAGCTACCTGGGGTTATTAGCACCCAAGATGTCCACAATGATCCTTGCTTCATGGTACCCATTCCCTCCCATGCTGTACATCGCATTTGGTATGTGTTACCAACAGAATAGCACAGAATGATGCCATTTTACTTCCAAGGCTAGATCATAAAGGACCCTGTGACTCTACCTCTCTTGGATGACTTGCTCTGAAGGAAATCTGCTCCCATGTTGTGAGAAGAGGCCCACATGGTGAGGAAGTAAAGACCTCAGCCAACAGCCATGTGCATAAAGCTTTTCGGAGTGGGTTCTCCAGCTCCAGTCAAATATTCAGATGACTAAATTCCCCATCCACCTATTGACCTCAACCTTATGAAAGACCTGAACCCAAACCACTCAGTTAAGCTGCTCCCAGATTCCTGAGTCTCAAAAACTGTGTAAGAGAGCGAAGTTGTTGTTTCAAGATACTAAGTTTGGAAGCAATATGTTACACAGCAGTAAATAACTAATATACCAACACAATTGATTTTCATACAGTCTACTTGCTTCTACCAATTATGGTACCTATATGACTCTAAAGAAGTTAAGATTCCTACTGTAGTGGAAAAGATATTGCTGAGTATTTTAAGCAAGAAAGTGGTTTTCGGTGCAGTAGAAACAGGTGGAAAGAGGCATACGTATCGTCCAGATGAGGTAGCACTTGGTAATGGCATCTCTGAGAAGGAGAAGTCAGAGGGGGAGCTCAAGATCAAGCTCAAGTTTCCCAAAAAGCTCTAGATTTGCAACCTAGCACATAGAGATATGATATAGAATCATGTCTAAGAGAATAAGCTCTAGATTCTAGAGTCAGAATATGTGAGTTAAAATCCCCATTATATAGTTACATCGTATAATTTTGGCAAGTCACTTAGCCTTTTAGTTTCTTTATCTGAGAAGTGGGATTGGGAATGCTTTCAACTGCAAATAACTGTCCACCTAACAATAGTTTTAAAAATTATTGTTCTTTCTCACATAATTGGAAGTATAGTGGCAAGCAATTGCTGAGGAAGATTTAGCTGTTCAACAATGTCGTCAGGATCCCAGGGTCTTTCTACCTTTCAGCTCTTCCTTTCTTAGCATATTGGCTCATTGCGTTATGTTTCCAAGATGGCTACTGTAGTTTCATCACATTTATACTAAAGGCAGCTCCAGCCATCACATTTACACCAAAAGCAGAACAAAGAAGGGTAGACTGAGAGCTTTAACTATGTGTGACCCATTTTATCAAGAAAGAGCACAGCTTCCCAGAAGCCCCCAGCAGACTTCTGCTTACATCTCATTGGCTACAGTTGGATCACAGAGCCACCTTAGCAGTGTTGAAGACTGGGAAAATAAGTATTTAGTTGGATACACTGACACTCCAAGCAAAATTGGGTTCTATTAGCAAACAGAAGAGGAGAAAATGGATATTGGATATTCAGTTGCTCCAGCTGGTACAATCAACTTCAGAATATTAATATAAGGGTTAAAATAAGCTGAAGCGGGGGTGGCTCAGTCAGTTAAGTGTCAGACTTCGGCTCAGGTCATGATATTGTGGTTTGTGGGTTCAAGCCCCAGGTTGGTTTCTGTGCTGATAGCTCAGAGCCTGGAGCCTGCTTCGGATTCTGTGTCTCCCTCTCTCTCAGGTCATGATCTAGCGGTTTGTGGGTTCAAGCCCAATGTTGGGTTCTGTGCTGATAGCTCAGAGCCTGGAGTCTGCTTCGGATTCTGTGTCTCCCTCTCTCTCTGCTCCTCACCCACTTGCACTGTCTCTCAAAAATAAATAAACGCTTAAAAAAATTATTTAAAAAAAATAAGCTGAAGCACCTGGCATGTAGTAAGTGCTCAATAGATGTAGCTCTTGAAATTATAACAGTCCAGAAACAAAATGGTTCAACTCTGAACTAGGACATAGCATAGGGAATAATTTTTAGACCCAGTTGAGCTAAAGGTCTTGAAAACAAAACAGAAAAAACTATTGGTGGGGGGCGGGGGGGGGAAGACTTGGTTTTATTGTTTTTTATTGCTTTTATTTCTCCTTTCCCTTATAACCACAGAAATGTCCATTTTCCACATCATCATCTTTTTTTTAGTTCTAATTATTTTATAATTGTGTACCTTTGTTAGAATTCAAGTACTTTATTATTTTAAAAATCTAACTAAAGGAAACATACAATGTGAGTTCTTAAATCTACTTGATTAAAAAACCTCCTACAGCAACTTTAATCCCAATTAATAGCCTGAACAATTACATAATCACATAATGCTGGGCACTGTGATCTACTCTAAGCATATATTTGTTTTAGATGCAGCTTGCCTATCTGAAGAAGTAAAAATGCCTCCTATGTGAAGTAGTAAAATTAATTGCACCATTATAGCCACACGACATTCAGTGTTTTTAGAACTAGCAGGTAACACAGCTCCCAGAAATCCAATTGCACATTTTTCTGAGCCCATCTCAAGGCACTTTCAGGGTGGATCAAACACTTGATGGACCCACCATATGTTTTCGTAACCATGGAGAATGGTTTAGGGGCCAGGATCCAAAACCATTGGCAGCTATATAATTGCATAGTGTTCAAGAGAGGTAAGTGGCATGGGATATAGATTGAAAAGAAAAGGAAGGAACTGGAATATGATACCCCGACTCCAAACACTCATTACACCCTTCCCACACCACCCCCTCCCCAAACACACAGAGTCCTCTAAGATTTGCTTAGTAAGGGGCAAAGAAGCGAACAAAATAGCAGAAGACAGCCTTCCAAACTCTTGTTAGATATGGGCAGCGTCTTTTAGCCATTCTGTACTTTTCCATTCTTTACAATAAATACGTATTACATTTGTAATCCGGGGGGGAAGGAAAAGGACCGAACATTATACAACTGGGCAGCAAAGGAATACATAGGATAAATTCCTCTTCTTCTGTGGCCAGAGGTCAAGGCAATTCTTCCCTCACCCTCAATGAGGCTTGAGTTTTTGCCCGAAGTATGAGATATCATTACCTTTACCTTTTGTTGCTTCAGTTTATGATAAACTTTGGGTCAGCAGTTACACGACTGGCCTGGAATGATTTCACATTGCTGCATGTAGCGCCAGCTGTAGGGTGATGAACTGGAGCTAATGACTGTGTAAGCAGCTTCTGGTCAGACCAAACCACAGAGCTGCTGCGGAAAACTCTTTTCTGTTGTCTCTCATTAGATCGTTTCATGTCTTTTGGGGGTTTTTTGTGTGTTTTTTTTTTCTTCAAGAAGAAAAGGGTGTCTCATTGAAGCTTCAGGGAAATGATTGAATTTTAATGGAATCTAATTGGCTCCCATGGTTATCTCAGAGGAGCTGTGGTCATAAAAGTTAATTAAATTAGATTCATTTGCATATTCAAGACCATTCTCTTCCCTCACTTTAAAACCAGAGTAAGAGAAGATGTGTCCCACCTCCCCTGGATAGGACACACAAGAATGTCCAGATGGTTTTCTTTGTGTGCTTGGAATTAGAGTAGTAGGTTATTTTTTTAATCCTCTCGCCTAGCTTGGATTCTCCATTTATTTCAGGTGTGTGTCAATGCAAGCGTTAAATAGATATTCATTGTACTTCTTGCTTTGAAATATGTAACTGGTCCTTTGTAGAATGAACTTTGCTGTGCTTAAAGACTGACGTAATTTTCTAAACAAAAGGTGAATTCAGAATGTTCAGTAGAAAAGGAACTAGCAACATTCAAAGCCACAAAACTGGCTAGAAGCATCTCCCCTTTGCGTATACGCTTGCATGGTTATTGACAACATCTGTGTCTATAGCTTTCTTAGGGGTCAGAGGAATGGAACGATTGGATCCTAAGAGGATGTCTAGTCTACCCAGCTGCCTGTGGTAGGCCTAAAATAACCAGCTGAAATGGAACTCTGGCCTCTTTTCTGAAGCCTCAAGGGAGGGCTTCCTCCTCTATAATCCAACCCATTTTTAACAACCCTTAATATCATACCAGAAAGCATTCCCTTATGTCAAACCTATATCTACTTTGCTGCTGATTTACTGTTTATTCTCACATGAAATGCTGGGGGGGGGGGTCAAACTCAGGCCCTCCTCCCTGCTCATTTCTACATTTCTTTGGAATAGCAACTGGATGATGATATTAATTCAGTGCCCCCATCAGTCTCGATGGGTTAAAGGCATCTGCCCTACTTCCACTGGCAAGTGTTGCCCGTTGATATAGGTAAAGTCATATCATTAACTTCATTCTCCCTGTCATGAGAAGACAGGGTTGATTTTTAGGACTTGTATTTCGTTAATGAATACAAATGTGCCAGACCCAGTGCCAAGTTCTTGGGAAATAATGGTGGATAGGAAAGACTAAGAGCTCACCCTCATGCATGGAATTCAGACATAATTCAAGTAATCACAAGTGAGGTGAGAGTTACCAAGAAGTTTAGGTGACTAAAACAGCACACAACAATCTGACCTAACATAGACTGGGAAGGCAGGAAAGCTTTCTGAACAAAGTGATGTTTCACCTGAAACCTGAGGGATGAATAGGAATTATTAGAGTGAGAAGAGTATTTATGGCAGAGGGAATGGCATATGCAAAGGCCCTCATAGGAGAAAGGGAGTGAAGTGTTTGAGGGTCGGTGCTGAAGTTCAGACAGCAGGACAGAAGCTGGAGAATGGTCAGACATCACTCATGGCCTCTACCTGCTTAGCTGTGGGAGGATTAAGCTAGGACTGAAACCCAAAGCCCTGGTCCAGCTTTTGCAGTGTGAGAGCTTGGAGCCCCTGGATGCTTAGAGACAAGGGTCAGGCACCTGGAGAAAAGATGGAAAGAAAAGGCCTCACTTGCACACCCAGAAGGCCTTGATTGTCCTAGAACCCCACCCCCGCAAAATAGCATGCACAGCACAAGAGCAGCAGTCAGCTTTCAAGGGATTAAGGTGCTGTGAATGAAATTTTTAGCAAGTCGCACCTTTAGGGTCTCCAACCCCTCATCTGTAAGATAAGGAGTTTAGGCATGGACCCCCCCATTACTCACATTCTAGAATCATTTACAATAGTCCCCATATGGTTCTTTCGTTCTTAAGTGGGTCACATTATTACTGAGCTAGCCTACATTTGGGAATGGAGGAGGGGTTATTCAGACATAGAGGCGGACCTCTCTCTAATTCACTTTTTTTTGGGGGGGGGTTGAATTTTTTTATTGTGGTAAATATGCATAACATAAAATTTACCATTTTAACCATTTTTAAGTGTACAATTCAGTAGCATTAATTACATTACAATGTTGTACAGCCAAACCATTATCTAGTTCCAAAACTCTTGCATTCCAATTCACTTTTTTTTTTTACAGTGAGGATAGTTTCTTTTTTTTTCCAGTTTTATTGAAATATGGTTGACAGGGGCGCCTGGGTGGCGCAGTCGGTTAAGCGTCCGACTTCAGCCAGGTCGCGATCTCGCGGTCCGTGAGTTCGAGCCCCGCGTCAGGCTCTGGGCTGATGGCTCGGAGCCTGGAGCCTGTTTCCGATTCTGTGTCTCCCTCTCTCTCTGCCCCTCCACCGTTCATGCTCTGTCTCTCTCTGTCCCAAAAAAATAAATAAAAACGTTGAAAAAAAAAATTTAAAAAAAAAAAAAAAAAAAAAAAAGAAATATGGTTGACATATAACACTGTGTTAAAGGTGTACAACATAATGACTTGACAGCATAATGACTCAATATATGTTGAGAAATAATTACCACAATAAATATAGTTAACTCCAATTCACTTTTAAACAAGTCTGGGCAAGTTCTACAAGTGTCCTCACAATCTAAGAACCTGACTATCTATCAGGACTCCTGACTCGGACCTTGAGAGGTCAGGTACTGCCCTTAAAGCAAATGATGCTTCTTACTTCTTGTATAAAAATGTATACGAAGGGTACAAAAACCATAGAGTTAATTGCTAGGTAGTTCAATCCTCTCCTTCTGCCATGAGATAAATCATTTTGTTCAAGATCATAGTACTTAATACCCAAAATTTAGTGAGCTCCATCTATGTGCCCAGCACTAAGCAGGTTGCACATGTCATTTGACAGGTAGGTAATATTATCCCCATTTTACAGGTAAAGGAATCGATTATGGTGGGTCTAGATTTTCTCTTTTTTTTATTTTTTTTTCAAGTTTATTTATTTTGAGAGAGACGGAGACAACGTGAGCAGGAGAGAGAGAGAGAGAGACAGAGAGAGAATCGCAAGCAGGCTTTGCACCATCAATGCACAGACCGATGTGGGGCTTGAACTCACAAAACCATGGATCATGACCTGAGCCAAAATCAAGAGTCAGATGCTTAACCAACTGAGCCACCCAGATGCCCCTGATGAGACCAGATTTTCGACCCATTTCAGTCTGCTTTTAAGATTTGATTCAACCCTCTATACCTAGTTGCTACCTCGATGGCAGCTATAGGGCAGACTTGAAGAGGGCATTTTGAAAAATGAACAAAAGCTAAGGAAGACAAAAATTGAATTTAAGTTCATTCAGAACATACTCAGATTTGTGATTGGTTTTGTCACATATGTTCTAGTTTCTCCAATTTAGTCTTTCTTATCTCTCTAGACCATGGAATTGATGGTATTTACTACCCCAATTTTCAAGGATGGCATGTGGCTCAATTACTTAAGAAAATCCTTACAGCGTCAGGGTGCTTAGCAGGCAGGAAGGGTTAATAGCCCAAGGAAGGCCTGAGCTCCCTGCACCTCAGATCTGACACAAAAGACCAGGAATAATGAGGCCAGATGAACTGCCCACCCTCCAGAAACCTTTGCTGTGAGTCTCAATAGAACAAAAAATAAACATTGAGACAAGGGAATTGTCAGGTAAATTGATATTAAGAGTTCAAATTTTGTTTTTTTCTTTTTTCCCTTAACAGGTGTGCTTTGAGATTTCAAAGCAGAATGGGTTAAAAATAGGATGACAATAGCCAGTGTGAAAATAGCATAATAGAAGGAGTATAGTGAATTATACAAGAGGACTGCATAAGAAAACATAAATAAGAGCAGAGGCAGGGGCAAGCACACTAACACCATGGGATCTTTAAAGGGTCAAAATGAAACCATAGTATGATATCTTAAAATAAAAAAGAAATCTAGGGTTCCAAGGCATGAAGATTTTTAAATAGAAATGTTTGTCCCACAGAATAAAGTCAGACATCATTATCTTGCCCTGCAGGGCCTTCTGTGGGTTGCCTCTCCAGCCTCACCCCTCTTGCCACCATCGACAACCCTCCAAAGAATTGCTTGGATGCCTTCATTTGTTGTCATGCTCTCTAGCTCCCTCCCCAAGGCCTTACTTTCCTTTTCTGACAAGTCAGAGTAGGTGGGATCTCCCAATTATACCTTCTAAGAGCTCCATGCTAACCTTGTTTTCCTTGTAAATATTGCCCACCATCTGCCTTCCTACTAGAAGATCTGCTCTCCCAGGGCGGGGTCCATATCTGCCTTGTTTATGGCTATAGTGCCAACCCTAGCACAGTTATGAGTAAATGAATGAATGTTGGTAGCCATCGAGGTTTCAAACTGCCTAACTTCATGACATTTAAAGAAAACAATTGCTTCTACAATTCATGTATCATGTCAAAATTTAACTAGAGAAGCAGAACCAGTATCATTTTTTTTAATCTATCCATTTAGGGGCGCCTGGCTCAGTCGGTTAAGCATCCAACTTCAGCTCAGATCATGATCTCTCAGTTCGTGGGTTCAAGCCCTGCATCAGGCTCTGTGCTGAGAGCTCAGAGCCTGGAGCTGCTTCAGATTCTGTGTCTCCTTCTCTCTCTGCCCCTCCCCCACTTGTGCTGTGTCTCTCTCTGTCTCTCAAAAATCAATAAATGTAAAAAAAATTTTTTTTAATCTATCCATTTAGTTATTACACAGAATTGCCTTACACGGTTGCAGGAGCTGGCTAAGCAAGCCTGACATCCATAGGGCAGGCAGGCAGGAAGCAGAGATCACAAGCAGGATGGGACCTCACAAGAGAGTATCTGGTGGTGAGAGCATCCTGCAGAAGCCAGAGCTCTTGGTCCTGGAGTTGAACACACACACTTGGCCCAAAAGTCGGTGAAATCGAGTGAGGATTCAGCTGGAATGGAAAGCAATTTCAGGCCCAGCTGCCGCTTCCCATCACCAAGGCAAATCAGCAGATCAGCAACAACATGAGTTTTGTCCCAAAGTATTGAAAGAAACATTTTACCACTTTGCTCTGCTGTGTGGACTCTCTGACATCATGGAAGGTCTCAACGCTCCCTGGGGGTGGGGGAAATCGGATGAAGGTGTCAAAAGTACAAACTTCCAGATATAAAATAAAGACTTACTGGGGACGTATCGTACAACATGCTGACTTTGGTTGATACTGCTATGTGGCATGTTTGCAAGTTATTAACAGAGTAGATCTTAAGCGTTCCCATCTCAAGAAAACAAATTTTTTTTAATTTTTTTGTATCTATATAAGATGATGGATGTTGATTAAGCTTACTGTGGTAATCATTTCGCAATACATATAAATCAGACTATCATACCGTACACCTTAAACCTTATCCAGTGCTGTATGTCAATTATATCTCAATAAAACCGGGGTGGGGGGGGGACTTTCCACTGATTAAGTCACCTGGAACAATATCCCTTTGGTTGATTTGAAATCAGCTGAGTAGGGACTTTGATGACATCTGCAAAATCCCTTCACAGCGGCACCTAGACTGATGCTTGGTTGAACAATTGAGAGTGGGGGTGTGTGAGCGACAAAACAGTTGCTGCCATCCTATCATTCTCCAATATTTGCAACAGAAATCTCCTTCGTAGCCCACCATAGCCAGAGACATACTAGAGAGGGAATTCTGGAGGATGTAGTTCAGCCTAGCCAAGTTGACACATCACAAAGCCATCACAGGTCACATGATAGGACAACTCTCTCCTTAACCTCCAGTCTGACCCTGAATGAAAGAAATCAGTGACAGAAACTAGCAACATTCGTAAGTGGGAGGGCTCACTTTGCTAGCAGAAGTAGTGCTTGACCCTGCAGAGGCAGAGAAAAAGAGTAAACCTGAATAGGAGCATAGAGCCAGCCACCTTAGAGGAGCATGTTCTCAAGAAATAGAAGAGGTATAAAGGAGCTCTTAGAGCCAAAAGAGTGGGTGGTAAGAATATATTTCTATCAAAAGCTGGGGAAACTCCATCCCGATATTCTAAGCTGGAATATAGGTGTTCATCAATGAAAGTTTTTTGAATGAGTGAATCAATCAACCGGTCGACCAATGCCTCCTAACTCATCTATTAAGAAAAGCTTAAGGCCCAATATGAAACTATGGTGATAAATAAGACACACTGTCCTCACCTTATGGAGGGTTCCTAGGGTTGGAAGGTATACAAAGATCAAACGGCTCAGGCTATAGGCCAAGAGTTCTCTTAAGGCCCTTTGGCTAAGAAAGAGTCGTCAGATTGGCTGTCATCAGTGCCTTAGTGGGTACTAGGTACTCCTGTGTTGCCATTTCTGCATTGCGAGAGCCACACACACATAGGACGCAACAGGCTTTGTGCAGCTTCCAACACGAAATTAGGAATGAGAGCTGAATGTCTAGTTGACAATGGCAATCTGATGATTACAGAAACCCAGGTATGACTTATCTTGAATAATCAATGACTGAATTTTGTGTCTGTAAGCTCAGCCTATACCAAAAGCCTCTGGGAAAGGTTAAGAAAAAAACTCAGAATTTGCTCTCTGGCTTAGAATGATTGAATTATGCTGTGGGCTATGGTAAATTCATAGCAGTGCTAAAAATAGATGAAGAGCAGTTCAGTAACCCTGGGGAATTTTATCTGCCTCATTCATGCATCCAGAGATGCTGCTTACGTAAAGCCAAAATAAGCACAACTAAAAGGGCATTGAGGGAGATTGATAAAAGGTGATGAGTCAAATAGAAACCAAGAGAACAAGCAAGCAGTTAACAGCAAAGATCAGGACCAGTTCCTGTTGCAAAGATCTGAGCAAGAAGAAATGGGTGTATGAAGATGATACGGTATCTTGAACTTCCTAGTAGTTTCTAGAGGCAAATTTAGAAACCTCTTTCTGGAGAAAGCCACAGCCTCCAGCTGTTCTTTCTCTACACATTCAGGCCTAGACCCTCGTCACAGTCTCTCGGGGATTCACACTTCACACTGGCAGAGCACAGTCATCATCTCTCCTAGAAATACTCCTCCTTGGCCTCCAGGCAGAGCACCAGAAAGTCAATTAAGAACCTTTTTTTTTTTTAATTTTTTTTTTCAACGTTTATTTATTTTTGGGACAGAGAGAGACAGAGCATGAACGGGGGAGGGGCAGAGAGAGAGAGGGAGACACAGAATCGGAAACAGGCTCCAGGCTCTGAGCCATCAGCCTAGAGCCTGATGCGGGGCTCGAACTCCCGGACCGCGAGATCGTGACCTGGCTGAAGTCGGACGCTTAACCGACTGCACCACCCAGGCGCCCCAAGAACCATTTTAAAACGTTACCCAAGCAACTCAGAGGTAATAAGTAAAGATACCGAAAGTTCCAGGAGCTCCACTTGGCCCAGTTTGCCACCAACTTCTTGTAATGTACAAGTGGTTTCGAAAGGAAATCATTTATCCTAAGGTTGCAGGAAAGGTCTGCTCCTGGTCTCTGGCTGACTGTGGAAAGAGTCTAGGATTGGCTGGAGTAGCTCTAAGAGGCTGGAAATTTAGTTCATGGTCAAGTATGTCAGTGTTTTAAAACATTCTAACAAACCCAACAGCACCATCTGTAAGGACTGCATAATTTGCAAAATTTCTTGCTAAATCAGCTGGCCAAATGCAAAGCCAATTGCTTTGGCTTCTGTACAGCACCGTGCTGCAGCCCAGCCGGGAAGTATTTTAAGTGGATAATGAGTAGTTCCTTCTCTCAATGACTGTATTCAAATAACTTCCACTGCCTAAAATATGCAAAGTTCCTAGTCAAGGCTGCCTTAGGAACTTCTGCCCCTTAACTCAGAGTCTCAATCTTCATGGTGGGGGGAAGGGTATTAGAGTCCCTCTCTCTATCAATATTTAGGGAAGCAATGACTAGCAAAGATCTCATACACTTCCCAGCTAGCACACATATGCAACAGCGCGAGCACACACACACACACCAACTCAAACACACAGCTCAGATCAGTTCTGAGATAAGCAAGGCTTGCATCCTCATCCAATAATAGCAGCCAAGTCTTTCATTTACTTAGTTACAGTATCTTCTCTAAAATTATTAATTATTTGGGTACTCCAAATGGCTTTTTTTTTAATGAGGAAACACAGGTAGGAAGTATTTATCTGCCTTTCTCTCCTGAGAAATGTAGTTATCCATTGGCTATCCATGGAAAATGTTCTCTCTCTCCCAAGTGGCAAAACAGATGGAAGTTCCTTCTGTGAAGAAACCAGATTCTATACTCTTTATATCCAACCTCCATTACCTTCATCTTTGTAATTTAAGATATCAATAGACATGCAATAAATGCTTATTTGATTTATTAAGTGAGCCCCTCACTTACTGAATCTTACTGCTTAACCTCCGGTCCACAGACAACAACACCAGCATCATGAGCTTGTCAGAAATGTAGACTCACACCCCAGACCTCCTGAATCAGAATCGACATTTTAACAAGATTTCCAGGAGACTTATAAGCACATCAAGGTCTGGGAAACACTATTTTAGGATACATCTTGATTTGTACACTGTGACTATTAGTCTGGTAAGTTCTGTCACTCCTTGAAGATCATGTCTTGCCATAGGGGACACTTTTGTGGAAGCAGTGAATAATATCTGACTTCATTGGCACTAACGGTATGTCAGGAGTAGAGGGCACATAGTTAACAATGATAATGGGAGTTACACAGCTAGAAAAATGTGGAGCTAGGTCAGAACTCAATCTGGCTTCTGGGTCCACATTTTCCATCACTGGGCTACAGAGTCAGGTGCTGCTGCTCAGCAGGGGCACTGGTAGCCTGTAGGGACTGGCAATTTTAAGGAACCCTCCTCTCCCATGTTCTACAGGACGTTTAACATCCCTATCTGCCACCTGCTAAGTGCAAGGATACTTACAGTATCCTGATAACCTGAGAAAACACCCACACATTTCTAGATACCCATGGGGGTGGCCCTGGCTTACATAGAACCAATGTCTTGTGGCTTCATGTAATGATTTTTGAGAAACTCATTTTCTGGGATTTGTTTCTTTCTTCCAATGTTTAAGCTATTTATAAAATTCTTTGACATTTTATATTTTATTTTTCATTTCAACAGAAGGCTATAACTATTGAGTATCTACTCTATGCAGTCTAAAAGATAAGGTCCTTGCCTGCCAGCAGCTGACCATCTGGTTAGAGAAATTAGGCCTTAGCAATTCAAGGCATGCTATGATTAAGTCTAGAAATGACAACAACAGTAACAAAAAGACCTAGATTCATATTCTGACTTTATATCACTTATTACTTGTGAGTCCACTGGTATTCTCTAAGCCTCGGTTCTTCCATCTGTAAAATGGGAGTATTATTGGGGCACCTGGGTGGCTCAGTCGGTTGGGCGTCTGACTTCGGCTCAGGTCATGATCTCATGGTTCGTGGGTTTGAGCCCCGTGTCAGACTCTGTGCTGACAGCTCAGGGCCTGGAGCCTGCTTCGGATTCTGTGTCTCCCTCTCTCTCTGCCTCTCCCCTGCTCACACTCTGTCTCTCTCTCAAAAATAAATAAAGATTTAAAAAAAAATTTTTTTAATGGGAGTATTATTAAACACTGCATATAAATTGCCAACAGTGCCTAAAGCATTACATACGCTTAGTAACTGTGAGCCAGTTACTCACCACCTATCACTCACCACCTCCTCCCAATCAGGTAAGATAATAAGATATAAGGAAAGGATGTACATAAGAGAAGAGAGAGCATTCTAGACTCTTTGCTGGACAGCCTAAGCAAATACTTGGTGTTGGAAGTGAGCATGCCCAAGGAAGAAACCGTACAGGACTCACAAACTGGATGAAGTGAAGGGTCTATGCCAAGGAGTTATGAGAGGTGAACATGTGGAAGAAAAAATGAGTTTGCATTTTCAGAGACTCTCCTGGGGACTTCTGAATTTCTTTAGTATCATGACTTTCTAAGAAATGAAAAAAATATATAAGCCTACAGAAAAGTTAAACTTCTACACCAATGAGCTTAGATGTATCTATTACTAGTCACTGTCTTTAATAGAAATAAATACATGGCACTGCTATGGGATACATTTTAAATTTTTATTTAAATTCAAAATCTGTCATCTACTTTATTTCCAACTTCACTAAATGCCTTTTAAGTCCAGACCTGGGCTGAATCACATAGCTGATAAATAAGTATCCATATAGGAATATATTTAGTTCTTCAAGTTTATAAAGTCCACAATTTCAGCATAAAAGAGGATAAAAAGGAGTCCCCAAATATCTGAAAACATCCAAGAAGCTATTGCACTATTAGTGAGTTCAAATAGCTTGCTGAAACATTCTTATTACTGCTGCTCATTAGTAAAAGTACTGTAACACCCAGCAGAAGAGAATAATTAGCAAATCAATTAATTAAGGTCCTATCGACACTCCTCTTGCCACCCCCAATCACGTCTTTGTTGTAAATAAGCTTTGTTGCCTACATTAAAGTCATTAGCTCTCCATATGTAAATAATAATGTCCTTTAATTTAAACTGATTAAATATCAGAGAACAAATTTCAATCTACTCTTTCTGATCTAGCCAGGATATTAAAAACAAAGAGCATTATTGTTTTACATAACTTAGCAAATTCAACACAACTGTATACACTTTTGAATTCACTAATTTCCAGATTCACCTTCCCTCCTGAGGATATTAGCCAGAGTGCTATCTTTAGTTATAACACACACACACACACACACACACACACACACAAATACTATAGTAATTAAAGAAACCACCCATTTCCTTCCCCCCTGAGTTCCAGGAAGCTATGTTATTTCTGTGGACCAATTTCTATTTGCCAACTGTTCTCTAGAGCTTTTAACAGAAAATAAAATGTACTAGAAGCCATTCTCCAAATGACAGCCAAGAACACATCTCCTAGTGTCTCCTCCCTTCAGAGGAAAAAGCAAAAAATATTTGTGTGTATTTGAGACCTTTACACTTAGGATCTTGTTAAATTCTGAACTATTTAAAGCCTCACAATCTCTTGAAATGTTTGAAGGAATCTCTAGTCTCTAAAGTTAGCTAGATTCTTTGCAACATTCACCTCTTATTTTGGCTCCTCTAATTATCCCTTTTAACTTAATGCTGGTTGTTTTTATTTCTTCCCATCTTCCCTCACACCACAATGTTTACAACTGGATAGAATATACATATATATATATATATATATATACATATATGTATACATATATATACATATGTATGTATATATATATGTATACATATATGTATATATATATATATATATATATATATATATATACACCACGATGCTGGTGTGTGTGTGTGTATATATATATATATATATATATATATATATTCTCAGTGGTGACTTTTCAGTATGTTCCCCTCCCCCCCCATTTACCCTGGTGGGGGGCGGGGTTGGCAGAAGTTTTGGCTTTTTTTTTTTTTATCATTTTCCTTCTTCAGTCTAAACAGAATAAATTATCCATATAACCTCCAACAAACAACTTAACTATTTCCCACTCTTCAAACTTTGATCTTATAACACACATTGTATGTAACTCAACCAGTGTGGATGATTTCATCCTGAGAGGGGAGATGGGGGCCCTTATTCAGATCCAAGGCGGATATCTTGTGTTACCCAGAAGGGAGCCGAGGCAAGACAAATCCACACAGCAATTCCCCACTCTCCAGTCTTTTCTTCTCTCTGTTCTTGTCCTTCACAAATACCTCCCAGAAGGCCAGATTATTTTGTTAGAGAAGCTCCAAACTGCCTAAAATCCCAAACAGGACAAAAGCTTTAGCAAAGTTTATGTAACTGATACTTATTTTCCTCATTACAACCAACACAAAAAATAATCTCCCCTTCCTGCTTCTCAGATGATGCCCTTCACTTCCTGTCCAGGTCAGATTCCTCTGCTGGAGGTTCACCCAGGGCTCCGCTTCCTGCTGCCTTAGAGCATGCTTCATTTCCTGTGAACTTGATGCCAGTTTTCCTCACGGGCTCCTTACCCTGTCACACCATTTGTTTATCTCATGCTTGCTCCTGACGCCTTGTGCACTTACCTCCGAGGCCTGACATTCTCTCCTGGTTCTTTGCTCTCCAGCCTCACCCTTCCTTAAAACCATCTTTTTCACAGAAGTCATTCAGTAGCTAAGGCCAGTAAGAACTTTTTAAGATCCTGTTGATCCTGGTTTGCTTTATTAGCTTAAGAGTGAAAATTACCACCACCTGCAGGATTGATGTCTTTTAAAGGCCTAGAACCTCACAGTTAAGTATATATATATTTGGGGGGGTGACTGGGTGGCTCAGTCGGTTGAGAGTCCTGCTTCAGCTTAGGTCGTAATCTTGCAGTCCATGAGTTCAAGCCCCATGTCAGGCTCTGTGCTAACATCTCAGAGCCTGGAGCCTGCTTTGGAGTCTGTCTCCCTCTCTCTTTCTGTCCTTCCCTCACTGGTGCTCTGTCTCTCTTTCAAAAATAAAGAAACATTAAAAAAATGTTTTTAAAGAATATTTATTTATTTATTTATTTATTTATTTATTTATTTATTTTGAGAGAGAGGGGAGGAGGAGGAGGAGCAGAGAGAGAGAGAGGGAGAGAGAGAGAATCCCAAGCAGGCTTCGCCCCATCAGCGCAGAGCAAGACACAGGGCTTGAATTCATGAACTGTGAGATCATGACCTGAGCAAGAAATCAAGAATCAGATGCTTAACCGACTGAGCTACACAGGCACCCCAGGAATATTTGATATCTAAATTGTGTTGCTTATCAACTATGAGCCAGGCCTTTGTTTTTTGGTTTTGTTTGTTGTTTTTTCACACTGAGCAAGACTGCACCTACCAGCTGCCTCTCCTGACACCCAAGGTTAAATTGGTTCCTCTGGTCATTTTTTCCCATAATATCTTATATTTTTGTTGTTATACTTAAGACCAGTGTAACAAATTGCCTAATTATCTATTTAATAGGTTTCCCCCAGCAGCCTGTAAACTTTATGAGACCAGGTGGTCCCTCATCAAGCTGTCCTCTTTTTTTTTTCTATTCTACCTTTCCACTGCCAACGCAAACACAGGGCATGGCACATATTAGATGATCAATAAATACATATTGAACGCACCACAAAATAAAAAATGAAAAAGAAATGGTAACTATGGGAAGGGATGGATATGTTAATTAGCTTAATTGCAGTGAATATTTCACAATGCGTATGTATATCAAATCATCACTTTATACACATCAATCATATATACTTTTTGTCAGTTATACTTCAATAAAGCTGGGGGGAAAATACATATTGAGTAGATGAGTGAATGAATGGTATCTTCTCCCTTTTTTCATCCCTACTCTTCTCCTTCCAATGCTGTACCCAGTTCTCACCTCCACCCATGATGGCACATTGGCCCCGGGAAGACCAGAGAAGCATATGCCCTGCCCCTCTCTGATTATGTGAATAGCACCTCACTTTTGAGGTCCTTCCTGGAGCAGGGCAGAGTCACAGTGGTAAAACTTGGTTTGACTACAACAATACATCTTTCTTTAATCATTCCCATTAAAAACATAATCTTTCTTTATAAATATTCTCTACATCTTTGTCAATACATTACATAACCTGACATCCCTGGGTTCTATGGTGACAGATTTTGACACACATATAGGAAATTCTTCTTTAAACATGAATAGAAGTTGGCAAAAGATTGTTTTTCTGCACTACTTTGCAAAAACCACTAATGGTGGGGTGGGTTGCATAATAATAAATTATTCAGATCATAAATCTAAAGTAATTAGTTCATCATGATCAATACAATCTAAGTGAATTGGTGTGTGGCATTCAATTTTCATAATATAATTAGTTTTGAAATATTCAAATTAAGGAGACTAAGATCATCATAAAAATTACCGAGTCTCTTAATTTCTAAGTAGGAGAATCCTGCATTTTTTGGTCTTTATACTAATAAATCTTAATTATATTCTTTTTCCACTTAGATAAAAAAATGTCTTTAATCAAATCATGTCTTAGGAGAATCACTAAAGCCTTAGCCATTGACAAACATTCTAAGAATGATGGAAAGTCAGCAAAGGCCATTTGCTGATGAATTTAAGCTGTCTCTTCATAAGAAATTTTTTTTTCAGTAATTAACAGTTGGCAGTTTCCAAAACTGTTCCCTCTAAGCCACAAAGAACTTTTCTAAACCACAAAAACAGATAAATTTTATTTCTAATGAGAAACTTTGGATTATCATTCTATTCATATGTCCAATGTAAGCTATGTCATTTCCATAAACTTATTTTTGTGCTCTGGACTTGCCAAGATAATATATTGTCTCCTGTTTTCAAATTCTTCTGAGCTTGGAAAAGTGATGTCTACAGGGCTCATTAAAAGTGTACTCAATGAACTCTTGTTGTTTCAATGCAGAGTTTCTCAACCTGAGCGCTATTGACGTTTGGAGACAGTTCTTTGCTGTGGAGGCCGACCTGTGCATTGTGGGATGGTTAGCAGGATCCCTGGTCTCCTCCTACTCAATGCCAGTAGCCTCTCCCAGCTGTGACAACCAAAAACGTCTCCAGACATTGCCAAATGTCCTGTGGGCGGCAAAATTGCCCCCGGGGTGAGAATCACAGTTTTAAAGTACTGTTTTCTTCCAAATAAGAAGGCATTATTAACTCATTATTTTTCTTTCTCTTTATTCTTTACCAATAATACTAATAACCATTCATTGAACAATATTTAAAGCCTCATAAGAAAAATCTACCACAATAAAAATAATGAAGGAATACATTTCATGCAGAAATTGATTTTTTTCCTTTTTCCTGATTATTATCCTAGTAATATTATGTCTTGCCCCAAACTCTTTGCTTTATCAGTGGAGACATAGACTTGCAGCCAGAGCAAAGGTGCTTCTATAGGGTGACTAATAAGCTAGCACAGTGTAGTCCAGGGATTAAGGGAATGTCCTACTAGCATCAGACGCCTGGGTGCCTATCCTGGCTTAAACACTTCCGTGCCTCGATTTTTCTCATCTGGAAAATGAGACGATGAGAGTACTCATTAAGCAGTACTTCATCAGGTTTGTGGTAATATATAAAAAGCACTCAAAACAAGAGTAGAACTATTGTATGTACTTATGTATTCATTAGGTGGTATTAGTTACCTGTTATTAAGTCATTTGCCAGATCACCCAAAGACTTGCTATCTTGCCCTTGGCTGCTACAGCAAAGACTTCTAATCAGTAAGCACAAAACTATCATTTCCCTTAATCCTGAATTCTGGGGGGCTTGGTGGGTTCTGCCTTCCAGCAGCACTCTGTAGGTGAATTACTCTGCAGCTCCCATAACTCTAGGGACATGTTCACCACATTTTTTTTGAAGATGATGGGAATTGATTTTTATCTTTAATTTTTGCTTACAAATAATTCATCTGTTAGGAGAAAAATAACAAGCTCCAAAGGGAAAAAGCAGACACCAGTCTGTTCCCACATTGCCTTGAGTTAAAGAATAAGAATTATCTACCACCAATAAGCTTAATGAGAAACAACCTTCAAGTTGTAATTTCAATAGGCTATAAGTTGAGGTCTAGCTCTACCCACTGTGGTGGTCTTCTAAAGTTCCGAGTTAAATACTGTCTCATTACTCTGCCATATTAGTTGGGACTCTTTCTGATGAAAGTGACTAAAACCCAATTAAAACTAACTTAAGGGGGGGAAAAAGGGAATTTATCATCTCTTGCAACTTGGAAGTCCAAGGGCACTCTGGCTATAGATGGAGCTGAATCAAACTCAAGTCTTGTCTTCAGTTCTGTCTCCAGGCTCTGTTTTCCTCTCTCGTGCCGGTTTCATTCTCTCCAAGTGAGGATTCATCTCTTACCAAAGTGAAGGAATAATAAGGAAAAAGCATGTTGAGAAGTCCAAAGCAATGGCTACTACACTAGATAATATCCTGATTTACATATAATTGTTAATAAAGAAATAGGCTAAATAGAGGCCTGCTCCGTTAAGAAATCCAAATTCGACCCACTTTTCAGAGTCTAGAATAATTGCCACCTCTGCCATGAAGCCTTCTTCGATAACCTCAACCCTAGCAATTACTACTTTATGAAAACACTAAGGCACGTACTGTCTAGATGGCTTATTTTGCAAAATAGCATGAATCGCTTTGTATTATTAACTATATATACAAAAATATGGACATATACGTTTTATATCTCCAACCCGATTCTTTTTTACAACCACAGTTATTTTTCCTTATTATAAAAGTTGCACTCACTTCAAATTGTACACGGCATATTGAGCACTCATATTTATTGTAGGCTTCTCCCAATCGTCCCTGCCCTCTGCCCACATGATGGTAAAAGGATTTTATTTAAGGCATAAGTACATGAGGACAAAGAAGAAGGAAAAGCAACAAAACATGGGAAGCTGGAAAGCCAGTGGTAACTGACTTATCAAAGCCAAGGAACTGGGATAGATTTGGGAGAAGCTCAGACTAAAGGTGGTCTGTGCTATAGAATCCCAGAAAGACTTAGGTAGGAGAAGTTCCACATACCTCTGAAAGTGGGGTGGGGGTGCTGAAAACTGAAGTCTTGGTTGAATGCCCAAGTAAAAGCACTTTCTCGCAGGGGCGCCCAGGTGGCTCAGTTGGTTCAGTGTCTGACTTCAGCTCAGGTCATGATCTCACGGTTTGTGAGTTCAAGCCCCGCATTAGGCTCTGTGCTGACAGATTGGAGCCTGGAACCTGTGTCTCCTTCTCTCTCTGCCGCTCCCCAACTTGTGCTCTGTCTCTCTATGTCTCTCAAAAAATAAATGTAAAAAAATAAAGCCACTTTCTTGCAGCAATGAAAGGCACAGCATAGGGAATATAGTCGAGAGGACTATGGTGGCAGATGGTAGCCATGTCAGTGGTGAGCATAGCACAACACACAGAGCTGTTGAATTACTGTGTTATGCACCTGAAACTAACATAACACTGTGTGTCAACTGTACCTCAATTTTTTTTTTTTAAAGCCCTTTGTCGCCAGCCAGGACTCTTCTCTACCCAATGGAGGAGTGCAGCTGCCCCTCCCCAACCTAAGCAGAAAACCAAGCCTCCTCTTTGAGGAGATAGAGCCGAGAGACTCAGGCATCAAAGTCACCAGGCCCAGTGGGGGTCAAGGACGTACAATCAAAATCAAGGACACCAGGCCCCGCTGGGGTGGAGGAGTGGTCTGTGCATGCTAACCCATGCAACTCCATCCCTAACTACAGCCAGAGTAATGCTGCCATTGAGGCTCTCGTCGGTTGAACATTGACTACACACATGCCACTGTGCTGAACATTATACGTGCATGATATCACGTCTAACCCTCGAATAAATCCTAGGAGGCAAGTACTATTTTGGACCTTAAAATCCTTTAAAAAGGAAGTCAAGCCAAAGTTTATATAACTGGTTAAGTTAAAACAAGGTTAAGTAGCTGGCGGAAAACTCACAACTAGTAAGTGTCAAAGCCCAAATTTGGACCCCAAATCACTACCCTACATGACCCCCCCATTTATCAACTCATTTATTCATTTATTCATTCAACAAGCATTTGCTATGTGGCAGATACTGACACATGACTTGTAAAGATAAATATAACATATGGTCTGTATCCCCAACAAGCTCTCCTCATAAAGAGGACAACAAATCAATAAAAGTGTAACGGGTACATTGAACAAGTAGGTCTCCAAACTGGGGTTAGAGTAAGGATTCTATTTCTCTCAGCCAGTGATCTGACGCTGTTCTGTGGCCCGTGTCTTCCCTACATGGAAAGTAGATGAAATCTTGGGCAGATTCCATAAACTCTCTTGAACACACTTAGTGCAAAGTCGCTCTGTCTCTGTTAGTCACAAGAGCAGTCTGATTTTAATTCACTGATCTGAACCTCATTCAGAGTTAAAGCCTCTCAGCTCCCCAGCTGGAGAACAAGCGGTGGGGAAGAAGGGGCATGGTGAGCTGCTCCCCTCTCTGCCTTGTGCTGCTCCTCCTCTTCTGTGCCCTCCCAAATACTGTCTCCGGCTCCCCCGGGGATGGAGGGAGACCCAGAGGGTAAACAAGAGGAGGTTTCTTAGCTCTCCAGTACTCTGATGATCTGGCAGCAGTGTTCTCTGGCCTCGGAGGGTTTTAGAGGTGAGTGTTCCTATGATGGGGCTCTTATGTGGGATCTCGAGATACCCCCCCTGGAGCCTTCTGAATAGACCACTTGACACAGCCAATGCTTCTCTTCTGGCTTCTGATCTCTCTCTCTCTCTCTCTCTCTCTCTGCCCTAGGCCACCCAGAGTCACACCCTCTATTAGAGTAACTGCTCTCTTCCGGCTATCTTCCAGGTTCAGAAAAGGCTCCAGGCTATTTTGCATGTCCAGTTCAATGAGAAACGTTTACACCCTCTTGCCAGTCATCGTGAATGAAAGTGCAGCTTATTCCCCATGAAGACTGTTTCTTTCTGTTCTGCCAGCCGGCAGGTGACTGTAGCCCCAGTCCCTTGCCCTCAGTATGCTCTGGCTCAGAACCAATGCCTGTCCCTTTGCCCTCAAACCCCATGGCACTTCTGTGTTTTTCCAGAATGGTCCTGTTGAAGGCTACTTGCTTGACAACGGAGACTTGAGGGGCGGTAGCTCTTGGGCCTCCCTCTCGATTATTGCACGTATTTTGACTTCTAGAACATTATGCCTACAGAGACAACTCATGTTTTTGCTTTATTTTCCACTGAGGTCATACTCTATCTTTAGAAATGCATTCTATGCAAAATATAAAAAAAAAAAGACAAGCTTAGAGCCATGGTTCCAAACACAGGACTATGTAGCCCCTGAGAAAAAGAAAACCTCTGGGGTCTTGTTTCTGATGGCATTTGTCCTTATCAGAAGTCACTTGAGAATTATTTGTAACTCAAAAGGTGGGTAAGTGTCCCACACAGCAACAACTTTCCAGACAAACAAAATTAGATCTAATTGTCAACGTCTGAATTGCACTCACTAATTCTTTACTTGCATGTCTTGCTTTTGATAGATCATTTGGAAATAATCTTATCCCTGATGCTAGTTGTTTCTCCCAGACACTAACATACATGGATGTGTATTATTTTCGGAGAAGTGTGGAACTTGGTGTCTCCTGAAAAGACTCATAAAAATTCTGAGAGAAATAATAGCTCAGCCATGTAAATCCAGGCTAGGCCATCCAGTTTGGTTCCTCTTTGAATAATTACTCAATATGTCCCACAACTTCAAGGCTAAGGGAATTATTCCTTCGACATCACTGTCTCACCCTTATATTTCCTTAATTGGATTCCCTATTTCCTATAATATCAGCCTTTACCAAACATTATGATAATCCTATTTGTTTTCAATGGGATTATGAGATTTTTCTTAATTAAACACCAAGGAAACTTCAATACTCCAATCTCACTAGAAAACACAGAAGCTTCTTATGAAACAGTTTCTAAATGCCCTTCCTCTTACCAGACATGTTTGTAGAATGGTATCAATCACAAAACCCACAAATCACATGGCCAAAATAGTCCCAGAGTGGGTCATCCAAGTCTGCTGTTGCCCTATAGGAAGTTCCCAGAATGAGGTTTAAATGCTGGTTTCTTAACATCCACACCGCCCCCCACACCCTCCCCACACCCTCACATCCCCCCCCCCTCAGAAAGCCAACCTGTCACCTTTGTCTCGGCATCTCCTGAGCACCCCCCCCCCACAGGCCTGGCGCGTAGGAGGCCTTCAATAAATGTTGACTGAATTGTTTTATTGAATTTTAAGTAAGGACAGCCAGACCTCTTAGCAATCATGACACAGATGTTTTGCACCTCTTTTTTTTTTTTTAAGTTGGCTCACAATCAGCAGTTGTTTTATTGCTTTTACAATAAAAATTAAATCAGAGGAATCACTCACAGAAGGAAGTGGAGCTTGAGTGATTTAAGGCCACTTCTTGTCTCTCCCTAGCTCTGCTTTGGTCTTCTACCGAGAAACTCTGCCCTTAGCTTTAAGAAAGAAAAAGAAAAGGAGAGGAGGAAGGTTAGAAAGATTGGGTCACCTTTTCAGAGGAGGAAAGAAACAACACTATTGTCATAAACTGCAGGAAACATTTCTTGAACCTACTAATTTGGGTACAAGTACAGGATCAATGGAATGGAAACCCTGCTTTGGAGAGGACAACCTATGAAGGGCAAAAGGGGTGTAGCGTCTAACTTGCTGGGACTGACTTTTTTAAAAAGAGGTCTACACTATCTAAATAATCCTGCAATATGACGTTTATAATGTAAAAGCGGAACAAATTATTGTTTACTTTAATGTGTTGAAAATGTTCATTTTAAAGCGTATATTAATTTGAGGGGAAAATGTATGATAGAGTAGGGTTGAATTTTATGATTTTACATAATTCCAGGTATCCTTGTATAATCAATGTGTGTTTATGACTGTTTTATGGGACTCAGGCATGTGTTTACTATGTTAAATTATTTTCGAGGATTGCAGTTGTACCTTTGTCTTTTTGACATGTTATTGATCATGACTATATTTTATAGGATACTGAGTCCTTGGTCAGTCCTCAATTACAACATTGTCGTTAGAGGAGAAGATGTTCCATCGTAGGGAAGATGTGATTTCTAACAACATAATGTGGCAAAAAATGAGACTGACTATAAAATCTAGGAACATGTATTTATGGCTACAAACTGATAACAGGAACCGTCTTAAGAAGAAGGAGACTGACAGGTTGTAGGATGGATAATCAGCAGAGGCTCTCAAGAGAAAATAGGCCTCAATCTGTTATTTAAAGGAAAGGAAATAGAGTGAAGGCAATAAGCTGTCAGTAGTTACAGTCATCGTTATTTAACATCTGTATCGGGGGCTCCTGGGTGGCTCAGTGTTAAGCCTCCGACTTCGGCTCAGGTCATGATCTCACAGTTCATGGCTTCGAGCCCCATGTCAGGCTCTGCACTGACAGCTCAGAGCCTGGAGCCTGCTGCAAATTCTGGGTCTCCCTCTCTCTCTGCCCCTCCCCGCTCGCACTCTGTCTCTCTGTCTCTCAAAAATAAATAAACGTTAAAAAAAATGTTTTTAACATCTGTTGAACAGAAAGGGTCTTATTGTTTAGGCCAAGTAGCTCTCCTCTGTCTACTCCAGTTATGCACACCAGGTAACAGAACACTCCGAGCATAGAAATGTGTATGTAAATGTGTTTGTTTTCCTTTGTAATGTAATAAATCTGATTGCTTGCCTACCATGACCCAGGAACATCCTGTGTGTTGGGGAATATAAAGACAGTTGTAACTTGGTCTTTGTTTTCAAAAGCCTCCCAATCTGGTAGGGAAGACAGACTAGGAGATAGTGCAGTAAGGTCAATGCTATAATAGAGGTAGTGTTGGAGCACAAAGAAGTGGTTATTAAATTTATATTTGTGGGCACAAGGAAGGCTCCTCAAGAAAAAGTATGTGGCCTCTCCAAAAAGAGGCCACACTGATCCTGCTAGGCCAGCCAAGGGCAAGTGGCCCCCCAAAATGGGGGCAGCCTCAGCCCGTCCTGCTACTCTGCCACATGGAAGGGAAGAGAACATTTGTCCCAAAGACACTGCCCCACAGAGAAAAAGGTTCAAAGCCACTGCGTTTCCTCCACCAAGGCCCCCACTCCCTACCATCATGGCCCAACTGGACGTTCCTGTTGTCTCGTTAGTGACAGACTTGTCCCAGAGCCCGTCCCCTGAAACAGCCAGACAAAACAATGAGCTCCTTCCAAGACTCAGAGGGTGGGGTTTGAGTATATGATGTTTGGAGAAGTGGCTACATTGTACCCCACTCACGTCTTTGGAAATAAAGGGGTTGGGGTAAAAGGTCGGGCCCCTTTGCAGTACCCCATCACTGTCCCAGCCTCCTATTTCCTGTCCAATTCCCATTCTGAGTCCATGACCCAGCTAGAGAAGACTTATCTCTACTATTATTTTTTTTGATCTCTCTATCTTATACAAAGATCAAGACTCTTCAGACCTCGCCAAAAATGTGATATCTTTGTTCTCTAGTTCCACTTCCCTTTCCCCTGCCTCTAGCTGGCCAAATTTGAGATTGGGCAGTAGCAGGTTTGGGGGCAGGGGAGGTGCAGGGAGACATAAAAGGAGAATATGTTTTTTGAAAATCTACTAATATTTAACCCCCCCCCCCTTGAGCTCATGGCTTTGGTTGTCTGTCTGATGAGGTAGTTGCTGCTATCCAGAATTGCAACTGAAAACTCTTCACAGCACGGTTGAAAATTGAAGTTATTTCTACCGCTGAGATACATGATGGGTTAAACAAGTTTTCTAGGGGGTGACCTAAAAATTAAACAACAGTTACCATCAGAGAGGGAAAAAAAGAGCTCCAAAACCCAAACTTTATTTATATGTATTGTATAGACAATTTTGTTAATATGCAGTCTAATATGTTTAATCTTGTGAATTTCCAAATGCATATGCTAATGATTGGTATATCCATCATTTCAAGAGTTTCTTGTTTCTATCGTATTATAGATATGCTTAGATTATCAGGAATATATGATTTCTTTGCTTTCTCAACCTAATTTTCCATTCTGGCCAGTCTCCTGTGGGTTTTTTAATGATAAGCCAGGAATCTTTTTTGGGTGCTTTTTCTCAGTGACACCGTGTAGTGGCCACATGTACAAGCATAGGTATCTCCGGTGGTCACCCACTTTGGGAGTACATCTCTAGTGGACAAACCCAGTATTTACAGTAGCTGCTGCCACACAGCCACCAAAACAGCTTTTAAGTGACTGCTCCTCTTTACAGGACCCATCTGTCTTCTAAGCTCTACATGGTATGTTGGACTGCCCCAGGGTTCAGTGCTCTGACCTCTTTCTTATCGATTTATCTGTCTGCCTAAGTGAGTTCATTTAGCCCCAGGGCTTTTAAGATCCCAAACTTCTAACTCCAACCCCAGCCTCTCCTGTGAACACATCATGCTCATATCTACTGTCTACTTGAAGTCCTCACTTGAAAGTGTCTTAAACTTCAAATATACAAAATAGAACTCCTAATTCTCTACCACCGCATGAAACACGCACGCACACACAAAACATGCCTCCCACAGTATTCCTCTCGCTAAAAGGCAACTCCATTCATCCAATTCTTGCCATTTCTCAAGCCAAAAACCTTGGAGTCATCATTGACTCTTTCTCTCACATCCAGTTTATATCCAGGATCAAATGATGTTTGTCCTTAACTCCACCATTGCCCTGAGCTACCATCCAAGCCACCGTCACCTCTCACCTGGGTTATTACAAGAGCTAACTAACTGGCCTCCTAGCCTCCACCATTCCTTTCCCACAGTGTATTCTCTACAGACCAGTCAGAGTGAGTTCCCCAAAATGTTGAGTCTGATCAGGCCAGTTCTTTGTTCATAATACTCCATGCCTTCCTACCTCACAGAGTAAAACCCTTCACCATAACTTACAAGACCATGCATGATCTGCCCTTCCTTAACCTTGAAGTTCTGACCTTATCTCTTACCTCATATCCCAGTCCCCTCCACTCTCACGTAGTTCCAGTAGTTCTAACTATACTGACACACCTGACATATGGGAAGTAGCTTCCCCGTGATGGTTGTGCTTGCTGTGCTCTCTGCCTGGAATGTTCTTCTCCGAGATAACCTTTACTTCAAGTTTCTGCTCAGATCGCACCTTATCACAGATGTCCCTGACCATCCAACATAGAGAGGCAAGCCCTCTGCCCAGTTTTTCTCTATTCCCCTCACCCAGCTTTATTTTTCTACATAGCACTTACTGCCTCCTTAGAGACAGGGAGGCCAGTTAGACAGCTATTGTAATAATCTCTGACATATTATACATTTTTGTATTTGTCAACTGTCTCTCCACACTACTCACTATACTCCGTGGAAACAGGAACTTGGGGTGTTTTATACTCTACCCTACCCACAGCAACTAGAACAGAGATTGGCACAGAGTTGGTACATTTTAAATACTCATTGAATAAATACAAGAAAAAATGTTTTAGAGACCTTGGGATACCATGTTCCCTAATGGTTGGCCACACGGTCTCTGGCTATAGCTGCAAGATATTCCACTGGAATTGCCTACTTCAGCCCAAACAGCTAATGATAACCTGGGTATCGTGGTCAATATTGGTAATACATCTGGAAACATTATCCCGCCCTGACTCCCACCCCTGGAGGGCCTGAACCTGTAATATTACATGCAGCTTTAGCTGTTATAAGCTCAAGAAATATCCAAATAAAAGCAAGTACAAAGATCCAGGAAATGGAGAGGACTTCCAGAATAAGTAGGACATTTTAGTCCAGGAGTGACAAAAGATGAGAGAATATGATTACAATTTAGAAAATCATAATATTGTGATCAAGCCCAAGGTGAACTTGTATACCAAGTCAAGGATACAACAGAAACAAAGGAGGGAAACTCGTTAAAACTTGGAAGGTAGAATAATGTGATAGAAATTTCACTTGGGCAATGAGATAGGGACACCTGAGTTTAAACCTTAGGTCGAGCTGCATGATCTTGGACATGAACTACTATGAACTAGAACTTGTACATACAAATAAGATAACGGTACCTGTGCCATAAGTACCATTATGAAAAGAATGTACATACAAAACACATGGCAAATGCTTATTCCCTTCCTGTGATGAGGAAAATATTAGGATAAGTGAAAGGAAGTTCTAAAGCAGAAGACAAGCTTAGTAAGTTTTGTTATAGGATGAAAAGAAATAGGTAAATAAATACAAGTGGGAAATATATGTATTATATTCATTCTGCATTTTACAATCATCAGACTATTTTCACTGACTTCATCTCCTTTGACCTCATAAGCTATCTTATCCAGTAAGAAAGGTAGATGTTATTAAACCCATTTTACAGATGAGGAAACTGAGGATGGGAGTTTTTTTTTTTTTAAGTCTTTTTAGTACAAGCTTGGTGATCCTCCCACAAGTCAGGGCCTCTTTATAGGATTTAAATCACTTCTCAGAAAAGCTTAGTCACATAGGGAGACTCACTACGGGTGATTAATGAAAACAAAGAATTCTGAGGTTTTAGTTTGTAAGTGGAGTCAAGAACTACCACACACTTTCTCAGCACACCTCACAGGCCTGTTATGAAAAAATCCAGCTGGATGGGGCCTGGATGTAATTCTCCCGAGCAAGTTTCTCAATCCACTTTTTGCTGTCCTTAACTGGGCATGAGTGCAGTCCACCCATGAGATATGCCCATGGACATCTTCTTCCTGCCTCTGGTTTGGGAGGGCATGTTGTGCATTCCCAAGGGTGGAGGGCAGACTTGGGAGGCCTGGGTCTTCAGTCACAATAATCCCAGTTACCAGAAACAGCTAAACCAAATTTATAACATATGTTTCCACAGCCTCAAATACCCACCATTTGTCCCATGACCTTCTGTCTTTAAACAAATGCCAAACAAGGAGATTCAATTATTCAGTCAGTCTAATAAGGAATTGGTTTATGCTGAAACTCAATGCTAAGTTTATGTAATTTTACACTGTGGGTCACACTGAAAACTTTATGCAAGCTTGTAGCTGCCATCAAGGAAGATTCCTACCTTTCTTTAGAGTTAAACGAGTTTCTAGGCAGAACTGATCCTCAAAAAGAGAAAAAGCCAATCATACCACACCAGTTTTGGGAATGAAAAACAACAGAGAGATGGCATCCATTCATCTGTGCAACAAATGTTTACTGTGCTCTTTTGAAGTGGCAAACACTGTACAAGGTATTGGCACTATAAAATGGACAAGAAACAGTCCTAAGGTCTTGTGGGCAGTTAGACACAGAACAGTCTGAATCATTTACAACATGATGTAATAAATATTATGATGAAAAGAATTATCAGCTGCAGTGGGAGTTTATGCTATGTGATTATGGAGTGTTGCTAGGAGATATCACCTCCATAGTTAGGATGATCCACTCATCCCAGTTAGCCTGGGACTTTCCTGGCTTCCCTGACAGTCCTGTATCCTGGGGAATCGTCCAGTCCCGGGCAAAGTGGGATGGTTGGTCACCCTACCTGTGATCCTAAACCAAATAAATAAATAAATAAATAAATAAATAAATAAAAGTTAATTTTGGTCTCCTTGAAAACAACCAAGCTTATTCCCGGGGCATATGGGATCAGAATAACTTCATCAGCCTGAAGACTCAGCAGTCGATGGAAAAATTGAGGTCTTTCATGGCTCTGCCAGAGACAAATGAGAGTCAGTCTGACATGTTAATAGAGCTCATACATGGTTTCCCTGGCCCTTGACTAGAGTCATCTAGTTAACCTGCCTGAGCATTTGTTTGTTCATCTGTAAAACTGCGGTAGATACGGCATTAGTCAGGATAAGCCAGATTCTACTGCTAAATCTTAGTGGTTTATAATCCCAAAAGTTTATTTGCTTTGCAAGTCAGCTGGGGCTAGCTATGCCGCTCATCTTCTGCCTCCGGAAGCCAGGTGAATAGGGCAGCCATCATCTCAACCGTTGTCTGTCTCCGGTTCAAAGGCAAAGAGAAACGTTCTCCCTACCTCAGAAACATTTTCTCACCGTCCACTAGTCTTCCCTAAACCGATGCTTTTGGTTGATTTTAAGCTTTTTTGTTGTTGTTGCCACAGCAGAACCCGGCCTATTCTGACTGATGGGGATACACACTGGTGCAGACGTGACTCACAACAGAAGTGAGATTAGTGAAGTTTGGTACCCTCCTAAGGGGTGGTGTGAACACCCTCGAATGCTGTCTCCTCAGGTTACTCATATGAACTATCCTGTTTTCAAAAACCAAAGCTAGTGCTGAGGTTAAGGGTAGGGTTAGGGTGTTGCTAAAGATCAACATTCCTGGTTTGCCCTTCATACAAACTTGTAAGTTTCTCACAGAGAAACACTTTTTCCACAGCCCAGCCGTGGTCCCACCCAGCTATTCTTCTGGCAAATAATGAGCAGCTGGTCACAGGGCCAGAACATACGGTTGGCACAGCAATGCCTCTCCCTGCTACTGGAAACACAACTGTGCTGCATCATTCTTGTGTGTTTAAAATGGGCTTTTGAAAGCCACTGGATCATTTGGAACATATTTCTCATGAGTTTTATGACATTTTAACTCTACTCCCCTCCGTTTGAGTTTCACTGCAAGTTTCCTGTTCGTGCTAAAGATAGTCATAAACAAACTCTGTGGTCTGTATCTCAAAAAGGGAAACATATGTAAAGTCCAATTATCATCGCCTTTCTCGGAGAAGGGAAGAGCTCTGCTTCCTAGAGGGTCATGTGCATTTGCAAATTCCCCTCTGACGGACAATAAATGGCACATCTGAACTGATGGCCTCTCCTTTTCAGAAATCATTCAAAAAATTCCAGTGGAGAGCTACAACATCTGATTACAAAGTCAGTGGCAAAAAGGGTTTTCCTCTAGGGATCGTTCAGCAGGAGTTTCAACGTGGCTGAACTTTTATATAACTGAAGTCATCCATTATGTTCTGATGAGCTTGTGCATAACATACTGCCTATGTAACTGGGACATCAAAAAGTTCTGACCTTTTAGTTAAGTGAAATGAAATGTTTCTCTTAGTCTGATGATTGAATGGGTCCCTTTAAAAAAAAAATCATAAAAGTTTAATCCTATTTAGGTGAATCCCATTGTGATCTTGCTTGGAAATGAGTTATCCTACAGCATGAGTTTTATAGTGACTGATTTCCTCTTCTGTTCAACATAGCAATTACTTAGCTGTGTTCTTATGTATTAAACCGCGTTCTCTAGGGTTCAGTTTAGTTAGTTTCACTCCTGGTGACACCGGGAATGGAATTTCAGCATAATCTCCTGAGGATCCATGGACAGGAAATTGTCCAATGGCGAAACTCCAGGGAGACAGCAACAGACCGGCTTGCATCTGAAGTTGAAGATGTTGGATGGTGGGAGCCTGGAAACAAGCATAGAGGAAATGGTTCCTGGAGATAGAGGGAGAGTCTCCCAGGCAACACTCAGTTCAGGAACTAATTACCTTTCTTACTGAAATCCCTAGAGGTCTATTAGGTCCCTCCTTTGTTCATGGGCAGACTCACAGGCAGTGGGAATTCGAGAGGAGACATTTTATGGATGGTATTCTCAACACCACTCTGAGTACACAGACTGCACAGCCCCATGGCCTGCACTGCACAAATCTGTGCAGTCCTAAACAGGAACAGAAAAGGCACTAATATTTCCCCACACGGAAGCCTCAGATCCCTACGTTTCCATTAAAGGACTTCGGGTAATCAGAAACTACACACAAGATTCAAACAAAGTCTCGTGTACTTACTTGTTGGTTCCTTCACCGAGTGTTCCATCACGTTCAAGTTGCTCTGCTAGGTTCTGGGAATTCATCAGCAAATGAGACAGCCCGAATCCTGACAGAAAAAAAGCTCAAGCTCTACTCCAATTGTCCAGCATTATACAACTACCTTCAACATCATTTAATTAAAATTCTGGTAAATGTTGCAAAAGAGAAATACAAGGCATTAGGAGAGCATATAACAGAGAACTTTACCTGGTCTGAAGTTCAGGGAAGGCTGCTCTGAGGACATGTTGCAAAAATTGAAAGCCACTATAAAGGATGAGTTTTAGTTAACTAGTTAAAGAGGCGGGGCGAGAACATTACAGACAGGACAGGAAATGCAAAGGTGAAAAGGAGAATGGCATTCTAGGGACAGAGAGACAGCCAGGTGGCTGGAGTAGATGCTGAGCAGGAGAGGAAAGAACAGGCTCTGAAGACTGTCAAGGGTTTGGGGCCTGAGCTGGGAAAGAGGACATGATTGACTGTTATTGTACAAGTAATGTAAGTTGTATTGCTTGTAAACAAATGATAACTCAAATAAATCACGTAACACAGGATGATAGGAAAAACTCCTTGAAAGTTTCCTTTAACCATCTACCCTCCACCCCAACTCATAGTGGTTAAAAGTAACCACCGTGAACGGTTTTGTGTGTGAATTTCCAGACCTATTGCTATAAGTATTTTAAAGGGAGAGTTGCTTTGCATTTTACTTACATAAATTATACCATGCATATTATTGTGAAATTTTTCTTTTCATTTAGTAATGTGACTCAGAAATCTTTCCATACTTTCTGTATTTGCATCTACCTCATTCTCATATTTAACTATTCTTCTATTAGTGGACCTTTTTTCAAGGTTCCAAGTAGCATGGCAGAAGACTCCCAGGAGTATCGAATTCTAAGCCAGCACTAAAGTCTCCCTCTCCCGCTCTAAACAATAGAAATTCTCTGCCAACTATGATCAAAATATTTTAAACTATATTATATAGCTCAGCTCAAAAGAGGGACAGGACAACCCACAGGTGCCACAAACATGGAGGGCAAGCAAAGCCAGAATGGGGCTATCGGTCTTGGTCAGAGGCCCAAGTGTCTAAGGCCTGAGGTTTCCATTCACGCAGCAATAGGAGATTCCTCCTGTATCCTGCAGGAGGGCGTAAGCAAGAACTAAGCTCTGCAAGAAGCTGGGATTGTCAAATGACCATTAAAGAAAGGACCAGAAACACATAGCCTACCAACCCAGAGTAGTCATGATAAAGCTTGCCATAATTCACAACCACTCTTGGAAGAAAAAATACCACCTTGTGGAGTTGAAACTTCAAGCTAGTACCATATGTAGGTTTGTAGGAACCCCAAGGTAAGAAATCGGCATAGAAACCTCCACACAGAAAATTATAAAACATTACTGCAAGAATATAAAGATCTCAATAAATGGAGGAGTGTACCATGTTCAAGGACTGGAAAACTCAATATTGAAAAGAGGTCAGTTTTCCTCAAATCTATAGACTCTGTACAATTCCAATTCGAAATCCCAGCAGCTTTTTTTCATGTGGAAATTAAAAAGCCGATTTTTTCCATAAATTTATATGGAAAAGAAACAGGCCAGAAATAGTCAAAACACTCTTAAAGAAGAACAAGATGGGAAGACTTATTCTACCAGATATCAAATTTTTTTTATGTTTATTTATTATTTTGAGAGAGGGAGAGACAGAGCACAAGCAGAAGAGGGCAGAAAAAGAGGGAGACACAGAATCTGAAGCAGTCTCCAGGCTCTGACCCATCAGCACAGAGCCTGATGCGGGGCTCGAACTCACAGACCACAAGATCATGACCTGAGCCGAAGTCAGACGCTTAACCAACTGAGCCACCCAGGTGCCTCATATTCTACATTCAGACAGTACTATATTGGTATTATTTCCAGGTGAATTATAGATCTAAGTGTGAAAGTTAAAACAATAAAGCCTCTAGGATTTAACACAAAAAGCATATCTTTGTGAGTTTGAGGCAGGAAAGAAGGAAGAAAAGAGCAAAGGAAAGAAGGAAGAAAAAAAGGAAGAAAGAAAGAGACATATATATGGGGTCATATGCAGCAAAAACAAAGGCAAAACCAAAAGCAAAACACCTCTGTTGGGAGATATCCACAGCTCAAAAGACACATGACGCCAAAAATGGAAAGTAAAAAACACAACACTCTGTAAATCTCTCAGTAAAATTACAAATCATATACTGATACAACTGCTCGATTGGAATTGCATTAAATGCATAGATTATCTTAAAGGTAATTAGCATCTTTAGTATAATAGGTAACTTATTAAGTATTTACTATGTGCCTGGCACTGGGCTAAGTGTTCTAAACAGATCATTTATTCATTCATTCATTCATTCATTTATTCATTCATTCATTATTTAGTCAGATTATTTTATTCATCTCTCATCCTTGGTACAGGAATTAGTGAATATTATTGCTCTCATTTTACAATCAATCAAGACTGATTTACAGTCAAGTGAAGTGACTTTTCGGAGATGACCCATGAGAGAATTGAACGAAAGGGGATTCAAACTCGAGCAGTCAGACCTGAGACTCCTCACCACCACGTTAGACCTTCTGTGCAGAAACATGGAGTGTACTTTTGTAGGGTCGGGTGTTATTTTTCTATCCTTTAATCAGTCCAAAGTTTTTTCTTTAATATGAAGTTACATATTTTATTAAGTTTTATGGTTTTTGATGCTACTGTGAATAAGAGCCTTCTTTCCATTACATTTTCTAAATGTTGGCGACTGGGAGATCTGTTGATTTTCTTAAATCTTCTATCTGACTACTGAGTGGTCTTACTCGTTTTTCAGTTGATTCTCTTGGATATTCCAGCCAGTCAAGATGTATGTAAATAAGGAGGTATGTAAATAATGACAGCGTTCTCTCTCTCTTTCCCCTGACTACCTCTTTTGCCGATATTTGTGCATTTTATGGCAAAGGGAAAAGTTCATAATGTGGTACTGTTGGGGAGGGGAGTCAGTGCATTCCAGGCAGCAGGAACTCTGTTGTGAGCACAAGGTTATGAACAACTTAACCAATTCCAGAAACTAAGAGTAGTTTAACATGACTGTAGGGTGGGTGCAGATGAGGACAGCAAAAGATGATAACTTGAAAGGGAAGACAGGATCTTGTAGGATGACAAGCCATTAAAAGACCTTCAGCGAGGATGTGGCATAAGACTTACATTTTCAAAATACCACCAAGTCAGCAGTGTGGAGAACTGAATCAGGAAGGGAATACTGAAGAAAAGGAGACAGGAAGGAGATTATGACAATAATGCATACAAGGGAGGAGCCACCCATGGAGTAATAGGAAAAGGGTGTGAATTTATGAGAATGGAGTCCCTACTCATTCAGCCTCCTTCTAGTCATGATCTTGAACCAGTTACTCAATCTTCCCAGGCTTCAGTTCTTCTAATCTGTAAAATTAGGATAATACTACCAACCTGGCATGGCTGTGAAGTTTAAGCAAGATAACATGTGTGATGTGCACTAAAAACTGGTAACTCTTTATTGTGGAGCTAGACAATGGCAGTGAGAATGAAGTTGAGGTCACTGATTCAGGAAATACGTATCCATCACAGTGCCATGCCAAAGCTATCACTTCCTTTTGTGAGTTATCAGGAAAATAAATTTTGATGTCTAAGTTATTGGGGAAGATAAAGCTGTGTGTTAGCACCCTTTCAGCCACACCCCAAGTTCTCTCTCTCTTGTGCTCTTTGCTTTCTCTTCTCCCTGCCCACACCCCACCCTTAAGACTGCTGTGGGGATTGGATTTATATCAGGACACAGCTGAACTACATGGCTCAAAAATTAGTTTGCCAACTCAACAACAACAACCACCACCCAATTAAAACGTGTGCAAAGGACTTGAATAGACGTTTCTCATTTCTCCAAAGGAGATATGCAGATAGCCAACAAGCACATGAAAAGATGCTTATCGTTAGGGAAATGTAAAGCAAACCATAATGAGGCACTACTCTATATCCATTAGGATGGCTGTAATTTAAAAAAAAATGAAAATAATAAATATTGGCAAAGATGTGGAGAAATTGGAACCCTTGTCCATTGCTGGTGGGTATGTAAAATCACTCATCCACTGAGCAAAACAGTTTGGTGGTTCCTCAAAAAGTTACACATAGAATTACCATATGACCCAGTAATTCTACTCCTGGCTGTTTACTCAAAAGGATTGAAAACAGGTATTCAAACAAGTATAAGCACATGCATGGTATGGTCTGAATGTTTGTATCTCCCCCCAAATCACATATTGGAATCTTAATATCCAATGCTATGATGCTAGAAGGTGGGACCTTTGGGAAGTGATGAAGTTATCAGGGGGGAGGGGCCTCATGAATGGGATTAGTGTTATAGAAGAGATCCACAGAGCTCCTTAGACCTTATACCGTGTGAGGATATAGGAAGCCTATGAGCCAGAAAAGGACCTTCACCCAACCATGCTGACACCCTGGTCAGAGACTTCCAGCCTCCACAACAGAAAGCAACAAATTTCTATATTTATAAGCTACCCAGTCTGTGTTTTGCTTAGCAGTTCAAATGGACTGTAACAACACAGGTTCATAGGAGCACTATTCACAAGAGCTAAAAGGTGGAAACAACCAATGTCTACACATATAATGACAAACAAAATATGGTATATACATATAATAGAATATTGCTCAACCATAAAAGGAAACGGAGTACTGATATATGCTACAACATGGAAAGCATTATGCTAAGTGAAAGAAGCCAGACACAAAAGATTTATTATATGATTCCATTTATAAAAAATAAGCAGAATATGTAAATCCCCAGAAGAGACAGAGCAAAGATAGGTAGTTACCAGAGGCAGGAAGAAGGGAGAATGAGGGGAAATTACTTAATAGGTATGGGGTTCCCTGGGTGGCTGTTGGTTGAGTGTCTGACTCTTGGTTTGGGCTCAGGTCATGATCTCAGAGTTGGTGGGATCGAGCCCCATGTCAGGCTCTGTGCTGATGGTGCATAGCCTGCTTGGGACTCTCTATCCCTCTCTCTGCCCCTCCCCCACTCATGTTCTCTTGTCTCTCTCTAAATAAATAAACTTAAAAATAATTAAATAGGTATGGGGTTCCCTTTCAGGATGATAAAAATGTTATGGAACTAAATAGAAAGGATGGTTGCACAACGCTGTGAATATAATAAATGCCCCTGAAATGTTCACTTTGAAATGGTTAATTTTAGGTTAATTTCACCTCAGTGACATAAATAAATAAAATATATATTTTTTAATTATTATGAAAGCCTCTTCATAATAATTCACTTTCATAAGAAAGTGAATGTCATTAGCTGCTAAAGTTCACTTCCCTCAAGTCACCAGTGAATAAAATAAAAAGTAGCTTATGTTAAACCACAATGGTACCCATTCTGGTCAGAGCATTAATGTTCAGGCTTTCTTTATCGTTTCACAACATGAGCATCTCTAATGAGAGCAGTATAATCTCCTACTGATGTCATTACCTTTAACTAGATGAATACTGCATGGGAACCCTTATTTTTTTCTCTCCATTGTCTTGTCTTTTCACAGTCCCCCTGAATACTCACAGCCTTGGGCTAGTTCCAGGGGCCTTCTGGAGGCAATTTTTCTCCCTTTGAGTTGCTGGGTTTTTTTTTTTTTTTTTGACTGTGAAGTCTTTAAAAGTCCTCAATACTGCTCTATGAAATTATTGTGTCTCCTTATGTCTAGCCTATATAAGCTTCATGAGGGCAGGAATCAGGCTGCTTTGGTTTACCACTATGCCGAGCACATAGCACAACAAAGAAATTTAGGTGCGTAGATGCCCATCTTGGCAGACCTGGGTTTCTTTTTGGCTGTCACAGCACTTGAAGAAAACAGTCTGATGGATAAATTGGTTTTTAGTTTTAATGTTTCAACTCTATCATTATCCTGTGTTCATAGGAAAGGAGACTGACTACAAACCAGCAAATGCTTCTCTAATATTACCATTCTCCTCCACAGTCAAAATACCACCTTGGCTCCCTTACCAACTGATAAAACACATGCTGTTTCTCAACCTCTTCCACCTGCAGTTTTCCGATGCTGCTCGTTCATTACCACCTGAAGGTAAAAATTCTAGGATATATTAATTCAACATGGTTTGAAAAGTGAAATAAATTTTCACTTGTTTCTTTCTACTCAGAATTCAAATTGTTTAATTTGTTGTATTTAAAAAAAAAAAAGACAAAGCATTAAACACCCTCTCACTTCACTTTTTTCTTTTATTCAAGGTGCCTCACTTTTGTTCAGTTACTGACTTCCCAGTAAATGTTGCCAGTACTAGAAGCTGCAATTGGACTATTTTGTTGCTCTACATAAACAGAGCCTTAATCTAGCTTTAAGGCTCAAAGAAAGACTCTACAGGTAATAATTACAGACAAGGGTTGTCCCCAAAGGAAAAGATGTTTTGACACTGTTAAGAATCACCATGTGTAGCTGCCTCCTCCTATGTCAAGCACAATACGTGGGAAGAAGACCAATTTACTAGTCAGAGAGTTTCGGGTTTAAGTCTCAGCTCTGCTACTTACTGTATGAGCTTGAGCAAGTTATTAAACAGCTCTCAACATCAGCTTATTAACCTTAAAAAATGGAAATGACAGATAATTCATCGAGTTGTTGTCTGCATTAAATACATTATTGTATTTAAAGATTACCTGATATATAATGGTCTCTCAGTTAACAGTCATTATCATCATTCTATGCCAGATTCATCTTATTGGGATAAAATTTCATTTGTCTCTTGTTTGCATACATGCATGCACAAGCACACAAGCATCTCCTCACCTGAATTTCAGGCTTATCTAATAGTAAAACTGTCAAAATAGAAAAGTAAGGGGCGCCTGGGTGGCTCGGTGAGTTAAGTGGCCGACTTCCGTCCAGGTCATGAGCTCACGGTTCGTGAGTTTGAGCCCGGTGTCAGGCTCTTGACCGACAGCTCGGAGCCTGGAGCCTGCTAAGGATTCTCTGCTATGGGATTCTCTGCCCCTCCCCCACTCACACTCTGTGTCTCTCTCAAAAATAAATAAACATTTTTTTAAAAAGAAAAGAAAAGTAGGAGAGGGGCATCTAGGTGGCTCCGTCATTTAAGCATCTGACTCAAGCTCGGCTCAAGTCATGATTGCATGGTTCGTGAGTTCCATGGAATTCTGTCTCCCCTTCTCTCTGCCCCTTCCCTGCTTGCACTTTCTCTCCCTCTCAAAACAAATAAATCAACTTAAAAAAAAGAAAAGAAAAGAAGACAAACTGTATAATGTACTACAGCCATAAAAACAGGCGTGTTTGTGGGGTTTTTTCCCAAAAATTCTTAATCTATATGAATTCTGTAAGTCCACACATGTCTGTATTAATTTTACCCATATTTGCCAAATGTTATCCAATTTTTGATGCTGCTTTCCTTGTCACAATCCATAATTTCCACAAATCTACGCCTGTGTTTCCATACGTATGTAGATCCCAGTGGGAAACGAAACCAGATGTAATGAAAAAGAGCATCAAGGAATGTATTATTCAAATGCCGTCTGATTCCTGGGAGACTCAGAAATTATTTTCATAGTAAAATGAATTTAAATCGATTCAATAACTAGTTAGACAATGCCTACTACATTCACGACACAGGAGAGATCCAAAGATAAATATGACACAGACTGTGCCTTCAAGCAGCTAATAGTCTAGTAAAAACCTGATAATATCAGCCATATAACAGATCTGGTTATTCTAACAAATCCCTCATCCCACCATGGCCTGTTCAGTGCATCTCACAGAAATGGTTCAGACAAAATCAGTTGGAAACAGTACAAGTAATTTTCTAGATTCTTTGGGCAGATAATCTTGTTTTAAAGGATAACAAAACATAATAAAGGTTTCTGAATTATCTCTTGTGGCTGGCTCTGTTGTTTGTGTTCACCAGGTAATAACTCAATTATCCTTTTCTATATAGACGGGACCATTTTATGTGAGACTATAGCAGAGACGCTTTGGCAAGATTATTTGCACAAGGAGGTATTTCCTTATTTGTACCAAACACGATGACATTTAAGCAACTCAAAGGAAATAAATTTTTACAGTGTGTTGAGTATTCTGTGCTAAGAATTTTTATGTGGTGCACTAGGTAAATTACATGTAAAATAATTTTCCTGAAGAAACAGAATGTTCCTGAAGATACTGTTGTTGAATTTTTTTTTTCATCAAAAAAGGTTAATCCAAAATTTGACCTTGTAAACAATACCAGCACACTATGAACCAGACACTTGCAAATCACTGTTGCTCTCTGGTATGCTAAGCCCTCTAGAGAGGAGAAGGACTGGAACATCATTTCCTCTCTACCACTAGGTAACTATTAATAGTCCAGCATTCTAATGAAAACCCTAGTGACCTGGAAAAGTTAATGTGCCTTTCAGTGTCTTATTTATACCCCAAGAATAACTCAGCATCAAATCCAAGATGTATATGCATTTACACACACACACACACACACACACACACACAGAGCTCATGGACTTATCCCAATTATTATGAAAGCCAGAAAGAATTACATGGTCTATATTCCTTTTGATTCTCACATTGTAGAGCTGATGATTGAGGACATAGCAAAATACTGAAGTTCTACCAAAAATACCTTTAGGAAAATGATAGACCAAATTTTGGAGATAATTAAAATCCACTAAAAGAAAAATCACAGCATTCCTCCCTTAAAAACTTAATGAAATTCTAAGGTTATGTCAGAAAGTGAAACCAGTTGCATGGAAAATATAGTCTGAAAAAAGTTAAATGTCAGATGTTCCCCAACTTATGATTGTTCAACTTATGATTTTTTTTACTTTATGATGGTGTGAAAGCAATACACATTTAGTAGAAACTGTACTTTAAATTTTGAATTTTGATATTTTCCTAGGCAAGCGATATGTGGTGCAACACTCCCTCATGATTGTGGGCACCAGCACGTGGCAGCTCATGGCCAGGGTCAACAACTGATACACTTGCAATCCTTCTGTACCCATACGACCATTCTGGTTTTCAGTACAGTATTCAATAAGTTACATGAGACATTCAACACTTTATTATAAAATAGGCTCTGTGTTAGATGGTTTTGCCCAACTGTAGGCTAATATAAGTGCTCTAAGCACATTTAAGATAGTCTACACTAAGCTGTGATGTTCAGTAGGTTGGATGTGTTAGATGTATTAAATGCTTTTTGACTTAAGATATTTTCAACTTGTGGTGGATTTATTGAGACAAGAGCCTGTCATAAGTTGAGGGAGACCTGTATATATATTAATAAAATGATAACATAATTATTATTGGCATAAGTGTGTATCATGGTTTTCAAGGCTCTTTTCTTTTTTAGGTGTCCACTTGGACTTCACTGCCTTTGAGAAGACTCTGTTGGTTCTTCTTAGACCAGGTTATATGCCCTTTCATGTACTCCTTACCTTGGTACTTATCAGGTGAGCCTGGCAAGAATTCTGTTAGATAGGTGTAGTTTTGATTGCCATTTTACAGATAAGAAAACCGCGTTCAGAGAAACTGAGTAACCTATCTCACCAAGATCACAAAGCAGAACCAGGAATCAAACTCCAATCAAATGACTCCAAACCCCATACTCTGGCTGCAGATTACAGGGGAAAAGATTATTCAGTGGGCTTCTCTTCACTTAGTCTAAGATTGCATCTACTGAACATTAAGTAGAGAGATGAGCAACTGTCTGTTGACTTTGGGCAATAAACATAGAACATATGGCTAATTACAATAAGAATGTGTTGAGCCCTAATGCCAAGTGGCAAGTGCTTGTCTAGGTGCTCAGTACGTTCTCTCATTTCATTCTTAAAACATCCTGTAGCATACAAACAATGGTTATTTCCCTCCACCCATTTCCACATCTTACAGTTAAAGAAACTGAGGCTCAAGGAGGTTAAATAATTGGCCCAAGGTCACACCAGTAGGATGTGACAGAACCAGGCTCTTTACCCAGTTTCTGACTCTGAGTCCACCAGCTTACCCACCACATCTATTACCTACTTCAAGCCCCTCCCCCAAATCTCTTCCTTGGATATTTATTTAAGAGGGGAAATTGTAGGCTACAGGTAAGGATTGCCCTGAATTATCTTAATAACCATTCAATTCTTCCCTTTTTTTAAAACACATATAGACACATACTAAGAATTTTTTTTCAGATTTGGGTTCAAATTCTGATTCAGCCATTTAGTAGACGGAACAACTGTGCTCACATTGCTGAACCTCCAAAATTCAGTTTTCCCCGTTTTTCTCAAATTTTTTTTAACATTTATTTATTTTTGAGACAGAGAGAGACAGAGCATGAACGGGGGAGGGTCAGAGAGAGAGGGAGACACAGAATCTGAAGCAGGCTCCAGGCTCCGAGCTGTCAGCACAGAGCCCCACGTGGGGCTCGAACCCACGAACCGTGAGATCATGACCTGAGCTGAAGTCAGACGCTTAACCGATTGAGCCACCCAGGCACCCCTCAGTTTTCCCCATTTGACAAAAGGAGCTGATAGGACTCAACCACTAGGGTGGTTGCACATGAAGTGAAATGTACCAGAAACCTCCAATTACAGAACCTAGGAGACAGAAGTCACTCAATAAATATCAAACCCAACTCCTTCCCTTCCCCTGAGTTCTAGCTTTAAATATAGGTGTAAATCAAGCACATACTAGATAACAGAAAATTCTTCTTTCATTTGTTAACTCAGTCATTTACCTCAGAACATTGCTTACCTTTCTTGAATCTCTCTAGTTCAGGAGATTTTAAGATGACAGCTTCCTAAATTTTTTTTTTTTAATTCTATATCTGGATGGCAACAGCCCCTTGAACATTTTTTTCTCACTTTGTTTGTACAAGTGCATAAATTTATCTATATCTTAAACATAGCATCAATGATGATAGATACTCTCTTTAATTCCACAATTATCTGTTAAGTGCCTCCTGTGCCAAAAACCATCCCCACTCCCAAGGAGCTCATAGTTTATTGGGTAAACAAGCACAAAAATAGCTAGGATACCATGTGATAATGGTGCCATAACAGAGACATATACCAAGTTCCATGGGAGCAATTAATCCTTTTTGAGGTGTTAGGGCCTAGCTCACAGTGGAGGTGACATTTGGGATCAGCCACAAAGAATGAGTCAGCTTCTCCAAGGCCCGAGGAACATCATCAGAGTCAAATTTCAAGGAGGGTATCTTGTTAAGCTATGACCACAAGAATGTCACATCAGAGGAAACACCCTCCTTTTGCTTGATCCTCGTTATTAAAGACAAAAGAGTCATGATGACTTTCAGGGTTAATCTGCTAAAGTCATTTGATGGTGGTTTTACAAAGCAAATATGTGGTATTTAACTATTCCAAAGCCACCATTCTGTAGCACTTAGGATTCTGAACAACGCGAGTTTCCCCTTTGAGGGCTCATATATAATGAATGCGTGTTACATTAAAGATTATCGAGAATTGTGAGTCTTCTTTTTTATGTGTAAGATTGGTAGCTTTTAAAATATTGATGCATTTGTGCAAGTGACTTGACTGAATTTTTCAGTAAACTCTGGAAAGAAAATGTCAAAGTTGAACAAATTTTACATGAACCCTTTAAAAGAATACTTCTTAAAACGGGTAATATTTGGAGATGAATTAGGCTCCAGATCTCATCCTGGATCTCAAAGTATAAGTAGCTCAAGGGTGCAGGAATGAAATAGCAATGAAGACTTGTGGTAATGCTCCAAGATTTGTTACTGCCTTGTTCTATGTGTAACCCATGTTTTCCTACTTTTTGCCTCCAATCATTCTTCCTATGAACATTTCCCATATGCTGACAAATAAGTCTAGTAGCCATTCACATGGTACCCTCTACTCTCTTCCCATTGCCTAAATTCTTTCACTGTTCACCATGTCCAGCAGGCATTGCCATCTGCCTCCACAGCTGATGCCATGGAGCTGATGTCAGGATGACAAGGCTATTTTGGTGTTACATTGAACAGTTGGGAAGAATGTCTCTCTTCCTTTCCTGACCTCCTCTCTCAGAGAGACAGGACCAAGGCAGACATCCTTGGGCCCCACAGATGGACAATATAGTCAGTGTGGTGGCCCTTTCAAGCTTTACTCACAACCTTTCCATGGGACTCAGGTGACATCAGGCCCTGGGCAGGAGACAAGCTGACTGACGGCTCCAAATCTCCCCCTCTAATGATTAAAGCTTTGTTTCTGGGTCCAGCTTATACCTGGCTGCCTTGCCTGTCAGAACAAGTCCTCACCAAAGAAGTGCTGGGACGACATCATGGAGATGGTCTGCCATGCCATTACCTCAGATAAAGCTAATGAGTCTGACTTTCAGAGATCACTTGACTTAGGTTTACAGGATTCTTGAACTTATTCCTACTTGCTTTAGTTACTGGATGAAAATAGGTTAAGCCTCATAACAAACCTTGGAGGAAGCTAACATCCATTTTTATTTGTTTAAAGATAAGTAAAGGAAGTAAGGGAGGGAAGGAGGGCAAGAGGAAGGTCGTCTCAAAACTCTAACTTCCCTCAAGTGACTGTTTGGTAGAAATGTTCCATTTCTGTAACCACTATGCCTAAATCACTCTTATGATTTCAAATATTTTGTGCATTTTCCTTAGAAATGGTAACAGCTAAAATTGATATCACATTTTGCAAAGTCTTTCCATATACATTCCTTCATTTAGTTTTTCTGTATAATAGGTAGTATTGTGATCTCCATTTTCCAGAAGAGAAAATTAAGCAGTCCCTCTCACCCAACTTCGCCGCCCCGCTTTCACTACCAAACTTTACTAACTGTTCAAGCTATACTGAACACAGGATTTTCTCTAGGAAGACTTACCTGACATCCTTGGCACCTGTTTCAGTACAGCAGAGTACCAGCTGACCAGAAGGAACTGGGGATGGCCAGAGCCCGCCAGACCAGTCGCCTCAAGCCTTGAGTTGTCCCACTCACTCCCCGCAATGTCGTATGGGTAATATTATTTTCCATGTGTGCCGGGATGTGAAAAAGGCTAAGAAACACTGCCATGGAGTGATGGCTGACAGCATGGGTTTTGAAAGCACTTATTAGCTCTGTGACTTTGGGCAGTTATCTAACCCATCTGGGTATTGGTTTCCTCATCCGGAAAATGGAGATAACAAGAGTGACCACCTATAGAGCACTTACTACCATATAGGTTGCCTCATTTGCTTTTCACAACAGTATAAGGTAGGTGGTGTTATTCTTCCTGTCATACAGAGAGGAAGCCAAAGCACAGGAAGGTGAAAGTCACACAGATGTCAAGTCCTGAACTTACCACTGACAGTATCAGAGCAGTGATTCAAACCCAAGCCCGTATTTATTCGTAATCACTACATTACCCCGGGATCATAATTGAACCTTCCTCACAGAGTCGTTAAAAGGATTCAGTTTGATAATCTATGTGTAAATGATGTTCTCGTTTTCTCAGAATCATAACTGAAGACCAAAACCACCAAGTACTCCTGCCGCTGCCCTGCCGCCTTTACTGAGAGGCACCACTGACAGGTAACTGGCGTTACCACCCACCATCATCCCACACACACTACCTCACCACCCCAGCCAACATAAGGGACTTGCAGACCTGCCTCTGTGTAATCAGAGCAGATGAAAGAGATTCGGGGACACAGATGCTGCGCTTGCACTGCTGAGGGAGGGGATGTCAATTTCAAAGCCCTCTTCCCTAGAAAGATGGACTCTGCCCTTGACACCCCAAGAGTTGACTGGCCACACACGGTGGTTGAAATTGGGAGCTACGTGTTGCCGTAATTGGCACTGCATGGTGTGCGAAGAGCACTTGTATCAAGGTGTTACAGCAGGATACCACGACTGGGGTGAGGGGATCAGCTGCAGACGATGGCTAAATCTTGCAAGGGGTCATCAGTGCTTAGGGAAACTGCGCTGGAGCAAGTCCCTCCCCGGCAGGGCATGTTGAAGCCCCCTGGCGCCCGCACCTATGAAATATGGAAATGGTGATGCTTGCCCCCCGGGACCGTCACAAAGACTACGTGAGATAATGTGAGAAACCTTCTGCAAAGTGGACCCACAATTAATGTTAGCTCCCTTGCTACGCTTTTGCTGCTCAGTGTTTAACGCCTGGATAAATACTTCGAGTGTGGAAAGAGACGGGGAGCTTTTCATAATGTCAGATTCAACCTAAAAGGAAAAGTCTGTGTTTGCAGAGTTCTATCTCCCTGGATTACCAGGCAGATTCTGAAATTTATTAACCTTTTTAGTCATTTGTGAACACCAGCAAAAGGACTTCTTTGAATAATCAAAAAACCTCCTCATTCTGGCAGCCAAATAAAAGGAGGCCAGGTGTTCAGGATTAAAAATGCATTACCCCCACCACTGACTTTCTGGGGATGGTGTCAAGAATTTTCTCTTTCATAACATGTACCATTTCTAGAGTAGAGAAAGAGGAGGGAAAAGTGAACAGAGATGATAAGGAGACTTTAGGAAACATGGGGGTGGACAGAAAAATGAAGGGTGAAAGTGACAGACGGAAGACAGGAGAACCCTATTTTTAGCCAGTTATGGTCTTCTTCTGTCCCCTTAAAAATAGACCCTCTTCCTGCCCACAGTGAATGGAGTGGACAATATCTGGGGTTCCATAACACCATTTGTGTATCTGTTTGAAGGCATTGACATTGTGACTCTTAGACAAGGTTGGGTAGGCCTTTTAACACTAGATACACAGCCACCAAATTTCCTCTAGAACTGTTTCTAAGAAAAATGCCCACATTCACACTCTCGTTTTCTAAAATTATCCTTAGCACGAGGCTAAGACTATTTTCTTGAAGTAAAACTAAGACAATTTCTCGTTGCTAATAAAACTAACCACACGCACACGTGTCGAGGCACCATGCTAGGTCTTGACATTCATGGTACCCTTTCGGCAGATGGGGACATTTAGGCTCAGGAAGCGAGCAGGCTGGATCCGGGCCACAGAGCTCATATGTAGTGGAACTAGTATTCAAACCCAGGTCTCATCCAAACCCTGACATTGTCACCTCTGCCCTGTTATCGGCTTTAGAAACCTTTAGCGGCTGCCACTCCAGCACCCGGGCTGAGCTCTGACACTGAGAAATGCAGCCCATGGGAAAGGCAAGAATCGAGCACAGCACTGGTCGCTACCAGAAGGAGGATTGTATTACAAGCCCTTCAGACTTTGTACACAACACGCTCGTGGTGCACCATGAGGCCGTTTTGAGGCTCAAGGATTACTTTGGAAAGGCTTCTGTAATTTCAGAGTTTAATGATATGAAATTAGACCTAGAATCCTCAAACAAACCCATTTCAGAACTACAATACCCCTGGAAATGAGCACTTCCATTAGATTTGAGACCATTACGTATCCATCTCTGTGTGAGGGAAATAGATGTTTTCACGTTAGAACAAATACAAAACATCATTTTCATCCAGTACAATTTCCTGAACTCCTTTTATCCAATTTCCCGGTTTTTTCCGATATTTGAAACTGAAATAAAGCTTTCCTCTTAGCCCAGTTTCTTGTTCACTTTAACTCCGCAACAAAATTATTCTTAGGTTTTATCACTGGCCTATTTCTTAGATAGGACTTGGGTTTCATTATTTCAACATGGGGTCAAAAATAGAAAAAGATGTTCCAGAAACAGACTTTTGTTATTTTCTTTATAATCATTGAATCTATATGCCATTTTGCCCAACCCTTGTACATTATGTGGGAGATCCTTGAACAATTACAAATCTACTACAAACAATAGTTTCTGGTACTCAAGTAATGAGAAATGTCTTAAAGATGATAAATACAAGGTATTCACAATAGATTGAGAGATTAAACAACCTAAACAAAGGAAAAATATTCCCCAATCTTATGTGAACAAAGATTGCATACATCACAATTAGGAAAAGTTTCATATTTTTTAAACACGATAAAATGTTGTTTAGTCTTTGAGCAGTATTAAAAAATCCTCAGTTAAACAAATACATATATACAGTTACTATTTATAAGATATTCTCTAAGACACCATTATGGTATTAGGACGAATAATAGATACACGGGTCACTAACTTCAAGAATCTTTGACTGTTATAGGGAGGTAAGAAATGTATTTATAAGCTATAATATAAAGATGAATATGATGAGTGCCAAAGAGTACAAAGAATTATGGGGGTTCAGAAGAAGGAGGGATTATCTCTATGTGAGATCAGAAGATGGTAAGCCGCCCATTCCAGGATAATGAAATGCATGAGAAAAGATAATACCGTTTCAGAAAACAGTCCCCTTTGAAATTCAAAATGTCAGTGGGAAATACAGCAGGAGTATTAGCCTGAGATTGGACCACAGAAAGCAAATGCCAGATCCAAGGGTTTGGAGGTTAGTCAGTTGGAGAAATATACACTCACTAGGTACAACTAGTATTTCAAACATTACCTATTTTTACCTATTTAAAATATCTCTTTTTTTAACAGCTTTATTGAAGTATAATTGACATATAATTAACTGTGCATGTTTAAAGCATATAATTTGGTAAATTTTGACATGTGTATACACCCATGAAACCATCACCACAATCAACATAATGAACATATCAATCACCCCCAAAAGTTTCCTTGTGCCCCTTTGTAATCTCTTCCTCCTGCCCCATCGCTAGGCAATTGTTGATCTGCTTTCTGCCACTGTAGGTTAATTGGCACTTTCAAGAACTTTGTATAAATGGAATTATACACTATTGACTCTTTAGTCTGACTTCTTTCACTCAACACAATTTTTTGAGATTCATCCATATTGTTGGGTGTATCAATAGTTTGTTCCTTTTTGCTAGTAAGTGGTATTCCATTATATGGTTATGCCATATTTGTTTTTTCATTCACCATGTTGATGGACATTTGCATTGTTTTTAGTTTGGGGTTATTACAAATAAAGCTACTTTCAATATTCATATACAAGTCTTTGTAGGAACATATGCCTTCATTTCTCCTAGATTAATGCCTAGCCATGAAGTGGCTGAGTCACCTAGTATGTTTATGTTGCTTTTTAATTAACTGCCATACTATTTGCCAAAATGGTATATCACTTTGCATTCCTGCCAGCAGTATATGAGAATTTCAGTTGTTCCACGTCCTTGAGAAAGGTCGGCATGGTCACCGCTTTTTAATTTTGGACAGTCGAATAGGTGTGTAGTGATATCTTATTATAGTTTTAATTTGCATTTCCCCAATGAGTAAAAACCTTTCATTTTTTTTATTTGCCACTTTTATAGCTTCTTTGATGAAGTATCTGCTCAAAACTTTTGTCCATTTTAAAATTATTATTATCACTGAGATTTCAGAGTTCTTTACGCATTCTGTGTATAAGCCCTTTATCAGATATATGATGTACAAATATTTTCCCCAGTCTTTAGCTTTAAAGAGTAGAAGTTCTTAATTTTGCTGAAGTCCCATGTATCTTTTTTTTTTTTAATGCATTGTGCTTTTGCCTTTAAGGAATCTTTGCCAAGTCACAAAGATTTTCTGTGTTCTCTTCTTGTTTTATAGTTTTATATTTAACTCTATGATCCATGTTGAGTTCATTTTTTTGTATTGGTGCAAGATATGAATTGAAGAGGTTTGGGGGAAAATGTGGTTTTTTGGCAGATAAATATCTAATTGTTGTAGCATCATTTGTTGAAAAAACTATCCTTTTCATCTAAATACGCTTGTCAAAAATCAATTGACATATATGTGTAGGTCTATTTCTGGATTCTATTCTGTTCCATTGATCTATTTGTCTACCTTGATGCCAATACCACATTGTCTTAGTTACTAAAGTGTTATAAAAAGCTTTGAAGTAAGGTAGCTTAAGTCCTCCAAATTGGTTCTCTTATTTCGAATTATTTAAGCTATTCTAGATCTTTTGCATTTCCATATAAATTTTAGAGTCAGCTTATTAATTTCTACCAAAAAAAAACCACTGGGATTTTTGATTGGGATTGCTTTGAATCTATATAATAATTTAGAGAACTGCTCTCCTAACCATATTGAGTCTTCCAATCTGTAAACACAATGTATCTCTGTATTTTGATCTTCTTTCATTTCTCTCACCAATGTTTTATCATTTTCCATGTACCAACCTTTCACACTTTTTCTCAAATTAATCTCCAAATATTTTATATTTTTATGTTACTTTTATATTTCAATGTCTGGTTATTCATAGCTAGTACTATATATTGAAATCCAATGAAGTTTTGTATATAATTTTGTATCCTACAGTCTTGCTAAAGTCACTTAATAATTCTGGGAGCTCTTTTGTAGGTTACATAGGATGTCCTGTGTAAATGATCATGTTGTCTCTGAATAAAGAGAGTTTTACTTCTTTCTTCCCAATCCAGATAGCTTCATATCTTTTCTTGCCTGATTTCAAGACAACTGTGACTCCAAAATCCCAGAATCCCCCCAAAAAACATGAGGTACTGATTTATAGCTGCTAGCACTGCGGTGGTAGAATTCCTCAAGCACGAGTGGAGATGGCTCTCCATCAGTATTAGGACAGCTTAGAAACTCCTCACACCGCCCCCCAAGCCACTTCAGTACTAGACCTTAAATTTGCCCTTCTATGACTTTGGCTTCCTGTGTGTGTGTGTGTGTGTGTGTGTGTGTGTACACGCTTATGTATGCATGCAGCAATTTTTAAAGCCTCCTCACTAAGCTCAGACAGCCCCTTCTAGAACCAGGCCTCCCCAAACTTATTCTAAGCTTTTGCATATGGCTTTGGTCATCACTCTGGATTATCCTTCCTATTATGATAAGTTACTTTTCAAAGTAATTTGATGTTTTTGCCAAATGACCTAAGTTGGGTCCATTTTAATTCATCTGATACTTTTCTAATAATATTAAACTTCAAAAAGGAGAGTATCATAGCTTTATCCACTACTTCCCAGAAGGCTTCTTGCACCTTATGCAAATATACCCATCTTTTTTTTTTTTTTTTTTTTTGGAACCTCCCAGAAGGCAGTATTTGTCAACACAAAACAAAGGTTCTGTTACACACTTTCCTGTAAACAGCGGTATCTAGGGGCGTCTGTGTGGCTCATCCGACTTTACCTCAGGTCATGATCTCACGGTTCGAACCCTACATTGGGCTCTGTCCTGACAGTTCAGAGCCTGGAGCTCTGCCCCTCCTCTGCTCACACTCTGTCTCCCTCTCTCAGGAAATGAATAAACATAAAAAATAATAACAAATAAAATAAAATAAAATAAAATTAAATAAAATAAAATTAAATAAAATAAAATAAACAATGGCATCTTATTTGCCTTACATCTATCTAAAAGAAACCATTCTAGAGAGTTCTCAGGTAAAAGGATATAAATTTCCCAAGGAAATTTATAAATTCTAACACTAGAAATAGAAGCTACTGACAACTTTTAAATAACAACTTATTCTAATTTTAAAAAACTATTAAAGCTTGGTCTCATTGGGCACCCTTCTAAAGAAGTTTTTTCAAAGGTAGGAAGAATATTTTAGGAAGATGAATATAGCAATGATTTGAAGAGTAAATGAGAGGTGGAAAGAGAGGCAGTTCAGGAAGATCAGTTACCAGACTATTATAATAATCCAAGTCATATATAATAAAGATGTCACTCAGAGATAATAGTAATGATGGAAAGAAAACAGTGAATGTATGAGATTTTTTTAATAGAGAGATTAAATAAGATTTAGGAAATGAATTATGGAGAATAAGGAGACAAGTCAAAAATGGCTAACGGGAGAAAATGGTAGCCCACCTTTAGAAGAAAATGGTCAGTACATAAGAAAATGTGATAAGGGGCAAGTCTGAGTAGAAAGGTGAACAGTTAGATGGTGGACATGTTGAGTCTGGCTCCAGTGTTGAGAGGCAGTAAGAATTACTGGAAGAGAGTTGGGTACAGATCAGGAAACCTGAGTTTGGGTTGTGGCACTTGCCACTGACTTCCTGGGAGATGGTGACAGACACTGTGGGAGCTGGCCCAACATTCATTTTCCACTGTACCTTCTTCCTTTCTAATCTCAAAGAAACCAGATTTAGTTTCTGTATTAACCCAACATCGTAGTCCATGTGCTTTGGAGGAGGCTGGACTCAGTCTCAGAGGGCAAATTCTAATTGGTCTAAGTCAATTACATCTTCCATTCCCAGGGCATGTCACAAGTCTGGCCAATGAAGTATAAAGGAAAATCGGCCGTGTGCTTCAGGTTAGTGAACACTCACTCTTAAGAAGAGCTATACTGGATAAGATGGTCTGTCCTTTCAATGGCCATTGTCAGGTACGAATGGGACACTAGGAACCACCACACCCATCTCACCACAAGGAACTGGCCTATGAACAGACCAACGTGCTGAGGATGGCAGAGCCAGTAGAGAGAGAAATTGGGCCTGTGATGCTATCATTGAAATTCTACACTAACCAACCCTCACATGCCATACTCTTGTATTTCTTGTTATGGTAGATCACACATTTAAACCAATTACATTGGGATTTCTGACATTTGAAGCTAAAGCCATCCTTACTGACCCTGCAGCTCAAACCATTTCCTCTGCACACTATTTCTTCCACTGTAAGTTGAGAATAGTCTCTCTAAGAACTCTCCCAGCTCTAATCACCCAGGATGTTATTATTATAGGTAAAAATAGAGGTTAAAAAGGAAGAATGAATATCTAGAGAAAGATCAAAACACAAATATAGATATAGGAGTCATCTATGTAGTATAAGACTTAGAATCCTGGGGGTAAATGAGACTGTCAAGTGAAACTTACTGATTGCTGTACATGTTAACAATAACACCTCATGTTATCCTCACAACATTCTGCAAAGTTGGCATCATTGCTGTTTCCTATGAATAAACCAAGACACAAATGTCCAGAAAAGTATGAACAGTGTCCCAGACTCTAAGAGATGGTCAAAATTTCAACAGTATCACATGTTTCAAACAGGTCAAGAAGAATGAAGACAAAGAAAAGGTCAAAAGCCTTGATGATTAGGAAGTTCTTAACGTTTTCAAGGTAACTGTTTCCAGAAAGTCATAGGGGTGAAAGAAGAGAGTGAAAAGTGACAGATGTTAAGGAAGTAAAGACCATTTTTATCATAAGTTTAGCAATCAAAGAAAAGGGCAAGGTACTTCAAGGGAGGAACAAGTTTGAGAGAAAAATTATTTTGTTTCTTGTTTAAGAAGGCCTGACCACACCGGGGGGTAGAGGAAAAGGAACCAATGGAGAAGAAGGGCTGAAGGGGCAGGAGAAGGAGGCCCTCACTGATGGAACAGGTTCTGGAGGACATGGGAGAAGATGTGCTGTTTGGTTTCCCTCTGTTGTCTGCTCCTTGAGCTCCGGGTGAATTGAGGGCTTTGAGGACCGATCGATGGCCAGACTGAGCTGATGTAATCACTGCTACAAGGTATTAATAATGAATGAATGTTATTTCTTTTATGTGTTATTTTAATAGCCCTTTATAAAAGGATCACTGGAAAAAGACCAACATATCTTTCCAGAGTTTATTTTTAAAATGCATAATTCATACAGAAAAGTATTACTGTATAGTGAAAGCCAACATTTACCTCCTTCTCCTAACAGAATGCAACCTATGGAGAAGAAAAAGATGAAAAATATTATTAAAAATAAAGTAGTTTATACCGTGTCCCAAATTTCACTGGAAAATTACCTAGACCTACATTACAGAGAGAAAATTCAAATAGAATAATAGAAGATACTATTTAGTAAGACTTAGGATGATATGCCAGGCCCTGTGCTAAGCACTTCTTACACATTATCCTATTTAATCCTTATAACACCCTGTGAGATGGTTGTTATTAACTTTATTTTATGCTGAAGAAACTGAAGCTTAGAGATGTTATACCCCCAAGATCCACCTACTGTACTATTCTGTACGAGTTTTCATAAATGAAATAATTATTCATATATACAGAGTTCTAACTATGTTCTAAACTATGTTCTAAAAAGTGCTGGGTACTTCCTACTCTTGTGGCAACTATGGGAGGTGTCTGTTTTTATTATCTTTAGTATAGATGCAAACCTAAAGACCAGAAAATGAGATGATAGAGCCCATCCTCGAACCAATATGGTCTGATACCTACAAAGATTTTTTTTAATTTTTTTTGACCTTTACTTATTATTGAGAGACACAGGAGACAGAGCATGAGCATGGGAAGGGCAGAGAGAGGGGGAGACACAGAATCCGAAGCAGGCTCCAGGCTCCAAGCTGTCAGCACAGAGCCTGATGTGGGGCTCGAACCCACAAACCACCAGATCATGACCTGACCCGAAGGTGGACACCCAATCAACTGAGCCACCCAGGCGCCCTTGGTACCTACAAAGATTTTTGAAAATAAAGTCGAGGTAATTTGAAAATGGCTTTATAGGATCACATAATGTATCCAACAAGTATAAGCCAAATCTTCAATTCCCTGGAAGGAATAAAGTATAGGATAAATTTCTAAGGATGAAAGTGTTGCCTCTAACACATAAGCTCAGTAGTGTAGTTAAAAATGTTTGAGTCAAAATCGAATGTCAGTTATGAGACACTAAACTGTGTTGTATTTAGTACTTTCCCCTTAATAAAATTGTCAGTAGTTGATGTTCCAAAGGAGAGAATGTATTTTGTTCTATAGTGCAATTCACTATTATCTTCCAAATGCACATTGGCTTAGGCTTACGAAGGGCCCTAGCTCATTAGTTTTCTCTGAATTCAAGAGTAATAACTAGAATAACCAGAGATACTATGAAGCATCTTTTAACACCAATGTCATTACTCCATTTAGTAGAAAGGACCGTTGATGATTTTCTTATCCTATCCGTGTCTCGTATCCTGAACTGCAAAATGGGGAATGAAGGATGAGGCGATGTGGTATATAAATGTAGGCTGTTAGACACACTTGGATGTTTATAACACCATTTGTGGCATTCTCAGTGAAGTCTTGCCTAGCTGGATAAATAAAAATTATCATTCTTTTTTTCAAGGCATGTTTTCAGTGTTATCCTGGGGAACCCTTGCAGAAAAAAAAAAAAAAAATCCTCTTTGAAAGCCTAATTCCACCTCTTTTGTCAATAGGACCAGCTACCTCACTTGCAGGGCCCAGTGAAAAATGAAAATGCGGGGGGCCTTGTTCAGAAATATAGAAATCCAAAATGGCAGCAGTGTTAGGCTAAGTTGGAGCCTTTCTCAGCACAGGACTCTATGCAACTTCATGGGCCACATGCCCATGAAGCCTGGCCTGCTTGGCATCACTTTCTTTGATGAAAAGGTAAGACACCAAGCTCTCCAAATTCACTCTGTTGTTGATGTATTTCTTGGAATATTTGTTTCTAACCCTACCTTATCCGGGAAAAGATGTAAGGTAATTCTCTTTCTATGGAAAAAGTCTGAGAATGAAAATATTCTCCAGGAAACCAACTTCCTGTTCCAGGGCAGATTTTTACTATGTCATTAAACACAGCTACTCTCCTAGAGTGTGGAAAAACCAAACACTTTTGGAATTAGTAAGGATTTATTTTGTTCAGTGATAAGCTCGGAGACCTTTTCCTAGACTGGGAACTGCCCCAGCTACCCCTAAGCAGGTGCAAAGCATCAATGAAGCCTGAGGCACAGGGGCAGTTCTTCACTTCTGACCAACAGCATGAGTCCTAAACTACCAACTAAAGGTGTTTATTCCCACTGAGAGAACCAGCTGAAATTTTTAACATGCTTTTCTCCTTGTGGTTTTTCTCAAGTCGATCCCCAGATCATTCAATGGTATTTAAGACTGAAATCTATTAAAATTAGTTCTGTATCAATATTAGGTTACCAGTGTTAATATCTATTGAACATTAAGAGAAATACCAAACCCCTTCTTAATGAAGAGCCTTGATTTTATTAGGTTCAAATAGCAAATAAGTATAAGACTATGCATGAGTATAGTGTCTTTTATTTCAAAAACGTCTAGTGCTTAGTCTAGATTTATCCCATATGCCTTTCCTATGGGCTATAGCAAGGAGAAACTCAATCTGTAAAAGACCCACATGTTCACTCAATCTCCTCTGAACCTTCTTTGAATTGATAGCTGGTGGAGAGCTGCCTTTTGATTGTTTCCTTGGCTCCATTATGTTAACTTAAGCACCCTTCAAAAATTCCCAGGGTCTTGACTCTCCAGGAACTGTTTGCAAGTAAGGCAACCAGGGTTTTGGCAACTATTGACAGATATTGATAACAACAAAATTGTAAGACCTCCTTCAATTAGCTCATTTTCTCATGTTGCTATTTATCAGCATTTGAATTTGAGCTGTGGTTGGCTAGGCCAAAGTCAGGAAGCCAGACATCCCTGTAATCAGATCATGGAGTAAGGCCACGTGTCAGTTACTGAAGCCAAAGGAATACAGAATCTTGAGCCCAAAGGTAGATCCAAAACTAAGAGGATGAGCAGGATAGAAGAACCATGTACTAGAATTCAAAGCAAGTCCAAACTTCCTTGCAAACCAGGGCACGTATTTAAGCAGTAGTGGGGCAGGTAAGCAATAGAATAAAATGTAGCAAGTGACAGTCCAAGCAAGCAGTCCACATGTAACTTGTACACCTTGATCAACTCTACCTGGAGAAGGCATCAGAGGGAAACTAGCATTCGGGACAAGAAGCAGTCTCTACAAGGATGGTGGTATCTGTAGGGCATGTTGCTTGTTGCAAAACAAGGTCAAAACTCGGGTACTCAGGAACCGGATCACAAAGATTAGAGCAGATTACAAGGGAGCTAATACTACCTCAAAAAGCTACTGACCCAGAACCTCTTATAGGGACCTCCTTAGGAATAGAATTAGGCCCACGAATTGGGCTTGAATGAATCTATAGATAAAGAGATTAGTGACAGTGGTGTCACCTCACATCAGCTCATGAGAGCCAACTGTTAAAACTCAAGGAATTTTGTAAGCCAGAGGTTAAACACGGCCGCTATTAAAAATTCAATTATATAAAGGTATCATTAAAGACGTATTAAAAACAGGTAATAAACTCTCCAAACTCCTCCCTTCCTAATTCACTACATTTTACTATTAGCTGTGGTATTGAGGTGCTTTGTGTCTATTGTAACCGTGTGGTGGAATATTTTATCTTGGCATCAAAACTGTGAATCTCTTCCCACTTTCATGTTGACTAGCATCACATTGGTAGCTTGAAATTGGCCATTACAGGAGCATGTACACCATGGAAATCAAAAAGCACAACAAATCAGGGATTTTTGTAGGGAAAGGGAGGGAGGAGGTAGCTGTTAAACATGTACTGACACATCACTGATTAGTGTCCCCAGTACAGAGCTACAACATTGAAAAGTGTGGTATCTATGGAGGTGAAAAGGATAAAGGATTCTGTGACTGCTGTTTGCAAATTCCTAAACCCAAAATATAGCAATCTTCATGATCTGCCCCAGTTTACTTGTTTACATTTAGCCCATACTCTCCATTTTCGGTCCTCCTCAAACATCCCCCAATAAAATACCACGTTTTCTCACACCTCCATTTATTCAACAGACATTTACCAAGCTCCTACTTAATACTGGCCGCTAGGCTGTGGATTGAGTAATCAGAGATGTAAGGAATCCTTCCTTCCCTCAAGTAGTGCCCAGTTTAGGAAAGAAAGGGAAACAACAACAAATGAATGAAAGCTTCTAATTGAGCATGACAAGTGCCAGGATGGAGACAGATGCGTGCATGTGTCTTGTGGAAATGCAGAAGATGTACCCATAAGTAAAGATAGCAGGGAAGGCTTCCTAGAAGAAGCAACAGTTACACTGAGTCTTGACTAGACAATATGCATATGTGTTCTTGAATTGGATTTCTTGAGTTCTTAGCCCAGCTCTACCAGTTTACCAGCTGGGTGACCTTGAGCAAGTTACGTAGCCTCTCCAAACCTGTTTTCTCATCTACAAAATGAGATCCCTCCTTCACAGGGCTATTGTGAAGATTAAATGAAATAATGAATGAGTTGGGCATTTAGCCCTATGCTGATGATACAAAAATGCTTCTGAAACATTTGTCTTTAAATTAGTCAAGTGAAGAAGGGAGTAAGGAATGTTATTGATAGAGAAAAAGTGCATGCAAAACCCAAGATGCATGAAAGATTATGTTTCCCCAAATGCATTTTTAAAAATATCACTGTAACCCAAAATAATAGGGAAGTGGGGGTTTACCCTCTTTCCCCCAAAATGGCACTTCTTTAACTTTCTATAACTATCACACCCAGTTGTCAGAACACGAGAGTCATCTTATTCCCCTCCTTCCACCTATTCCCACATTCACTCAGTTACCAAGTCCTGCAGATGAGTACCTCTCAACCAACCGTGATGAGGTCCACTTTGTATTGCTTGCCCATATATGGGCCCAATACTTTTATAAAATATAATAAAAATTAATTAGCAGACAAATGAAATAAAAAGCAAAGATCTACAAAATACAAGTCCAATTTTTTCATTATTACATTTAACAGATACAAAATTACTCCTTTAACCTGCTACAAAAATTTCTACATGCTTACTGTCACTTTCTGTATTTCTCTCCCAGAAGACTGGTAACAAACAGTACACAGACCGCCACCAGTTCAGGAACTCAGAGTTGGAGAAGCATTGCTAGAGAACATAATACCTCCTTAGCATTTCTGAAACATTCCACTTTCTTTCCTTAGTTCAGCCCTGAGAACTTCATCATCTCCCTTCTAAATAGCAACCTCAAAAAGGCCTCACTGCCTCCAGTATCTTACACCCCTCCAATCCATTGTCCACATTATAGCCAATCAGATCTTTTAAAATCCCAAATCTAATTTTGTTACCCTTCCATCTAAACCCTGTCAATTATTTTCCATTGCCTTCAGGACAGAGCCTAGAACTCCACCATCTGACCTCTGCCTCCTTCTTCTCCAGTCTCTTTTTCTTACTACACATCCTCCTCCACTGCTTGCCTCCCCCCCCCCCCCCACACACACACAGGGTCTTGCACTCTGTGCTACAGAGATACCAAACATGCAGGTCCACCAATGCCACTAACTGTGTCATACTTCCATGTCTTTGTTCATATTAATGCCTCTACCTGAAGCACCTTTCTCCATTTTCACAAAAGAAGGAGGAGGAGAAGGTGGAGGAGAAAGGGAGGAACCAAAAATCTACTTACCTGTCAAGATTCAGTTCAAGGGTCTTATCTTCTGTGAAACTTTTTCTGATTCCATCTCCCTGCCAATCCCTGCCTCAGAGACCTGACAGTCATTCCCTTGTGCCTTCACTGCATCCTTAGCATATTGTGATAAGTATAACATGTGTCACACATATTTATGTCTATTTACCTCCCCAGACTGTAAGTTGCTCTTGTGCAGACACCACGTCTAGACTTCTTTGTATTGCTTCCCTAGCACTTAGCCTACATGGTTTCCAGCATGCTGTTGGCACTTGCGAATAGAAGGATGGATGGATTGGAATGGAATGGAATAGATGGACACATAGATGGATGGATGGACAGACAAATGATGGGGAAAAAAATAAAGTTGAAAAGGTACAAGAACCAGGTCAAAGTGCCCTGTATAGCCTGGAACAGAATTTGGATTTTATCCTAAAGGCAATTGAAGACCAGGAAGTATTTTTAAATTTTTTTTTCAACGTTTATTTATTTTTGGGACAGAGAGAGACAGACCATGAACGGGGGAGGGGCAGAGAGAGAGGGAGACACAGAATCGGAAACAGGCTCCAGGCTCTGAGCCATCAGCCCAGAGCCTGACGCGGGGCTCGAACTCCCGGACCGCGAGATCGTGACCTGGCTGAAGTCGGACGCTTAACCGACTGCGCCACCCAGGCGCCCCCAGGAAGTATTTTAAATGGAAGTATGACAACATCCCTAATTGGATTTTTGAAAGATGGGGATACAAAGGAGCCTAGAGAGACCAGTTTAGAATCTGCAATAGATCAAGCAAGAAGATGGAGAGGAGGTGGAGAGAAGATTGGTTCGAGAGATAATTAGGGGATTGAACTATGAGAACTTTATTAATCAATAGGAATGGGTAGGATGATTTCCAGGTTTCTGTCTTGGATCATTGATGCCAATCACTGATCAGAAGATAAGAATACGAGCAGGTTTTGAGGATAAATAACACGTGAGGTCCTTCCTTTGTGCTCAGTGGCATTTGAAGCTTCACCAAAGATGCCCAGCAGAGAATCTCACTTGTTTTCTCCTTCAGGGAAAGTCATAGTCATCAAGCAAGAATCTCTCCACCTCCTTATTGCCGGTGACTAACCTGTCTGCATCCTTCTCCTTCAGTCCTTGGTAGAGGAGGTTCCTCCCCAGGTCTCCTCCAACCCTGTGCCCCAGGACCTCACCCACAGTAAAGCCTCTTCTTAGACCTTTAACCTGTCCCTCTCCACTCTTCTCCACAGCATATAGCTTTCAAATGTCTCCTGAATTAAAAAGAACCTTCTTCCACGTGTTGCTCATTCCTTGCTTTTCTTTAACAACTGGCTTTCTACTTGTAGTACATTTTTGTTGTGAAAAGTTCAAAAATACATATGAAGGAGATGGAAACGAAGTTACATGGAATTCTACTATCCAGAAATAGTTCTTGCTGATAGGCTGGTATATTTCTTTCTAGTAATTTTTCTATGCAGATATGCCTGCATGCATAAATGAGTATTTTATACTTTTCACTTCAAACTACAAGCATTTTCCATGTTTTAAAAAAAATTCCATTGACATTTTAAATGATGTGTAAATAATCTATTGTCTGGCTATACCGAAATTCATTTGATTAAATCTTACTATTGCACTTTTAAATTTTTCTACTATTTTTGTCAAGGTAAGTAGCATTATGTACTATAAACGCTTTTACTCACATTTCAGATTGTTTCCTTCAGATAGATTTCTAAAATTGGGATTCTTACGTCAAAGAGTATGAGCATCTTTAAAGTTTTTGATACATATTCCCAAATCGCTTTCCAGATAGGTTGCACCAAAATACATTGCTATTCATTCTGCCTTTGCCAGGCTTATCATTCTTAAGACTGAAAAAGAATCTTTTATCTAATGATCAAAAACGATATCTGATTTTTTTATTCTGTATTTCTTCAATTAAAAGTGAAGCTGGACACTGAACTATACACTTAAAAATGGTTAAGATGGTAAATTTTATGTTATGTGTATTTTACCACAATAAAAAATTTTTTTGGAAAAAAAAGTGAAGTTGGGCATTTTTAATATTTATTAGTCATTTCTATTTTCTTTTCTTTCTTTTCTTTTTTACGTATTTATGTCCTTTACCCATTTAACTATTGTGCTCTTAATATTTTTTCTTATTGATGTTTATGAGTTCTTTATATATTAAAGGCATTAAATCCCTTGCTGTCAATTTTACTAAAAATATTTTCCCCTACTTGTTTTGACATTTAAGTTCATTCATGAGCTTAGGCATTTATGGAGCAGGGAGTAGTGTGGAGACATTTTAAATTTTTATATATTCAAATATTTTAATAATGTCCTTTGAGATTTCTTTCATTACTACTATGCTCAAAAATTCCTTTTCTAGCCAGCCACCAGGGAATTGTTCATCTACATGATTCTATTATGGCTAATATTCTTTAGTCTGAGCCGTAAAATAAAGATGAAAACACTTATTCTCCATCTCAGGGAACTCTACCAGCCAGTGAGGGAGCAGACATGTACACATATAAATAGAAATGCCTAAGGGACTGCTGGAAAAGGACTGTTCCCCCCACTTGAGAAAAGTTCATGACTAGGTCATGGGGCCACATTTGCCTAAATCAGCTCATCTTCTGCTTCTATCATCTTGTATTAATTTGGGATCATTTAACACATTCACAAAACTGTACTATTTCCAGAAATATATGAAATGGGAATATGATAACTCATCCCAGCTAATCAGCCCTTTCTTCCTGGCTCTGGAGGTTTTAAAAACAATGACTCATGAAGTATTTGCCAGGCAACCATCCATCCAGTCTTCCCACAAGTCTGAGTTTGTCAGCCTGCCTCGAATTTATCTAAGAAATTAAATCTCGATTTTAGTTTTATTAGCACATGTACTGCTTTGCTGTTTTTCAGAAAACACTGTAAAAGGAAACATGTAGGTTATAATGAAGATAAAGAAGAAATGAAAAGCCTCGGGTACAATGGCAATGATTGTTAATAAAAAACCATTAACAAAGGTTTCCAGAAATTAATCAGCACAGATGGACATGGCAACCACTTGTGAAGGAAGTCTTTGTAGAAATGCTCTGCAGCAAGGGTTCTGGGAAATGCTGAGTGTCACACACTGGTAAGAGGAGCATAAAATTGGTACAACCTTTCCATAGGACGATGCTCATTGTGAGTTAAGAGGCTTAAAGGTGTTTATACTTTGTGATGTAATAATTCCATTTCTTGAAATCTATTTCAAAGAAATAATCAGAGATTTAGGTATACTGATAATCATTGCAGTGATATGTATTATGGTAGATATCCTAAACACCTTAAAAATAGGGAATAATTAGATAAATTATCGGTAGAACCATACTGTAGGTTATACTACATAACCATGCAAAAGTATGTTTTCAGAAAAATCTTCTGTGTAGTGACCTAAGAATATGCTTTCTATACAGCATAAGATGAAAAAAATCAGGCTACAAAAGATACATACAGTTGATTCCAATTGAGGTTTATGTTGTATAAAAGAGATTGAAGGAAATACGCCAATGGTTCTCTGTAACTAATGAGATTACAGATGCTCTTTACATTCTGGATTTTCCAAATTTTCTGCAATAAATTAAGCTCAATGAGGAGGCAAAAAGCTACTTTTGTAAATGTTTGCCCTGTGCAATAAAGGCCAGTCCTTTTGATTGGCTACGAGTGGGTCTATTTTCACCCAGACCCATTTCCAGAAAACTGGCTGAAGTTTAGAGGTATAGAGTTTCCTGACTCCTTCCATTAAAAATATAAAAGACATGCTTCACCCTTTACTTAAAATATGAATCAAAGCATGTTCCACATTCATCTATGTTCCCACCCGGCAAGGGTTGGGAAAGCTGTAAGCAACTTTCTCCGAAAAGACCCATTGCTTCTTAAAGAAAACAGTAAAGAAATAAAAACACATTGAGTGCCTACCATATGCCAGGTAATTTCACATACATTATCTTATTTGATCCTCACAGAACACTGTAACATTGACTTTCAACATATTTAAGCAACTTATCCAAGTTACCGAAGTATTAATAAATAAAGCGGAGATCTGAAATCCAGTCTACAGACTCCTAGTCAAGAACTCATCACAGCAGCCTTTTATATGTACATCTGCACATCTGAGAAATACATATCATCCGAAAGTGTCCATGTTATTTCAATTACTTTTCAGCTTAGAGAAATAAGACATTCATATTTTACACTCATTTGTTAAGTATATGATAATAAATATGTATGCATTTGCTACTTATCATATATTTAAGCTCTGCTATCCATTATCATCATTTCAAGCTGTTTCATACGGAACAAATACACAGTTCTTCTCAAACAACAAGGCTTCTGTAACATTTTGAAAGGATTCGTTGAAAAAATTTGGGTCACAGATTGTGCATTTAAATTTATCTTTCCAGATTCACTTCTTTAAATCCTTTCCCAAGTCACTAGAGATATGTGTTCACCTTTACTGGGAATCCCCTTGTACTAACCCCGGCACCCATACTTCGCACAACCCCAAAGAAATCAATCTCACTCCTCTCCATTAATCCTCGTCTAAACCCAGTTTCAAATTTTGGTTCAACATTCACCAACTGAAGGCAGTTTTCTAAGACTGGCCCAGTTCTGCTTGGATCATTCACTCTGTATTCTCCTATTGGTGACACATTTAATATGTTCTTTTTCTTTGTTTCTGGGGTTTTTGTTGTTTTTTGTTTTTGTTTTTAATGTTTATTTTTGAGAGAGAGAGACAGAGCGTGAGTGGGGGAGGGGCAGAGAGACAGACACAGAATCTGAAGCAGACTCCAGGCTCTGAGCTGTCAGCACAGAGCCCCACGTGGGGCTCAAACCCACGAACTGTGAGATCATGACCTGAGCCGAAATCGGACGCTTAACCGACTGAGCCACCCAGGCACCCCACATTTAATATGTTCTAAATTATTGCACACTTCTTATATCATTTTGTGTTTCTTCTCACTCACTTTGTTTCTACCTATTTACATTCTGTTTCCCAGGAACCATGACTATATCTTGTTTTCTCTCTTTTTTCACCCCAGATGCTGTACATTTTTTATTCATTATGTACATAATGGCTATCCAATAAATGCTTGTTAATTAACTGTCCTCAGCTCACTTATATTCACCTACAAACACAGACTCAAGCAAAACAAACAAACAAAAATCAGTGAAATGGAAAAGGTAGAGGAAAAAACCCCACACTTTGAATTCGTGTATAAGCCTTTACCTTCGTGAGTTAACTTGTACGTGAGAAAGTACACTAGAATGTATGAAAAAAGCAGATATCAGTGTGCTCATCTTATATTTCAATATATGAAAATTGTTTATCCAAATTTCCCTTAAATCTGTAAGTTAAACATTATTGAAAGACAAATTATGTAGTCTTGTTTAAAAAAAAAAAGTCTTAGCTAAGGAAACCAGCCATTTGAATACTTTTTTAACCACCATTTTACTTTAATCACAGAAACATGAACTGAATCAGGAAACTGAACTAAAGTAAACCCCAAATCAAAAACCCAAAATGAAAAAAAAAAAATGAACTATATTAATCTGCAGAAACACAAAGGGAACCAAAAGAAGTATGGTATAGCTTTTTACAGAACCAAAATCTCCCAGAAAATTATTTGCTTATGTCTGCTTTTTTTCCAGATAAATTACATTTTTCAATACTTTTAGAAAAATGTTATCCAGCAAGAGAGTGTGTCCTTAAGAAGAACAAGTTGGATATTAAATAAAATATTTATTCAACTCTTCTCTCCAGAAGCGCTTAGCCAATCCAGTCTGGACAACAAGCTGAAAACCAGGTCCTTCCCAGAAGAGCTCGGAAACACAGGGAGCAAACCAAGTCAGAGGCTGCAAGTCCCTGGTCCTGTTGTGAGGTGGTGAAGGATCTAAACACAGGTAGAGGAAAGGAATGAAAAGGCTCATCTCTACTTTTTTTTTTTCTTTTTAAACTCTCTCCTGTTCTCATGATCTTTTCTCCCTTCTTCTCTCTGTTGTGCAAATCATCTCTTTTTCCTACACTCCTTTTGCTTCTTATTTCCATATCTTTGTCTTCTATATCTTATGTTATTATCTCTCCTGTTTCTTTTCTCATCCCTGTTATCCCCTTTCCCTTCTGTTTTGTTTTGCCACTACTTTTTTCTTTCTGTAGATCCTTGTTTTCCGACCTTTCCCTTCTCCGTTTTCTCTTTCTTTTCAATTATCTGATCTCATTTCCCACCAAAAGGTTTATGATCTTATGAAGCAGATTTGACAGTATTTACTTATTTGCTTCATCCAATGTGATGATACGCACTATTCATAATATAGGGGGGGAAATGTTATTTGTACACTTATCAAGCCTTCTTGTTAAATGCTATTTCCATTTCTGCACCACCACTCCATAATTTTCAAAGCAGTTTTTAGTGAACATTGGTAATCAATTCAAAATTCATAACAGTGGTAGATTTTAAAATAACCTTGTGATTTCTCACAGTTATCCTTAGCATCCAAGATGATCCCAATGATTCTTATCTCCTGGTATTTATGCCCTCATGTAGTCAGTCACTTCCCACATTGTATGAAGGTCAGTTTGTGTGACTAGTAGAACATGATGGAAGTGATAGTGTGACTTCTGAGGTTAGGTCACAGAAAACATAGCAACTTCCACATTGCTTACTTGAATCATTTGCTCCAGGAGAATTCACCCATCATGTTGTAAAGACACTCAAGCAGTCCTATGGAGAAGTATACATTATGAGAAAACAAGGTTTCCTGTCAAAAAGCAGCACGTATTCCCCAGCCATGGGAGTCCGCCATCTTGGAAGCAGACTCTCTAGCCCCAGTCAAGCTTTCTGCAACCTGGGCAACATCTTGACTGCAACTTCATGAAAGACTCCCCAGCAGAACCTTAGCTTCTCCCTAATTCCTCCCAGAAACTGTGAGAGATAAATGCCTATTGTTGCTTCAAGCCACTAAATTTTGTGGTAATTTGTTATGCAAAAAATAGATAACTAAAATGCTTTTTGGAGGTAAAACCAAAGCAATTTGTGCATACGTAAACACCTGAAAATACTTCTTTCTTTACTCTACCAGTAGTGCATACATACCCATCAATTCTGGAAAGGAAATTTTGAAAAATTCTCTGGAACTTTCTTTTCTGCACTCAGGTTAATTCAGCAGTGCTTCTGTTGTTATTCTCATATGAGGATGGAGAAAATAATATACATAGAATAAAATTAATAATTTTATGTTTAACAAGTCTAGTTACATCATAAAACAAGGCTCCTATGGCAACTTATGATAAATAAGATCCTCCAAAAAAAAAAAATCAAAGCAATAAGGTACAAGGGAGAAAAATAGTTCCATTCTCTCAAAACAGTGCATTTATACCCTGAATTGTCTTTTTTTAATTATCCATAATATAGAGCTAAAGAACATTCTTGTTATTTGTTCTCATTTTGAAGACATTTATACATCCCCTAGTCATAATTATATTTTTGAATAAATTTGAAATCAAAAGTAATATTAAAAATCTTATCAATAGGTATGGCTATCTAGCTTCCACCACTGCATGTTTTCTTATATTAAAAAAAAAGGGAACTCATCCTTTTAATGACCCAAGAATGTAATCTAACAATGCTATTAACCTAAAGCTAAAATTGAACATCAAAACATCCCTCCATATGAAAACTGAACCCTACTGTTATATCATTTAATTGAATCTTTAGATTCACTTTCAGTGCATCAGTTCCCAATTGCACTGGGAAGTTACTGCCAAATTACTGCTATAATTCTGAATTTTTTTCTTGCAAAGTATCCTGATGGGTATAATGTGATCATCATTTACATGATCCAAGATTAGGATGATAATAAAAAGGAATTAGATCAAAACACCAGCTAAAAAATCCTTCGGTATGTATTTCCTTTATAATAATAACCACACTATATTTGTAGTGGCCTATGAGGATTTTGATAATCTGTACAGATTAAAGGCTGAGTGAAATTCATCAGATGATTCAACAAATATTTACTGAGCTCTGCTAAGATGCCAGACATCATCCTAGAGCTTGAGAAACAATGAACATGAGTGTCAATTCCTTGCTTTCATGGTCTTCATATTGGAATAGTTGGCAGACAGACCAAAACCAGGTTTAAAAAAAAAAAAAATGAATGGATTGTTTCAGATGGTAATAAGTGTTGTGAAGAAAAGCCAGAGTGATATTGGAGGGGGCGGGGGGAGAGGGGTACTTTGTAAGGGGTGGTCAGGGAAGGCATCTCTCAGGAAGTGATGCAATCTGAAACTCTGGATCAGAGCATTCCAGTCGGAGGAAGTATCTGATGAGATTGAATCATTTCTTCAGGTGATGTGCCACTAATTTGTATGCCCCCCAAATTCTGAGATACCCTGTGAAACACTGTCAAATGTGTTTTTGTTTCTGATGTACACAGTGGTACTCTAGGTTTGATCCTAGCACAGATATGATGAACATAGGCAGAGGGTCAAATATATTGACCCCTCTTCACCTGTACCTTAACAACCTGGGGTAATGGGAATATTAGGTATCCAACTTATCTGGCCCTGATTTTAAGGATTTGAATTGCTGTTGGAAAAACTGGTGGTGTTGGATATTTATCAATTGTAAGACTAGGATCTTACAGTGCTTTGTTATTCTATGAAAGAATCTTTATTTTCCATCAGCCAGCCTCTTAAATTAACATCATTTTGAAGTCTAGCCAGTTCAAAGACGGCAGAATCAACTATAACGCCCGGTGTTTATAGAATCATGTTTCCAAGTGCCTGCCCATGAAGTAGCTTAAGACACACAGCAGCTTCCCACCAATGAAGACAGTATCACAAAGTAGTGACTCTGCACGTAAAGAAGCTGTTGTGACCAAGACACCATAAAAGGCTCCCTTACTCCCCTCGTAACCCCCTCAAAGATTTCAGTAAACCCATCTAGATCTGTGTCTAGAGGCCTCGCCACAATTTCTTTAAAAATCCCTACTTATTCTCAGAGGTTTTTCTCTCCTTGGGTCCACACAAGTTCACTCTGACCTACTCTGCTGATCTGGATACACGCCCAGCTCTTACGCGTTTACAAAAATAATAATAATAATAAGACTTAACACTGAATGTGTAACCAGTTCGTTAATTTCAGCTAAGATTCTCGCGCGGGAGGGAGGAGAGAAAGCGTCAGGACAGATGCAAGCCACTTCCGCCCTCCCATTGGCTGCAGCCCTTGCGCTCGGCTGGGAAGTCCCTGCCCATTTGCTCCCTTTGTCTCAGAAACATTCCGCCCACACCCCAGCCCCTCCCGGGCTCTCTTCTCCTCTCCCCGCTCTTATCAGGGTATTTTTCAAAGCGAAAGCAGACCCCTTTCTGAGAGAAATTCTGGTGTTAAAAAAAAATAGCGTTCCTCTGCCTTAAAACACATGATGCACCAGTACTCATATTGGGCCCACTTCGTGCTGGAATAGACCTCAGGAGGTTTCGTGTTATTTTAGATCTTGGTGAGCCTCACTTCTACCAAAAATAAAAGAGTTTTAAAAAGTGGAGCCACAGGGAGGAGTGTTTAGAGGGGAGGAACTAACAAGTGGTTTTCCACATTTGCTCAGGGGGAGGGGGGGAGGGTGTTGATCTGTGAGGTTTGTCAAGGCTGGCTTCCAAAGACAAGTTACAAGCACAGAAGAGCAGGCCTTTTCACTTTCTATGGGATCGGATTCTGCTGCAAAGTGGGACCGCGCAAAATGAGCTTTTGACATATTTCTTTTAAGTTGCTCCGTACACCATAGGGTTTTGCATCTTCTGATCCTCCTCTCATAAGGGAGGGATCGCCACACACAGGAGAACATCAAGAATTCCTGAGTGTCATTAGAAACAGCCTCTACTCTATCTACTTAGGTTCCTTTGTGAGGATTGCTTTTCTGAAGGAAATGCATTTATCTGAAAGCCACAGAAAATTTCCAAATAGAGGGTAGCTTACTGAAATAGTAAGGGCTAGTGCCTCTGGGATACTTTATTTATATGATATAATGAAATGTGATTCCTTTGAAATTGACAAGCAAACAAGGAAAAACCAAAGTCATTTTTTTTACGGAAACGTTTCATGACGATCTTAGCTTTTACATCATTACGTTTTCCTTGGCTCAGCTGACAATGGGCATGTAAACTGTTTTATGCAATTGAAAGGAGCATAATTTTCACATAATTTGGGGGTGTGGTTATTACTCAAACATTTAAGCACAATTATTATAAACAAACGCCCATACAATTAATTCATCTGGGCCGGTATTTCCATGATCAAGCCCACACCCCCATCCTTTCTTGACCCCTGCTTGGTAACTTCCGGCTCACTTTAATCACGCTTTATCCTCACCTTGCTTTTTTTTTTTTAAGTTTATTTATTTTGAGAGAACGAGAGAGACAGAGAGGGAGAAAGAGAGAGAGAACAGCGGGGGAGGGTCAGAGAGAGAAGGAGACAGAGGATTCAAAGCAGGCTCTGTGCTAACAGCAGAAAGCCCAACATGGGGCTGGAACCTATGAACCTGGAGATCATGACCTGAGCCAAAGTTCACACTTAACAGACTGAGCCACCCAGGATCCCCCCTCACAGTGCTTCTTAGTAAGAGTCCATTTTTGTCATCCCTCTGCAATGAAATGCTGTTCATTAGCTTGATCTGCGGGACCTAACTGATCTCTGCAGGACCACAGATTTGTTTGCCCCACGTGGACAGTGAGTGATTATACTGTTTCTAAAGCAGTTCTCCTTAGCAAATGCCCAACAGGACTTTCAAAGGTCTTAATAATAATAGAGATGGCTCCCCTAATCAATGTTCCCTCTGCTCTGTTTGACCACCTCACGTAAAAGCAAGTGCAAGAGTGTAATGGGGAGGAAACAGAAATGACTATTTTCTCAGCAAAGCTGTGCAGAAAACTTCAGTCGTCTGGTTTCCACAACCGTAATTCTCCATGTACCCGGGGCCCCTACCAGCTCCGTAACAATCAGGCCCCTGGGAAAGACCACAGAACAGTAGGTTCCAACCTAACTAATGCATGTTCAAAAAATAAAATGACGTTTAGGCAGCTAGGATATTGAGAAATATACTGCGAGTTTATTTTTAGAGCGGTGAAGCATTCAAACCCTCAACCTGCCTCCTGACAACACCTGCAAGGTGAGGGTGCTGATCCTAACAGGCGTATTTTCTAGAAGCCCAAGGGCCAATTGAAACACACTGAGTATTGTTAAAATGTGGATTCTGTTCCCTTAAGTAGACAGTTATTATGCACCTACTATATACAAGGTATCATGAGGATCACAAGATGAGTAAAATAATTACTATTACATTACTGAGATGCTCCACATGCATTCTCTTATAGAATCTTCATGAAACTGTTTAGAAAAATGAGTAAAGACCATTTAGGTGAAACAAATTATTTAACATGCCGTGGACAGTCTCCTTTTGGGCCTGCAAAATGGGGCGGAGGGCAAGAAACTTTTATGAGATAAAGAATAAAGAACAAGAAAGAGAAAAATAGAAAATATCTGATTGTCTTGGTCCCCACAGTCCACCTTGTTTGGGGTGAGAAGGCCCAGAGCTGGCTCGACATTTGGAGCTGGCTGACTGAATATACTGTTTCTGGTCAAGCACAGCCATTCACAGGGACACAAAAGTTGTCTAAGCTTCTGTTTCCTGATGTGGCACCTTGGGCAGGAGCGGCTCCATCTTGGGCCTAGAAATTTATTTCAACACAACCTTAAGATGTAAGGACTGTTACTATCTTTGTTTGCAAATGAGGAAACTGAGACAGAGAGGTTAGAAAAAAACGTGCTAAGGCCAGAAGAAGGTGGTGAGGCCAAGATTCAAACGCTGAGTCTGCTGTCAGCATTTCCCTCCCTAGTCATTCACTGCACTGTGCCCGGCACCATCAGACTAGAACAGAGAGGTTCACAGGGCCTGACAGACAGCAGGGTGCAGACGAGTAGAGAGAGCTAGGAGGGAAACTTTGAAAAGCTTGGAATGCTCTCTGTCTTCCTCTCACACATACATTCAGCACACACACACACACACACACACACACACACACACACACAGTGTCCTTTCACGTGAACTGAGAAAACTGAAAGCATTATTCAAAGAAAACGTGAGAGAAAAACATTGCCCCATCCCCTTTCTCGCCTCTCGACATCATTTATCAATTTGAGAAAAGGGTTTTAGGGCTGAATTATCCTGATCATTGCTTAGATTTACCACTTCATACATGTAGCCAAAACTTCCCTCCAGACTTTTATAAGGAAAGTGAGTTCTATGAGCTAGAAATCACATTCATCTTGCTCATTTTATCCCAGACTGTTCAACTATCCTATATTCTAAGCTTGTCAAGATTTGATTTCTCACCATGGTCCCCTATTTTACGGGCAAAATTCCCAGTATCTTCAGTCCAAGTGACTTATATACAGTCGGTCTAACAGTTGGATTGGTGGGCTGCCTTGATTGAATTTAACACCCAAATAAATTAAGGTTTTTCAAAGTTGATTTAAATCCTCATCAGGCAAACATTGGTAACGCAGAGAAGAAAATTAGATCTCGTTCAATTGATTGAATTTCCAGATTTGTTACCGAAGTCATTTATGGTTTTTAGTTTGACTCAGATGGAGATAAACAGATAACTAGTTAATGCAAACAGTAATATCAACACATGACTTAAAAATAAAGAGAAACATGATATGAGAAGAAATCAGTCCTAGCAACAGAAAATAACACAAGTAAACAAGGCTCGCAGTAGTCTCCATGCTCCCCAGCCCCAACAGTTTCCTTTACTGCACAGATGCACGTTTCTGCCACAACGAAGTCAGAACTGGTGCTACATCTTAACAACTTCCTACCTTCCTTTTCCTTCCCTTGCCTCCTGTGGGTGGTCCGATGTCTCCACAGTGTTTGCAGGTGTATGTGGAGGAAGAGGCTAACAGGTGTTCCCTAGTTAACCTTGCCCTCGCTCTCACGGGGCCACGTCCCAACAGAGCGAGGAGCGACCCTGTCAGGCTCTGTGGGAGCCAAGACTGTATCCTCACACAGCCTCAGATCAGCATTGAGATCCGGGCTCTCACTACCTACATGACCTTGGGTACAGTACTGAAACTTCCCCGGGCTGAGCGTCCTCACAAATAAAACCGAGACAACGCTTACCCCATAGAGCTTTCATGCCGATTAAATAAACTGTTTAAAAAAAAAAAAAAAACAACTAAGTGTCAGAGGCGCAGTAATGCTCACCAGCCTCTACTCGTTCATCTTTCTTTCCACCTTCTTAAGGATTCCTCCAGTTCCCTGCAATTTGGACTATATTCGGGGGTCTTTCCCCCCTAAATCATACTACCTCTTCTGCATTTGTCCTACTCTGTCCCTCCCTAGAGAGTGGACCTATCCTCACATTCCCAGAGAATCTCCACCATGGGGTTTACTTCCCTTTCCTTTTCTGCATTTCGTCTTTGATAACGACAACCTGCATGTGCTAAGCCTCTGCTATGGTGTGAATGTATGTGTCCCTCCAAAATTCATATGTTGAATCCTAACCCCCGTGGAATGGTATTTGGAGGTGGGGGCCATGGGAAGGGATTAGGTCTTAAGGGTGGAGCCTTCACGAACGAGATCAGTGCCCTTGTAGAAGGGACCCCAGAGATGTGCCATCTACACTTCTGTTATGTGAGGACATGGCAAAAAGCCATCAGTGAACCAGGAAGCGACTCTCCCCAGACCCAGGATCTGTCGGTGCCCTGATCTTGGACTTCCCAGCTTCCAAAACCGTGAGAGATAAATTTCTGACGTTTTTATAAGTCCTCCAGTCCGTGGTATTTTTGTTATAGCAGCCTGAAGGGGCTCAGCAGCCCCTGACCATTTACAAAGCAACATCATAGCCAAGCTCTCATTTGTGCCTCCTTATGTTTCTATAGCAGAGGAAGGATGGGTATTATTTCTCCTTGTTTTATGTTAAAAAAAAATCAAAGGTCTAAGCGATGAAGGGATTTGCTCAAGGTCGCATCAAGAGAAAAGAGAAGGAATGCTGAACATAAAGAGAAGAGCTGAACATAAATCAGAGAGCAAGGCAATGTCTCTGCCTCATGGACCTTCTGTTTTAGTTACGATGGACTTATTGAAAATAAATAACTTTTTATACAATAACACAAATGATTTGCAATGTCAGAGAGTTGTAAGTGCTAAGTAAAAGTAATAAAGCGGGATAAGAGGATAAATAGAAAGATGGATGGGGGAAAGAAGAGGCTCCTTTAGATAGGATAGTCCTGAAAGACATCCCTTTTTTTATGTGAATTTATTTTTGAGACAGAGCATGTAAGTGGGGGAGGGGCAGAGAGAGAGCGGGAAAGAGGATCCAAAGCAGGCTCCGTGCTGACAGCAGAGAGCCCGATGCGGGGCTTGAACTCATGAACTGTAAGATCATGACCTGAGCTGAAGCTGGACGTTTAACCGACTGGGCCACCCAGGCACCCCCTGAAGGACATCTCTTAAGCAGAGACCTGAACAGAGTGGGGGATTAGTTATGTGAATACCCACAGAAACAGCTTTCCGGGCAGAGGGAACAGCAAGGACAAAGGTCCTGAGGCGGGTGTGTCTTGGCCGGTTTAAGGAACAGTATGTCCATTGCACATTAATTTTACTGGTTGTTATTAGGTGTTAGTTGAAAGAAGCATTCTGTGGTCCAGTAACTTTCCGAGCCTCTGGGTAAAGCAGAACTTCTGAGAGCCTCTAATACACAAATGTGCTCCGCGAATCTTCTCGAGCAAGCTGCAGCGCACGATGTTGCACAATGTTATTCAACCATGGAAACCTTTCCTCAAGGAGCATCTCAGGGGATTATTGTTCCACAGAACACTCTGGAAAATGCTGCACCACACCCTGCTTTTACTGGAAAGAGGAAGTTGGGCTAGGAACTAGCACTTTAGGCGCTGTGTAAAGCCATCGGAGGACACCTACAGAGGGACAACAATCCTATCAGGCAGTGGCCAGGCCCACTTATCCACAGGGGTGAATGTGCAGCCAATCCGGTTTTTTGTCAACTATCTGAAACTACGCTTGGCCCCTATTTCCTGTCTGAACCTCTGGGGTTTTCCATGATTTAACCCTGGTTAGTTGATTCCATGCTCTGCTGATCTTCCTTAGTGCTCTCATTTGGGGAAATGGGAGTGGGCAGAACAGGAACAGTGGAAATCTGCTCAGCGCGTGCTCCCCCTCAGGCTGGGGGTGGGGAGCAGGGCAGGGGGCGATTTCCACGTCCCTGAATGAAGTGTGCAGTTGGTGGCCTCCCCTGCAGCCCAGGGCAGGAATTCGGCTCACATCTTTGTTCTGCGCACTCTGAGCCCTGTCTGCCGTGGACACATCCAGAAGCGATTCAGCTGCAGACAGGTGCGGATGCTACAAGAGGAAGACTCACATTTGGCAGGAAAGCTGCCAGCTGTGGAGAATGCGGATCACTGCCTCGCTAGGGAAGAATTCCCAAGCCCTCCAAGCTATGAAGCCAGGAAGTGAATGGGAAGCAGCTGGAGTGAGCCGGGCGGAAGGGACAAGCCAGAGAGAGCAGGAGAGCACCCGACGACGGTGGCCTGACCCCAGGGAGCCCAGCAGAGGCCAGCTGGGCCAGCTTCCCCAGAGAAAGCAGTGAAAGGGAGTGGCTGGTCCCAGGGGTATCAGCGGGCAGGCTGGACCAAGTCACATCAGAAGAGTGCCAGCGGGAGTCATCAGTTGGCTTTTAAAGAAAACTAAACCGTATAAATAAATAGATGTTAATCCCAGATGCTGCTCACTCCTGAAATACATGAAATGTAAGTGACCAAGTGAAAAACACTGAATGAATTCTTTCTTTCAGGACTTTCAAAGAAATCTTGCAAAAGCAGATCTGGCTAAGAGCTTGGCCACAGACGAACAAGTACATCCCAGACACAAGGAGAGTTTTTTCATGGTCATGTCTTGTCATAGGGCTTTTTAACAAGTTGACTTAAGGCTGTGATCCGAACGCAGCTGAGAAAGTCTACTGAAAACAGCAAATGCCCCAGGCCAGAATTTGTGGGCATTTTCTCTTCGTGTGACATTAGAGATAAAATTAAAGATAAAAGAATTATTATAACTTTTATTAAGTGTTGAGAGTTTGTTGAGCACCCGACACTTTGCATACAGCATGTTTAATGTTTACAACAAACTAGTGTTGCTATGCCTTTTTTACACACGAAGAAACTGTGGTTAACGTGTCTGATGCCACAGGGTTAGTTAAGGGGTTGTTGGTCTGAAATGCAGACCCAGACCTCCCTGACTGGGAAATCAGGCTCTCTCTGCTGTCACACTAAGGCCTGTGTTATCACATCGACAGCAGCATAAGACACTCAGAACTGAGGACTTACTATACAAGGAACCACACACTTCCTTTCCAGCGCACCTGTCTACTCACTAGCAATTTATAAAATACATCTTTTGGGGTACCCTTTCTGTCAGATGTTGGGGAGATCAATAAATATTTGCATGGCGCTTTGAGAGAAGGAGAAGGAAAATCCTAGATTTAAAAAAAAAAAAAAAACCCATCCTATGTCACAGGATGGATGGGATAGATCAGACATAAACTTGGACAGGTTTGACTGCTCTAAGTCACCCACACGTTGGTAACTTTGAACCCTTATGTGAAGCTGCCAGGTTAGAGCTCCATGAGATACTGAAAGAAACCACAGAGCCACGGTCACTTCCTCGCCAGCTTCTGGGACACTTAGTCTCACTGTTCTCATACTCTTCAAACTGCTCTTGAATTCTGAAGACACTTTTCAGAAGTAGGTAAAAGTCCAATCAAATAACTATCAAATTGGACTTTGCAGGGTCTATGTGAAACCCTTATATGTCCTCATATACTTGATCACTTACGTGATCAATTTCTTCTGTTCTCTCCAACATACCTTCCCAGAGCTAAATGTCACTCACATTTACGTCACACTCAGCCCGCGCTGTTACCTATACATTTTGTTCTTATTGACAAAATGGTGCATGTACACATTTTTCAGCTACATATCTGGCGATACACAACCAGGGCTGAAAATAGTGCCTAAACTCCCCACCACAGTGATAGTTTGACTAGCACATAATTCCTACAATCGCTTAGGGTTGCCTAGGTAATCTAAATAATTTTACTTTGGTTAACAAATGGTAGCTGTGTAAAAACACAAAAGAGAAAGCATGCTTTAGCGATGTCAATATAGTATGCACAGTGATATTAATTATCATATCTTATAACGAGTAAAATTTTATGAAAACATTTTGGAATAGTTTTTATTAGCAGTCTCTACTTCCATACTATACCCACAGATTGAAAATATCTACAATTGGAAGAGAAATTGAGGAACAAAATTAATTCACTTACATAAAACCACCAAGAAAGTTAATCACAGTCTGCAGTCTGGAATCTAGTTCAATTTAAGTTCGACATTAAAGCTACTGCAGAAAACTTCCTTTGTAGTGAAATGAGCTTTAATTTTTAGAAGCTTTGTAGCCATTCTTGTAATCATTCAAGGTCGAATGCAAAAAGATAGAGCAAAAAAGAACAAAGCTTGTCTGTGATTGCAAAAAGTGGCAAATTTTCTTTCAATCTTTTCCCTATTTCAACAAACTGAAACCAAGCCTTTCCAACCCAGTTCTATGCAACTATATCCGCACTTACTTGCCTACCTTCCAATTTTTTGCATCTTTAAATGATTTATTTTAACATTTGGACCCAAAGCAACACCCATTTTATGCACAAGTAGAGTTTCTTTGTGCTATAATTGAAGACAATGGAATAACTCTCCTTTGTCCTTGATAACGTGAATGCCACTGCCCAAAAATGCCTTTCTTTGGATGAGGATATTGCCCCCAATTCAAACATAAACGTTCGCTTTTTATCATGCACTGGGATTGCCGGGAGGGTGAATATCACCTCTTACAATTTACCATTTGGATGTTTGATAAAAGCAGTTTATGAGAAGGAAAATAGCTTCCCCAGTGTTAAGCTTGAGAATACAAACACTGTTTGGGGCCCAAACACTAACTGCCTCAACACTTTGCTGAACGCCGGTATCCCCAAGCTAAACAAGGGAGAGTAAAATATGTAGGTGTGTCCTAGTCAGTGCTTGGAAAATGAAAAGGTGAAAATCTCTTTTTTCCATTTTTTTTAATGTTTATTTATTTTTGAGAGAGATAGAAACGGGGACAGAGCATGAGCAGGGGAGGGGCAGAGAGAGAGAGAGGGAGACACAGAATCTGAAGCACGCTCCAGGCTCTGAGCTGTCAGCACCAAGCCCTGCGCAGGGCTAGAACTCAAGAACTGTGAGATCATGACCTGAGCCGAAGTCAGACGCTCAACTGACTGAGTCACCCAGGCGCCCTATTTATTTATGTTTAAATTTTGGGGGGTATTCTTTCTGTCAGATGTTGGGGAGATCAATAAATATTTGCATGGCGCTTTGAGAGAAGGAGAAGGAAAATCCTAGATTTAAAAAAAAAAAAAAAAACCCATCCTATGTCACAGGATGGATGGGATAGATCAGACATAAACTTGGACAGGTTTGACTGCTCTAAGTCACCCACACGTTGGTAACTTTGAACCCTTATGTGAAGCTGCCAGGTTAGAGCTCCATGAGATACTGAAAGAAACCACAGAGCCACGGTCACTTCCTCGCCAGCTTCTGGGACACTTAGTCTCACTGTTCTCATACTCTTCAGACTGCTCTTGAATTCTGAAGACGCTTTTCAGAAGTAGGTAAAAGTCCAATCAAATAACTATCAAATGGGACTTTGCAGGGTCTATGTGAAACCCTTATATGTCCTCATATACTTGATCACTTACGTGATCAATTTGTTCTATTCCCTCCAACATAACTTCCCAGCCGGATACAGGGCTCGAATTCATGAACCCAACCATGAGATCATGACCTGAGCTGAAGTTGGACATTAATCAGCTGAGCTGCCCAGATGCCCCAGCAATTTTTTAAGGAAAAAAATTTCACAAATTTTTATGGCTCCAGATAATTTTCAGTGTATTTGCCAGTGAATGCACGTCATGAATCTACCTGATTACATAAATTTGACCCTCATTATTATGCAGTGGTTCTTGATTGTGAAATATGGTGAACAAGTGATTTCTCATCCTAGCTTTAATATTGTCAGGGTTAACCTATCACATTTCTTTGTTTACAAAATATATGGTTTATTTTATTTTATTTTATTTTATTTTTGTCAACCTTTCAGCTTTGCTAGAAATGCTGGGCAACAGGAAAGAATTGAGTTCATGACTCATCAGCTTATTAGGCCACACGTCTCAGTGACTATACATGCTGCCGTCAGTCTCCTTTTTATGGTGGTGATAAAGGAAGGTAACTCGTGCAAAGGAGTTAGTTAAATGATCTGAAATGTCATTGCTCAACACTGGAGATGTATTAATTTGTAGTCCTATAATTGGAAAACAGGATATGAAGTCTTTAGGGGCTGGCTGGCCGGCCAGCTGGTCAACCAAATAGTATACTGTTATAACAGCAAAAGGAGATGTCATACAGCTCTTCTCTAAGTGCATCATAAGACTTATTGTGCAAATGCTTTTCTTTTTCTTTTATATTGGTTCATTTGTAGTTTTTATTTGGTTAGCTTCTAGCTAAAGCATACTTTGCAGTGACTGTGTCCTTTTGGAAAATTATCTGTACTAATTTCCAAAGGAGAATTTCTGTGCTTAGCAATATGAGGTAATGTTTGTGATCACTGTGGAAAGTAGCACAGTTAATGAGATTACTGTTAAATCAATAACCCCAGTAAAATGCAGGGAGACTCTAGTTCCATGCATTTCTCTCTTGTGACACTATTTGACACATTGTTGGATACAATTCTATGATCCCACTGTTTCAGATAGTTATACAAACCACACGATATACAGAAACTATACAAATTTAGATGCGTAAGCGTAGAAAACAAAATGTATGCGGCAATCAAAATCTGTATTTAGGGAGTAAGGTAAAAACTATTTTGGTAAAATCACAAAAATGATGTTGAAATATGATTTAACAGAGGTACTGGCAGGTGAAGCATTATTCTGCATTTAGCGATCACACCGACCACAGAAATACCATAGGAAACACATCTGATAAAATGAATATACACTAGAGATTCTCCTGTAGAGAAAGTAGAGTATGGAACTACACCCAGACCTAAACAGAAATGAACGTACAGTATTGCATGGAAAACCATAAGGTGAAAGAGTAAGTTTTACTAATTTTGAAAATGAGAGGAACGTTGTTTTCAAAATCCTGGAGTAAAATTGAATATTTACTGTGGAAAAGATGTAGCTTTAAGTAAGATAGTGTGTTCAACTAAATAAAGGTGTGAGTAAAACACATTTCAGTCATCTTGTGACCCTAAGCATAAAGAAAAGAAGGACCAACCTGAATAAGACCTTTTTTTAAAGAGAGAGGAAGGAAGAAGGATAGGCCAAAGAAAAGATTTTGATAAGAAGTTTTCTGAAATATCAAAAGATTTCCGTAGTCAACACAACCAGGGCCCTCCCTGTGATAAGTCAGAAAGATTGTATGTGGAGACCAAATCCTCCTCTGCTTCACATGAAAGGCCTTTAATTTTGAGTAAGAGTCTGCAGTAGATAAATCTAACTTGGCTAAAGTAAATTCTAACCGTCGAGCTGTGAAATGTTGGAGACTCTTCACATTCAAGAAATAATTTGTGTGTTTCTAAGAATTCACAGGAGAAAACATTGGATTATGAGATTTTCTAATGACACTGTTTCAAGACATATACCTACTTTATTTCATGAGTCTCCAAGAAGCTTTCCCAAAGATGCCACAACATCAACCGGTCCCTGGTGGGGTTCCTAATTCTGCCTCTTGACACTTATGGTTCAGCCATAATTCAGAAAGTCTGGGATGAAAATCAATCCAAAGCTGGGTTCGTGGCAATCATGAGTGCCTTGATCTCCAGGAGAATGCTACTTAACAAGCTCTCCCAAATATGCAAAAGAAAAAAACTCTCTTCAGCTTCTAGATTCCCCTCTCTCTCTCTAGGATTCAGCTTAATGGTAAGATTTGCCCAACCCAAACCCTGCAGTATCCAGCCTACCTCAAGCAGCTGGAAATCACTTTTCACAGGAGTGCTTTGGCACATCCCCATGAAAAAGGGAATATTTGTGCAAAGGTAAGTGATTTTCTTACTGACCCCATCTCAAATCAAGAACCTCTTATTATCCACTGCGTGATGTTGCTTCCACAAAGGAAGTAGGTATATTAAATCAATTGAAAACCAGTCAAATTTAGAAAAAAAAAAAACTGTATAAATATGTAGCATTATTCTGCCAATTCTTTAATCATGCTTATATAGAATCATATAGATAACTCTCTTCTGGGGTGCCTGGGTGGCCCAGTTCGTTAAGCATCCGACTTCAGTTCAGGTCATGATCTCACCGTTTGCGAGTTCGAGCCCTGCATCGGGCTCTGTGCTGACAGTTCAGAGCCTGGAGCCTGCTTCAGCTTCTGTGTCTCCCTCTCTCTCTGCCCCTCCCCAGCTCGCACTCTGTCCCTCTGTCTCTCAAAAATAAATAAACATTAAAAACAAAGAACTCTCCTCCAAGAATATATGATGTAAAAATTATATTCTTTTTTAAAAAATTATTTTACCAGATTTAATTAGTTCATTTTTTTTTTTTAATTTCTCTGTGTGCTCAACACCTTGAAAGGTACCAGGGAAAGAGATAAACATTACATGACAAATTCTGTACTAACAGATGTGTCCCAGAGGAGACAGGCAAGAAAATCAATGATAACTATGTAGTGTAGCAAGCACTATTCTGGAGATATGTGCGAGGGGTCGTGGGAATATACTGGAGGGCATAAACTGAATGATCTGGATGTGTCTGCTGAATACTGAAGAATAAGTGTGACACAGCCAGGCAAATGAAAGCGAAAGAACTTCTTTGCAAAGGACCCGCGTGAGCAAAACTACCAACGTAGGAAAGAGTACAGCATTTTGAAGTACTTAACCAGAATGTTGTGACTAGGAACACAGAGGTCATGGCAGAAAAATAAGGCTGGAAGGAGACAAAACAAGATACTAAAGGGTCCTGTATGCCATGGTGAGTTTTCCTTTTGTCCTGAAGGTGCCAATGAAAGATTTTCAGCAGAAGAGTTACGTAGTCATTTTTGGCTTTAGGAAAAGAAAATATTACTGCCTGTAAGAAGAGATAGGTTATAGTAGGGGAAATCTAAAACAGAGAGATCAGTTAGGGCACCAGAAGCATTATCCAGGGATTCACAATGGAGCTGCAGCTTAGCAGGATGATTCCAAAGACAGAAAATACAGTCCATAAGATCCAAGGATCGGTTAGTTACAGAGCTGAGAAAAAGAAGAGTCTAGGATTTACTTGCAAGTTTCTGGCTTAGGCACCTAAGAGAGGAGCTAAAAACAAGGGGCAATAGATTTGAGAAGAAAGATGTTCACTTCAGAGCACTTTGGATTTGAGGTACTTGAAGATGCCCAAGGGAAAGTGCCAGAGAAATGGTCAGAAATGCTCACTCAGAACTCAGAAGAACCAGCTGATGGGAAGTACAGGACTAGAAGTCAGCTGTGTACAGCATGAAGGCCGGGGTGTGAATGAGAAGGCCCAGAAAAAGTATGTACCATTAGAAGAGGACCAAGGCAGAACCTTGGAAACACTAACAAAATCTTTCCAAAATGATGAGTTTTGTTTGGACCACTGCTCCTTGGGTAGCAATTCATGATTGATGTTAATGATACACAAAGGATAATCTAAGATTTTTTCAATATTTCATGCACTGGGGCCAACACAAGATGGCGGCTTCCTCAATGCAAACCCAAATGGCCCTGTCAATGGTGATTACCACAGATCCCAGTATGGGACCTAACTAGGAACCATCAATTAAAATACCAGTGCAGAAGTATTTTGGGGAATCTATGAAATCAAATTTATTTCCATGACAACACTAAGGTATTATTTATCTTTTCCACTCTATTGATATTTGCAATGACACTAAACAAAACTTTCAGCACCTTAGCACCAATCAACGCAGTGGCAGTAATTGTACCAGCAGTCATGGTGTTCTTCACCACCATGCATTCACATCAAAAAATTAATGCTGCTTTCACTTAAGAATGTCCTTCATGAAGCAGTTTCTTACATCTAGATTTCTGGGTACAGTTCATGTGGTAAACTGGGAAGTACACATAAAGTGCTTTTGTACACCAAAGTACAATGAGTGTCTCTAGAAAAAGCACTTGTACAACTGTTTGAGTTTCAAGGCTGAACAAGCCACTTTTTTGTTTCATGGACCACCATTTTTATTTAAAAGAACAACTGGAAAAAAAAAGTACATAAATAAAGAAAAGAGCAACTGACAGAAAATTCATGATGATTCTGACCCGGGTATTTACCAGGCATTTTCTCAAAAAAATGAATGAAGCGAACCTGTCACTTCAAGGAAAATACCTAACAGTATTTGTTGCCGTTGATAGAATTCAAGGTTAAAGTGAAAATCAGTTATGGATGTGAAGCGCGGAAGTGAAAATCAGCTTCCCAATGCGCAAAGACTTTTCTGATGATGTCAATGATGACATTAACAAATGTGATTTTTTGATATATATGACATATTGTGTCAACTCTGCTACATTTGCATTATTCAGTGAACTAATATTTTCCAAATGACCGATGAATGATGTTACAAAATCAAACCATATAAAAGATTCATTCAAAGTACAAGATAGACCAATGGATTTTAATATAACTGAGTACAAAAAGTTCATTGATAAGGGTTTAGATTGTAACTGACCTTTATACTAACATGTAATAGGGTTATTATTGTTATTTTAAATAGTTTGAAATCTCTCAGTTTTAATTTTGAATATGGTAAATATTGACCAGATATAGCTTACATAAACAAAAAGCTCTTTGGAGGCCTCAATAATTTCTAAGACTTTAAAAGGAACTTGAGGGGTGCCTGGGTGGCTCAGTCGGTTAAGCGTCCAGCTTCGGCTTAGGTCATGATCTCACAGTTTGTGAGTTTGAGTCCCACATTGGGACTCAATTCAGAGCCTGGAGCCTGCTTTGGATTCTGTGTCTCCTTCTATCTCTTCCCCTCCCCCACTTGTGCTCTGTCTGTCTCTGTCTCTCAAAAATAAATAAATGTAAAAAAAAAAAAATTAAAAAGAACTTGAGACCAAAAAGTTTGAGAACTGCTCTCTTAGGGAAAAACAAAACAGGCTTAGAAAAAAGGATATTCTCATTGCTCCATTGCCCTCCAGACTTCTCTTCTGTCCTACCTCCTCATCAAGCCCTCCTAAGCAGTCTTTAGAAATGTCAGTGTAGGGGTGCCTGGATGGCTCAGGGGGTTAAGCCATCATCGACTCTTGGTCTCAGCTCAAGTCATGATCAAAAGACTTGTGTGATCAAGCTCCACTGGCAGGCTCTGCACTTACAACTTAGAACCTGCTTGGGGTTCTCTCTCTCCCTCTCTCTCTGCCCCTCCCCTGCTCATGCTCTATCTCTCTCTCAAAATAAATAAATAAACTTAAAAAAAAAAAAGGGAGAGGTGCCTGGGTAGCTCAGTTGGTTAAGTATCTGACTCTTGATTTCGGATCAAGTCATGATCTCATGGTTCATGAGATCGAGCCTGGAATTGGGCTCCATGCTGACAGTGTGGAGCCTACTTGAGATTCTCTCTTTTCCTCTCTCTGTCCCTCCCCCACTTTCACATGTGCGCTCTCACGCTCTCTCTCTCTCTCTCAAAATAAATAAATAAACTTTCAAAAAAGAAAAAAAAAGCTCAGTCTAATTCTTTCATCCATTGACTATCTTCATTTCTCCAATTCATCATTCAGTGACAGGTCATGGTTTTATTACAGAAGTTCTACATTATCTAATTGAGAATCTGCCCTTCTCAGAAGCTGGTCTGACCTACAACAGCAAAACTATTTTCTCACTCTAATGAATACCTATTTTTTTCACAATATTTTTAGATTCATTAAAAACTGTGGTCATTTTTCTATGACTCTAGTCCATTCTTATTTTTGAATGCCCTATGTTTTATTGGCTAAGCTGTTCAAGCAGAAAGATAATTATTGGGAACTCTCTTAGTCAATAAAATTTCATTAGATCATCTCTATGCACATCTTGAACTTTAATTATTGTGGTTTCATCATGATGTGTAAATACATTCAAATGAGTAAGTTATTCCAATCCTAATCAATACAAGTAAACAGAAATTTATATTTATGAGTGAAGAATATTCTTAATGAACCATCCACATGCCTAACTTAGGTTTAATGCTAGTACAAATGTTTTAACTTAAGAATGACGTGCTAAAGATGTATGTATGTGAATGTTTCCTATGTTTTCTGCCTCTTCATTGAATACACACTTGAGTTAAGTGAATTCCTTCTACTCTAATTATATTATGTTGCACTGAAGTCATTTCATTTCTAAGATAGGTAGCCAGTGTTTGGGGACCTCAAATAGTAAGTTCCATTTCATAGGTACATATAAAACCCATTCTGACAAATACTATGGGTTGACAATCGACACATATGACATGTATTCCAATGCACTTCTAGCAGAGGTTTTACAGGCAAAAACTGTATTTCTTAGACTCTTAAAACTAGGGTTCTGGGTTAATCGGGGATCCACCAGTCAGATCATGAGGGAACTGTTTTTGGAATGGAGTTAAGTGGGATGAGAAATAGCGTGAAGCACCATTTTGGTGTGAATCAGGTTGGATCTGCTTGAGGCTGCAGCAGTGTGGACCCAGGACCTCAAGAAAGACTCCTGCCTTAACCGATGACTTCTTGATCATGGCAGTAGAAGCCAGGCAATTCTATGGGGACTTTGGAGTTGTCTGGAAGCTCAGCCTATTTCTTCAGCTCCCTGTCCCCAAGAATTCTATAAGCCATTTTTATCCCGCCATACATTCCATTCTGCTTCTACTGGCTAGAATTGATTCCGTGCTCAACAGCGACCAAGTCTTCTGCTTAAAACATGGCTCATCAGACATGATGCTATCACTGAAAATTAGCTTCTTTGCCCATATCACAATTACAGTACATGTAGCCGGCATCATTTAGTGGCTTGATGAGACAATAGTTCAATTTCCATCTAAACTTAGAAAATTGAATTATCAGGAGTTGAGAAGTCAACATAAAGATGGGATTGTTTCTTGGCTCAGGGTTTTAGGTGTGATTTTATTGGGAGATCGGCTAAATCTAACCTTCTCTGATTACAACTCCCAGGCATTCTGAGGGCACAACCTGCCTTGCATTTATGCAATGCTTTTATAGTTGTAAACGCGCATTCACATACATTGCCTCAGTTGCGGTTAACAACAGTAGGAAAGCAGAAAGAAAAAGCAATGGTCACATCAGCATTAAAAGTGAAAGAACTTGGGGCGCCTGGGTGGCGCAGTCGGTTAAGCGTCCGACTTCAGCCAGGTCACCATCTCGCGGTCCGTGAGCTCGAGCCCCGAGTCAGGCTCTGGGCTGATGGCTCGGAGCCTGGAGCCTGTTTCTGATTCTGTGTCTCCCTCTCTCTCTGCCCCTCCCCCGTTCATGCTCTGTCTCTCTCTGTCCCAAAAATAAATAAACGTTGAAAAAAAAAATTAAAAAAAAAAAAAGTGAAAGAACTAAACCTTCAAGGAAACTAAGAAATTTGTTTAAGGCCTTGTAGGTAAAAAGTGCAGGCAGGACTAAGACCCAGGGCATCTGTCTGCTAGTCCAGGGCTCTTCCTTGAGCTCTTCTCTGAAGCATGTGTATCCTTGAGTCCCTGTCTATATACTGTCATAGGGACCATTGCTGCTACCTAATATCCATTCCCTTGTCTTCTTTAGAAGTAGAACCCCAGGCACCTGGGTGGCTCAGTTAAGCATCCAACTTTGGCTCAGGTCATGATCTCACAGTTTGTGGGTTCCAGCCCCACATCAGGCTCTGTGCCAATGGCTCAGAGCCTGGAGCCTCTTTCAGATTTTGTGTCTCCCTCTTTCTCTGCCCCTCCCCCCCCTCTCTTTTTCTCTCTCTCAAAAATAAATAAATATTACCCAAAAAAACCCAAACAAACAAATTTTTTAAAAAGAAGTAGAACCCCAGGTTGATTGGAGGCAACAATATATCTACTTATGAGTTTACATTTCCCAGTCTCCTTTAAACCTACATGGGGCCATGTGACTAAATTCTGGTCAGTGAAATATAAGCAGAAGTGTCAAATGGCTTACTTACTGAGAAGACTGCTTAGAAGAAGCTAACTCAGCTGGGAGAACTTTTTTGTCCTTCTGTATTTAAAAAACAAAACAAAACCTTAATTTTGTTAAAGTCTCCAAGATTCTCTTCTTGGTCCTCTTCTAATGGTATTCACTTCTTCTGGGCCATCTCATGCACACCCTTGGCTTTCATTCTGCACACAGTCGACTCCTGGTCCTGTACCTTCCACCAGGCATTTCCTCTGAGCTCTGAGCCAACATTTCCAACCATTTCCCTGGCACCTTCCCTTTAGTGTCTTCAGGCACCTCAAATTCAGGGATCTCAGGCAAACATCTTTCTCCCCAAATCCTTCCTGCCATTTAAAGGTAGATGTGATCATGAGAACTAAATCAGCCACGTTGAATCATAAGACTAAATGTCACATGCTAAGGTTGAAGTAGCAAAAAAAAAAAAAAAAAATTGGAGCTTGGGTCAATGAATGACTTTAAAGGAATATACTACTCCTAGACTTCTTACCTCTGGACTTGTTTTTAGATGAGAGAGGATAAATATCTATCTTGTTTAAGCTACTGTGATTTGGGGTTTCCAATTATATGCAGCAGATCTTAATCCCAACTGATACACATAATTTTCCCAAATTATTTCTATTTTAAGGTTATGTTCTTTTAAATAAACGCTTTCACCAATGAGCAATCAGAGAATGGAGTGATTATCTCAAGATAATAGCTGTCCCAAGTTACAGAGTTGACATCTGGATATACTGTTAGATCTATATTACATTTTGAAGAGTAAAAGCTAGATTCTCCTGAATGCATCTTTAAGAATGAGGGCTTAAGCTGAGTCAGTGTGTTTTACATATTACGTACCCCCTCAATCTGGGTACAGGAGCACTTAGCAATGTAGGTAAGCCAATTACATTGAAATACCATTAGCAACATATTTTGGTGTTTTCTTGTTTCTTCTTTAATTCCAGTATAGTTAAAAACAGTGTTATATTAGTTTCAGATGTACAGTATAGCGAATCAACCATGCCATGCATCACCCAGTGCGCATCACAACAAATGCACTCCTTATAATTATCAACATATTTTCTGAATTTGATATCATAATATATGTGCTTCTTTAAGGAACCCAATTTTGTGCATTAAATTTGAAGATGTCACAGTACGTCTAAGAATTACCAGGACTTTAAAGTTGAGAAGAGGATAAATGATATTTTGTGACATCAGGAGCAACTGTAATATAAAAGGAAAATACCGTGATTTCTATTAGAAACAGAATCACAGGTATTAGCAATATGTAATACTATTGTGGTTTGTGGCCTACATTCTTAAGGGAAGGAAATACTACATTTCAGCTAGAGATTAGTGAAAATAAGTATGTGGATTTTTTTCCCATCAGGTACATGGACCCCTCAATTCTAAACACAGATGCTTTAGGGGGGCTCTAAAGCCCCCTAAACTTTAGGGGGTGCTTAAAGTTTAAGCACTTGTGCTTAATCAGGTGGTTCAATCAGTTAAGCGTCCAACTTCAGCTTAGGTCATGATCTCACAGTCTGTGAGTTCGAGCCCCGGGTCAGGCTCCGCGCTGACAGCTCAGAGCCTGGAGCCTGCTTTGGATTCTGTGTCTCCCTCTCCCTCTGTCTCTCCCCTGATCATGCTCTCTCTCTGTCTCTCAAAAATAAATAAATTTTAAACTTAAAAAATTAAATTAAGTTAAATACACAAACACAGATGTCTTGGGAGTCTATGAATTCTAAGTTAAGAACCCTACTTTATTATTTTTTAAGTTTATTTATTTATTTTGAGAGAGTGAGAGAGACAGCATGCATGTGCACATGGGTGAGCAGGGAAAAGGCAGAGAGAGGGAGAGAGAGTATCCCAAACAGGTTCTGCAACATCAACGCAGAGCCCCACACAGGGCTCAATCTCACAAACCATGAGATCATGACCTGAGCTGAAATCAAGAGTCAGGGGCTTAATCAGCTGAGTCACCCAGGCACCCCAAGAACCCTACTTTAAACCATGAAAGAATCCTTGTGATTTCTGCATTCCACTAGAGACCACTGAAGAGGTCTGGTTTGTGATATGACTAATGCCTGACCGGATTAGCCCTGGATTTTAGCACCTTTTGCAGTTCAAGAAACTTGTGAAAGCTGTAATTCGTGGATGTCTGACTCCAGTCACGGTCATCCAGAAAGGCCGGTGTTGTAAAACGTTAATTCCACTGCCAGTGACAAATGACATCGGATTGCAGTTATGGGCCAATGCATGGATTATAGGAAAAATGAACTACCAGTTAGCCCCTTGAGGATCTCCTATCGGAGGATTGAGACCCAGGAAATTGGTTATGTGTTTATTCTGTGCAGATTCTGTTTTGGTCAAACTGCAAATAAAAGACCTCAGTCTCAAAGGCCTTATTTGGGACATCCTTCTGAACACTAAAACCAAATACGAAACTAAGAAAAATAATGAAAATCAAATTCCTCTGAAAACTCCTCATAAACATTAAGCTCCAAGCTCTCCCCAAAATCCAATTTAGCGAAAGAAATGTCTACGATAAAATGGTGCTTGACAAGAACAATTTAAGGAAATAGTTCTGGTGTCTTTGTCTACTATTAAAGAGACATACACACGGAAAATATGATGAAGAATATGTTTTGCAATTTTTTTAAACTGTAGGAGATTTTATCTTTTTTTTTTTTTCAACGTTTATTTATTTTTTGGGGGACAGAGAGAGACAGAGCATGAACGGGGGAGGGGCAGAGAGAGAGGGAGACACAGAGTCGGAAACAGGCTCCAGGCTCTGAGCCGTCAGCCCAGAGCCCGACGCGGGGCTCGAACTCACGGACCGTGAGATCGTGACCTGGCTGAAGTCGGACGCTTAACCGACTGCGCCACCCAGGCGCCCCTAAACTGTAGGAGATTTTAAAAGACATCCTCAGTGTTCATAAAAATGGACTATGGTGCAGCGTTGAAGCAATTTTTGAAGCCTATATTCAAATCAGTTCTGTGGAGTTAAAGAAAGTCAAGAGAAAATATTTCTGATTTAAAAAAAAGAGTTTTCAGGGGAGCAAAATTTGAGGGTAAAATTACCTTTAACAAAAAAGGTGCTTCTGTGGAGCCCATTTTAGATTAGAAAGTTCTTAATAAGTGCAGAAAGCATACAGAAAATTTATAAATGCATCTTGGCAACTCTAAACACACAGGTTCACCATACAGTTACAGATCTAGAGTCAGAGAAAACTGTTTCGTATCTTTGCTCTGCTGTATATTTAACGGTGTGAGCTTGGGCAAGTTACTTAGCCTCTCTGATCTTCAATTTCCTTATTCACCAGAGTAATAATTGTACCTGTCTGGGCAGTTGTGAGAAGTAAGTAAGCAAACACCTAGACCTGTGCCTCGAATATACTAAGCAATATACATTTTATCATCAAAAAATTCTTGTGAGGGTTAATTGTGATATTACCTACACAGTTCTTGGCACAGTGTCTAATATATACTTAACACTTAAGAGACGATAGTTTGTATCAGAAATTGAAATAAAAGTTCTGGTATTGGCATTTAATAATATTGAAATTAGTATTGGTATTAGAGTAATAGATTCTTGCTATTAGGATGGGCATTGATATTGGTTTGGATATATATCAGTACATAGTATGATGTAAACCTGGAATTCATGCCAGGATGAGGAACCCTTCCTCAAGATGCTGTTGCTCTAAGGACTTCCCTTTCTGCCTTATCTTAAAAAAGATGAGGACTGGGTCCCACCATCTTTCTTTGGGCATATCCTAGAAATGGATTCCAAACCAACAATTCCGTGGCCATGTGGCTACGTTCAATGATGGCTACACGCTCAGTGCCATTATCTTTGGGTTCAGGCAATGGGGCCATGCAATATTAATAGTACTAATATAGCTCACTCTCTTTCGGTAACATCCAGCAAAGAGCTCACTGTTATCGTGAAACATGGTTGCCTTTGGTCCTGCAGCCACTGGCCCAGCTCTGAAAAGGCCGGCTATTTCTGTGCTTAAACTGGGTTTGTGAAGAAAATATTCAAGGGGCACCTGGGTGGCTCAGTTGGTTGAGTGTCTGACTTTGGCTCAGGTGATGATCTCACAGTTTGTGAGTTCAAGTCCCTCATCGGACTCTCTGCTGTCAGAGCAGAGCCCGCTTCGGATCCTCTGTCCCCCTCTCTCTCTGCCTCTCCCATACTTGTTCTCTCTCAAAAATAAACATTTAAAGAAAAGAAAATATTCAATAGTCTAATGATTTATTCATTTGTTAGTAGTGAAAAAAAATTCCATAGAACCCCATTGTCCTGAATGTCTAGAAATAACATTTTGAACTCACCTATATTCCCTGGGAACAGAAACTAACCCAGAACCATCTATAAATCACCAACCAGTTATGACAAGACCATGAGAAGTGTCCTAGTTTCCATGTCCACCTCATAAATTCTGAACTATCTCACACTGAAGGAACTGTACCCATTTAAACAATGGCCTCAGTCACCATTAACTAAGTGCCCAGTATATACCAAGTATCTTCATAAAATACCGTTATTTCTCATAATAATCCTGTGAAGAAGTCATTATTGTCTCCAATTTAGAAGCAAGAAAACAAAGTGCCAATGTTTTAATAATTTGTCCAAGCCTCGGCCCTCCCAGTGCCCCTCTTAGACACACACACACTGACTGCACGACCCGAATAAAGAAGGCAGACATCCATGAGCAGAAGCACCAGTTAGACCCGAGGAGCAAGGTGTGAGGGAAATGTCACTAGGTGACAGAGCCAGCCAAGCTGCACCCAGACCCAGGCAGAGGATATCTTCTTACACTTTTTAAGAAATATACTCACCCACTGCCCAAAGGCTGTCCTGGGCTTGTCTCTGCAAAGTCTTTGTACGAATCATCCCTGAGTAAGCAATTCCTCATCTTGCCCCGCCAGTCCCCGGGAATAAGGTGCATCAGGGACTTCATCAGATTTAAATATCATCTTTTTTTTTTTTTTTGAGATACAGTAGGGAGAGAGACAGAAGTGAGGAAAGGGGAGGTTCTCAAGGGATTTTGTGGTGCACATGAAACTTGTCTTTAGAACCTCACCTCCTTCTCTGCATTTGCACCTCCAGGATCTCTTGGCGCAATTTCCCTTTCATCCCTGCGATCAGGCTGATGAAAGATTCCCCCTCAAGGACCCCTAATAAAGGCTTCTTCTCCCCTAAAACTCCCACCACTCAAAATGTATCTCTATTCTTCCCCTCCCTCCCTTCTCCTCTCTCTTCAATAGTCCCTTTCTCTCAGTTTCAGTAATAGAGAAGCAATCTGATCAAACTCAACAATCCCAAGTGTAAATGAAAGATATCCTGCTTTGGGGAACCCTGTAGATGAAGGTCTGATAGGAACCATGTGAGCACCGTAGAGAAAATGTCTTTGAGCCGAAAGACTTTTCCTCAAGCACATCTTTGAGAGAGTCCTAGTAGAAGAGTGGGAAAAGGGAGGTCTCACCCGCTCCTCTTGGGAGTAAGAAGGAATTAGAAAACCTAGAGTTTTCTCCAACGACCACAGGGTAATTATGCAGCCAAGCCTTCCCACTCATCTGGGGTGGGGAGTGCTCCATGACCAAGGTGATCTTTGAGGCCCTCAAATGGATCTGTGCAATGACAACAAAGTGCTGGGAATCAGAATGCAGTGAGAATAGAAAACAAGCCATAGTTTTGCTAAAAGCAAAACTATTCCAACACTCTGCTTTGGGTGTTGACTCTGGCATTATTTACTACGAATTGGATTCTGGGGTAGCTGAAATGTCCAGATCCAAGCAAGTAGCTGATGGAGAAAGAGAAGGAGATACCAGCTGATTTCTCCATCAGCAGGGAAAGATGTGAGCCCTTATCCCTCCTCCCCAGAGAAGAATTCAATGGAACCTCTTGTCTCCCCTCCTTTCAAAACCACTTCTCAGCCCCTTGTCTTTCAGCAGAAAAACACAGCTATGAAGGCCCTTGAGTAACAGACTCAAGAGCCTTCGAAGAGGCCCTCAGAGGAGTTTCTTGCTCTTCTTTTCTTTTTTTTTTTTTTATTTTTTTTTTCAACGTTTATTCATTTTTGGGACAGAGAGAGACAGAACATGAACGGGGGAGGGGCAGAGAGAGAGGGAGACACAGTATGGGAAACAGGCTCCAGGCTCTGAGTCATCAGCCCAGAGCCTGACGCGGGGCTCGAACTCACGGACCGCGAGATCGTGACCTGGCTGAAGTCGGACGCTTAACCGACTGCGCCACCCAGGCGCCCCTGTTGCTCTTCTTTTCATTTTTCCCTTTCTTGGCTTGGTTGTACAAAATAATTACAATGACACATTAAAATGAACCTACAGTTTTTTTCCTTGTTATTGTGCAGCACAATAATTATTATGGCTATCATTAAATATATGTCTAACATCATTATAAGTGTTATTTGATTGGAATTCTAAACTCTGTTCACAAATACTTATATTTCACACTTTATTGCTCAAGTGGTATGATCATTGACTCATAACTTTAAAAATATTAGGAGAACTATTAATTAAGAGGCCAGGTTTTAGTCCCAACTCTGATTATAATTAGCTGTGTGATTTTGGGCAATTCCCTTAGTCTCTTTGAGTCTCAATTTCCCCAACCATCAAATGAAGTAATTGAACTAGAAAGCTCTCTAATTTACCATCCATCTCTAAAATTCCACAGTGTTGTGATTATACTAATATTGAACATCCTTTAACATTATTAAGGAGACTTTTTAGAACCTTGTGCAGCCTGAAACATTTCTTATAGAAGATATATGTTGTGATATCCTGCCATTCACCGAGCATTATATCTGTCCTGGGCACTGTCCCAGGCATTTCCCACACAGTGGTTCATTTAATCTTCTTAACAAACCTGTGAAGTACATACTGTTGACCTTATTTTAGAGGTAAGAAGCCTGAGGCTCAGGATCCCAAAGTCAGCAGAGCTGGAATTCACATAATTGGGCTCTATAAGATTCCAAAATCTGTGTTCTTCAAGCCACAACGTGATGCCTCCAAAATAATTTTGCATAATGTAAATGGGGTAAGAGATTGGTTTGAGTTGGTCCCAAATTCGAAATACACCTTGGAATTTGTGTGTGTGGTTTTTTTTTCCTCCTCCCCCACAATCCCCCTCTGTCTCCTTCTCCTCCTTCTTCTTCAGCTAAATTTCCCTATAAATTGACTTTTTATCATCAGTGTCTTTCTCATCAAATAAAAATGCAGAATGGCTACAAGTGTGCCTATTACCAGAATTAATTGGTTGTTGGAATACTGATAAATGCAAATTGACTGACTCATGCCAAGAGTCAAAAATCATGTAGAAAATGTCCTATAATGATTTATAATCTATATGCAGAGAACTTAGTGCAGTGAAGTACACAGGCTTTAGAACTAACTAGATGAAGTTCCGATACTAGCTCTGCTGAGGAAAAGCTCTGTAACTTGAGGTCAATTACTAAACTTCACTGGTTATGAGGTTGCTCATCTGTGAAATAGATACAGTAATGCCTGCCTCCCAGAGTAATAGTAAGGACAGAAGGTGCTGATGTACATGAAGTAGTTACAACAGCAAGAAGGAATTGCTGATTAAGGACCAGGTACTGTGATAAATATTTTGTTGTACCATCTAATTAATCCTCTTAACTATATATGAACCGAGTCCTGTCATCCCCATTTGATAGATGACAAAACTGATACAGCAAGATTAAAGAATTTGCCCAAGTCCTGCAGGTCGAGAGTGGCAGGGCCCAGATTTCAATCAAAGAAGTCTATCTTCAGGACCTGGACTTGAAGAAAGGTGCCTGACATAGAAGAGAAAGTCAGGAAAGATATGTTTCTTTCACCCCTGTAAATATTTAAAGAGATTTATAGTAAGGAACTGGTCAACACATTATTTGATGGAGTGAATTTAACTCCTAGCCTTAGAAGTCCTAGATTTTATAGAGAATATTGTATCTGACTGTTGGAAAGTATAGAATGACCTACTTCAAGCAAAGCAGCTTTAAATAAGGTCTATTTTAAATAGCACGCCCTAGAGTATTCACCACAAAAAATTACCAACCATTTATCAAGTGAACCAATGTGTGTGTGTGTGCGTGTGACAGAGAAAGAGAGAGAGAGACAGAGAGAGAGAGAAAGGGCATCTCACCCACTGATACGTTCTTCTGACATTTGGTAGACTTTTGCTATTATCTTTGTGTTTGATACCAAATAGTTTCGTCTGAACTTGACCCTTGAGCTTGAACACAATATGAATCAAGATTAGTCACACTTTACAGGAAAATATTTAGACATCTAAGACCCTTATTAGATTTCTAATTTTTTGTTAGTTGATTTCTAAATCAAATCATACAAATCCCACACAGGAAAAAAAGAAGGAAGGAAGGAAGGAAGGAAGGAAGGAAGGAAGGAAGGAAGGAAGGAAGAAAGAAGAAAGAAAGAAAGAAAGAAAGAAAGAAAGAAAGAAAGAAAGAAAGAAATATAGGGATATAGCCACAGTCATCCAAGTCAATAGGAAAATATTTCAAAAATAAATTAAAAAGATAAAGAAATGTAAATTTCCATCAAGTACTTTAAAGATAACAATAAATGAAACACCCTACAGAGACAAGAACACAATTGTCCATACATTTATTATGTATAGAAAAATTCAGGTATATATTCTGTAGCTCTGATAACAAGAGAATGAATCTAGTCCTACAAATGAGAAAAGTAGTTTCATTGGAAATAAAATGTTTTACTTAGTAGGAAGTAATCATTGGGAAGAGAGTCCATGAGCTTGGGGATATGGACAACAGACAAGTGATGTGACATGATATCATATGTAGTAGGACAGAGGTGCCCCTTCTGGTTAGAAATCACCAGTTCTGGGTTCTCTTTCATGTAAGTTACTATGTGGTTTACAATAAATTATTTAACTCTTTTAACGCATTAGAAATGATAGTACAATCACAATTAGGCTCCATGGTGTGCTTGAAACTCTTAATTTAGAAATGCAGTTTGAATGAAATATCAGTAACAAAATTTCCCATTTCTATTTGACTTAGTTTGTTTTCAATGTATTTAAGATGACTTGAGGTTAAACATGCATATTTCACATATGATAGTTTGCTCCATGTTAGAGGCAGATAAGAGATGTAGATAGAAAATTTTTGCTAATGGGTCTCTTCTCTTGGGGCTATTCTTCATGTTCTAGAAAAAAATGTATGTAAAATTGTGGAAACATAAAGTCTGTTGGATGGGGAGTGTATTAAGCAAGAATGAATAAAAGTTCTAGCAAATTACACAGCCTACATCCTCAATTTTGTTTCCTTGACTAAAGCTAGATATGAAAAAATTGAAATGCTAATTACAGTGGGATTCAACAGCGGGGAGGAGGAGAAAGCAACCAAACTGATCACAATTTTATTTTCATTTAAATCAGTTTGTTAATTGGGTTAGAATCCTCCTGCTGAAAGAAAGAGAAGGAGGAGGGCCATAGATTAGTTTATTTTTAGCTTGTTGCTACAAAATTCTTCAGCACTTCTCTCAGCTCAGAGCCAAAAGAAGAGTAAAAGTGTCTTAAGGTAACAAAAGGTTCAAGTTTCTTTGACACTGGCAGCTTCCTTCTCATGAACCAGGAGTTTGCTTTGAAGACGTCAGACCTGTGTCTTGTTCCTCATTCTGCACCATAACAAGCTCCCAAGCCTCTGGTCTACGTGGAAGGAAGTTTTACCTTCCCCGGTGTTAATATATTACAGTTGAGCTCTTTATAATATTAAAACATAAGGCACAGCCTCATATATATTAATTTCAAACTATTTATGGCTCACTGTTTTTTTTTCTTCCATGAATAATGCAGAAGAGAATAAAACATATAGAATCAGCCTTTTATTTCTTCACCAGCAAAAACAAAAATAAAAATGAAAAACATCTATACCAGACTTTGCCCAACACCTTTCCATCCAGAATAAGTCAGATGGCCGAGAAGTGGTCAGTGAGCCATCCTCCAAGACTTCAATTCTTACATTGCTCTTCAGACCCATCTCCTTGTCTGCCTTGTGTTGTTATTGTTCTAGATGTCTGTATTCTCCTTTCTTACGTCTTGAATTCCTTGAGAGCGCTGTCTATGCTTATTCCTCTTTTATTACTCCCCAGGACCGATCTCAGTGTCTTGCAGACGGTATAAACTCAATATATTTTGCTATCATTTTTTTCTTTCTACAGAAGGAATCACCCTACTTTATAGATACGGAAATGGAGAAATACCAAGACTTGCCCAGAGTCTCAGAGATGGCTTTGTGGTCTTTATCATTCTATTAAATGGGCCAGTAAAATTATCCCCGTCACTAAGTTATTGTATCAGAGAACTTGAAATGGAAGTTCCCAGACTTGCTTGGCCACCCTCACATGACTTCAGGCCATTCTTTGTAAAGCCACAAACCTCACAGCCTTTGAGGTCACTAAAAGCTTTATCTCCATTTTCACTGGAATGATCAGCACAGGGACGTTCAAGTCTATTTACTCAGATTTGCCTCAAAGCAAAATGTCAGTTGTCACAGAGTGGATGGGGCTGGGCTGCCCCAACCAGTATTTGGTGGATGGCTTCCAAGTCCAGGTAATGCAGGGAGCGGCAGGTGAGTCACTTCTAGTGGCCCACACTCTGAGTCATTCTCCACCAAATTCCTCAGGATAGTGCTAAGAAAAGACCAAGCTGGAGCATCCCAACCCCAGGGAATTGTGAAATAAGCCACTTTTGGCTCTTCTCTCCTCGCCTACTCTTCTCTGTGCTATCTCCCTGGCCCTACCTGCTGCCCCTCAGGGTGACATTCTTGTCTTCTCTGTCTCTCTGTCTCTCTGTCTCTCTCTCTTTCTCTCTCCCCTGATTCTTCAGAACCAGGGGTTAACTTTGAAAAAGAGTTCTGACTCTTGGTCAAGGCAACTTCTTTCTTGCCAAGAAATATATTTTCATCTCACTACAGCCTTATAAAGTTAACGCCCTTGTTTTCATTCTCTAACCCAAGGATGACAGGTAAGTTTCATCGCCATGTGTTAATTCCAATTGATCGGTAGTGGAGCCTGGGATGCTGAGCTGATAGGGATGCTGAAGCCATTTCTGGACTCAGTGGTGAAGACGGCTAAAATAGAGTTGGTGCTCTGGGCATGGGCATGTCTGCCATGTATCTATCTGTCTTCCCTGACCTCACAGGAAGTGTTCTTAATGGTCGGAATCTCCAGAGAGGCAGGAGGAAGGGGACTGCCGCAGCTGATGGACGTGACTGATACAGTTAAGTAGATCAGACTCTAGGGCATTCTGCAAAATATCTGACTCAAGAAGCTTCAAACTTTATCATATGCAGGGTCAGTTTACAACAGAAACACTATCCAGCAAATACAATGTTCTTATGAGTTTTTAACTCAGGTTGTCGAAAGCGCTGCTCCATTTGTACACACTTTTTATTGCTTTGTTCAAAAGTAAAGTGTGGGGGCACCTGGGTGACTCAGTTGGTTAAGTATCCGACGCTTGATTTCAGCTCAGGTCATGATCTCACGGTTCGTGAGTTCAATCCCCGCATCGGGCCAAGCCTGTTTGGCATTCTCTCTCTCTCACTCTCTCTCTCTCTCTCTCTCAATCTGTCTTCTCTCAAAAATAAATAAGTAAACTTAAAGAAAAAATAAAGTGTAAAACTCTACCTTTTGGTTCTAGCTATCAATTGACTGATTACTTACTGTCTTTTTTTCTCTGTAGAGTCCCAACTAGACACATTATTTTTAATTCCTCTTTTCTTAAAACAATGTTGTCTAATATTATTGCCTAGCTACCACATACCACTGAGCTGAAAATACTGCAAGAGTTGGAAAGCAACCTTGATTTACCGTGTATTCCCAGAAATACGAAATATTTGAGAAACAAATGAATTCTCATCTCTACCTTACAGATCTGATATGCTCCCAGGCAACAGGACCCATTCCTTGCGTCTGACGTCTATTTAATTTGCAGACGTGCTGGAGTCACCTGAGACAATGGCAAAGCTGCAGCTACCACCACCAAAGTTCTTGTGGCTACCCTTACAACTTTTGCACTTGCCATTGAAGAAGGGGCTGCTTCAGGGCGCTTGGCTGGCTCAGTTGGTAGAGGATATTACTCTTGATTCTGCGGTTATAGGTTTGAGCCCCATGTTGGGTGTAGAGATTACTTAAAAGTAAAATCTTACAAAAAGAGGGAGAGAGCTGCTTCAAAGCCTGTCCCTCTGGAGCCTACCAAAGTGACCACTGCCTGTGGATCAAAACCATCCCCAGGAGCCAGGAGCTCCTTGCCCCCACCATTACAGCTACAACATAGACACCAGATCACCTGAGATGCCACCAGTGCAGCCTCTAGAGAGGCAAAGACCAGCCCAAGAAAACCTGGAAAGTGGAAAAAACATGGCTTCAGTGCCAGTCTTGTACTGTCATCCAAGAAAGACTCTAAGCTCTGAGAGGGTGGAGACAATGACTTTCTTACTCATTTTTCCATCCCTAATATCTAGTACAGTGTATGGTCCCTAACTGGGACTCAAGAAATCATTGTTGAATGTACAGATGATGGGTGGAAGAATGGAAAGATGGAAAGATGGATGGATGGATGGATGGATGGATGGATAAATGAATGAATACTGTTCCCTCTGGGTGGCTTATGTTAACATGTTGGTGTGGAAAAAAAACAAACCCCCAGATGGCTGCAGTCAGGAGAAACATTTGATAGTTTGACACAGGAAATAACTACCAAGCAAATGAAGTTTTTTTTAGTAACAGGAGAAGGCTTTATGATGTAGCAGTCAACCTGAAAGTTGTTTTCTTCCTGTCAAGGTCAGGGCACTATGATACATTGATGAGAAAGAAAAGAAATTCCTGGGTAATAGCAAACAAGCTACAGAAATCAGCATTGAGAATTTTCCTTGGAGGATGGTTTCCTACACTCCAGGAAAGCTTGAATAGCAAATAGGAATGGGAATAGCTAGAGCTCTTTAAGTACAGTTCATAAAGAACCCCCACCTAGAAGATTCAGGGCAGAGTACTCTTAGACTCCATTGTCTCTACACGATTTCTCAATCCTGATCATAAAACGTCACCACTCTGCAGTGGATCAGTGGGGAGATGGGACGGGACTGGGCATAAAACATTATGAAACCCAAAGAGGCTCTGCAAGTAGTGTTGGACTAAAAGATTTCCTCTTTCTTAATTATTGTCAGCTATGGTTTTTACTGGTAACTCAGTCAGGATTTGTGAGTATGCGACAGAATCTGCTTTATTGAGGTATAATTTACATACCATAAAATTCACCTGCTAACAAGTATACATTCCAACGATTTTAATAAGTTCGTGCAATTGTACGAACATTACTGCAATCTAGTTTTAGAACATTTCTATCACCGTCAACATTTCTGTCATTGCTGCTTGCAGTCAATGGCCACTCCCATGCCTAGCCCAGGTAATTACTGTTCTGCTTTTCTGTCTTTAAAGATTTGCCATTTTCAGAAACGTCATATACACAGAAACATGCAAGATATAGTCTTGTTTCTGTCTTCTCCACTTTGCATGATGATTTTGAGGTTCACCTATGTTGTCCATATAGCAATAATCTGAGGGGTTTTATGACTGGTTAGTATTTCATTGTATAATGCTACGTTTTGTTTAATGGTCATTTGAATTTTGTCTTTTTTTAGTTATTGTAAACAATGGTTCTATGAGCATTTTTATACAAGTCTTTCTGTAAACATATGTTATTTATTTCTCTTAGGTATATACCTAGGAAAAGAATTGGTGGGTCATATGCTAAATTTATGTTTAAGACATTGCCAAACAATTTGCCAAAGTGGATGCACCATTTTACAGTCTCACCAGCAAAGAATATGTTCTGTGTCCTCCATACTTGATAAACCAGTCTTCTGGGGTTTTTTAAATATTTTTAATGCTTACTTATTTTTGAGAGAGAGAGGGAAAGAGACACAGAATCCAAAGCAGGCTCCAGGCTCTGAGCTGTCAGCACAGAGCCCGACACAGGGCTCGAACTCACAGAGTGTGAGATCACGATCTAAGCCAAAGTCAGATGCTTAACCGACTGAGCCACCCGGAAGCCCTGATAAATCAGTCTTTTGGATCAGAGGCATTCTAGTGAGCTTATAGTGGAAACTCACTGTGATTTTTAATTTGCGTTTCCCAAACCCAGGATGTCAAACATCTTTCCCTGTGTTTATTAGCCACTTAGGTAGCTTCTTGGTGAAATGTCTTTCAAATCTTCTGCCCATTTTTTAGTTAGGTAGTTTTAATTGAACTGTAAGCAGGGTTGTTTTTCTGGACACAAGCCCTTCATCAGATATATGATTTACAAATATTATCTCCTAGTCTGTGGCTTATCTGTTCATTCTCTTAATGGCACTTTTGGAAGAGCAATTTTTTTTAATTTTGATAAAGTCTGGTTTATCAATTTTTTTTCTTTTATAGACTGTGCTTTTGGTGTTGCATCTGTATTTTTCTTTTTTATTTTCTTTGTTTTACTTCTTTTCTTAATGTTTTGGTATCCATATATTTTTTTAATTTGTTGCATCTGTATTTATGTCTAAGTTAAACATAAGTTGTCGTGCTTGTTTTCATAACAGAGCCTTTATCTGATCGCTCTCCTCTTTCTTTCATAAAATTGCATGTTAAAAAGCGCCCCAGTGGGTATTTTTAAAGTGAGGTGGACCCATCTGACAATTTCAATAAATATGATGATGCCTCAAAAGCCAGATAATAATAGTAATTTATCAAGGGCTTACTGTGTGCCAGGCACTGTTTTAAGCACTTTGCTGGTATTATTAACTCATTGAATCCTAACGCTTTCATGTAGTAAGTACTGTTACTATTCCCACTCTAGAGGGGAAAAAACAGACACACAGGATACTTACGTAAGTTGCCTGGGAGGTGGCCGAGCTGGGCTTTGAGGTCAGGCAATCTAGCTCCAAAGCCTGAACTCCCAACTGCTATACCATACTGCCTGTGAGCAACTTCCCTGCAGAATGACTCTCCACGTAAAATCGGTCTGGGGGGGGGGGGGTGGGGGGGGGTGTCTCATCTGGTGTCATCCCCGCCCCTCATCTCTGCCCACAGAGGGTTCCTGTTTCTGTTGTGTGAACTTCCCGCTGCACCAATCCCTTCCCCTCCCCATGTTCAGCCATTGCTGATTAAGCCAACTGCAAAGAATAATCTGAGCCTAGCATATCCTACTCTCACTCTCTCTTGAGCCTGAAGAAATATTGAAACTGAGAGCCATGTCAAGTCACTGGATTGCTATGGGCCGGGACCTCCATCAACTGCCGCTGCAGTCCCAGGACTTTCCTTGACTCTTCCCTTCCTGAGGCCTGGCTGTTCTATAATTCCATAGTTCCCTGAGATGCCTCTGTATTCTAATACTGTCCCCTTTCTGCTTAAGGTAGCTCAGGTTGTTTTCTGTTACTTGCAACCAACAGACGGTCACTACTACAGGCAGCCATGTCTGTCCAGGGTCCCCAGGCTGCCCCATCATTACGTGGGTTTCATGACCCCTGCCCACGCCTGCTGGCCTCACTGGGCCCTCCCTGAGCACTAGTGACACTTGTCAAGTGTGTCTTTGTTGAGGCTGAGATAGTCTTTCTAGGCTTTCCAGGAGACAAATAGCTTCTCTGAGAGAGAGTGTGAAAGAAACCCTGTCCCTTCTTCCTACTCCCAGGTAGCCCGTGGCTACTGTCACAGGGGATTTCTGAAGACAATGGCACGTTGTTTTCCAAACTGAGTGGCTTTGATCGTGGCCGTGGCCGCTTGAGGTCAGGAAAGGGAAGAGAAGCAATATTTGAGGGCAACGGGGGCTGTACTGTTCCCACTCCCTCTGCTTTCCCTGGGCAGTGGCTCCTTCCCTCTTCGCCCAGGGCAGGCTGGAGAGCAAAGAGCCACCACTCTATTCCACCAGTGATAGTGGTTGTGACTTCACAACTGGCAGCGGCAACTCCCAAAGTGACGCCAGCCCTCGTGACAGCAACACATGACAAGATGTTGGGGCTTGGGGCCTATGGTTTGAGATAAAGAGCATGGACATTGGAGCCAAATCAACCTGTATTCAAACTACAGCTCAGTAATACACACACACACACACACACACACACACACACACAGGCAAGTTCTGAACCTGTTTCCTCTTCTTTAAAATACAGTTGATGACAGTAGCAACATTGGAGGGTTGAGGATTGATTTGTAAAACACCAGGAACACTGTCTCCCCCATATCGTTCAGGTTTATCCTTTTCAAAAACAGCGACTCCACAGCTCTATTGTTTCTCTCTCTCTCTCTCTCTCTCTCTCTCTCTCTCTCACACACACACACACACACACACACACACACGAAAGGATCATACCTCTGAGTGTAGAATTGAGACATTTCACAATCATGGTCCTATAATTCGTCAAGTCAGTAGATGCACACTCAGTGCCAGAAAGAAGGACACGATCTAGGCCAGAGGAAAGTTTCCTATAGTCGCAACTTGGAGAGCGTCTCTCGGATTATGCTGCAGATATTACCAGACAAGTTTTAAAACCTAGCTAAAGTTTCAGAATATTCATAAATCAATATCATCTGCCTTGCTTCTTATTATCGAACCTTTGAAAGAAAATGGCTGAAAATCGCACCTCCCAAACACGACGGGGTACTTTTATAATTATTCCAATACCTTCGTTCTTTCCACCAAACTTCACAAGCTCATTGGAACTTCATCCCTTCCATCAGTGTCTCTGGATCAGCTACCTTTGTTGCTGATGTAGGTAGTGAGCGACATCACCCTCAGGAATCACATCATTAAGACATGTAAATCTGTGCAAAATTCCTAAAAACTCATCAGAAAAATCTGCCAATCCAGCCTCTAAAAGTGAGTCCAGATGTAACTAAACGATAAGAAAATCATAGTGGCTAACATTTATTGAGTACTGACTATGTGCAAGGTGACGTGCAAAGGCTTTGAAATGGATTGTTTTATTTAATTCTCACAAGTCTCTATTCTTATTCCAATTTTTAGGTAAAGAAACTCAAACTTAAGATGTGGAAATAGAGCAGGTACTGAGTCAGAATTTAAACCGAGGCTTTCTCACTCAGAGCCCAAGTTCTTCACCGACACGTTTTTGCATTATGGCAAAATACACGTAACCCCAAACTGGCCAATTTAACCACCTTTAAGTGTACCGTTTTGTGGCATTAAGTACAGTTACCTTATTCCGCAGCCATCACCAGCATCCATTTCCAAAACATTTCATCTTCCCACACTGAAACCCTGTACCCATTAAAAACTACCACCCCATTACATCCCAGCCCCTGGCAACCACCATGCTACTTTCTGTCTCTAGGGAGCAGCCATATATGTGGCATCACACAGCATTTCTCCTTTTGTGGCTAGCTTATTTCTCCTAGTGTACTGTCCTCAAGATTCACCCATGTTGTAGCAAATGTCAGAATTTCCTTCCTTTCTAAGGTTGAATAATATTCCATTGTATGTATACACCACATTTTGCTTATCCATTCTTCTATTGATGGACACTTGGTTTGTTTTCATCTCAGCCGTTGCGAATAATGCTGCTTTGAACATGGGTATAATAAATATCTGTTCTAGTCCCTGCTTTGAATTCTTTTGGGAATATACCCAATAGCAGCCAAGATATTTTAAATACTTTTCTTCTCTTTGCTATTGGTCAGTTATTCTTTGCCTTTTGTTTGATTGTTTGTTCGTTCGTTCGTTTGTTTTGTGGATGTCTCCTTTTATGAAGCAATTATAAATGTGTAATTATCTAGAAAGATTATTGTGTCATCTTGTTTTTAAGTTTATGTATTTATGATTCTTACGTCATCGCAAGCGGGAGGAGGCTGGGCTGGCTCACATCTTTGGTAGATGCAGGCACATTCAGGCAGGCTGGTGAAGCAGACAGAATTTTTCAGGCCAAATATATTTTAAATGTAATTTCCCTCCCTTGGCTAACATGATCCTTTGACATGCTTTCTTAGGCATTAAGGACATGACAAGCCGCTGAAGAATTTAGATAGAGATAGTTAGAAGGGGAAAGGGATTCTAGTGAAAAACGTTGTGGTTCTGAGGTCTACTGAGAAGCAGGAAGGAAATGTATAAGCACATTGGTGATGTTAAAGTCTGTCTTTAAAAAAAGCAAAGGATATAATTTAAAAAGAAAAAAGACAGGATCAGCTAGAGCAGGGCACTGAGAGATAAATGCCCTCAGAAGACTGCTTTTGCTGCTGTTAAACTTTTATCAGACTTTTACCACTTTTTATCAGAATCCCACTATGGGGCGCCTGGGTGGTGCAGTCGGTTAAGCGTCCGACTTCAGCCAGGTCACGATCTCGCGGTCCGTGAGTTCGAGCCCCGCGTCGGGCTCTGGGCTGATGGCTCGGAGCCTGGTGCCTGTTTCCGATTCTGTGTCTCCCTCTCTCTCTGCCCCTCCCCCGTTCATGCTCTGTCTCTCTCTGTCCCAAAAATAAATAAACGTTGAAAAAAAAAATTTATCAGAATCCCACTAAATAATTATTTTCTCAAATATATTTACCTTAAGCCAAAATAATCTATTCCCCCTGATATACACTTGGGTAGGACCCTGTTTTTTTCTTTTTCATCTGGGTAAAGCAACCACCAGAATTTCCTTTGGTAGTTTCCCCCCATTTAAACCACCCTTCATCACCTCATCACTGTCTTTATTACCACAGCAGCATAGCCCGGTGGGGAGACCAAGAGCCCCCTCAGAAAGAGAGACCTGGCCTTGACTCAGGACTGACACTGTGATCCCATATTTTTTACTTAATCCCCCTCAATCTGTTTCCTACCCTAAAAGCAGAGATTAAAAAACCCAACTCAAAGGTTTTTATAAAGGATCAAATGAGATAACTTCCTAGTATGTAGTATAGGCTTAATATCTAGACTTCTTGCCTGGATTTGGGGCTGAATGAATTTTCAATCCATCTTCTATATTTTCTTCACATAATGTAAATATGTGACAAGGAGGTTCTTACTTTTTCAGTCTTGTATTTCTAGATAAAGGTGTGTAATGTAAAAGCTATAGGATTTTTGCCACAGAATATTTAGGAAGGTATTGACGGAAAGGGATGCCATTTGTACAAAAGCTGAAAGAAACAAAAAGGCACATCACAAAAGAAAAAATACAGATAGTCATTCACTCAACGAAAGGAGGAGAGACGATTAGAGTTTAAGAGACATTCAATAGGCATAATAATTAAATGTAATGTTTGGACTTGTTTGGATGATGAACTTAACAAATCAACAGTAAAAAGTCATCTTTGATACAATCAGGAATTTTTGAGGACTGAAAATATTTTTTATTAACTCTTCAGACTCTGGTTTCCTCTTTCTTTCAATCAAGGAAAACTGGTATATAACATTATATTAGTTTTAGATGTACAATATAATAATTCAACAATGATATACATCACAATGGAAATATTTTTTGTTTGTTTATTTTTGTTTTTTTTTTCAAATTTTTGTTTAAATTCTAGCTAGCTGACATATAGTGTTAATATCGGTTCAGGAGTAGAATTCAGTGATTCATCCCTTACATATAACACCCAGTGCTCAACACAAGTGTCCTCCTTAATACCCATCACCCATCAAGCCCACCCCACCTCCCCTCCAATAACCCTCACGTTTTTCTCCATGGTCAAGAGTCTCTTATCGTTTGCTTTCCTCTCTTTCCCCCCCAACTCCTTATTTAGAAAATAAGATATAGTACTTTTATTATAAAATATCTGAGTCACACAAAAGGTATAAACATAACACGTAACCGTGTATACATCACCCATCACAATGGAAAATTTAAATATGGACAAGATCATGACTTAAGCCAAAATCAAGAGCCAGATGTTCAAACAATGGAGCCACTCAGGTGCCCCCAAAGTGTTTTATTTTTAAGACCACTGTTCAGAGAATGGATTGGGGGAGGGACAGAAGTGAAAGTACGCAAGCCAAGCTGCTGAGGGAAATAGAGAAGAGTGGGCATATTTTAGTGACTTTGGAAGTGGAATCAATAGGACTTGGTAAGGAATTTGCTATGCAGAGTAAGATAGAGGAAAGTGCTAGATTTCTGTTTTAGGAAGCTGCCACCTTCTATTAAGATGAGGATTCCTGGAGGAAAAGCAGTTAGGGGGAAGGTCAACAAAGGAAATCTTTCCAGAAGGCAATTGGCTCTATGCATCCAGAGCTCGGCAGAGAAGTCTGAGCTGCAGACATAGATCTATGAGTTTCTGGCATTTATTTAAAGTTTATTTATTTTTTGGGGGGGGGGAGAGGCAGAGAGAAAGAGAGACAATCCCCAAGCAGGCTCTGTGCTACCAGTGGGGGGCTTGAACCAAGCAGGCTCTGTGTTGCCAGTGGAGGCGGGGGAGGGGGGGCGGCAGGAGGGGAGTTGCAGCTTGAACCACGAACCCGTGAGATTTGGACCTGAGCGGAAATCAAGAATCAGACCCTTAACCTACTGAGCCACCCAGGCACCCCTGTGAGCTTCTGACATTTAGCTGGCATAGAAAGCCATGGGAAAGACTAGAACTTCCCAGAAGAAAGTAGACAAGAAAGGGGCCCAGGATCCAGCTCTGGGGGGCTCCAACCCTTAAAGGTCAGAAGGAAGAAGAGATAGCCCAAAGAGAGTGAGAAAAAACAGCCAGAGAGAAAAGAGGAAAACCGCAAGGAAAAGGTGCTGTGAGAACTAAGCAAACAGTGTTAGAAATGCTGATTATGGGTGATGGGCATTGAGGAGGGCACTTGCTGGGATGAACACTGGGTATTGCATGGAAGTGATGAATCATGGGAATCTACCCCCAAAACCAAAAGCACACTGTATACACTATATGGTAGCTAACTTGACAATAAATTATATTTAAAAAATAAAAATAAAAATAAATAAATGTGCAAAAAATAAATAAACAAATACTGATTAGTAGTAGCTGAAAGAGTCCAGGTATACCTTGTTTTATTGTGCTTCACAGATACTGTGTTTTTACAAACAAGCTTTGTGGCAACCCTTGACTTCTGGCACCATTTTTCCAACAGCATTTATTCACTTGGTGTGAATGTATCACATTTTGGTAATTCTCACAATATTCCAACTTTTTCATTATGATTATATTCGTTATGATGACGTGAAATCAGTGATTATACTTGCTGAACACTCAGATGATGGTTAACATTTTTTAGCAATAAAGCATTTTTAAATCAAGTTATGTACATTGTTTCTTAGACACGCTATTAATAGCACGATTCATAGACTATAGAATATGTGTAAACATAATTTTATATGCACTGGGAAACCAAAAAAAATCAAAATTGATTTGCTTTATTGCAATATTCACTTTATTGTGGGGGTCTGGAACAGAACTGGCCGTATCTCCGAGGTATGCCTGTATTTTTAGAACTGTGTTTTTAGTATCTATGGATTAAAATAGGCTTTTTTAGGCTTCCTTAATAATCAAGTCATATTTTCAGATACTCATGCTGTAAACTTTACATCATTGTTTCCACTGCATACATATTTTCAAGTTATAAGCTACTGACATAAAGAAACTTTAGAACACAGCCAATCCTTAATTGAGGACTGTCATAAGCAAAGCAAAAGGAAGGTTTAACTATAACACTTGTTGAATTCTTACTATGTTTGCACAGTTTTATTGTGCCAGAAGTTGTAGGAGGAACCAACATTTATTGGGAATCTTCCAGATGACGACAGCTAACATTTATAGAGTGTTTACTTTGTGGTGGGCACTATTTGCATTGTTAACTCTTTTAATCCTCACAATAATGCTGTAATGTAGGTTCTATTATTGTACTCATTTTACCAATGAGGAAACTGAGTTGCCAGAAGTAAATCCTCTAGGATGAATGGAGCCTGTGTTTGAATACTTGCAGTCTGATTTCTGATTCCAGAACCAATCCACTCATCGCTGCTCTGTATTACTTTCGTTTTTGTATCTGCTCTCTTATTTTTAAAAATTTCAAAGCCCTACGTTATAGACATTGTCACATGCATTTTGAAGATTACTAAAAGGGAACATGGAAAGGTCAAATAACTGCCAGAGGTCACAAATACATTATGATCAGCTTGGAGGGTCTAATAAAGATTAGAAAGATCCCCTAAACTACATTTTATTTCTACTATGTGATGCCAGGCAATATGGTAGGTAGAAAAGTTGTAAGATACCGTCTTGGTTCCCAAGAATCTCAGGTTAGAGAGAAAACAAAAGCTATTTAAATAAAGTGATGTCTGATAAGTACCAAATGAGTGGTAAAAACAATAATTAGAGAAATTCAGAGAAGCAAGAAACCACTGGATCCTAAACAATGACTAAGCTTTAAATAAGTACAAAAGAGACAAGAGAGATTTTCTGGATGAAAAAACAGCATTAGTTAAAGAATGGTAGTACAGCATGGTGCCAAAAGAAGGCAGACAAAGATAATACATTTCAATTCTGCCCACATATTTCTATATGGCCTTGGTCACTTAATCTTCTAAGCTTTAGCCTTCTCATCTGTGTAATGGGTCATTAAAACTTACCTCTTGGAATTTGGCCATTCATATGGAGGTATGTGGTTCATACACAGGATTCAGGGGTAACTTGGGCTAGATGCCAAATGCTATCGCAATGATAAAGTCTGAGAGAATGCCTAACTTCTGAGCATCTGTGGCATGACTATATTAGCTGTTTTATTTGGAGACAGCCCGGATTCCGAAAGTACTTATATGTGATGTTAAAAGATTTTCTTACTCTAAATTTCTTTTGAAAGTTTCATGACAGCAGGTATTTCATAAAGTTGGTTCTTCCAGTGATTTTCTCCTTTAACACTCATTGCACAATGGCTTGGGGAATGTCATTTTCATTTATATGGTTTTTCTCAGCCACAGCTTAAGAAAGGGAGAAATTTTAAGCACTATCTGTTCCTTACATCATAGACATTCGCAATGACAAAATTATAGAACTGTTAGCTTTCTTTAATGTGGCATAGGCAGGTTTGGTGGTTAAGCCTCCAACTGCCAAAATAGAATACAGACAGAATTTGAAATATATCTTGAGACAAATAAGCAGTTATTACACAGAGTAGAAAACATGCCAAACTGCCTCATTTTTCTTATATGGGAATAGTTGGTTTCCCCAAAACAGAAATCTTAGAAGCAAACAAACCACCCTAGGGGAGTATGAGTTCTGAGTAACAATGGTCTAATATGCTCTTACTTCGTCTCTTGTGTGATAAAAAGCAAAATTTAGAAAATAACTGCATGGAGTTTGAAACACGATCTTTGACCAAGAGAACAGAATGAACCTGAGGAGTTAAGCCATGGTTTTTTGTCTTTTGCATCAACAAGTAGTCTTCTTATCCTTCTCAGTCTGCACCTCCAACTATGCAGGATATTACAAAGGAATATAACTATTTTAATATACTATACACTATATACAGTGGTGTATATATACTATACATATATGTACATATTACATATACACTATACACATACATATTATATATATGTATCTATATAAATACACACACATACATGAATACACACAAAAGAGGAGAAAAATAGTAAGAAAGTGCCTTGAAAGAATCAAATTTCAGTATTGTTCATTTGTGAATGAAATAATATGATAATATTTAAGGTTAATGACTTCCAATGCTACTGTTACCATACTTAACTGGAAGTTAAACAGCACGACTCTTGTTAATGTTAATAATCATGAACTGTTGGGGCACCTGGGTGGCGCAGTCGGTTGAGCGTCCGACTTCAGCCAGGTCACGATCTTGCGGTCCGTGAGTTCGAGCCCCGCGTCAGGCTCTGGGCTGATGGCTCAGAGCCTGGAGCCTGTTTCAGATTCTGTGTCTCCCTCTCTCTCTGCCCCTCCCCCGTTCATGCTCTGTCTCTCTCTGTCCCAAAAATAAATAAACATTGAAAAAAAAAATTAAAAAAAATCATGAACTGTTAATTCATGAAAATCATGAAAGTTGTAAATATGAGGGTTTTTTTAAATCTAATTTTAGATTTGCAATAAGACCTTTATTTATGTGGGCTTTTGAAATAGAACTACTGAGGTATAGATGTTATTTGAAGTATAACTTTTTTTGTGGTTTTTTTTTGTTTTTTTTATAACTTTTTTTTTAAAGTTTATTTATTTTGAGAGAGAGACAGAGAGAATGAGCAGGGAGGGGCAGAGAGAGAGAGAGAGAGAGAGAGAGAGAATCCTAAGCAGGCCCTGACACAGGGCTCAAACTCACAACTGACACGGGGTTCAGACTCACAACCATGAAATCATGAGCCAAAACTAAGAGTCAGATGCTTAACCGAATGAGCCACCCAGGGCAACCCTGAAGTATAACTTTTAAGGAAACAACATGAAAAATCAGAAATACTATATCAAGTTAAATGCAGCATGAATTATGGATAAGCACACTATGAATTAACTTCCATTAAAAAGGAAAAGATTAACTCTGAGCTTCATCTAGTCCCAGGGGCTAAGACATGACCATGTCCTACATTCCATCTTACAACAGTTCTGTAAGGCAGAGTTTATTATCCCCATGTTATATATGAAAAAACCAAGGCTCTCCATGGTTAAGGAATTGGCCCAAGACCATGCAACTAACAAGTGCTGAAGCTGAGGTTTCTTGTGTTCTCCACCACTCCATAGTGCCTTAGGAATAGAAAATTCAACAAATACATTTTTTTTTTCAGAGACAAAGGACTTTATTGCTCACAGCAAAAGCAGTAGCCAGAGGATCATGCTTGCACTGGTTCTACATATCCCTCAAGTCCTGTAGGGACAATGAAAATAGACTTGCCTAGATGCCTACACATGCAGAGGGATAGTAATACAGGAGGGAAACCCTGAGCTTGGGAGATGTGCTGCTTTTATAGTGAGTAGAAGCAATTCTGCTTTTGTGGGGGGTGTTACCTCATCCTTCAATATTGCTCAGTACAAATACAACCCTGAGAGATCTCTCAACAAATACATTTTGAATGCCTATGATGTGAAAAGTACCATACCAAACGCAAGAAATACACATCCTGATCCTATGGATCTTCTCTTCTAGTAGTTGGGGGAACCCAACGCAAAGTGAAAATGCGGGCCTCTTGGGCTGCCTAGGTGGCTCAGTCAGTTAAGCATCCAACTCTTCATTTCAGCTCAGGTTATGATCTCACAGTTCGTGAGATAGAGATAGAGAGACCTGAGGCAGACTCTGTGCTGACAACTCTGACCCTCTCTCTCCTTTTCTCTCTCTGCCCTTCTCCAGTTCATGCTTGCTCTCTCTCTCTCTCTCTCTCTCTCTCTCAAAATAAATTAAAAAAATGCAGGCCTCCTGCTCAAAAATTATTTAAAATTTCAAGATGGTAACATCAGAGCATTAAACTGATCATTGAGCCTTTCTAAGCACAGGACCCCGATACACATCCATGAAGCTGGCCCTGAGCACAGTAGGGCAAACAGCCCCACTGCCTGGTTTTGTACAACCAGGGGCTAAGAATGGTTTTCACATTTTTAAATGGAAGAAGGAGAAGCAGGAGGAGGAACAGGGGGAGAAGAAGGGGGGCGGGGATTTGTGACATGTGCAAATTATATGAAATTAAAATTTTAGTGTCCATAAAGAAAGTTTTATTAGAACACAGCCACACTCATTTGTTACGTATCCTATGGCTGTTTTTGCACAACAAAGTTAGAGTTGAGTAGCTGCAACAGGGACCATCTGGCAAAAGCCCTAAATATTTACCATCCAGCTCTTTACAGAAAAAGTTTGCAAACTCCTGTTCTGGAGGAAGGTAGAAAACAAGTGACCAAAAAAAAAAAAAAAAAAAAAAAGGGAGCCATAGGGTGTTACAGGGATTCAAAAGAGAAGAAACCATGTTCGATTGAAAATATCAGACCATATTAGATTAGAAAGACAGTCTTTCCTGGAGAAAGTAAATGGACCTTGAATAGCGGGCAGGAGTGGGAAGGAACGCTTCAGGCAAAGGAGATCACCTATACCACACCAGAGCAGTGGGACAGCACTATATTTGGGCGTAAAGTCCACTCTGACTGTAAGGCAGTGTTCAGTAAGAAGGAAAATAAGATATTATACAAGGATTTTATTTTGGTAGGGCAACAGAGTAACTGAAGGCTTTTTGAGGAAGAGACTGACTTGCTCAATATGCGTTAAGATAACTCATCTGGCAACGACGTGTAGAATAAATCACAGGAGGCATAGACAGGAGGCCACCAGGCAAGGTAGGAAGGTGTGGCTAAAGTCAAGGAGTTGAGACGGTAGTGCCAACCTAAACAAGTGTGGTCTCAGTAGAAAAGAATTACTTATAGATGTGCCAACTGACTGATGATTTGAGAAAAGGCAGAGAAAGGAGGATCAGGCTGGGAAACTGTTTAATTTAAAAGATGGTGATACGATTAACAAAAGAAGAGGAGAAGAAACTAGTTTGATGACAAAAGATGGTGAGTTCAGTTGGCATGCATGACCAGTTGAAGTTGCCGGTGGAATATCCTGGTGAAGATTTCAAGAAGAGTTTGGTGCTGAGACATGCAGATTCTCGCATTCTCTGCATAAAGATAATAGTTTGATACAAGTGTAATGATTTCTAGTCTATTAAAAGAGAAACAAATGTATTTTTAATTAAAATAAAGTATTCCCTCAAAGTCTAAATAATCCTAACTCCAAACTTCTAAAACGAGCTTTGAAAAAAAAAAAAAATCAAATGCTGGAAAGTCAAGGAAAGTTGAGAGAAAGAAGAAAAAACACTGGTATACTCAAGTAACATCTGCTTCCATGAACTTAAGAGTTTCAGGCTTTCAGACTTGATCAAAGTTTCATGCAAAGTCAAGTCAAATTTATTTAAAATTCATTCATTTAGATTTTATAATAATTCCTAAAGACTGCTCTGAAATTTGCCTTTGAAATTTCCATTAAAAAGGGGTTTTCTAAGGAAATGGAAATTGCAGAAATATGTAACATTCAATTCATCTAAATTGCGAGATACCTAGAAAGCACTTACATACAGAAAACAGGCAAATTATAATTCATTCTTGAATATTCTTTAACTTGGTTAGTTTTCAATTGCTAGTATTCTTTACAGGAGTGAAATTAATCATACTTCTCATTACTCTTCCAAATTTATCAAAGTTCATAAAAACTTATTTTAAGAATCAAGTGGGGGCACGTGGATGGCTCATTGGGTTAAGCGTCTGACTCCTGATTTTCGCTCAGGTCACGATCTCACCGTTTGTGAGATCGGAACCCCCAAACGGGCTCTGTGCCAACAGCGAGGAGCCTACTTGGGATTCTCTCTCTCCTCTCTGCCCCTCCCCTGCTTGCACTCTCTCTCTCAAAATAAATAAATTCATTAAAAAAAAGAATAAAGTTAAACTGAACTAAGCAAACGTTAGTTTTCAATTACCTCCCAAGTCTGACTTTTTCCTGCACTTACTCTCTCTTTGAATCTCTTCTTCCATCAAAACTTCCTTTCATAAAAGAGCTGATATTTTGTAAGACGGGTATTTATATTTTAGTCTTTTCTCTAATAATGTAAGTTCCCTTGTCAAGTTCCCGCCCTTCTTGGAACAAGGCATTTTTGGAACAGAGAATGCTTTCTGTCGCCCAGTAGCCTCACCATAAACCTACCTATGAGTAACCCGCTAAAGTGCCCGAGTCATGCATTTAAATATGCAATTTACTTTATTCATATAAATAGTTGATTTAAGTACAAAGTTGTTTGGGATCACAGGTTTGTTAAATGAGTTTGGCAGGGTAATTTGGACAAAGAGTTCACCCGAGTTAAGACACCAGTGTTTGAAATACTTGTCAAGAGAAAAACCCTTTGAAGAATGAAAAAGACCGTGCCCTGGCCTGGCTTCCTTCACGGGAGCTCTAGGTGTGGAAACTGCACGCTCAGTTACTTCCCAGCCACTTTCCCCAGCACAAAGGAATACGCGAGCACCAACTGTTAGGTGGCGTTGGTGACTGAATTACAGTTCGCAATAAACGCATCTTTTAAGTTTCGGAGGGTTTCTAAGCCCTTCGCACCACTGTAACCCGCTGAAGTCAGCGAAGCCGACACGCCTATGGGTCCCGAACCAGGTGGCCCAGGCGAAGCTGAAAGGGGGACGAGAGCAGGGAGAGAAACACCGCGGAAAAAACGCTGCCGCGAAGGGCGCCGCGTGGGTCCGGCCTGCGCTGCGGCGGCGCGCAAGGCCCCGCCCCCTCGGCTCCCCTCGCTCCGCCCCGCGGCCCCGCCCCTTCCTCGGCCGCGCACCCGCGCGCCCCGCCCGCGGACGGAAGCGAGAGCGAGGCTGAACGCCTGACGTCAAGGCGACACCGCCAAACCTCGCCCAGAGTCAGGCGTGTAAACCAGCCCGAGCGGCGGCGGCGGCGGCAGCGGCAGGACCGCCGTGGCGCCGGAGCAGCGACCCGGAGGGAGCGCAAGGCACGGGGCGACGCGGGCTGCGGGGACCCGGTGACAGCGTGAGAGGTTCGCAGAGTGTGTGCGTGGCCGCTGAGGGGAGCGGCGGCGGTGGCGGCGGCCGCGCGGGGCGGGGGCCGGGCGCCGGCTGAGGGGAGCGGGTGGGGTGCGGCGCGGGCCGGGCGGGGCGCGCGCGGCGGTCAGGGACCCTGGCGGCCGCGGCGGCGGCTTCACGGCGCGCGGCAGGTGGTGCGAGGGCCCGGCGGCCGGCCGGCGAACGCGCTGCCTCCCGGGCCGGCGGGGACGAGCCGCCGCCGCCGCCGCCGGGGAACAGCGCGCTTTGCGGAAGGGGTCAAATGTCTGAAATATGGCGGAGGAAGTGAGAGCCCGAGGACCCCCCCCCCCCCCACCACCCGCTCGCTCCCTCCTGCCCGCGGCCGCCGCAGCCTCTCCCGCTGCCCGCCGTCCCCCGCCGGGCTCCCCGGAACACTAGTACCCCGCGCCGGAGCCCCTTCGCTGGCCACCCCTGTGCCCTCCTGGGTGTGGGTGGAAGTTAGAACGGAAACCAGAAAGTTGTCCTTTGAGAGGACCCAGCTTCCCCCAGCCCCGAGCCAGGACGGGGAGCGTTCGGGGAAACCACTCCCCGGCGCCCTGCAGGCTCCAGCCTGACAGGGAAAAAGTTTGCCTGAAACGGGACTGGTTTGCTCCATTTGTTGCGGGAAGTGGCAGGAGGAAGGCAGCGGAGGGAGCCCCACCTAGTCTGGCAGCAGCCACCGCGTAGGGAAAAACTGTTAAAGGGGCCTTTCCTTTCGTCAGCAAGAGGAAATCTCTTTTCTCTTACAGAGGGAGACAAAATCCAGGAAGTTTGTCGTCTTCTCTTTTTCGCCATCTCGATGTGTCTAATCTTAAAACTGTCAGCACCATGAATTTTATTTAAAACTGTCCCCAGTTAACTGGCCCATTTGGATTTTTCTTCTGAAAAGAACTGATGGCTTTTGGAGAAAAGATCATCCTTGCGAGTTTAAGTACAAGATTTGCTTCCCCTTCGCCGCCCCCCCCCCCCCGCCCCACACATTTATTAGTTTAGCAAAGCATTTTTGCCCTGCAACTCTTGTTTGGAAGGAACATAAGCAGTTCTGTATTACAGTAACGGGAAATTACATTTTTAACGGGGTAGAAGTTGACACTAAATGAACATCGTGATTTTAAAATTAATTCAGTCTAATTGGATTTTTGTTTTGCTGGTAGCATCTAATATATATGGAGTGCTTACAACTTAAAGCTTCTAACTTGTAAATTTTTGACTTTTTTGTAATTAGAAAGCTGTTTAGACTTGCTCAACAAAATCTTATCTTAGCAAGAAGTAACATAAAAGAAGGGAGATGTTCATTTAACTTCAACGTCCTATCACTCCTGAAAGCTGACTCTTGAATAGTATTTGAGTCATAACGGAGTCATGGGACTTTTTAAGAACCGGAAGGGACTATTTAGGTCATCCAGTCCCACCCTCTCATTTTATGGAGGAGGAAACTGAGGCCTAGAAAAGATAAGATTAGTTAGTGGCCTTGCGGACTTTTAGGACAGTATGTAATAGAGAAACTGGAAGAAGAAATAAAGTATTTTTATAGTGAATTACATTTTTACAGGATAGTAATCATACACAAAACGATTGGTACCTTAGTCAAATAGTGTGGAAGAACCACTTGGGTAGTTTCATTTCCAGATTTTAGGAGAGGAAATTGACAGTCAAGGAGGTTAAATAACTTTAAGGACACAGAACCCTGAATGAGTGTCTTATTTGAACCCATCTTTGCTTTTAAACTCTGCACTGCACCAAGTGTTTTCACTTTGGATTTTCTTGTTTGGCATTCACAATAAATTGTGATGTTGTCTTATCTGAGGAAGCCCCAAAGCAGATCTTTAAAACACCTGTAGCCAGTTTTGTTTTAATGTTCGAGGTATCAATACAACTGAAGAGCCCAATAATACACTGGCTTAATTTAAAAAATGTGATGGGGGCATGAAAATAATTGCTCTGTCTTTTGCATTCTCTCCGTAATACCCCCTGCTCCATTCCAGGAAAGTCCTCTCTTGCTATGACACCTATCGCTTCCAACATTCTGCTACTGTTCTGTTGTCATTATTCGTATGATTTTTGTTATCTATTACTCTAAATTGTAAAGTCCAAGGACAGGATGTCTTCTTTGTATGCCCCAAAGCACGTACATTGCACATGTACGTGGTACATTGCACATAGATAATACCAGTTTGTTAAATGTAAGCATAATGAGGGGAGGAACTGATTCATTTCATTCCCCATTATAATCTTAGTTCTGAGAACCTTGCCTTTGCACATAAGGGTTTAACATTTAGGTAGAAAAATTAATTGTAGTAAACATTAAAGAGAGACTATTTGGAGAGCACTTTGTCTTCCTTCAGAAATAAACATTAACACATTGGCTTTGGGATCCTTTTAATTTTACAAACTGATTTTCATTTTATCCTCAAGATAATCCTTAACTATAAAATTCCAACATTTCTCTTTGCTATATGAAAGGAAAGTAAGCCTCCATGCTAAGGGGCATCTATTGAGTTGTAATGAAGAATTAATCCTAAAACTTTGATCATGTACATAAATATCATATTAAGTGTATCTTCAATGTAATTCAAGACTGGTAGAAGGCCTATGCAGAGATTGATAACATGGTAACTAATTATACATGTTGTTTTAAGTAGAAAGTCTGAGATTGGGATGAGAAATTGCTCATTCAGTTTTGACTTTTGTTGTAGGTATTTGATAAATATCTGTTAGGGGAGTAAAATTAATGTGTGAACTAGATCTGGATACAAAGAAAATTTCACTGTTTTACACAGATATTTAGTTTTTTCCCAAATGTGTGATTTTAAATAGGTAATTTTATTACTGAATAATACCAAGATCTTCTTGATACACATGTGTCATTTTCCTAGACTTACAATAACATGTTCCCTAGACTTACAATAACATGTTCCCGTGTATATGTGTGTATATAAAGACAGTGGGTATTGATCTGTGCTGTCTAAATTTGACACACCAGGAATAGTTTAGTCTTTGTGAACTAAATATTCAAAAGTGCTCTTTTTTTGTTATGACAGTGATGTCACATGTTCAGTCTAGAGAAAACTTGATAAAGATTTATCTTAAACTTTGTAAGACCACATAAAGTTGTGACTAAATATGTGCCTTGATTATTTTTCCCCTCTTACCATTTTTGAGGACTCCATAGTCTAAGAGATTAGGCTGAAGTTTTTACTATTAGCCTTTTTAAGTTAAATTTCTTTTAGAAAAAGTTAAGGAACAGTTATTTTGGCTGATGCAATGATTCATTATAACATTGAACAAATTTTTCAATAAACAGGAGTACCATGTGCTGAAACACTTGGGCTGAAGCCAAATATTTTTCAGTGTTCTTAGATATTTTGCAGTAGTATCAAAAGGTACTAATTACCATTTGAGAACTTAAGTCTTTAGTTTATTAATTCTTTGGAAATCTCATGAATACATTGGAAGCAGTAGCTACAAAAAATAGAATGAATTTATCCATTTGCAATAAAGACTGGCTTGCTATACTTTGAGCCTAGTTGAACACTGGATTTTAAGACCAATCCCTTTTCCATAGAATTTCTCTTTTGGGGGGTGAGGGTGGGAGGAGAGAGCATGCACCTGGACCATGGGGGGTGGCGGGGGACAGGCAGAGAATTCCCAGCAGGCTCCATGCTCAGCATGGAGCGATGTGGGGCTTGATGTTACAAACCATAAAATCATGATCTGAGCTGAAATTGACAGTTGGACACTTAACGGACTGAGTCATCCAGGTACCCCATGGAATTTCTGTTTTAAAGACATTTAAAGAAGAACCATTTTTGTGCTGCCTTTAAAGAATTAAAATCACTTTTTAAAATGTGCCACAAACAAAAAGAAATACCAGTATTCCATACTTGCTAGCTTTGATGTGTTTATTCCTGATGTTAGTCAAATTAAGGGTGTACAGCAAGTGATTATTATTTCAGTAGCAATTTAAAAAGAATTTTTGTTCTGCATTAACACAGGATCAAGAATTTTTAAACTGTTTCTAAGGAACCTTAAATTTATAAAAGAAAGAAATGAACATTTAGGGAAATGTACCAGGTTTTAAATAATATTTAAATGACCAAAAGAAAATATACTTGCAACATGAACTGCAGAATTTCCATCTGGTTTTTATTATACAGAACAGTATCTGGAATATAACTATGATTAAAATTATTTATATTTGAGGTACTTGAGTACTAGAAATATGTTTACTTTTAAATTAAGAATCTTAGTCTTTCTAACCACAGAGAGTAATTAATGTTCTGATTCTGGATTTTTACATTGAGCTGGCTTCTAAAGCTTACTCTTATAGTTATGCTATTTTATAATTTTGTAGATAAGCTCCTTTATATACCTTTTATATTTTATGTATGTAACCAGTGAGACCTTTTAAATTTAAACTGGATTCTGATCTTATGAGATAATTTGCTAGGTAGTTTTTTCCAGTGGTGAGGAATTGAATGTTTTTAACTGTTGTACAGATAGACTCAATAAAGATATTAAAGGAAGAGAACATCTATTTAAAAACAGTTATAAATAATTTTGATTGCTTTAAATTATTGACTTGGAATCAGCACCTTCACTACATTATAGATCTTGCTGAATTTTTCAGTAGTTGCTCTGAAAATTTATTTCAGTAAATATGTACTTTTAATAAAATAGACATTTTTTCTTATTCAAAACTTAGCATTTCATTAAATAACTTTTTCTTGAAAACATACACAGAACTGATGGCCTCACTGGTAGATTACCTGTTGCCTTCCTCTGCTTTGTGGGAAGAGAAAAAAGATGAAAGAAAATCTGTTTTGTCCATGTAATAGCAGTTTTTGGCAAAGGCTTCTGGAAAGGAAATGGAAAATGTTATGTAAAATAAAGTTCTAATTATCTGTGTCTTCTAAAATTTATATTTCTAAAGTTTATACATTGGAATATATTTTTCCAAGTCACTTTATTCTAAAAAAAATTGGGAGACTTTCTGAAAGTTAATGGAACTGAGGATATTGATAAAATAAAAACTGTAAATATAAACTGTTTAATAGGTTTTTGGTGTCAAAGTGGTATGCATATTGCATCCAACTGTTACCTTGTGTTTTAAGGTTGCAGTGAGAATATTACTGTTTTATGCTAACAAAGTTATAGCTGCTACTTCTAAGATTTATAAGTTATGTTTAAGTTACTTGATAACAAAACTGAGGAATCCTTTGGTAATCTTGAATTCTATACTGTACAAATAATAAGGATAGGGATGAAGTATACAAATATGTGTGTATTTTCTTCTGCTCTTGAAATTCTTCAACTTGAAATTGCACTGGGTTTGTATTGGTAAGATTGGCTGCATTTTTAAATGTTTGTCTTTTTAATTTTCTTGTTAAAGTGTTTTAGAACGCAGAAGAATACAAAGAAGACAATATCACTTATAATTCCACCAGTACAATGAAGTTTTAGGCAAAATTTGTACTTCCCTTTCTGAAGTTTTCCTACTCGTGGTTCCTCAGTGGGAAAAATAACATATATTAGAGTTGTTGAGGATTTTTTTTTTTAAGAGAGTGCACACACCGATGAGGGGCAGGGGGAGAGGGCTTGGAGCCCAACACACGGCTTGATCTCACAACTGTGAGATCATGACTTGAGTCAGATGCTTAACCCACTGAGCCACCCAGGCATCCCTTGGGTTGTTGAGGATTAAGTGGAGTATTATCCGTAAATTATTATAGAGACTATACTAATGTAGTATTAGTTCTTGTTCTATAAAACTTTTATTCCTCTGTAGCATTGCTTCTTCCAGCTGAAGTTGATTCTTTTTTATAATTAATTTTATTTTTTTTTAACGTTTATTTATTTTTGAGACAGAGAGAGACAGAGCATGAACAGGGGAGGGGCAGAGAGAGGGAGACACAGAATCTGAAACAGGCTCCAGGCTCTGAGCCGTCAGCACAGAGCCCGACGTGGGGCTCGAACTCACGGACTGTGAGATCATGACCTGAGCCGAAGTCGGATGCTTAACTGACCGAGCCACCCAGGCGCCCCAGCTGAAGTTGATTTTTAAGACTGTTATTAATGTATGAATAAGGACTAAGACAAAATCATTGTGATTGTGAACAGCATAACAAATTGTCTAGCTCAGTGGTTTTCAAAGTATGCTCCAAAGAATCCTTGGGGTTGCGTGAACATTTTCAGGAGTCTGCACATACAAAACTGATTTTACAATAATATTGAGATGTTCTTTACCTTTTTTACTGCGTTGACATGTGTACCAATGGTACGAAAGCAGTGGTGGGTAAAATTTAGGGCACCTTAGAACCAGTCAAGTCAGAGCACCACGCTGTATTCATAGTCATTGTATTCTTCACTGCCATGCACAAAAAAACAAAAACCAGAAACAAAAAACTTCACTCACCTAAATGCATTTGATGAAGTAAAAAAACAAAAAAAAAATTGTTTTTTTTTTGTTTTTTAATCAAATCTTGGCTCTTGTACATATTATTTCAATATACTATGACAGAATGAAAAGATTGCTTGAAACACTGTTTTTGCTGGCATATTGAAGATACAACAGTTGTCTATAGGAAAAGCATTTGTGTAATTTGAGTTGCAAGCTGAACCAGCCACTTTTTTCATGAATACCATTTTTACTTTAAAGAATCCCTGAAAAACTACAGTTATTCAGACTTGGGTACTGGGGAGACATTTTTCTCCCCAGTACCCAAGTCTGAATAACTGTAGTTTTTAATAACTACATAATAAACTCCATAATAAACAAAATGAGCCTATTGCTTTAAGGAAAGGATCAACAGTATTTATGGTCAATGATAAAGTTCCAGTTTTCAAGTGAAAATTAGAATTTTGGAAAATTTATATCAGCCACTGTGCTCTTGACAGCTTCCCAATATTTAGAAAAAATTTTCTGATGATATTAGTGATGTTAAAGAAGATAGTTTTTTAAAAAGAATATATAATGTGTCAACATTTGAAGATCCACATAACTCTGTACAAGTGTTTTCTAAGTGACCAATGCATGATGTTACAAAATCATGCATGGGTAAGAAATCCTTCCATTAAACCAATGGGTTTTAATATTCCGGCAGATCTAAAGTTTTTTGGTAAGGTTTCCGTTCCAGTATATTGCAACCAGTTGTCAAGTTTTGGTGTAGTATCAAAAGAGAATATCGACATTTAAGGCTACTAAATGTTTCCAGCTGTGTGGTTATTATTCACCTTTTTGTACACTCATTTTTCCATGCTTTGTTCTCAGTGTTTACCATCTTTGATTTATGTTGGAGGGGAATGTAAGAATAAGAACCATAGATAAATAGTGAAGCCATGTTTTCATGTGCTTCATCTTGAAATCTCTTATTAATATGTAGTCATTTTAGGTTGACTTTTTTTAATAGGCTTCTTGAGCATTCCATTCAACTTTTGATCATAGTAACAGATTAGCTGATTATTATTTTTTAAGCCTATTTCTTGGTTTTAATATTTGTTTTGTACACCTGGTAATTCATCTATACATAGATTGTACGTGTGCCCAAATTCTGACATAACCTTAAGGTAGTTTTTTTAATAGTTGACTTTCATGATTTTAGAATATTTAGTAGCTTTCCTGTAGTGAAGCTATCAATTTTCTTCTCATTTCAAGTTTAATAATGTCTCTTTGACCTGAGAATTTGCTGTGTTGTCTACCTTTAGTGGATACATTTTAAAATGTATATATTTTTTAAATTTTAGCATGCACAAGGTGGGGAAGGTAAGAGGGGGAGAGAGAGTCTTTATCAGGCTCCACACTTAGCATAGACCCAAATGCAGATCCCACGGCCCTGGGATCATGACCTGAGCCAAAATCAAGACTCAGATGCTCAACCGACTGAACCACCCAAGAGCCCCTTTAGTAGATACCTTTAAAACAAATGTAAGTTCTTCTGAGAGAAAGTTGTTCTTTCATGCTTGTTTAGGAACAGTTGTAGCAATCCTTGTTAAGGATTTTTATAAACTTCATGTCATAGAACAGCTCCAAATCTTTTATTTTTTTTACTTACTGTAAAGTTTATTTATTTTTGAGAGAGAGGGAGAGAGAGAGTCCCAAGCAGTTCTGCACTGTCAGCACAGAGCATGATGTGGGGCTCGAACTCACAAACGGGGAGATTATGACCTGAGCAAAAACTAAGAGTCAGACACACTTAACCGACTGAGTCACCCAGGCACCCCAGTTCCAAATTTTAAAGGAGTTTTAGGCTAATCTGCATTCAGTTCAAGTAATAAGTTTCAGATTATGAAAGAAGGTGGGTAAGTTGTAGCTTATACTGTACTTAATTTCTTAGAAATTTAGTGCCAGTTATTTCCCTAGAGATAATAAAATGGATGTGTTCTGTGAAGAGTAGTGAGTCTGAGTTCCACTGTTTGAAAGAACAGCGTTGACAGAAGAGGAAGAGGCAGAGGCGTGGAGTGGTGTAGAGGAGTAAGTGTAAAAGTGCTAACTTTGGGGTAGCTTTGAGGAGTAAGCATTATAGAACTCCTGCCTACAAAAGCTAATTCCACAGTGAGGGAGAGGGAATTTAATAGGAAGCTTTAGTTCTCTCTATATTAAACAATTACCTGGTCAGCTGTTCTGAACTAAGGAACATACTGAGATTATATTTTAGGTTCAGGACACCCAAATTAATCACAATTAATAGCACTGGCTATTGCTTATGCAGTTTTAGTTGCTAGCTGAAAAAAAATTTGTATGAAATTTTCTCTATTTTAGATTTTTTTATACTTTTTTTTCTTTCAAAAGTCCTGTCACCTTCATCATCTTCAACAAAGAGAAGACAGGATGTGCAAGCTTTTAAGGACAGAAGAGCATTCATAACATTTTTCTGTTGACATGAAAGTGATGATGGTGATAATAGGCAGTGAAGAGGTAGAAGGGCAGGAAATAGTGCAGAAAAGAGTAAGGAAGATGATTAAGACGTTCTCTTTCTAATGAGCAAGACTACTGTTAACTGCATTCACTTTAGAGTTCTGATTGAACAGGAATGATAAACACTTTGAAAAGCATTTGTGATGTTTTAGTGATTGATCCATCTTATCTACCAAAGAAAGGGTCCTAGGTAGAAGATAAATTAATATTACCTATGTGAGATTGTGGGGTTTAAAGTAAAAGTTCTGTCACTAAGCAGTGTGAGCTGAGAGTACTTTTATTCCTCAACAGACAGACCCTTTATGTACTTTCCTCTGAACCTTCAGGTGCTCAAATTGGACACTTACTTTTCGCATAAGTTTTAGCTGATGACTTGAAGCTTGAGGGGTAAATTTGAGGAATGATGTGCTAGTTTTCAGTAGTTGCTAGACCTTTGATTCCAGCCTGTTAAGTAGCATGGCTTAGTGATTATAATTTTGACCTAAGTGTCTCAGGCTTCTCTCTGGCACTGGCTGTAAAACCTTGAACAAGTTAACTTCTCTCTTAGGACTTATCTTTCCATAAAGCAAGTTTGATTAAATGGCTGTTTAGGTCTTTTTGAGCGCTAAAATCCTGTGTTTCTGTGGTATTACTCTTGTTTAAGCCAGTCCTCTCTTGTTTGACTCCTACAGGAGCTTCCTAACTTGTTTCAGTTCTTGTCTTCATCTAGCTCAGTCTCCGCCTAGAATTAAAAAAAAAAAAAAATGTAAATCAGATCATGTAGTATCCTCCAGTCCCAATTCCCCCCCCCCCAGTGTCTTAAAATAGAAACCAGATCCAGTTCTTGCTTATTTCACAACTTTATCTCTTCTCCATTGTTAACAAAGCTCTATCCATACTGAACTTCTTTCTGATCTTGACCCAACAAGCCCTTTACCATCTTTTGAGATTTGGGGTTTACAGCTACTCTCTAGTGTGATCTTTCTCCAGCTCTCTGCAGTTCTGACTCAGTGTCAACATTATATCTTAACTCAGCTGTACATTTACAGGGAAGTTTCTCTTGATGACCTTATATAAAGGAGTATCCCCTTTATTGTCGTCATAGCTCTTATCATAATCAGTAATTAACATTTATCCACTTATTCTCTCTTGCCCTCTAAACTGTTTCAGGAGGCCAGGAATACCATGTCACTTTGCCACCACAATCTCAAATGGTTAGCCCAGTAACTGGCACATAGTGCTCAACAATTTTTTATTTTAATGAGAAAAATACATAAAGTATTCCGTAGTTTATCAGTTCCCATCATAGGCCATTTACACTAATTTTTTTAAGTGTTATATCTGTTTCCAACTATAATTCTTCATTATTTAGGGCATCTGTCTCTTGAGGACTCCTTCATCTGACTGCATGTTATTGAGAGCTAGTTGTTCTCAGTTACTGTATGTTAGAATTAAATCACGTAATTATGCACAAAAGGTTTTAGCAAAGACATGAAAAGTTAATCTGAAATTTAAATAGCAGTTCAAAATAATAATAATTGATACCCAAATGAGTGATAGAGATGAATGGTTATAGAGTCAGAGGAATAGTGAAAAATCTTAGGCTCTAGTAGTCCAAAAAGACCTAAAAAATGAGGTGGGTATGATCTATACATGATATCAAGAGAGAACGTAAGGTTTAGACCATCAGTGAATCAGGGTAGGCAACAATACGGAAATTAGAAAATGCAAGGTTTTTCAAAGAAGTGTTTTGCTATCATAGATGTTTATGAAATGAATTATAGGCCCAGAATCCCTCACTTAGAATTCTTGGTCCCAGGTGTTTTGGAATTCAGAATTTTGTGGAAAGATCTGTTTTGAATATTAGTAAGAGTATTCAAACTCTTAATATTTCTTTTTTTAAAAATTTTTTTTTCAACGTTTTTATTTATTTTTGGGACAGAGAGAGACAGAGCATGAATTGGGGAGGGGCAGAGAGAGAGGGAGACACAGAATCGGAAACAGGCTCCAGGCTCTGAGCAATCAGCCCAGAGCCTGACGCGGGGCTCGAACTCACGGACCGCGAGATCGTGACCTGGCTGAAGTCGGACGCTTAACCGACTGCGCCACCCAAGCGCCCCTAAACTCTTAATATTTCTAAAGTGAAACATGAATAGTCACACTGAATAGGATGAATAAAAACTTTAAATAGCCTCATGGTAGTACTTAAGTGAGGTTTTGCTCTGTAAAAAAATTATATCTTCTATGAAAAATGGATCTAAAATTGTTAGAAAGACTTTACTCTTTATTACTTTGTGTCTTTGGGGAGGACATCAGGGTCTGAAAACATTAGCTTAGAAACAGTCTCTGCCAAGCAATTCTTTTCGACACAGATTCAGGCTGGAATGCCCTGTTTAGGGTGATGAGTCTCTTAAGGAATGGGAAAACCACCTAATTCCTTAGAATCCAGTTAAATGTTTGGAAATAGTGAAGATTCATTTGTGTATATTGGTGCCTGGAACATAATAAGTGGTTTTTTAAAATGTTTAATGATTGACAGCTCATATATTAGCCACAATTTCTTAGTAGATTTTTAAAGTCTTTTAAGATATCATGTAGTTTGTCTCCCAGTTCATAAGGTTTCTAAAAATTACATGATACATTTAATTGTGAAGTAAGAGTACAATAGGAGGTTGGAATAGGAATACTATATAGGGCTGACTTGATCTCTAAAAATCCTTGACGGGAGCGGGGGGGGGGGGGGGTGCCTGGGTGGATCAGTCGGTTAAGCATCCAATCCTTGACTTCAACTCAGGTCATGATCTCACAGTTCTTGGGATTGAGTCCTGAGTTGAGCTCTGCACTGGCAGTGTGGAGCTTGCTTGGGATTCTCTCTCTCCTCTCCCCCGCCTTGCCCATGCATGCATGCTCTCTTACACACATACTCTTTCTCTCAAAATACATAAACATATAAAAAATAGAAATCCTTGATGGAATCACTTGTTTTTGACAAGGAAGGAAGGAAATATCTGAAGATGCTTCTTTGGAACTCAGAATTGATTACAGAAAGTCCCTGCATACTTTTTGTGGTTTCCCCATGTGCACTCCTTATTCTAACAACCTAATTAACACCCAAACTTTGGTTCTCATTGCTTGTCTCCATTCATTTGGTATATACGAATGTCCAAGAATGCAAACATGTATATGCTATTTTTTGGATACTGACTTCTATTTCTTAGAATTGCCAAGACAGGCAAGTTCTGAAGCTACTTTAAAAAAAAAAAAAAAAAAGTACTTACTGACCTACTAATTATGCAAGTAAGTGAGTAATGTATGAGAAAGCCAAATACAAGCATTATTTGTGGCTTCCAAAGTGTGGCATGCATTTTATTTTTCTAAATGGACTTTATTTTACTCAGTAACTGAGAGCATCTTTGAACAAACTGACCATGGCAAAGTGTAAAAGGAAGAACTTAAATTAGTTAAAAATAACTTCATAAAACAATTAGTTGCATAAACCAGTGTTGGCATTAAGCAGCTAGCATAAACTGCTGCTTACTTAGATTGAGATACTAAAATTACAAGAGAAAACTATGGGAAGTACCTCTGCTTCCACTGTTTTTTTTTTTTTTTTTAGTTGGTTAATTTTTCTCCTCTGAACTTTTGGCAGGTTTACTAGGGAATTTTCCATTAGGAATGTCCTGGGCTTGAAATTTCATTTAGAATGTAATTTAGTCATGCAAATTATGAACCCACAGTCTAAATCATGGCATTCCTCTTATGGTTTCAAATGCATTTGAGGGCAGTCACATTAAGCTTTGTCATTTAATCCTAGTTAGGAGGTTAACAGTACAATGAAATAAAATATTTTTTGCAGTCATTTATTCCTTCTTTCATGGAAGACACTAATTCTGTTTCTGAATTCAGCCTTATGTTGAAACAGATTGTAAAATTATGTTTTAAAAAAAAATGTTCCCCCATCCTTATAGATGGTGGTGTTTTGTAAAATTTGAGTGTTTATATTAAAAGAAATAGTCGTGATGTTCTTCCATTTATGAAGACAGGTTTGGTTTGTTCTGGAATCTACCCTTAACTTAAATTCTAATTTACCTGCTAGTACTAAAGCACCTCACTTCTGATTTCTTTTACCTCTACCCTAACAGCTCATAAACTGTACTTAGTGTAGCATTTGCTTGAAATATATGAAAGCAGATATTTTATCTAACAAATAGGGATGTCTCTGTGGTTGTAGTTATCTGATTCTGCAACCTGTTCAGAAGACTTTATTAAGCATCTTTGGTGTTAGTATTAAATTCTGAAATGACAAATCAGCAAACTTGGAGATGTGACTTCACCTAGGAACAGAAAAATACATCATTAGCTTTCTTACCCCCAATAATGGTCATCTCTTTGCAGTGGTTGTTTTCTCTTTTTCTGTGACTTGTGAAAGTTAAGACATTGAGAGCAAGTTATTTAAATTGCTGAAGAATCTGATTTCTGGAGACCTGAGGAACAGAGAGACCCTCTTTTTCTTTACTAAATTGGGGGACAGTTATTTGAAGGCAAAAAAGATGAGTAAGACAGTCTGTGGTGAACTGACCTTTCTTTGCTAGGAATGTAGGTCTTAGGGACTTTAGGAAGAACAAGGAGGTTTTATCAGTCTTTCAGAAGTGCTTTTAAAGACTTATGCGCATTCACACACAAACACTTAAAATCCCTACTATGATGAGAGGGCATCAATATGATAACCACTGCTGTAATATCACTTAGCTCTTGTAGGCTTCTGGGTCTTCAGATTTAAATTTGATCCGATCTTGAGACCCTCCTTGTCACCATTCCCCACAGTGGTTTTGTTACCTCTTCCCATATCCCATGCATGGCTCCTTACTTCCTGTCGTTCTGGGGTGTGGCCCATATGGGCCAGAGTACATCTAACAGAAATATAATATCTGCCTTAAAATGTCTTTTATAGATACACAGATGTGTGTGTTCACATTTACCTTAAGAGAGACCAGTGTCTGAAAAGACACAGATCTAAATAAGTCCTGTTTAACAAACTTGCTTTGTAGAAAATAAAAATGCTGGAGACTAGTTTTCCCAGCCTCCTTTATAGCTAGGGTGCAAGTACTTGTGGTAGGTCCATCAAACAAAGGAATTTTATTTTCTTTTTTAATGTTTATTTTTGAGAGAGAGAGCGTGCGCGCACACGCGCGGGGGTAGGGCAGAGAGAGAGAGAGAGAGAGAGAGAGAGAGAGAGAGAGAGGAAGACGCAGGATCCAGGCTGTGAGCTGTCCACACAGAGCCTGATGTGGGGCTCGAACTCACAAGCCGTGAGATCATGACCTGAGCCGACGTTGGATGCTTAACTGAGCCACTTAGCGCCCCAACAAAGGTATTTTCTAAAATAATCTAAAGGGAAACTTTGCAGAGCTCCAGTGGCATGAATCCTTTAATGTTAAACTGTTTGCTCCATTAACTACTTCTAGAATCAAAGGGGGCAGATTTAATTTAGCTTCAAATGTAAAAATGTACTTTACCCAACATGCCCTTTTCAATTTTATCTTTAAAGCTTGATTGAGTTTTGGGGTATGTTGGGGGCTTATCTTCTTGCCATAGGTTCCCCTGGTAACACTGTTTAGTCATCCTTAGGAATGGTTCTAAACAACTGAATCTGTTGACCAAGTGAATAATGAATGAATATTGAATGAATGAATGAATGAATGAATGATGAATGAATGAATGAATGTTGTAAAAATGAGCATCAGCAACTATGCCAGAATCCAAAGTCATTGTTTTTGGTAGACAGTCTTCAGCATTCAGGCAAACCATTCTCAGTGATTCCTTTCACGTTTTTTGGGGGGAGAGAGTTGCATATTATTTTGTGGCTAATTAATACATCTTTGTAAACTATCAAACAGCAGTGCTAGTTATTTAAAATAAAGTATTCTGCAACAGAAGTTTTCAGTGTTTTTAGAGTTACAACCCTATTTCTCTTCCTAAACCACAGTAGTGATTGATAATTAAGAACTGTAATCTTTCCCTTTGAGACCGGAGTTGGTCTCAGAATCATTCTCAACACTGCACTCCAGGATATTTTGAGTTGTTGTTTGAGCTAAAACCCGTTGGCCACCAGTGAATTAGTGGACAAGATCTATCCTTACTTCGAGGTTCTGGCTTATAGAGCAGGTATCAGCAAACTTTTTCTGTAAAGTGCCAAATCATAAATTTTTAGCCTTTGTGGACCATACAGTCTCTGTCACAACCATTCAACTCTACCATTGTAGTATGAGCAACCATAGACAATATGCAATTGCGTGGCAGAGTTCCAACAAAACTTTAATTACAAAAAAACAGACAGTAAATGGGATTTGACCTGATGTCTGGAGTTTGCCAGACCCTAGGGCAAGAAACTGGTTTTGATTCATTCAACAAATAATTGCATTCTGTATTCCAACTGTTAAGTGCTGGTTATGCAGCAATTAACTTCACACTTAGATCCCTGGCCATGAGATATTTAAGTCATAACTGAGTATTATGTACTTGGATGGATCCAAAGCAGCTTCTTGAGGAAAAGTATGGCCTGCCCTAGGAATCTGCCTCATTTGTCAATATAAGTGAGATCTTAACGCAAATACCCTAAGTGGTGCCATGTTGTGTGGTCGCGGTATTAACTAAAAGTAATCTCAGTATGCTTTGGATATCACATGCTATGGCATCAAAGTTAACATCCTGTTATAAAAAATAGCCTTGATGTGTATATCTGGTATCTGCACTCTGCACATAGTAGGTACATAGTATTCCTACAGTCTTGTAGAATGAAGCTGAAATTACTGATTGTCTTAACTTTTTGTCAGTCTCTTGCAGTTTCTTTCCTCCACGCAGTACATTATTTCTGATCTCTTAATTTTAGTTTTCATCAACTCATTATAGGTTTTTGTTGCAAACCGGTGCATTTTAAAAGTAGACCATATTTAAATCATCTTAATAAAATGCTTAACATTTCTAGATGTATTGTCCAGCCTTCTGTTAGAACTATTTTTATTCATTTAAAAAGTACCTCTAGTTTTTTCAATATTGGTATGTTTCTCTTCAAAATGTCTAGGACTGTTGCTTATAAAAATGAGACAAGGTTTCTAGGGCTACCTGAGTGGCTCAGTCGGTTAATCATCCCACTTTGGCTTAGGGTATGATTTCATGGCCCTGCATCAGGCTCCATGTTGACAGCTCAGAGCTTAGAGCCTGCTTCATATTCTGTGTCTCCCTATCTTTCTGCCTCTCTCTCTCTCTCTCAAAAATAAATAAACATTAAAAATTTTTTTTCTTTAAAATGAGACAAGGTTCTTGACCAAACTCAGAGATCTATATTATGTTAACTGTATGTAGACCTTCTTGCTGTTTTTATTTTCCCATTTATACCCTGAGATCCATTCAGACTGTGCTTTCTATGGAGTCTACTCATATTCCTACATTTTTTTGCCTTCTGTGCCTTTGCTTTCACTTTTCTTTTCTCTAGTATGTTCTTTCCTATTGAAGTGCTGTGCCGTTTGGTCATTTGCCTCCTTCTTCATAAATCTCTCCCTGACCTGTCTTCAGATTTTGACAATATTTTTTGTTTCTTTTGATATTTTTCATATTTTATGTCATTTTTCCTACAAAATTGTAAGCTTCCTGAGACCAAGTATGTTTTGTTCATCTTTGTAACCTTCATTGTGACTTTCACTTAAGGCATATTCAAATACTAATTAGATGAAAGGTACTCCTAATTAAGCAGGGGACAGTGTTTCTTAATGAGAAACGTCCCTAGACTTGTATCCAAATGAGAAAACTCGTGTCAAGATATACAGTAAATTGTAAATGCTATACGAATATTGTCTGTTACCATATAAACACTCAACTTGGCTCTTATGCATAGTGTCACACACAATTTGGTTTTTAATTTCCATATTTTATTTCAGAGAAGAGTATGATTCTGTTGCAGAAAAAGATAAGCTATGTCGTACCCCAAGTTTGTGCAAGATGTTTTCTAAGCCTTTGCAGTTTCTTTTGTTTTCTTTTTTTTTTTTTTTTTTAAGAGAGAGTGCACACATGTGCGAGCAGGGGAGAGGAGCAGGAGGGAGAAAAAGAGAGAGAGAGAGAATCCTAAGCAGGCACCATGCTCAAGGTGGAGCCTGACCCCACAACCCTGGGATCATAACCTGATCCGAAATCACGAGTCAGACACTCCACTGACTGAGCCACCCAGAAGCTTCTCGTATCTTTAAGATTGTGAAACATAGGGGCGCCTGGGTGGCGCAGTCGGTTAAGCGTCCGACTTCAGCCAGGTCACGATCTCGCAGTCCGTGAGTTCGAGCCCCGCGTCAGGCTCTGGGCTGATGGCTCAGAGCCTGGAGCCTGTTTCCCATTCTGTGTCTCCCTCTCTCTCTGCCCCTCCCCTGTTCATGCTCTGTCTCTCTCTCTGTCCCAAAAATAAATAAACGTTGAAAAAAAAAATTAAAAAAAAAAAAAGATTGTGAAACATAACGGAAAGCAAATTCATATGAAGATGTATTCCTACTAAGATGAACAACCATCTTGATTTGCTCAGAACTAAGGATTTCCTGGGACACAAGACTTACAGTGCTAAAACCAGGACTTTTGGTAACCCTGATTCCACTTTATGCTGTAGCCATCTCCTTTGCATATCACTGTTGGCACAGTTTCTAAGAAGTGTAGTAAATGCCTGGTAACTAGGTGATTGGCTTGGCGGGAGGAGGTGTTGGGGGGCACTTCAGCTTTTATTTTTTAAGTTTCTGAGTATTGGACATTTTTAAATGTTCAAATGAAGATACAAAAGTGCACTTGCTTAATTGATCTATTTAGGAATATATTTGTGTATGACATATCATTGGTGACTTTATGAGAAAGTGGTGCTCAACTTTTTAATTTAAAATTGCATAATCTGTCAGATGATTAATGCTTTATTTCAGTGCACTGTATTAAATAAAGCAAAGTCTGAGGTGACCTGAAATTTTCCTCTTAGTTCCCTTTACAGTGGTTTGAGTTTTGCTCATAGATTTGCACTGCAGAGACTGTTTCTAAAGAAATGTCTAGGATAGTCTGTGCCTAGTCATTCCTTTGCTGGAATTGGCTTTTGTATGTCCTCATGTATATAAATCAGAGAAGTCCATGGCTGAAATCTCTCTAATAGCAGGTATATAACCTAAAATTACCAAAAATCTTTGCAAGTTTTATCAGCAGTTAAGCCATAGTAGCTTAACTATTCTGGGACATGCACTGTGCCTTGGTGGTATTATTGGGAAAGAGCCATTCAAAATATCGATACTTTATACCAAAAGGACATTAATGACCTGGTTTCTCCCCCTTTTCCTCCCTTCCTTCCCCCCCCCCCATTTTGTAATGATTAAATTTTTTAACTGTACCCCTTGGGGCTATATGTGAAATAATAATAGCATCTTTAATTTGACTAATCTGTTGGCTAAAATAGGCTCTTCTGGAATAGTTTGCTTGGTTGTTATCCTCTTTTTTTCTTGTTTTAAGAATGTGAATAGAATCCTCTGATGTTGTTTTAGCTTTTTATGGTTCTTTTTGCCAGTCTGTGAGACTTGCCAGCTTATATCTTGGACCACATTGTTGTAGAAAAATTACCTTTGCCTTTAGAGCAAATGTATCCCAACATTATATTCCTATATAGAAATGTAAAGATCAGATTTGAGCAATGAAAAAACTTGAGAAGACAAGAAAATGGAAAATTTTAGGTTGAAGTTGAGAAAGAATGGTGTTCTTTTCACAAAAGAAGGAAGGAATCTGTACTTTGCTTATAGTAGTTTTGGCTGATTTTTAATAGATAAATTTTCCTTTAGACTAGAAGTTAATAAAAGAATGTGAAGTAAACACTGGCAGTGGTGTCACCATAGCAGTACTTACTTGTTTAATCCTAAAGAAATGAGAAAATAGGATGCAAGATATTTACTGCCCTGGTCACAAAAGGCTTCGGATAAGGAGGAAAAGAAGCAAGTATAAAGACACTAATTGACACTTTGTGGGCAAATGATTTTTATATGTTATGGTTTATTGTACAACACAAGTTTGTTACTGAATATTTTGCCCCAAGATACTCATTAAGCCTAGGAAGGCTTTTGGTTTTGTACAGTATTAATTTTTTCTGTTCATAAATTGATAAAAGCCTTCATCAAATCAAAGATCATTTGATGAAGACTTAACTAAAACTATAAACCTTAAAATTGAGATTTGTAGTCATCTAAATGAATTATATATTTCAATTAATAAGCCAGGAATATTGAGTGGAACATTATACATGGTACATTTACAGTCTTGCTAAACAAATCAATGTTCTGTTCTATGCCTGAAGCCTTTTGAATACATTGAGCATCTTCTTCCTAATCTCTTTAGTAATAAATTCTACTACCATGTCTATACCATTGTCAGTTTTTACCCGCCATCTTTTAAGACCTGTTGTAAAAGATACGGTACTTACTGAACCAAGTCTGTTCTTAGGCTCCCAATCTGGTTTAATGGCCTCACTATCCATGTCTGATCATGCTGTATCCCATCCCATTTTCCTCACCCATCTAGTCAGTCACCATGTTTCTTGATTCCTTCTCTCACTGCCCTAACTTAGGTCACCATCTCTCACCTGCGGTAGCTTCTTACCCAATTCCCAGAATTCAGAAAACTACTACTCAGTTTCTGAAACACAGATATGGTCATATCATTTCCCAACTTGCAAACTCTTTGTCTCAGTTTCTTGTCGAATACAGGTCAAACTCTCAAGCTAAGAGGGTCCCCTTCCTTGTCCATCCACTCCCCCCCTCCCTCCACACCATGCATTCATAATCCCTTTTCCCAGAATGTCCTCATTTCCTAGTGAACTGCCCTACTTCTTTAAAATATCCACTGGTCTGGTTTAAATATCCATATAGTTTTCTTGAGCCTTGTTCGACATGTCTGTATAGGCAGAGAATTCTCTTCTGTGTACATATAGCCCTTTGTTCTGTAGACCCTGCTTGATTGTGGGGTAACAGTGCAAACACTACATTGTATTTTATTTTATTTATTTATTTTTTATTTATTTTAGAGCACAAGAGCAGAGGCAGAGGGGGAGAGAGAGAATCTTAAGCATGTTAGATGCTTAGCACGGAGCCCAACACAGGGCTTAATCCCACAACCCTGGGATCATGACCTGAGTTGAAATCAAGAGTCGGATGTTCAACTGACTGAGCCACCTAGGTGCCCCACGAACACTACATTTTAATGTCCTAAACCAACAGTTATTCTGGGGTATAAAGGCCACTAAAATGTAGTTGTCATATTTTTTTCCCTCAAATTTCTAGCTTGTCCTACCTCTTTGTCTTCACAGTTAAAAATAAACTAACATCTGTAATCTGGTCATTGAAATTCAAGTGTACAACATATTAATGTTTTCATGTTTGCCTCTTGGATCCACCACCCCTCCCCCCCGCGCTTTTTCATTGTAGGAAATAATGAGGGCTCTTATAAAGGAATAAAGTGGAGAGAATGGAATTGATTTCAGAGATGCCAAGGTAGAATGGATCAGACTTGGTAATGGGATGGATAAGAGAGAGTGACAACTCCCCTAGATATACAAGTTCCTATAGTATAGTATGATTTTGAGGTACTGTAGGTGCTTCAAATTTTGAGCACTGTAAATAGGTAGATGGGATTTTAAAAATAGCAAGTAATACTGCTTACTATCTGTTAACATTTGCATATTTCATTTGAATATTTAAAACTTTATGAAGCAAATACTGTTATTCTCATTTTCAGATGAGGAAATGAGGCACATAACCTCTCATTTAAATGAGAGGTTAAATAACATGACCAAGGTCATTTAGCTAATAATTAGAACTGGCATTTTAGGAAATCAGATGTAAAATCTGTGCTCTTAATTCTTATATTTTCCTGGTTTTTTCCCTAATTAAGATATAGTTAAATAAGGCGTGTGTGTATCAGATTCTAAATTATATATAACAAATAGTAAAGTTAATATCCATAATTCTCTCCATATTTACCTAAATTATGTTTGGGAGACACAGAAGATCTTTTAGTCATTATGTATAACCTATAGAATTTACTACTAGATCTGATGAGAAAAAGAAGAAAAAAAAAAAAAAAACCCTGACAGGTAGATTCTTTTTTTTTTAATTTTTCTTTTTTTAACGTTTATTTATTTTTGAGACAGAGAGAGAGCATGAACGGGGCGGGGCAGAGAGAGAGGGAGACACAGAATGGGAAGCAGGCTCCAGGCTCTGAGCCATCAGCCCAGAGCCCGACATGGGGCTCGAACTCACGGACCGCGAGATCATGACCTGAGCTGAAGTCGGACGCTCAACCGACTGAGCCACCCAGGCGCCCCAAGGTAGATTCTTAAGTCGTGTCCAAAGAACTCTTGGGAGCAGAGGAGAGTTCTACATAAATCCAACCTGTTGGGATGGATCTGATAGAAACTAACAAACAGGTCATCTTGAGCCCATATTATTTCTTCTTCTTTTCGAAACATGTTGGAATCTCCATTTTTTTTGTCACCTAACTACCTTGCTCTCTTGATTTGGCTGAGAAATGATCAAGTACTAAACTGAAAGGTAACTATAGTAATAACTCCAGTAATAAAACTAGAAACCATGACCTTATATTGCATGTCATAGTATATGTAGGAATAAGCTTTATTTACTGGCAATATTAATCCATGAAAAGGGCAAGAGAAAAATTTTTTCCTTACTTGAGGTATTATAAATGTAGTCAGAACAGTGAAATTGTTGGGTAGCTTACAAATTCTGCACTTAACTAGATTTAAAACTGATTCACAGAGAAGACCTTTCTCAGCAGAATATAAGATTAGAAACATTTCCCATTTTCCCCTCAAGAGAGATGCAGACAACTCAGAAAGTAAATATGATAAGTAATACTCATTTTAATGGATTTTTGTTTATTTTGTAGTTCATTGTTAGTTTTATTTTTAAAAGAGAGTATGAGAGGTAGTGTTTGGACCTCCAAAAATAATTTTTAAATCTCAGAAGTTTTGATTTCTGTCGTTGTGTCCAATGGATTAATACCAGGTTCTCCTAACATTTTAATTAGTTAAATTTATTTAGGAGTGCAAAGAGAACACAGCGGTCCTCCTCAGCTGCTAAAATACTTCTTTCGGAGTTGGAGGCGGAAAGGAGAAATCAAATATCGTCTCTTCCAGAAAGTGTTCAGTGGGAGAAGTAATGTCACTTGACTTCAGGAACCAGTAGTTAAGTTTTTTACTTAGTCCTTTATTTATAATTTAAGATCACAGAATTTCAAGATGGATGGTTGGGGGTGGGTGTTGTAGCAAAATAACTTGAGGATAGAATTGCTTGAGTTAACCATTGTTTTTGGAAAATTTTTAATTTGACTATAGCTATTTGGAGACCCTATGACATTTTAATGGAAAGGAATTATGCTTTTTATTTTTATTTTTTTTATTTTTAGAGAGACAGAGCACAAGCCAGGGAGAGAGGCAGAGGGAGAGAGAAAATCCCAAACTTCACGCTCAGCGCAGAGCCCGATTCAGGGCTCGATCCCATGACCCTGAGATCATGACCTGAGCCAAAATCAAGAGTCAACACACTGAGCCACCCCGGCACCCCAAGGAATTAAAGCTTTTTAAATATCACTTCCCACTTTTCAAGGATTTGATTCTTACCATAACCTGCTTTTTACATTTATTAATGAGATTGATTTAAAGAATAAATCAGATTGAGGTTGAGAGCAGGTGTCTCTGGAACCTAAAAGTTGCTTTTAATACTTTTCCTGCTCCAGAGCATTTTCTTTTCTACTCGAATTACATTCCTACACGGCAAGTGTAAGAACTGATTTTTCTCAAGATTTGTGTAATTCATTCTCAGTTGGGATTCTTGACGTCTGTCAAGAATGTGAACTTAAATGGCAACTTATGTACAAAAGGTAACTTGTTTGTGGTCTTTTAAGGATCTAAATAGTTCTTTAAAAAAAAAAAAAAAAAAGGACCTGGGGCACCTGGGTCAGTCGGTTGAGTGTCCGACTTCGGCTCAGGTCATGATCTCACGGTTCGTGAGTTCAAGCCCCTTGTCGGGCTCTGTGCTGACAGCTTGGAGCCTAGAGCCTGCTTCATATTCTGTGTCTTCCTCTCTCTCTCTGCTCCTCCCCTGCTCACACGCTGTCTCTCTCTCAAAAATAAATAAAGATTAAAAAAAAAAAAAGGATCTAAATAGTTCTTTCCTTTGTTGGAAATGAATTATTAGTCTTTAGTCATTCCTTGATTTAACAAATATTTCTAGACCAAATTGGGGACAAAATAACGAGGAACTACTCTTCATCTCGTTGATGATAGTAATGATTAACACTTAAGACTTTCACAGACCATATACGTTTAATCTGTCCATTAAGTTTGTAAAATTGATATTATTGTCTGTATTTTATAGATTAAGACAAGCCTAGAATAAGTAACTACCCTCTGGTAAGTTGCATAGGTAGTCAGTTCTAGGGCTCCCTTCTTTCCACATTCCATGTTTACCACCCTGAGTGAGAGAGAACCTCATGTCCATACCCTAATCATAAATTGGTTGAAAAGGAGATCTTAATTGCACAAAGCATGTTGGACTAGCATGCCAGAACTAAGAAGAAAATACGGAAAGCCTTTACATCTTGCCTTGGTTGAGTACCTGGTGGTAGTAATGGATTTTCCCAGCTGAGAGCAGCCTGTGAATGTGTACATTGTCCTGTATTGTTTTTAGCCCCTTTATTTTATAATAATTAAGAAGAGGGAGGGGTGCCTGGGTGGCTCAGTCAGTTAAGCGTCCAACTTCGACTCAAGTCATGATCTCACGTTTGTTTGTGAGTTTGAGCCCAGTGTCGATCTCTGTGCTGACAACTCAGAGCCTGGAGCCTGCTTTGGATTCTGTCTTGCGCGATCTCTGCCCCTCCCCGACTCACGCTCTCTCTCAAAATTAAGTAAACATTAAAAAAATACTTTTTAAAAAAGGGAATATAACATTAAGATACTTTTAAAAGCTCTGTCTATATATAATTCTTCAAAGCCCCGTATATGTAACAATACATTTTGGAATTGAAAGGGACCTTAGAGATCATTTAGTACAGAAGTAGAAAACTAGTACCAGAACCCAAATCTCCATACCTTAAGTAGATTTTGTTGGTTTTCACAATATTCACAACTTTCAGAATTTGAATGACTTCATCTGTATAAGCATTCATTCTGCTCACGCCATTTCTTAACATTAACACCTTCCTGCTTCAAGCATTTACATGCCTACCTGGCTGATGTAAGGCATCTCTGTGTTCCGTTCTTCCCCCGTCCCTCTACCCTCATTTTACAAACAAGGATACTGTAAATTGAGAATAAAGTAGTTTATCTCAAGTTATATAACTTTTTAAATAGAGCCAAACTTCTTAAACCTTAAGATAATGTTCCTTTCTATAATTGTCCTCTTAAAAGACAGTACAAGTGGGGCGCCTGGGTGGCGCAGTCAGTTAAGCGTCCGACTTCAGCCAGGTCACGATCTCGCGGTCTGTGAGTTCGAGCCCCGCGTCAGGCTCTGGGCTGATGGCTCAGAACCTGGAGCCTGTTTCGGATTCTGTGTCTCCCTCTCTCTCTCTGCCCCTCCCCCGTTCATGCTCTGTCTCTCTCTGTCCCAAAAATAAATAAACGTTGAAAAAAAAAAAAATTTAAAAAAAAAAGACAGTACAAGATAGTATATAATCAAGTGCTAGAGTATTTGGTGTAGCTTGTCAGAAAGGGGAACTGATTGTGGACTGAGATAGTTCAAGAATACTTCAAAAAGTTTTCCTTGACACTACCCTCCTCAGAATTGCATTCTGAGTATTTGCTGGTCAGGAACATTCTATCCTGATCTGTGTATTATTCTTGCTACAAATGGTGGGGGTCAGTGGGCAGGAGAGGGCATCATGAATATCTTTGTGTATAAAGCAGAGAAAGGAAATCACTGAGGGGCATTTTGTACATATTGAATTATGGTACCTCATAATACCAACTACATTTAGATTGCTACAGAAATCCCATTTTCACCCGCTAGCAGAGGAAGGGACATTGTAGCCATGACCTCTCCAGTGGATCCCAGACAGATCTCTGTGACTTTCCCAAATCTGAGTGTAACTCCAGCCACAAATAAATTGGCATATTACCCCACCAGAGATGTTGATTTAAAAGTAATAAACAGGAGGTGCCTGGGTGGCTTAGTCTATAAAGTGCCCAACTCTTGATTTCGGCTCAAGCTGTGATTTCACAGTTTGTGGGTTCAAGCCCCGCAAGACTCCATGATGACGATGCTGAGCCTGCTTGGGATTCTGTCTCCCTCTCTCTCCGCCCCTCCCCTGCTTGCTCTCTCTCTCTCTCTCTCTCTCGCTCTCTCTCTCTCTCAAAACAAATAATCACTAAAAAAAAAAAAAATTTTTTTTAATAAAAGTAAATAAACAATAAAGCCAAATGGTAGAAACTTATGTTGAAAACACAACTTAATCTATTCAAAGCGCTCATTGGGTACAATCTTTTAAATTAGTGAATAGTGTTTTGCAAGAAATGCAGCAAAGTCTAAGATATATCAGTCTGTTTCCTTGATCAGGAGTTGGTTGTAAGTCACACAAATTTTAGGAAATCTGTATAAGTAATTACAATTAGAAATCTTTACATGTAAATGACATACAATACCCAAAAATTACCCCCTCCTAAATTTTTATGCAAATTTTAACCTCAAGTATTTTTTATTCAATTTATTTATTAAACCAATTTAATTTTCTTCATGTTTTTTAATTTTATTTTTTATTTTTTAAAATTTACATCCAAATTAGCATATAGCGCAACAATGATTTCAGGAGTAGATTCCTTAGTGTTTAATTTTCTTCATTTGTAATCTTAGATGATTAGAGAAGTAATGTGAATCATGCTTCATATTTATAATTGTGTAAGTGCCTGCTTGTTGTAGAAATTACATTTTTTTGCTGAAGAAGTATAAGTGAGAAGTGGCACTATTAACAGCACTGAATTCATTTTGCATATATACAGCATTCTTACCGGTTTAACCACCTGAATAAATTGAGGATCTGAGAGTCCCTTATTAATTTATGACTTAACATAATAGGTGAGTTAACAGATTAAAGCTTGGTTCAAATGCAGATTAACATAAGCATATTATTTTTTTAATTAGCAATTCATAACTTCGCTTTCAACTTCCACACTGCATTTAATTTTTACAAATAAATGCCATTATTTACAAGGAATGCCACAAAATCATATGTAAATCAACCAGATCCCATTACCTGTATTAGAAACTCAAACTAGAATGTTTCACGTTTGACCAGTAGCACCATAATTTTTGGCATAGAGTTTGACCAAGACCTACTTCCCCATTGCTGATATGTCTTCATTTATCATTTTCTTGTGGGTGTTGCCTTTAACTGCTTGAAGGTTTTAAAATTTCTTCCAGTGTAGATTTTTTAGATCATTATGAAATAGTTTTAATTGCACTTCCCATTTCTTCAGATGGCAGTCCATGGCAATAACACCTGACAACTAGAATTTTTAATAATTTCTAATATCAAGTACCCTAATTTTACTTTGTATCTTTTTGTTTCAATCTGTATTTTCTGCTGAAGTACAAGAAGATAAAACAAACCAGCCAGCTTTTCAGAATACAAACCTTTGCTGCTGGCATGCCCGTTAAAATACTTAGAACTTAACTCCTTTGCCACCCTACTTATCTTTTCTTTCTAAGTAGACTTTTTTGGCATGCTGATTAGCATAAGGATAAATATCTCTTTGACAATAGAGAGTAAAATGTTTAAAATTTCGGTATTTACATTTTTAGAGTAAATATTGTCAGTATTTACATTGATCTGTAAAGCACTTAAAACAGTATGTTTAATTTTGTAATTTTCAATAATACCTCTTAGCCCTTTTTCAGAACAAGCACAGTAGTTACTAAGGTTTAAAAATAGCATTGAAAGAGTTTTAATTGGTTCTTTTAAGCTTGCCTGTTTGTTTTCTTTAAACATGCACTGTCACCATCAGTATATTATTTATCAGAAAGGTACTTTTCTCTGGTAGTAGCAGTATTATAATTATTATTCATTGTGAATTGAATGACTGACTCAACTTGGTATTGTTGAGTTTCTAATGACCACTTTTTAAAAATGCCAGTGATTATAAGGGGTGCCTGGGTGGCTCAGTTGGTTGGGTGACTGACTTTGGCTCAGGTCATGATCTCATGGTTCATAAGTTCAAGCCCCGCGTCGGGCTCTGTGCTGACAGTTTGGAACGTGGAGCCTGCTTCGGATTCTGTGTCTCCCCCTCTCTCTGCCCCTCCCATGTTCATGCTCTGTCACACTCTGTCTCTCAGTAATAAATAAACGTTTAAAAAAATTATAAAAATGCCAATGATTATCAACATTCTTAAATGATAGTAACATGGGGTAATTAAAAGACAACTCCACAACTCCTCTTTTGCCTTCAATTTTTAATTTTCATTTGCATATTTTATAAATATATTGTTTATTAGTAATTTTAAAAACTCAGGAAAAAACAAAAGTAGAAGAAAATGATCCCACCACAGTATCACATACACATATCTATTTTACAAGTTCAAAAGGAATTAAAATTCATTTTACATTAGCATCTCAAGATATTTCTGCTTCTAAAGTATACTGAGATTCTCCCTAGGTAGTCAAAATAACAGTCTGCAAAACTTGAGGTACATACAGTAATCTTCATTCACTTGTGTAATTAATGTTAAAGAGCAAAGATAACAACACTATTACAGAAATTTTTGTATAGTACCTTTTTTTTTTTTTTTTAAGTTTAGGTATGTATTTGAGAGAGAGGGGGGGAGCACGGGCCTTGGGAGAGAATCCCAAGTAGACAGTGTGCTGTTAGTGAAGATCCCGACGCACAAACTCACAAACTGAATTGGGCTCAAACTCACAAACCCTGAGATAATGACCTGATCTGAAATCAAGAGTCAGATGCTTAACCAACTGAACCACTCAGGGGTCCCCTAAAATGTGTTTTTTTTAAAGTGCTTCTTAGATTTAGTAGAATATAGTAGGAAGCCTTAGAGTCTGTAGCTAAAGAATTACAATATAGTTCAGTTGATCTTAAAATATTCCCAACTGTTCCACTATTCCACTACTGGTTGTAGTAACACAAGGACTGAAATAAGGACAAAAACCCATATATGGATGGAAAACAGTTTTAGCCTGTACATTGTGTCTCTTTACCTACCTAGAAGAAACGTTCTCAAACAAAAGCTGGACTGCTATTCCCTCAACATGTTTTATTGAGCGAGTAGGTAAAAGGGTAGAGCATGGATTCTCAACTGAGGTAACTTGAGCAACAGCTCAGAGGATTGCTGCTGTTGTTTTTATTTTTTTAAGTAGGCTTCATGCCCAGCGCATAGCTCAACGTGGGGCTTGAACTCCAGACCCTGAGATGAGGACTTGAGCTGAGATCAAGAGTCAGATGCTAACAGACTGAGCCACCCAGGGACCCCTCCTCTATTATTATTAAAAAGCTATCTTCTGTTGATTGTTACTATGTGCATGGGATCCATGACTCTTAAAGAAAAGTACTGCTACAGGGGCCCCTGGGTGACTCAGTCGGTTGAGCTTCTGACTTCGGCTCCGGTCATGATCTCACGGTCTGTGAGTTCGAGCCCCGCGTCGGGCTCTGTGCTGACAGCTCAGAGCCTGGAGCCTGCTTCAGATTCTGTGTCTCCCTCTCTCTCTGACCCTCCCCCGTTCATGCTCTGTCTCTCTCTGCCTCAAAAATAAACATTAAAAATACGTATTATTTTTTTTTTAATTTTTTTTTTCAACGTTTATTTATTTTTTTGGGACAGAGAGAGACAGAGCATGAGCGGGGGAGGGGCAGAGAGAGAGGGAGACACAGAATCGGAAACAGGCTCCAGGCTCTGAGCCATCAGCCCAGAGCCCAACACGGGGCTCGAACTCCCAGACCGCGAGATCGTGACCTGGCTGAAGTCGGACGCTTAACCGACTGCGCCACCGAGGCGCCCCCGTATTTTTTTTTTTTAAAGAAAAGTACTACTACATTTCATTCCTTAATTTCTTAAGCACGTACTATGTGCCCCAGGCACTGTTTCAGGTTCTGGGGATATAGCAATGAGTAAAACAGACAAAATTTTTTTTCTGGAGTTTACATTCTTGTATCTGCCTCATAACTTTATCATGTAGGTATTACTGCTTCCACTTTCACCATAAAGAAAGTGAAGCTCTGAAAGTTTTCACGACTTGCTCAAGGTTGTACAAAACTAGGATTTGAAACTTAGGTGCTGTGAACCACTATGCTATGCTGTCAAAATTGTCCCTTTTTGGGATTCTGTAAAAGAGAGCAGTTATTCTCGATGTCTCAAACGGTAGTTATCACAAATCCCTTAGAAATTCAGATGTAACTCTCCCCATCAGAACTGTGCATGAAATTAGAAATTCAGATTTCTCAAGTGCTTATTCTTGGGCTTCAAGTTAACAGCACTTGAACAGGAAGGTTCTGCCCACAACTCAAATACACAGGTGCCAGCACCTTCTTTCCTCCTCCCCACCAAAAAGCCAATGACAGACTTTACTTGCTGAGCAGAGTTGTCTTTTCTGCTAAAACTAGATGCAACCCCACAGTCATTTTCAAAACAGAAGCAGTGGCCTTTCTCAGTCACTAGCATTCACAATGAAATCCATTATTTCAATCTTAGAATCTCTAAACAATTTTTCAAAGCTGGTGTAGTGGAAAGTACCAATTTGAAATGTAGATATTAGTTCAAATCTTGGCTATCATACAGTTAGGTTTTTCGTTTTAAGGAAAAAAATATCCCTAGCATTGGTATTTATCGGGATTTAAATAAAAATATTTTAGTTGAGGGCACCTGGTGGCTCAATCGGTTGGATGTCCAACTCTTGATTTCAGCTCAGGTCATGATCCTAGGGTCTTGAAATCCAGCCACATGTCAGCCCCGCCTACTTGGGATTCTCTCTCCCTCTCTGCCCTTTCCCCACTCATGCTGTCTCTCTCTTTCAAGATAAATTTTTTTTTAATATTTTAGTTTGGTATATATAAGGAGATATTAGTAAAAATTAATGAAAGATAATGACTTTGCTTGGTTGCATTTCCTTATAAGTGTTCCTTGTTACAAACCTTTTTGGCAAGTTAGATGTGTTTTGTCACTATGTTTTTAGATTTGAAAGTCTGTTGACAACATCAGATTTCTCTACTTCAAAATTTGAAATGCTTTAAACTTCCTGTGACCATAGGGCTCTATAATAAAAATTCTTTTTGGTTGAATTTCTAAAATTAAAACAAATAGATAAGCATTATTTATACTACCCACAAGCTGAAAATAATCCAAATGTTCATCACCTGATGAATGTGTAAAGAAAATGTCATGTATCCCTACAATAAATATAATTTTTGATCATAAGGAATAAAAGAAACAAAATACTGGTGGAAGTAATAATGTGGATGAACCTGATTCTAATTCTAACAATAGGTAATACTCACGGATAAATAAAGCAATTGGGGAAGTAGGTCTCAACCATCTCATTAAGAAATGCAATTCCCATAAATGTTTACTTTTTATAGTCAATATTTTTAATGGTAATTGTTATGTTAATTCAGTCAGCTGTGTCAGTGTTTCGTTTTGGGTTTTAGTAACTATAAAGTTGTGCATCATCACTACAGTTAGTGTTAGAACACTTCCATCACCCCCCAAAATTCCCTTGTGATTCTATGTAGTCAGTCCATTGCTACCTTTTGTGGAAAAACGGCAGGAATTGTGGGGTGCTCATGTTTTACTTGGAGCAGCATTATGGGACAGATTTTGAATCATTGTATTTCACTTCTTAGCAAACATGAAACATTGGTCCTTCCTATGGCTCTCCTCCTTGCCTTATGTAAGTGTCTTCATCCATAAACTCCCATTTCTCATAAAACAAAGACCTTTTTGGTTTGGTTTTTCTAGCTTTTTTACTTTGTAGGGGTCTTTGAAAAATCTCAGCCATTGTAGATTTCTAAATTACTAATTTCTTATTTTAAGTTTCCTATTCAGGTCTAAGCCCAGTTAACAGAAAGAACAGATATGCCTTTCTTTATCTCAGCTATTGGGTCTAAAACAATATATTTTACACTTTCCTGACATTAATTTTTATTTTGTTTCATATCAAGTCATTTTTATTTTGTTTACAGTTTTAAATCTTGACCCGTCTACCTCTAAGAAAGACTTCTGAAATAGTGTGTTTCCTAAATAGGTTCTTGTTCTGTCATAGTGTGTTTCCTAAATAGGTTCTTGTTCTGTCAAGGCCAGTTTTTAAAATATGCTGGGTTCTTTGAATCTGGTCTTTCCTATTCTGCTTTTAACATTTTTCTTTATAAAGAGAAAAGTAATTAGTGATTAAGTTGAAATCCAGAAACAAATTTCTGTCTTCTAAATCCTGAGATTTAAGAAAATCCTTAACCATAACTTCAACTAAATCTATACTCATGTTTAAATTCAGTTTCTATTTAGTTCTTTTACTCCAGCAATTAAAGAGGTGAGTATAATTGTTCCTTTGGTGACAAACCCTCAAGAAAAGTATTTCAGAGGTAAGGGGAAGGAGCAAAAGGAATAGGATTGTGTGGGTAGTGTGAGTAAAGAGACAGAACGATTCAAGAAGAGTAGGCTCTCTTAGTCATTTTGAGGCCCCAGAATACCAATTAAAGAAGTTGATTATTGAATGTTATTTTGTCTAATAATTTTTTCTGTAGTTACAGTTTCTCTTAATGTATTAATTTTGATATTTTAAAAGTTGGCCATAAGTCCAATTAAGTCATTCTTGTCAGTCACAATTTTTGTCATTTGCCCATATACGTACAAGAGTCAAGATTAAGTGTGCCTGGGTGGCTCAGTCGGTTGAGCAACCGACTTCAGCTCAGGTCATGATCTCACGGTTTATGAGTTCAAGCCCCCGTGTCAGGCTCTGTGCTGACAGCTCGGAGCCTGGTGCCTGCTTCAGATTCTGTGTCTCCCTCTCTCTCTGCCCCTCCCCCACTCATGCTCTGTCTCTGTCTCCGAAATAAACATAAAAAAAAAAAATTAAAAGAATCAAGATTATATTGAGTTTATAAAAAACACAGAAGTTCTTCCTAGGGAAAGTTGTGGCTTTGACAACTAAGAAAGCAGTCCCTAGAGTTAAGAAAAAGGGTATTCCGTTAATTAACTGAGAAGAGGCACATTGGGAACTTTCTGGATGATGGAAGTGTTTTAAATTGTAATGAGGGCTGTGTCTGTGGTTGTGAGGGTATTAGCATACGTCAAAATTCATTTCACTGTTTAAGATCTGCTTGTTTCACTGGATAGAAATTATTCCTAAGTAAAAGTGATTTAAGAGTGCTTTAGGGGTGCCTGGGTGGCTTAGTGGGTTGAACATCAGACTTTTGGTTTCGGTTCAGGTCATGATCTCACGGTTCAGTGAGATCGAGCCCCTGTATAGCACAGAGCCTGTTTGGGATACTCTTTCCCTCTCAGCCCTTCCCCCACTCACTCTCTTTCTCAATAAATATTTGGAAAAAAAATTTTTTAACAAGTGTGTCTTTACAGATTCTCGGGTTCCCTGACCAAGCAGAGGTTAGGGAGGAGCTGCATAATCAACAGCCCCACAGTTATTGACCTTATAATATACTGTCACAAAATTTTGCAAGTGACCCAGAGTGACATTTGACCAATCATTCGCCTCTGCCTATGGGGCCACTGGTTTTACTTATCTTCAACGTTTAGTGCCTGGGGCCAGCTTGAATTGGACTGGAGGCTTGTGGGGCCTATGCCTCCATTCATTCCAAATGGAGCATTCCTTTATTCAGTGATTGGAAACAAGACAGTCCAGGACAAAACAAAACACATGACACAAAATTTTGCGCACATAGGTGAACAAAAAGCAAGTAGCTGAAGAATTAAACTAATGGCAAAAATATTTACCAAATAGTACACCTCCAAGCCATATCCAAAAGGCTTCATTGCATTCTACAAAGACCTGCTTGGTACAAATGCTAGGATAACAAAATAAATTTGGCAGTGTGAGCTCAAGGAGCCAGTTGGAGTTCCCATCATTGTTGAGACTGATCCATCTGATGGCAAATTCATAGAACAAACAAATTGGTCGGACACAAGCATCCCATTCAGTACATTTGTTTGTCTAAGGGCATCATGTGGAATGATGCTAAATGAGGGTCTAAGGTCAAATATCAAGAGTGGAAGGCACCATTCAATATCTGAAACAAAAAGCACAAAGCTGCAGTTATTGGTTACTTAAGGGAAAGATATCCTGGTCAGACACCTCCCCTCAGCAGACCAGACTTCTAATCTTACAGGGTTTGAGGGAATCTCAAGAGTTCAAACATTGACAAACTTTCAAAGGCAGGAGTGAATTAATGTCAACTGTAGAAACACTGTCACTCAAGGCAGTTGCTTGGCATTTTGGTGTATGTTCATCGAAGTGAGTTGTTTTTTTTAAGTAATAGATAAACCACGATGAAGTTATCAGAAATTGGCACAGCCCAGCTACATGAAGGATAAAAGAATGCAGAGAGATGAGTCTAGTTTTCTTGATGTTAAAATATTTGGTTTACTGTTACTGAAGTATTTGGGATGTTTAGGAAATTCTTATCCCCAAAATTACCATATTTTCTCTAGTTGGATTCAGAAGCACAAATTTGGAAACATCTTTCATAGAACCTGAAGTTTTTAAAACAGTATTTCTCAAATTGGTCAGTATAGATCCTGTGTGGTTGAGTAATGTCAGCATGGGACTGGTAATAGAATTGTCACCTGAATAATCCTGTTTTTAAATGATTTTTTACATTAAAAAATAAAGTTGCAAGAGTAATTTGTCCTAAATTTGTATGGATACTACTGTGTGAAATATTCTTAAAGCTAAAAGTAGATCCAACTTTTATTTTATATCCCCTTTTCTAAAATTATAATCTGGTAAGAATCATCCAGGTCACAAAAGTCAAGGAGACAGTGTTCAAGAACTGGGGTAGAAGTCCATGGAAATGATGGATTCAGTCAGTGTAGAAATAAACATAGGAACTAGTTAAGTGGAGAAGTTAGCTAATTTAGTTGGTTGGTTTGGGCGATTTTCCTCCCATTCAGGAGAAGAGAAAATATGCTAGATAGTCTACATATTTAAAGTCAGAAATGGAGAAAGTTTTGAAAGGAAGCCATGGCAATAGATACGGTGTCCTAAGGAGAAATAAAAGAGTGGCATAAAAAGGTAAAACAAATGATATCTTTTCTAAGACTGTAGAAAGTCTTAGAAAAGGAAAGAGTATATAAAGAGATTTAACACAAATGTACCTAAATTGAGTCCCTTCTTGATTGACTGACTTTTAGAAGTAAGGGGCTGATGGTAATGGCTAGTTTGCAGAAGCATGTTCATTCATTGAAGCAATTGGTTATTGGTAGATTAAATGTGTTTAAACCAGTTCTAGTAGTTACTTGTTAACTATAACTATAGAACTATCATTTCTTGATTAAGAAGATTTAGAACTTATTCTGGTGGCTACTTTATATAATGGCCACTGACCAATTACTGTTTTCTAGGAATGTAGGAGTTTTGTATTCTTACATTATTCTCCTAGCCTGGAAACTTTTAGGATCTTCTTTCTCTATCCTTAGTATACTGAAATTTTAGTTGTTTCTTTTTGGTTTGGTTTTGATTTCCACTAGTTCATCATCCTGAACATGCCATAGTTTTTCAGTCTGGGCACTCATATTCTTTAGTTCTGCCTCTGATTCCTGACCATTGTCAGGCTCCTTGTACCTTCCCCCATTTCAGGAATAGATATTTGGTCTGCTTTCTCTGCTAACTCATTTACCATTCATGTATCCCAGGGGTTGGCAAATTTTTTCTGTAAATGCCAGATAGTAAATATTTTAGGCTTTGTGGACCAGATGGCCTATGTTGTAACTACTTAACTGTCACTAAAGCAAGATAGCAACTACAGACAATACACAGATGAATGGACATGACTAAATTTCAATAACTTTATGTACAAAAACAGGTGATAGACTGGATTTGTTTGCAGACCTGTGCTGTAGTCTGTTCATCTTTATTGGAATATTGCTCAGTGAGGGCAGGAATTTGTTGTTGTTGTTCATTGAATATATCCCTGTACTTAGTAGGCACTCTACTTGGGTCTCAAGGTTACAGATGGTTCAGGAAAAGGAGTTAAACATGCCTGTCACTGCCATCTTGTAACCAGTAAAATATCCCTTCATGCTGTTTTTCAGCCCCCCCCCCTTTTTTACTTAATATAGAGCAAATATTCTGTATAAATTTAGGATAGGGTTGCAAGTTGTAATTTTGTGACTTCTTTCTACCTCTGATGTTGCATAAAGAGCCCTACCAACAGCATCCGTTAGTAAATCTGTTTATGGAACGTGCCACACTAGTATGGTAGAGTAATCATTTTTAAGTTACTTGGTTGAATATCTAATTTATAAAAGAAGCACATGAATACAAAGACATTACTTAAGAATTTTTTTTTTTTTCATTACAAGGTACTAGCTTTTGACAAGCGTGCACCATGCGTGAGTATAAGCTAGTTGTTCTTGGCTCAGGAGGCGTTGGAAAATCTGCTCTGGTAAGTCATTCTCACTGTACTTAAGCTAATTCACTCCAACACATGTTCTTTTTCTGTTGAGTTTTAGGTTTTGATTATCATTTATTTTGTCTTCATTTATTTTTAAGGTGAAATCTCAGTGATTTTAGAAGCAATACAATATTTTTTTCCTGTAATTTTAGTCAGCTTTTACTTGTATCTGGGTAGATCATATCCCCCCTGGTGTATTAGTTCCAGACCAACATGAGATAAGCAGAATACAATTTGGGCTAAGCACAGAACACATAGATGTGTGTCCATCTGTATTCTGAGCCAGATAGGAATGAATTTTGGTCTTTCTCATTGTGACTTGGCTTATAATATACATTTTATGCTAAAAAATATTAAAGCTTATAAAAAACCTTTTTCAAATATTTCCTATGACTGTCCAGTTTTCACATTATTTTAGCAGCCATGCTTTCCATTTCAAGAATAGTATAGTAAGAAAAAAGAAAACTTGACAGTAGTGGCTGGGGAAGGGGAGAAACTCAGGCTAAATAAGTTGAGTACATGTAGTTCAGTTCAGCAAAACCCCACGATAAGACAGATTGACCATCTAACTCAGCCACTTACATTGGCCACCATGCACAGAACTTGATGTGTTTAGATCAAACTGCGAAGTATGTACCATGGGACCTGAGCTGCTCTTTCACTTGTAAATGTATCCAAAGTGATGGGCGGTGTCTTGAGGGTGTATGTACTTGTGTACACAAAATAATTAGCCTCTTTCTAATTCAAATTCAAATTTAAGCCATTGAGTTTGTTTGAAATAGAAGACATTTAAAATTTTTTTAAATATGTGAGCTCTAAAGTTAGAATTACCTAATAAGGAGCATAGTGGTTACTAATGTTTTTTAAAAAAAGCTTTCTAAGGTAATTTTCTCACCTAATGCATACTTTAAATATAGTGGTGGTTTTGTTTTCATCAATGGCATAAGTGCCTATATGAAATCAATAGTTTAATAGTTTAAAGCATACAGATTTGGATTTGTAGTTTTCTTTAAGAAGTATAATGGTGTGCTATTTATTTTTTTCAGACTGTACAGTTTGTTCAAGGAATTTTTGTTGAAAAATATGATCCTACGATAGAAGATTCTTATAGAAAGGTACATGTTACCCTAGAAAGCCTTTTGCTTTAGACTTTACTATAAATATAAATGAATATTTTTAGCTTTGTAAGTGTTGAATATTGTTTACAAAGTAGGATGAAGAAGCTGAGTTAATCTATAAAATTAGTAGGAAAAGTTCACCCTTGATTATATCCTGACATTGCATCCTTACCAGTTAATGAGAATCTTAAAACACTTGTTCTCTCTCTCTCTCTCTCTCTCTCAGAGAATTTTAAGTTTACAATTAAAGTTTACAATTAAAATTGTAATTTGACACACAAACTTCAGAACGAGGCCATCTCAAGTGATAGTTCCACATCCCCTCACCCTTCCCCCAAAGACTGAATACTCTCAGGTTCCTTTCTTTTTAAACTAGAGATGGAAATACAGAAGTCTCCCGTAACCTTTTTACTTATAACTCTTTGAGAAAGTGCTACTGCTGCTGTTAGTGTCCACTAACACAACATGTGACAATAAAACTTAATATGAAGACGTTTTTAATTAGTCGGGAGAGAGTTCTCTCTTATGTAATAGCCAGCTTGTCCTCTGCTGCTGTGTAGATACCGTTTTACTTCTTATCCTAGGAAATGTTAGGTGGAAAGAGGTCACAGGGATATATAACTTATTTGATACATGTCTTCTTCTTTGCTACCAGAAATGTTCCAGTGCAGCGAAGGGGATGTAGTTATCTAGAGAAGTGAAGGTATATCTAAGTAAAGTATGGCAGTGATGAGATAGAATGACTTCTGATCTTATTTGGAACTACTACTGGTTTAAATTATTTTTTGAGCTATTTTGGAATCCTTTCCTCCCCAGAATTAAGTTCTGAGTGATTCGTATTGAGCTTGGATCTTGTAGGTTTCTTTGAGTTGAGAACACATGGTTTTAGGGGCATCTGGATGGTTCAGTCTGTTGAGTGTCTGACTCTTGATTCTGGCTCAGGTCATAATCCCAGGGTCGTGGGATTGAGACCCACATCAGGCTCCACACTGAGCATGGAGCCTACTTAAGATTGTCTCTCTCTCTCTGCCCTTCTCCCCTACTCGTGTGCTCTGTGTCTCTGTAAAATAAAACATTGAAAAAAACAAACAAACAACATGTTGTTTTGCACCTTACACAATTTTGGGATTGAGACCCACATCAGGCTCCACACTGAGCATGGAGGAGCCTGCTTAAGATTCTCTCTCTCCCTCGGCCCTTCTCCCCTACTTGTGTGCTCTGTGTCTCTGTGTCTCTGTAAAATAAAAAATTAAAAAAAAAAAAAAAAGCAAGCATGTCATTTTTGCACCTTACACAATTTGGGGGGGGGGGGGTGGGTAGGGTCAGTGGACCTTGATTATCTAGCTGTTTTTTTCTCCTGTTTTATTCAGGTATTGCTTGAGATTAGTTGTAAAGTGGCAATCTCTATTTTAAATGTCATATTAGCTTTTGTATATAATGAGGTATTCTTTTATATCTTATAAAAATGAGGATGTATTTTGCTTTTTCCCCCAGCAAGTTGAAGTAGATGCACAACAGTGTATGCTTGAAATCTTGGATACTGCAGGAACGGTATGTAAAACAAGTACCAAAGTATATGTACAACTTGTGTAATATTGACCTTGTAAATACTAGTACTCTATAGACAAATACTAGTTAAGCTTATTTAAAAGTTTACTACTTGCCTTAAATCTTAAAGCTGTTTTGTTCTCTTGGATTCTGTTTTTTATGCGTGTGCTTTGTAATTGCAGCGGGTCATTTATTGAAGAAAAGTAGAAAATTTGTTTGAAAATTTTCAGCCTCACTAGTACTTTTAAAACAAGTTAAGCTGTATTATCATATTTTACTTAATGTGGAAAATACTTTGGTAAACATTTATTTCTCAGTGGCTCTGTGAAATATCTTGAGCAGTATCTTTCCTCCTTCAAAGTATTTATAGACCAACTTAGATTTGTTGGTATCTGAAGGTGAAGGGAAGATTTATTCTGGGTATATGGTATTCATTCATCTAATGTTTGAGTACCAGAAATGTGGCATGGGCTGTGTTCTTACTTGCAAAGGCTCTCAGTCTAGTGAAGGAGGAAAAATGTGGGAAAATGGCAAGATAAGGTAGGTAAGCATGCTGGTGGTCCCCTTAGAGCTATAGTAAACTAGCTAGTAAATGAGCTGTGAGTAACTTGGGGATTGTTTCAGTACCCTACATATTATATGTTAAAAAACTGCCTTTTGGGGGCCAGGGTGGCTCATTTAGTTAAGCGTCTGACTTCAGCTCAAGTCATGATCTCACGGTTCATGAGTTCGAGTCCCGTGTCGGGCTCTGTGCTGACAGCTCAGAGCCTGGAGCCTCCTTCGGATTCTTTTGGAGAAAGGATATTTCTTCCCCACTTAAGTATATTTATTGCACATAAATCTGCTTTGGTTGTTTTATTGTTAAGTAAAAATTTCATGAAATACCAGTTTTCAAATAGCATCTTGCCATGGACTATAATTTTAAGTAATGTTAGATAATACTACTATATTCTTCATCAAGCACTAATTATAGACGTTTAAAATTATCAAATTAACTGTAAGAACTTTATTGTTTTTTAATGATCCTTTGTTTCTGCTATAGGAACAATTTACCGCAATGAGGGATTTATACATGAAAAACGGACAAGGCTTTGCATTAGTTTATTCCATCACAGCACAGTCCACATTTAATGATTTACAAGATCTGAGAGAGCAAATTCTTCGAGTTAAAGACACTGATGATGTAAGCTGATTTTCTAATGAATATATTTTATTTCAAACCCTTACTGTAGTGATACCCAGTTTAAGAATTTGAATTTAAATCCAATTTAAAGTTCATGTGGTTGGTGGGGGGTTGGGGGGCTAGTTTTTCAAAAGCTTTTTTCCTTAAAAGGCAGAAATACATCTTTAACACTCATAATATTTTCAAATATTTATAACGTGGAAAGTAAGAAATCCCCTCCTCCCTTCTTAACCTGTGTAAAATAAATTTTATCCCCCTCCTCTCTTTAAATCATGCATTTGGTGGGAAGGAAGGAAAGATGTGGGTGGCAAATGTTACTAATAGATGTTCTATACATTTCTGGTAGACTTAAGAGCCTTTCAAACAAGAATCAGAACTACATATGAACACACCTCAACTGATAGAAAAGGAGCATAATAATATTTTTAGAAGGAAGCCAACAAATACGTTAGATTCTAACATTAACCTGCATACCTCTTCACAGTGCACCATAATGGAGTTTAATCCCTGTAGGAAACTTTAAAAGGATTACTTAGCTTCCTCATCATACTATAGATAGCAGTTCTCAGAATTGATCTTGCATCAGAACCAGCTATATGCCTGGTTAAAACAGATTGCCAACTCTGACTCCCACAATTTCTGATTCAGTAGGTCTAGGATTAGGGCTCAAGAATTTCCATTTCTAACAGGTTTCCAGATGGTGTTGATGCTGCTGGTCTGGGTATCACACTTTTAAGAACCACTGTATTATATACACAACTTAATTATAAGCAAATATTGTGAGAGTTCAGAGGCATCTGTGGGAAATGTTCCCATTTCCTTGACTTCTAAAACAGGAGAACTTTGGGGAATTATTACATCTTTACAGCTCAGTGAACATTTCACAATTAGTCTGTTTTCTGCTATTTCTGATAATTAGTGTTCTTCTATCAGTTACGTTAAATTAAATAAGTATGAATATAAAATTTTATATCTGTTCCTAAAAGCCAAAATTCTTGATATTCTAATTTGGATTTTTTTCCCAAAAATTCTCTAGAAAACCAATCTCTAAATGATTAATAGGAATTTTACAGAGTAAGTATTATTTATCTCTATAGTGTCCTTTTAAAGTTACAGACATCACATGATTAAGGTTGTCTAAATTTTTAGTAAAAACTAAAACTTTTAGGAGCTTTCCAAATTTCTCCTTTTTGTATTATTAAATTAAGAATGATTATTTGATAAATGCATGTCGGTAAACCAAAAAACTTGTAATTGATTCACATCCCTTAGAAAAACATTTAAAACTTTTGAAATATATTGACATTTCATAGTAATACCCTTTTGTACTTTTTAAAAATATTTTGTGTTTTGCTTACTATATTTAGTTATAAGTCCATTGGGACATAATTTTAAAGTTTTTTTCCCCTCTTTTATAAGTACATCATGGCTTGTTTTCTAAAAATTTCACATGAAAGGTTCTGAACAGAGTTAAGGTTTTCATATTTGACTATAAATTTTATTACATATTGTTTAATTTAGTATTTTTCTTGGGCATAAAAAGTAATCCTTAGGGTTGACTCGTAGAATTCTTTGGATTTGAATGTATAGAGCATATTCACTTACTTTTTTTTACCCTCACAATTTTGTTTTGTATTTTTAGGTTCCAATGATTCTGGTTGGTAATAAGTGTGACTTGGAAGATGAAAGAGTTGTAGGAAAGGAACAAGGTCAAAATCTAGCAAGACAATGGAACAATTGTGCATTCTTAGAATCCTCCGCAAAATCAAAAATAAATGTTAATGAGGTATGGTGACATACTTTAAAAAAACTCTTGATTTGGAATTCAGGATTTAAAATTAATGAAAAATATGTGTGTGTGTTAACACAGCTCCAAGTTAATGCTTACTCCGGGTGCTTGTTGATCTTCTAACCAAAAATCTTATGTTAAATATATACGTGTTAATAAGCAGCACAGCTATCTATTATAGCCTCTTTATTAAATGCTGGAATTTACTATGAAAAAAAGAAAGACTGGACAAAAAAAGATAGGGGTGGGAAAGATAGGATTAAGAGTTCAGGTGTGTGTGTATAAAGGATGTTTTGTAAAAGATGGACACAAATTGGGGCACCTGGGTGGCTCAGTTGGTTAAGCGTCCAACTCTTGATTTCCATTTAGGTTATGATCTCACGGTTGGTGAGTTCAAGCCCCGCATTGGGCTCCACGCTGACAGCATGGAGCCTGCTTGGGATTCTGTCTCTCCCTCTCTCTGCTCCTCCCCTGCTTGCTCTCTGTCTCTCAAAATAAATAAAAATAAACTTTAAAAGAAAAAAAAGATGGAGACAAATTCAAGAAGGCATGCACGGTTCTTGCTTTGAAGGGGCTTAAGTAATATTATAGGATAAAGATACAGAGAAAGATTTAAAGAGTAAAAGATTGTTTTCTTTGAATGGTGTTAAATGTTCTAATGAACTACAATAAGATCTCTGCTGCTTCTTAAGTCAGTGTTTGTTTTAAGGAGAATAATTTTAGCACCCCTAAAAAAATAAATAAGAAAATTTAGCAGTTACAGAAATACCTGGTTTTACTTATTCCTTAACTGAACATAATACTTGTTGGAGTTCATATATATATCCATGGAAAGTTCAGTCTTTCATTTTACTTTTTCTTTTTCTTTTTTGGGTTTTTTTCTCCTATAAATTAAAAAAAAAAAAATACTGTGTTTGCAGATCTTTTATGACCTAGTGCGGCAAATTAACAGAAAAACTCCAGTGCCTGGGAAGACCCGCAAAAAGTCAACATGTCAGCTGCTTTAATATATTAAATGCATTGTAGCTCTGAGCCAGGTATGTTAATTTATCTTTTTCCCTAACCTTTAACTTCAGCTTCATTAAGGGCACTCTATGAAGAAAACGAGTATAGAATGTTTTGTTGTTCTAAAAAAAAAAGATGGTTACTTCCTTTTTAAGATATCCACAAGTTAGTATGATACCCAGTAATTAATTATTTCCTTTATATATCATCAAAAGTAGGGTATTTCATGTAACTGAATATTGTAGGTAAGTTCATCCAATGTATACTTATGCCCCACTGGGACATTGGTTTGTGCTGACGGTATTGTGGTGAGCAAAACCAACCTTCTTTCCTATCTATAGCCTTAAGCTAAGTCAGGTCTAGTGGAAGAATTAGACAAACAGTTGCAAAATATGATAAATGTAGGATAGTGTAAGTCCAGCATCGGATTGATAGTAAAAACTCCGGACACATTTATCATATCCCTGGCACTCGGTATTGTCCACATATTAATTGAATTCTCACAACAGTCCTCTGAGGCAGGAGCTCTTATTCTCATATAACAGATGAGAGAATTAAAGCACAAAAAGATTATTTCTTGTTCATGCCCTGCAGTTAGTAAATAGCAGAGCCAGAATTTGAATCCAGTGATCTGAGTTCATGGCTCAGAATTTAAACAATGAACTAGCTCTCAAGCCCATGCTTAGTCACTATGCTGTTATAGGTCCTATAGGAGCATATATATCTGGGGCACCAAATTAGTCAAATATAAACTGGGGATTCAGGGAAAGTCCATCAGCAAAAGACATTGATAGCCAAAGAGTTCCCAGGCATAGAAAACCACAGAAACAACTCAAGAGATGAGACGACAAAGGAAAACTGAACATGCAACATTTTTATATAGTTTTTGAAAACAGTCATATTAAATGAGTCAATATCAGAGCGCCTGGGTGACTCAGTCAGTTAAGCATCCGACTTTGGTTCAAGTCATGATCTTGCAGTTCGTGAGTTCAAGCCCCATGTCGGGCTTTGTGCTGACAGCTCAGAGCCTGGAACTTGCTTCAGAATCTGTGTTTGTGTGTGTGTCTGCCCCTCCCCTACTTGTGTTCTGTCTCTCTCTCAAAAATAAACGTTAAAAAAAATTTTTTTTTAATTTTTTTTAAATGAGTTAGTACTTGTAAATCACTTAGATCAGTACCTGGTACTTGGTAAACCCTCAACTATCATCTGCTGCTCTTTGCCAATGAGAATGGTTTCTTGCCCCCTTATCATTAAAACTATTTTACTGTACTTATCCTTGAGAACTTTTAGTATTTGTGGCTCTGCTACTTCCTGTGTTAAAATGGCCCTCTGCTATAGCACTTCTGATTCTGCCTCTTAGAGTTTCTGTCCCTACTCTGCATTTAAAGCTTTCTGTTTAGATAAGTGCTCTCATTCCTGACATCCTCTCACTCCTGACCACATGCCCATTCTTGGCACACATGTGCGTGAGCTCACACACTCCCATCTGTGCTATTCAGTTTGCTACATTCAGTCTGCTAGGATTTAGAAAAGTTACCAAACTCGTTCAGACTAAATGAGGACTTAAAGTTCAAGGCATTTATAAAAATTGCTTCAACAGCCATATCTATATTAACAGCATTTCTGGAACTTGCAGCAAGTCTGAACCCCAGAGAAACAGTAAAAAAAGAAAACTTTTTCGTAGTCAGGAATGTATACAGAAAATCATCCAAAGAAAATAAAATATTTGGCAGAAAGAGTTCTGATTTTACTTCTTTTACATCACTCACAAATTTTTTAAGTTTAATTACGTATGATTTTAGCGTAATACCAGCTTTTTCTGACATCCATCTTAAGTTGATCTAATTTGTTTAAATATGGAATTAGAACATTTATAATTGTCAACTGTTAAGAACCATCATGAAATAAATTCTGTTTTGTCTGCTTCTCTGAACTAGCTTTGTAGCCACTCTTCCTGGAAGAGTATGGAAGAAAGGTCTTGGTTTTCTGGTATTAGAAACCCTGGTTAGATGTACATTCTATACTTCTGTAATTCTAGGATTGGAAACATTCATTTTGTTAATGTCGCTATCTGTTTTTTAATCCTAATTCTAATAAAGTTGACCTGACCTAAAGTTTTAATGTGGTGTTTTTTATTATTCTGCTTTTAGTCTTTGGAAGGGTAATACACAGAAATTTGCACTAAGGTACATTCCCTTTTTTGTATCTAAAACTTTCATTTGACTGACTTTCAGGAGGGCAGCAGAATAGATGAAGTCATTCCAAAAAGATGAAAATGTCTCCCCACGCTTTGCTTTGCTATGAGTTGTGTGTACATCGTCACGAATGTAATGACAAGGGCCTGTATTCTCTTCATTTCTAACACTTTAACACTGTTATTTTAATGTGTTCCTTTGGATCTTGAGTGTGCTGTTTTCAACCCATGTTTTCAATGTAATTTTTTCGTTTTGACAGGTCTGAAGAACTGTTGCCCAATTCAACAGTGCCAGCATTCCAACTTTGTTAAACCTACCAACATCTTAAATGGACTTTCTGTGGTGGTACCCTTTAAGAGGCGGATGAAAGCTACTACATCAGTTTGCACATTCTAATCACTTTCCAGTATCACAAGAGAGATTTTTACTTATATAATAGTCCTAGAGTATGCAGCTGGTAAAACCAGAGGCTACAATCCAGTATTACTGCTAAGAGACATTTTTCATCCACCAATGTTGTACATGTATGAAAATGGTGTACTGTATACTTTAACATGCCCCATACTTTGTATTGGAGAGTACAATAATGTAAATCCTAAAAGCACCACTATTTTAGCATAATAAAAGAAAGTCCAAAGAGCTCCTATATAGACTACTCCAGATAACTTCGCTTCTTTGATACTTGTAGCTTATTGTAATTTTTTTTAAGAAATTCAAGGTCATTATCATTGTATTGTACAAATAAGTGCTTTGATTAACACAGCTATATAGTTTTTTTAATTTTTAAAAAAACCTGTGGAGACAGTGATCTTGTCTTTAAAATATGATAGTCCTTTCAGTATAATGTCTTAGATTAAAGACGTTGCCTTTAATATCTGTTGGGAAGGAAATGTCCAGACTTTTCAAATCTTTTATTATATGTTTCCTTTTTTGTTTACATAGGGAACAATGTTTATAGTTGTGTGTACAGTGGGGGTCTACAACAAGAAGTGTATATTTTCAAACAATTTTTTAATGATTTAACAATTTTTGTAAATCATTTTCAGGCTTCTGCAGCTGTAGATTCTCACTGTGAATCCCTTGCTTGCTCATGCATAAGTGTATTTGCAATACCAAATATACAGGTTTAGTATTTTTGCCTGTTAGTGATTGTTTCACATGTGTAACGTTTTGGTTGAGATGTTAAATGGTGGACGAGTACTGTGGATGTGAATGTGGGAAGTAATTTTAATCATGTGTAATTGGTCACAAGGCCTAAGTTGCAGTAACTATTGCTGTTTTATTTAACAATGCCTTGTTGCTTTGTATGCATTAACGTTTGGGTGTAAAGATTGTGTGTCTATCCAACAGGGAGCCACAGTATTTAAATTGACCAACCTAATGTTACAACGACTTTGAGGTGGCCAAATGTAAACTAAAAGCCTTAATTAAAGTGGTGCAATTTTGTATAACTTAGCATCAGTAGTTCAATAAATTTGGATTGCCATGCAAGGGCTTGCATTATAATTACTTGCCACTTGACTGTGTTTTGTGTAATGTTTAACAGTGCTAGTAAATAAATATGGGTTTAACTTTTTAAATGTAATAGGTGCATTTTACATAGTGTGACTTCATAATTTAAGATTTGGACAAGCCAGATTCATTCATTAATTATAGAAATGGTGAGTGAAAGATGTCAGATTTTTTTCCCTAGTATTGTTTGAATAGCCACATAAACCACCTTTTGAATTTTTTCTTGGAAAAGAATTTTGTAAATCAAGCAATATTAATGAACGTATGCCTTTTGGGTAATGTTTAGTAGCTCTTTGAAGTGTAGGGGAAAGAATTGAAAATACTTGGACAAATGTTACGCTTAATGGATTTTTTAAAAATACAGGATGAAGTTATACTTAGAATATTATGGTTATAAAGATCTTGGAACGAAGTGGACTCAAGTACTACTTTCTTTTTAGATAACCTGGCTTTTTCTTATGTGTGCTATACAGTTATTTTGAAATTTGTAAACCAATCTTAACTCAGACTTTCTCAAAGTATTTCCCAGTCACTGGAGCATATCAGCAATCGATTAGTGATGCCATCTAATTTAGGGGTGTCTACTAATCTCTTAAATACATGCCATGTGAATGGAACTTTTTTTTTTTAACATTTATTTATTTTTGAGACAGACAGAGACAGAGCATGAATGGGGGAGGGGCAGAGGGAGAGGGAGACACAGAATCGGAAGCAGGCTCCAGGCTCTGAGCTGTCAGCACAGAGCCCGACGCGGGGCTCGAATTTACAGACCGCGAGATCGTGACCTGAGCTGAAGTCGGACGCTTAACCAACTGAGCCACCCAGGCGCCCTGTGAATGGAACTTTAAAGGCTTTCATTTTAAAGAAAAAGGTCTGATCTTTTACAAATTTAACTCCAAGAGTTCCATGTATTTAAAAGTTTTATGTATCTAAAGAAAAACCTGTTCTTTCAGAAGTCCCACTTAAGAGACTTATCTTGGAAGAACTGGTTTTATTAATAGTCATTGGGAGAAAAAACCCCAAAAAGTGGGATTATGGGGCACTAAAATTGCCTTGATTTGCTGTGTCCTGTTATACCCATTTGACCTTCTTTGAGGGCATCACCATTAATTTTGTTACCTTTAATAAATGTTGTCTACCGGCTGGGCACAATGCTGAGTTCTAGGCTCTTAAAAAAACAAATATTCAGGTAAGTTTAAGACTTACTGGTCAAGCACAATTGTTCTAGGTGTGAGGATAGAGCAAAAACTGAGATCAGCTTAGGACCCTGCCCTTCTAGAGTTGATACTCTGTTACAGGACTTCTCAGCCTCGGCACGGTGTATGTTTTATGCTGGATAACGAGTTGTTGGGAGGCTGTCCTGCACAGTACAGAATTTTTAGCAGCACATCCTGTATCTGCCCTGTAGATGCCAGTAATACTACCGCCACCCCCAAGTCGTGACAACCAAAATTGTCTCCAAACATTGCCCAAGTGTTTTCCAGCTAGATTCAGGGAGTGAGGGGTTGTTGAAGGGCAAAATCACCCTGCCTGAGAACCACTGATCTGGTGGGAAACAACACATTAATTACAGATGAGTGTTAGGGGAATAAAGTGGACACTTCAGTATAGTGAATAAGACTGTGGGAACCAGATTTCTTGGGTTTCTAATCCCAGCGCTGCTACTTCCTAGCATGTGACAGTGGTTAGGCACCTCTGTTCCCGTATCTGTAAAATAGGAATGATAATAGCACCCCTTCATATAGAGTTAAAGGGAGTGAAATAAATGCCAGTGCCATCCTCTTGGTCAATATTTTGTTTTGCTTTTTATTTTGTATTTTGCTACTGGAAATAGGACTGTGGTTTGGCAAAAAGCATCATTGTCTCCCATACAAAATAGTAATGACAGGGGCACCTGGGTGGCTCAGGCAGTCAAGTATCTGACTTCAGCTCAGGTCATGATCTCACAGTTCGTGAGTTCGAGCCTGGAGCTTGGAACCTGATTCCGATTCTGTCTCCCTCTCTCTCTGGCCCCTTCCCAACTCATGCTTTGTCTCTGTCTCTCAGAAATGAATAAACGCTAAAAAAAAATGTTTAAAAAAACCAAATTAGTAACTGCAGCTTAGGATTTCGAATCCTATCGATGGACTTTTCTGGTGCTTAAATGGAAAAATACTAAAATATAATTCAATTGGGAAAAATCATGAGTACTTCTTCATGTCCCCAACAATACCTGGAGAAACTTCAATTTTAGGAGAAAACCAGAATGACATTTCACCTAATTTTTTCTACAAAGGTGTAAAAAACGCTGCTTTGACTTTCATGTTGTTCTTTTTTTATTTATTTAATATATAATCTTCAGCACATGTGGATATTAGGAGTAGAAAGTTTTAACATACCCAGTTATGAAAGTAAATTTTGCTTTGTTTTTTAAATCCTTTCATCTTTAGATGTGGGGCAACAAACTTAGAATCAAAACTTATCCCTGCAGGGGCGCCTGAGTGGCGCAGTCGGTTAAGCGTCCGACTTCAGCCAGGTCACGATCTCGCGGTCCGTGAGTTCGAGCCCCGCGTCGGGCTCTGGGCTGATGGCTCAGAGCCTGGAGCCTGTTTCCGACTCTGTGACTGCCTCTCTCTCTGCCCCTCCTCCGTTCATGCTCTGTCTCTCTCTGTCCCAAAAATAAATAAACGTTGAAAAAAAAAATTAAAAAAAAAAAAACTTATCCCTGCAACATCTTTTCTTTTAGTTTTCCTCATTCTGTGCCTTCACTGAATTTAATCTCCAGCTGTTATTTTGTCCCCTCCCTTTTAAGTCTTGGAAATGTAGTAAGGAGTTATTTTATGATTAATACTCCTATGACTTTAGCTTAGAAATCTTAGTGTTTTCAGGCTTCTCCTAAACTATCAGTGAGTCTTAACAATTGTGATTTATAGGACTCAAGTTTTTGCTTTATTCTGTAATTTGCTCCATTGCATCAATACATCTGGTATTTTATGAATGCACTAAGAGAAGTGTAATAGATTCAGAGTAGAATGAAACCTAGTTTCTCATAACTGACTATTCAAAGAAAAATGCATGAGTCTTTGTTGGGGTATTGATGGTATTTCTCAAAATTAGCTAGTAAGCCTGTTAATGGAGCAGCTAAGTTTGTGGGCTTGACATTAGTTTCTCTTTGAAAGTAAAATACTGCTAAAGAGGTCTGTTTTCTAAATGCAGATAAAAAGTATTGCATGTGTTGCACATAATTTTAACTTGCTTTCTTAAAACATCCTTGTTTGTAGCCTATAGATTACTGAACTAAGAATTTAAAGATTTTATCCAAAATTAGAGACATCTACCTGGTTTTTGTATCAAAGAATCAGCAGATGTATTCAGTATTGCATGTCTGCCGTGTTCCAGGCATTGTTCGCCGTGTGAGGGATACGGCAGGGTCGTTTTGCCCACATGGAGCATACATTATATTGGGCGGAGCGGGGGCGGGGGGGAAGACAAGTGGCGAATGAGCAAAGCTCATTTGGTTATTGTCTTTTAAACTTTCTCAGAGCTTTCCATTTGGGACAATTTAATGGTTTCAGGAAAATACTATTTTTAATATGTATAAATATCATTTATAGGCAGTTAATAATTTCTCTGATTTGTCTGAAAGGGCATGGAAAGAATTTTTACTATTAGGAACCTAGTTTAACCTGATTTTCCTTATATGATGACATAAATAATTACCCAGGTTCAACACGGGTCAAAATCCAGGTTTTTTTCTGAAAACTAAACACATATCTTGCAGGATTTTTATGTGAATAATACTTTCACTTAAGTCAAAAGGTTATAGCAGTTTTTAAATAGGCAGGGATCAAAGTCTAATGTTTTTGTCATTTGCCATTAATACCCATTCAAATTTCTGTTGTAGTCTGTACTACAGATACTGTACTATAGATATTATAGTAGTCTGTATCCCCTGTGAGCACTGAGTTCAGAACAGGAAACTATTACTGTCAAAGTTTTGAATGTGTAATGTACCATGCTCGGGCATAGAGGAGTAGCAAAGAATAAATGATAGAATAAGCCCAGACCCTACTGGCAAGGTGTTTAATGCATCGATGGTGGGAAAGATCAGTCAACAAGTATCAAAAAAGTGAAAATGTAATAATTCATATCTAACCACAGACCGTTTGTGCTTATTATCTCTACTGATACTAATGATTAAAAATTGCATTTTGCTTTAAAATATATGGACTATTTGAGGGGTGAATGGGTGGCTCAGTCGGTTAAGCGTCTGGCTTCGGCTCAGGTCGTGATCTCAAAGTTTGTGGGTTAGAGCCCCACGTCAGGCTCTGTGCTGACAGCTCAGAGCGTGGAGCCTGCTTCAGATTCTGTGTCTCCCTCTCCCTCTCTGCCCCTCCCCTGCTTGCATTCGCTCTCTCGCGCACACGCGCTCTCTCAAAAATAAATAAAAATTTTTAATAAAATTACATATTTTTAATAAAATTTTTAATAAAATTACATATTTGATTTATATTTGTTTTGCTCAGGTCAGTTTTAGTTAGATTCTCTGAGCAAATTAAGGACTGATTGGAGAACTACATAGCTGGCAGGAAAAAAAAGTACCTTTCCATGCTGGGAACGGAGTACAATCAAATAAATAATATAGTATATACAGTGGGTAGTTAGCCGGGAAATACCCTGTTGTTCTAAATGAGAATCATATGATTAAAGCAACAACAGATTTGAGAGCCATGAAGGATAGTCCCAGGAGGAGTGACGGTAGAGCCTGAGTTGTTAACCCAGACAGCTTGTGGGCTGCTGGGGTCTGTAAGCATGAAATGATTACGATTGGAGCCGTAGTGACCAGGGAAGTCGAAGAGAATTTTTAAAGGAATAACTAGAGAACTGGTTAATGGCTTAGGTATAGAAACTGAAGGAAAGAGTGAAACAACCTGATCTATCAACAAGACCAGAGAGACTGAGCACCAATGACAGTAACATGGAAAGAAGCCTGTAAGGAATTATTTTTAGTGCATGAGTGAAAGAACTTTTTGGTAAGATGTTGATGTTAAGGGAAATATTTTGCTGAGTATATTCTGAGGCGAGGCAGATTGTAACAGTTGGGCCTTGGAGTCATTGACATACAGAAGGCAACTGAAACCGTGAGTGAATTAAATTATTTCCATAAGGATTAAGCATGGAGAAAGTGAAATAGGAAAGCCCAGCCTAAGTGGGCCGGAGTGGAGAAGGTTGGAGTACAAAGGATTGATATTACAGAGAGAAGGCAGCAAATAGCCTTCCACAGCCTGAGAATACAGCGCCTTCGATGGCAAGGAACAAGATGACGTTCTCTACTTGATCCGTAGGCCAGTCGTAATTTTATTCTCTAGACACATCATAATTTATGTCAAAAGAATCTAGACACATCATAATTTATGCCTGTCCCTTTATATACTTCTTGGTGGGGAATTGGCTACTAATAGGAGACAATAGGATGATTTTGGAAATTCCAGCCTTTAATTAGTATCAGGTCTATGGGTGTCCGTGTAGCGGCTATAAAGCATTTCAGAGCCAACGTTGACAAGGCTTTTTTCAAATTCTGCTAAACTGAAGCCATGAGGCATCTTTCAAATACATGCCATTGAAGTATTTGTCCACATACCTTTCCAATAAACATTTTTGCCCCTCTCATTTTTCTTGTAAGGCACTTTGGTATTTTGCACACAGAAATGTGTTAGGAAGATAAATTGTTATTAACTAGGCTCTCATCTGTTCTTGCTCTATTTATATAGCTTTCTAGAAAGACATTCATGTCCTAGTTAAGCAGTATGTATTAGTTCCTAGGGCTACTGTAACAGATTACCACACATTTAGTGGCTTAGAGGAACACAAACTTTTTCTCACAGTTCTGGAGGACAAAAGGCCAAAATCAAAAGTGTAAGCAAGGCCTTGCTCCCTAGCAGCTCTAGGAGAGAACCCATTCCTTACTGCTCGCATTCTTTGACATTAAGACACAAACATGCCAGATTCTGCTTCAATTTTCATATCTTCTCTATGTGTGTCTCCTGTCTTTTAAGGACTTCTGTGATGGCATTTAGGACCCACCTGGGGTAATCCAAGAAGATCTCTCAGAATTCTTAATTACATCTGCAAAGGCTCTTTTTTTTTATGTTTATTTATTTTTGCCTGTTTTTCAAATAAAGGTAATCCCACAAGCTAGGGATTAGGACATTATCTGGGAGCCATTGTCAGCCTACTAATTTTACAGTAACAAAGACCAGCATGACTCTAGGATAACCCAAAACATGCTGAATTGAATCCGCAGACCTAGAGATCTCCCTTGGAGAAATCCAATTTCGGAAAGGCCCACGTCTAAGCTACTCTGTAGAGATTCTTTGGAGGGAAACCTAGAATCAGATGAGCCTTCCAGGAGTCAATAAGGGGTCCATTCCAGCCTAGTGCCACAATTTCAGAACCAACATAGTACTCATATAAAGTACTCATGTAATTTTACTGCTAACTTATCCCGCTGAATTACCTTCCACTTGTGTTAGCATACGTCTTGTCTTCACTATATATATTCTATTTTTTCAGTGCTGACAATAATCTCCCCCTTTCACTGGCTTAGATTTAGGAGTGATATGAATAACAAACTTTATTTTCTTACTTTTCATCTTCAGACTCAAGGTTTTCTTTCCCCCTCCCCTCCACCCTTATCCGGACATACATGATTCATATTAGAAGAAAGTGAGTGCTTCTGAAACCATCATGATTTAGAAGATTTTACTCCACTGCTGCACTTAATTGAATGTTTTCCTTACTGCTTTTTTGTTTGTTTTTTGTTTCAGTGATTGGAGTGATGGACAGGCACAAGAGCCAAATGACAAGCAAATTAGGGATTAATTCAATCCAATAGGGTTTTTTTGTATTTGTTAGTACATCCTGCATTAAGGGGGAGGTTTCTGTCTGCGTAATCACTTCTCAGAACTGGATTTGGACCTTCTCCAGATAAGTTTTATCCATTAATTACTGTAAGTAATGTTATAAGGAGACAGTAACCATTTGTGTGCTTTACATGCTTCAGAAACAAACTTACAGTTCCAGAAATTGAATTAGTCATTGTCTCCTGGTACTATTCTGGAAAAAGTTCTCATTTCACTCATTTGTTCCTTTGAATTTTCTAACTTCAGTAAAGCATCATACAAGATTTTAACTGGAAACTATTTAATAGAGTCTATTGGATTAGACTAAAAGAAGGTATCAATTCCTGAAATACATTTTGAGCTCCTTGCAGAAGCTAGACCAGCTAGTAATTAACTAGTTAGCAAACCTAACAGCTAGCCCTTAATTTTTCAGGAACAAAGAGTATTGTTAGCCACTGCCATGACACTAATTTCATTCCACCAATGCTGTCATAGAGGATGGCACCTGCTGTCCTCTTTCTACCCTGAACCGATACAGGATATTCTTACGGTCAAGGCATTCTCCCCTTCTCGGGATGTGGCTAATGCCAGATGTAGAGTTAATGATTTTGTTGCACGAGGCCTTCTGCCAAGGCTCGTTCAGGGTGGGTAAAGAGGACGAATCTCAAGATGTCATCCAGAGTAGATGTAAAGTGCCAAACTGTGTCAGTGAAGACAATTTCCAATGCCACTTCTTCCACCGCTGTCAGGAAAGAGCTGCATCTCTCCAAGGCTATTACATCATAAGAAAGAGCTTTTTTCTTAGGTACTCCTAAAACTCCCTCAAAGAGGCAGTAGCATTGGTTACAGTTGACTTACCTGTTTTATCTCACTTTGAAGAAGAAAGGTAAATTCTAGGAAGCAAAAGATTTTGTGACAGGCCTGCACAAAATAAACTCTGAAACACCACATGAGTTAAACCAAAATATAGTCACAAAGCCTTAAGCCTCATTTGACTGTAACTCCTCTTCAAAGAAAAATAATCTGTAGAATCATAATTATTATATCATAATTATTAATCTGTTGTTGTTGTGTAATTACAGTCCGTGGAATGAATCATTCATACACAAGCTATTTCTCTGCTTTCCTTTCCTGCTATTCTGTGAGAAAATCAGAAGGTGAATCAGAAATAAAAGTTTAAGAAAGCTGTGACCCAGGTTCCCCAAAACCAATCAAAATGGGGGATGATGAAATAAGAAAAACTAGCAAATAATAGTTTAATTCTTGGGGTGGTTTTTTTTTTTTTTTTTTTTTGGCATGATGTTTACATGAAAGAGACCTTTTCAGATGGAAGAACTCTCAAACTCTAATGGGTGAGAAGTAATAATAATATTAGTCATTTCTTGGGCCCCCTACCATATTCCACCCACTGCTCTAAGCAATTTACGTGTGTTTATCTTATTTAATCCTCAACACAATGCTATTGAAATAGGGGTTATTAGTGTCCTCTAATACTGTTATAAAAGGCATTAAATCAATAGAAATATATATTTATTATATACACTGGAAAATGAAATTATTTTTGCTGATATTATAAGTGAATACCTCAGGATTCCTGGCTGGCTCAGTTGGTGGAGCATGCGACTCTTGGATCTCAGGGTTGTGAGTTTGAGCCCCATGTTGGGTGTAGAGATTACTTTAAAAATAATAGGAAGAGAATACCTCAAAAGCTGGAAAAAAATCTACTAGAATTCTTCAGGAACTTAGGAAAGTGGCTAGATACAAGATAAGTAAGCCAAAAATTAATAGCTTTATTTTATATTCACAATAAACACTTGAAAGTTGATATGGGGGTATAAACATTTATGATAAAAACTATAAATGCCTCAAGAAATAAGGCTGACAAGGAAGAGGTATTATAAAGTCTTACTAAAGGACATAAATCAAGATTTAGACAAATACTATATTCTTTTTTTTTTATAGATTTTTTTTTCAACGTTTATTTATTTTTGGGACAGAGAGAGACAGAGCATGAACGGGGGAGGGGCAGAGAGAGAGGGAGACACAGAATCGGAAGCAGGCTCCAGGCTCTGAGCCATCAGCCCAGAGCCCGACGCGGGGCTCGAACTCAACGGACCGCGAGATCGTGACCTGGCTGAAGTCGGACGCTTAACCGACTGCGCCACCCAGGCGCCCCGCAAATACTATATTCTTGAATGGAAAGACAATATCACAAAATATCAATTCCCCCAAATTAATATTTTAATGTAATACAATTCCAATTTGAATTTCAACTGAGTGAAGTTTTGAAGTCGAAATTTAAATGATCTTAAAGTTCAAGTGAAAGAAGCAATGATGCTAATCAGCATAGAATTGAATCCAGAAGTAGATTCCAGTATATAACAGAAATTAATATATGAAAAAAATATATATTTCAGTAAGAAAGAATGTTACTTAATGATGCTGGCACAAGTAGCTATCCATCTGAAGAAAATAAAAGTTCAACTTCTATATAAAGCAAATTCCAGGGGCACGAGGATGGCTTAGTTGGTTGGGCGGCCAACTATAGCTCAGATCATGATCTTGCAGTCTGTGAGTTCGAGCCCCACATCAGGCTCCATCCTGAGGGCTCAGAGCCTGGAGCCTGCTTCTGATTCTGTGTCGCCCTCTCTCTCTGCCCCTTCCCTGCTTGCTCTCAGTCTCTCTCTCTCTCTCTCTCTCTCTCTCTCAAAAATAATAAATAATAAAAAAAATTTTAAAGCAAATTCCAAATATATCTAAAATTTTCAAGCTACAAAGTAAAACAAAAATCTTAGAAGAAAACCTAAGAGACTAGAAGTATAGTCTAGAGATAAAGAAGACCTTAGCCAATTCAAGAAACTCAGAAGCTATTTTAAAATTAAAACATTTTATGTATTTAAATTATAATAAAATTAAAGAATATATATTTATATATAGATATGTAGATGTAGATATATAATTTGGCAAAATATATTATAAAGTAGATTTGGGAAAGTATAAAATACATAGGGTTAATATCTATAAAATACAAAGAGTTCTTCGAAATTGAGAAGAAACAATCCAAAGGAAAAATGGTTGAAATATTACTAGGCGGTTCAGAGAAGAGCAAATCTAAATGGCTCATAAACATAAAAAGATGCTCTAACTAGTAGCCAGAGACATGCAAAGCAAAGTACCAAGAACCCAACGCATGGGCAAAATTCACAGAGATAACACTCTAATTCCAAAAAGGAGGTTAGAGAACAAGAAAGGAGTCATGTAATGGTGATGGAAATGTGCATTGCATAGCCTTGGGGTAAAGCAAAATCTTAACTTGCGATCTGCTAATATCTGTTGAAAGTTAAAATAGGCATGTTTGACCCAGCTATCCTATTCCTGGTGGCTACACCAAAGACATGAAAGGATGCATACACAAGACTATTTATGCCACATGCTACTGAAGAAAAAACTGCAACAGGGTGAATGACCATCAATAAAGAATAATTGAAAAGATTATGATTCATGCCTCACATAGAACGTTATGCAGCATTTAAAAATGAGTTTGATGTTTAATGGTTGACTTAGAGGGATTTCTATGAGGTATTGAAAGTGAACAAAGCGAGGTACTGAAAGATACATACCAGGTTGTTAACATGGCTACAGAGGAGGGAAGGGGTGAGGAAGTTAGGGGGATCTGAGTAGGTACAAGAAGAAAAGCAAAAATACATCAGTGGGAAAAAGAAAAACAGGAACATGAAGATACAGAGAATCCTCATTGTCAATAGCAGGTAAATAACAGTTTCTGGAATATACATTTTAAAAGCTATATGAATGTCATTATTATATGTAAAATATGAATGCTAACATGTGAAAGATAATGTGCAATAATAAAAATTACTGTACTAAGCAGTAGTAATATGGATGCTTTTGAGTCATTTGTTGTCTCCTAATATTGTTATGCTATCATTAAGTAAAGTTAAAATTTTTTAAATGAAGTCATCATCATAACTTCATACTTAAATCAGAAAAAACAAAAAGCATCATTCAAAAAGTCAAAGAAGTTTAGCTTTCTTTTATTACCCAAAATTCAACCTTTTTACAAAGCTAGAGAGCTTCCGTTGATTTTGTGAAGGACAAAGAAGCGGTACTCCCTTAGGATGGCAAGCAGTTTCCTAAAGATTAAACTCAATCATTTAAAAATTGCAAATAGGACGCAAGGATGGATTTCGAAGTACAGCTTTACCTAATGCCCTTTTACAACACAGACTAAAGCTTCCAAATAAGTTTCAAGGTCAATGTTCAAGACAGGCACAGGTTTTTTTGCATTACAGCCTACTGCCAATACTTATAGTCTATATTTTATGCTTTTAAATGCACTTCTATTTATAGAACCTGCATAGTTTGCTCTTATATGTCAATATTTTTGTAGCTCAAAATACTCTCAAAGTATTTTAAAAGTCAATTCCTGCTCTTGACTTATGAACCAAATATGCTATATTTTCTTTTCTTTTTTTTTTTTTTTTTTTTTTTTTTTTTGAGCAGGGGAGGTGCCGAGAGCAGGGGCGGGGGGAGGGGGCGGTGGTTGTGTGTAAGAGGATACAAAGTGGCTTGTCATCAGGAGCCTGATGCAGGGCTTGAATTCACAAACCTTGAGATCATGATCTGAGCCCAAGTCAGATGCTCAACTGACTGAGCCACCCAGGTGCCCCAAAATATGCTATATTTTCAATCTTTAAAATAACACCTTTAAAATTTGTCATTAAAGAATAGACTCGGGGTGCCTGGGTGGCTCAGTCAGTTACGTGTCCAACTTCAGCTCAGGTCATGATCTCATGGTTTGTGAGTTCAAGCCCCGCGTCAGGCTCTGTGCTGACAGCTCGGAGCCTGGAGCCTGCTTCAGATTCTGTGTCTCCCCCTTTCTCTGTCCCTCCCATGCTCATGCTCTGTCTCTGTCTCTCAATAATAAATAAATGTTTTTTAAAAAAAAGGAATAGACTCATAGCATTATGGATGCATGATGCATTCTCTTAAGGATACATTTTCAAAGATCCTCTCAATTAGAAGATATTTACCTACAGATAAAGATAATGGTCCATATATGGTAAACTACCTATTCAAATTTTAACTATTTGTTATATTGTTTCTTAAAGGCTATCATTTAGTCAGATAATAGTGTGTGTTTGTTTCCTCTACATTCTTTCCCCCTCCCTGCCTTCTTCCATCTCACTCTGTAGGTAGGAAGCACATTCCTCCCACATTCAGCCAACACACTCAGGCTGGACAATGACCTGCATTAGGTAAAGTGAACTGAAGGCTAAATGCCTTTAGCACCACAGAAGACACTCCCTGGATTCTTGTGCAAACCCCAGAAGAGAGGAGAGAACACTGTGATCTGTGAGATTAAATTTCTCTCCTTCACCCCACCAAACCAGGCAGGATGAGGACTCAGTCAGAACGAACACCATAACGCCTGGGTGGCTGAGTCGGTTAAGTGTCCAGTTTTGGCTCAGGTCATGATCTTGCAGTTCGTGAGCTCAAGCAAAGGGTCAGGCTCTGTGCTGGCAGGTCAGAGCCTGGAGCCTGCTTCAGATTCTGCCTCTTTCTGCCCCTCTCCCCACTTGCACACTCGCACACACTCTCTCTCTCTCAAATATAAATAAACATTAAAAACATTTTTTTTAAGAGAACACTATATAAGAAAAAAATTGTAATGTGACTTTTCTTAGTTGAATTTATGGGGTAAGGTTCATGCTAGTTATCTTTTCATAATAAAATAAAATCTAAACACCGTATAAAGCGTGCTATTTAGAGAAAACAGAACAAAGCAATGCTCTCTCCAGGGCCTTAATAAATCATTCTTCAGAAACGCAAATGCGTTTGATTTACAGAATTTCTATGCCAAGTAGAGAAGTATGTGAAACAGCATAAGCTGCATTGTGGTCTAGCTGGAGAATGTCCTGTATCAACAGAGAATAACGATTTTAGCTTTTCAATTGCTTCCAAGATCATTTCCGCTATTGATGAAGCCTGAGATGTCTGTAAAGAGGAGTCATTGCAATTGATTTATTTGTCTGGCAAACTTTTTGTCAGCAAATTCACCACTACCTTGAAAATGTCACTGACTACTTTATGCTTAAGACACTAGAAACACAAGCCACAATGAAACCCACATTGAGCTAATTCTTACTGTTAGAATTCTAAGAAGCAATAATGTATTTACAATTTTATGTTAAAAATCTGCCAGACATCGATGTTTAAATCACAATTCAGCAGTAAACGGGTCACTCAAAATTACAAAGTTTTACATTTCATCATTCTATTTTCCTCTTCAGATTCAACATAATTCGAAAGAAGAAAGAGAAGCTGTAACATAAATTATTCACGGGTTCTTCCTGTTTTTAAGCTTCTCAAGATGAAGATGATAAAGAAATCTTTTGAGGTGGTAGAGAGTACTGTGAAGTATCAACATATGACAGAATATAAGTGAAAATAAACTTAACCTGATTATACAAATGTGGATGCTCTTACTAGAATACTTTCTGAGGAATTGAATGCAATTGTATTGATTGGAAATGACCCACTCATTCAAGAAAAATTTGAGCATCTACTAAATGACAAACGGTAAAGGTGAAAAAAACAGATATGGTCCCTGCCTTCTTGGTGCTGAACAAAAGAGCAAACACTTATATTGAATATTTGCTACATGTGGTGCATGATAATATTAGCCAATGTTTCTTGAGTGATTATACTAGTATTGTTCTAAGTGATTTATGCATTCAAACTTATTTAATTCACACCATAAACTTGTGAAATAAATTTATTTGTTATACAGAAGCATAGACATAATTTGTCCAAGGCTCCACCAAGTAAGTAGGGGGGCTAAGATTCAACCCAAGGAGTTTTTGTGTTCTGCACCACCTCTCAAATTGCGGTACAGATATTATTTAATTGCCGGTACAAACTATTAAATAGAATACTCTTATCTTCTCAAGTCTACAGAAGAGAAAACTGGATTGTAGAGAGGTGAAATACCTCATTAAATGTGAACTGACCAAAATCCTACCCACTACCCTGCCTTACTGGAAAGAAAGACCAGTGTCAACCTGACTCTGCATTGAAACTTTTGACCCTCCTTGACCTCAGCGTAAAGCATTTTGCTTCAAACCAAATAGCATCACCTCCCTCCCTCAAAAAAAAAAAAAAAGTCCTATCTGAAAAGACATAATGTACTCAGTCAATAGCTTCCCGGTATTATCACCACAACCACATCCTTGGCTGGAATCCTATCAGTGTCCGCTCGAGCCTTTAGTCTTTCTGCTACTTTGTCTTCTAAACGTGAAGTCAAATAACACATCTGAATCTTGGAGGGCATACACAGTTTACGCTTCACACTTAAGCACATTTTTCCTCCCTGACTCATGAACTTCTTTTTCTTGAAATTTAACATTTTATCCTGTCTTTTTTGCTGCCTGATCTGAACCAAACTTGAACCTTGCAGGTTCCCCTATAATGCATTCAGAGCTCTGTTTTGCTTCATATTATTGATGTTTAACTACTTTTTTTTTTTTTTAAGTAGGCTTCATGCCCAGCAGAGAGCCCAGCACAGGGCTTAAACTCAAGACCCTGAGATCAAGACCTGAGCTGAGATCAAGAGTCTAACGTTTAACCAACTGAGCCACCCAGGTGCCCTGAATTACTTTACAATATCACTGCTCCTTATGTATAAAATGTTTGTCAGACTTTCATCTTAATTACCAAGATCTGATACGTTTTCAGCAGGGAGACGAATTAAATAAAAATTATTTGGGGTTCATTTATATGTATATACTTATATTGATATATATTATATATTTATATATATATATATATATATATATTTAAGACTAAACATAACTTTGCACAACACTTTGAATGTATTTAACTCCACTGAACTGCACACTTAAAAATGGCTAAAGTAGTAAATTTTATATTATGCATGTTACCACACTCTTTAAATAAATAAGTAAAAGAGCCGGTCAATATGAGGAGGAAAAAAGAACAAAACATTGCCAACCAAGTACTAATATCAATTTGCAAGATGGAATAGTTTAACCTCAAAAGAGGTTTTAAGCAAGAGCATTTTAAGAAAATAATAACCAAATTTTATCTGGTAGCTACAATAGTGATTTAAAAGACTTATGTTGTGGGGCACCTGGGTGGCTCAGTCGGTTAAGCATCCAACTCTTCGTTTCGGCTCAGGTCATGATCTCACGGTTCATGAGTTCAAGCCCCGCGTTGGGCTTTGCACTGACAGTGCAGGGCCTGCTTGGGATTCTCTCTCTCTCTCTCTCTCTCTCTCTCTCTCTGTCCCTCCTCTGCTCGTGCTCTCTCTCTCTCTCTCTCTCTCAAAATAAATAATAAACTTTAAAAAAAAAGTATATATTTATGTTGTCCATGTTATGATTAAATAAGTATGTTCGAATAGGTAAGTTTACATGATTTTTTTTTAATGAGTAAATGGTCTTTTTCCCCCAATCTGTATCTTCCAGGTGCAAGCACAGTGCCCAGTACATAGTAGACATTTAATACAAAATTGTGAGTGGATGACTAGAGGATTCTTTAGGGTTAGGTCCACTGAACTCCTTTATATGGAGAGCAAAAGGAGACGTTACAGTCATATTTATATTTTTCAATATAAAGTATTCATTCTTTTGAGCTCTTCATATAGACAGGGGAAATTGCTTTTGCTGTCATTACAGCATCACAGAAAAAAAAAAGGATTGGGATTGGTTCAGTTCAATCTATGTTACTCATGCCTCTATCCGTGTGTCTTGAGTTTGATGTTGCCAAATGAATTGATAATTATTATCAGAGTAAGAATAAGGTCGTTTTGAATATATATAAATATGCCATACTTATCATAATTCCCGGTACTGTTCTAAGGCTTTACATATATTAACTCAGTAAATCTTTATAACAACCTGATGATCTCGTACTGTTATTACACCCAGAAGAAGAAACTGAGGCATGCACCGGCACTCAAGGTCACCTCACTATTTAGTGGTGGAGCTGGATGTGACCTCAGACGAACAAGTTCTCAAGTCTGAGCCTTTGACCGGTTTGCTCTATTGTTATTTGTGTAGTTAGTCCTTGCAACTACCCTAAAGAGAAGAGTCTCATTTACAGAGAGGAGGTTTAGAACAGTTAAGGGCCAATAAACTGCCAAACTGAGATTCAAACCTGGGAAGTCTGATTTCCAACAATGTGCTCTTAACTTCCAGGCAATAGTGTCTCCTGAGTCAAGCCCTGTTTTAAAACCTAGATATTGCAGTGGCACCTGGGCGACTCAGTCGGTTGAGCGTCTGACTTCAGCTCAGGTGACCATCTCGCGGTCTGTGAGTTGGAGCCCCGCATCCAGCTCTGTGCTGACAGCTCAGAGCCTGGAGCCTGCTTCCAATTCTGTGTCTCCCTCTCTCTCTGCCCCTCCACCATTCATGCTCTGTCTCTCTCTGTCAGAAATAAACTTTAAAAAAAATTTAAAAAGGGGCGCCTGGGTGGCGCAGTCGGTTAAGCGTCCGACTTCAGCCAGGTCACGATCTCGCGGTCCGTGAGTTCGAGCCCCGCGTCGGGCTCTGTGCTGACGGCTCAGAGCCTGGAGCCCGTTTCAGATTCTGTGTCTCCCTCTCTCTCTGCCCCTCCCCCGTTCATGCTCTGTCTCTCTCTGTCCCAAAAATAAATAAACGTTGAAAAAAAAATTAATTAAAAAAAATTAAAAAAAAAAAAACCCTAGACATTGCAATTGGTTCATGGCTCAGCCAAAAACTGGCATTTTTTTTAATTTATTTATTTTGAGAGAGAGAGGGAGGGAGAGAGAATCCAAAACAGGCCCCACACTATCAGCACAGAGCCTGATGCAGGGCTCGAGCTCACGAACTGAGAACATGACCTAAGTTGAAATCAAGAGGTGCTTCACTGAATGAGCCACCCAGGCACCCCCAAAACTGATATTTGTATTCAGTTCATGATCCATTGTTGTTTACTATACTTTTGGCTGGTGGTTTAGTTTAGTTCAAGTCCATGTCTATAAGTAAATTACTTCAGCTTCTGCAATTCTACTTCTTCAGATTTTCTGAATAGTCTTAGGAAATTATAATCGAATGTTTGCAATGTTTTGAGCTCAAAGAAGAAAACTGCTCCCATAGTACTAAAATTAAAAAAAAAAAAATCTCATATCTGAACAAGAGGCTAGTAATCTAAGTACTTCCTTTAGTTTTATAGAAGTTGCAGTGTATCCTACAACTGTATTCAAAATCCTTCTAACTATCTTTTGGGCAGGCAAAAAGTATTTAAGGATGTACCATAACAGGGCCGTCTGGGTGGCTCAGTCGGTTGAGCAGCCAACTTCGGCTCAGGTCATGATCTCACAGTTCACGAGTTCGAGCCGCACGTTGGGCTCTGTGCTGACAGCTCAGAGCCTGGATCCTGCTTCGGATTCTGTGTCTCTCCCTCTCTCTCTTCCCCTCCCCCACTCACGCTCTGTCCCTCTCTGTCTCACAAAAAATGAATAAACATTAAAAAGAATAAAAAAGAATGTACCATAACAATTCACCAGATTCACATCTGACTCACTGGAATTCTTAGTGAATTTATTTAAAAAATTTTTTTTGAATTTCAATTAAACCATGCTATGAAAATAAATGACTTTAAATAAAGCAAATCAGTGAACTTGCAACAATAACAAAATCATCCAGTCTCACCAAAGGCAACCGCCATCAACATTTGGTGTGATCTTTGTTTAGATACTTCTTAAGATTTCATTTTTAAGAGCAATTTTAGGTTCACAGCAAAATTGAGAGGCAGGCACAGAGATTTCTCATATGCTCACTGCTCCCAAACATGCGTAGCCTCCCCTCATTATCAGTATCTCCCACCAGAGAGGTACATTTGTTATAATCTCTGAACCCACATTTATACATCATAATCACCCAAGGCCCATGGTTTACATAAGTTGTGTATTCTATGGGTTTGGACAAATATATATGACAGGGAGGACACTAGCCAAGAAAGCCAGAGAGGAGTAGGAGAAGCCCACTACGAAAGTAGTAACACATAGGGACAGGAGAGTGACAGAAAAGAGAGTAGTCTCTGATGTCAAATGCTCAAGAGACGATGAGAAATGAAAAAATAGTCTTTTACTGACAAATCATTGGTGACCTTGTTTCGAGCAATTTTCCTTTAGCAGTGAGGGCTGAAGTCAGACTGCATTAGGTTGCACTGTAAATGTAAATGGAGACAAAAAGGAATATTAGTTTTTCAAAATGTTTGGCTAAGTTAAGAATGATATAGATGAATGATACTGGATATGATATGATGTTCATACCGTTAAGTGGAAAAGCAGATCATGAAACAGTGTTACAGTATAATCCCACTTGTTCCAGTTATCTGTAACTATATAACAAGCCATCCCAAAACGTTGTGACATAACATGTTAAGTTTCTTGGTTCTGTGGGTTAACCAAACTCAGGTGATTCTTTTTTATTCTTCTTATTATTTTTTAATGTTTTTTTTTCAACGTTTATTTATTTTTGGGACAGAGAGAGACAGAGCATGAACGGGGGAGGGGCAGAGAGAGAGAGAGACACAGAATCGGAAACAGGCTCCAGGCTCCGAGCCATCAGCCCAGAGCCTGACGCGGGGCTCGAACCCACGGACCGCGAGATGGTGCCCTGGCTGAAGTCGGACGCTTAACCGACTGCGCCACCCAGGCGCCCCTTTATTCTTATTATTTTATCGGAGAGAGAGAGAGAGAGAGAGTACGAGCGGGGGAGAGGGGCAGAGGGAGAAAGAATCTTAAGCAGACTCCATGCTTGGTGCAGAGCCCAACGTGGGGCTTGATCCCAAGATCCCAGGATCATGACCTGAGCTGAAATCAAAAGTCAGATGCTCAACTGACTGAGCCACCCAGGGGCCCCCTCAGGTAGGTGATTCCGGATGAGAGTCTCTTATGTAATTGTAGCCAGATATAGTTAATGGAATCATAAGAATCGTTTCATTTTCTCCATATCCTTGTGTCTATTTTTGTATCTTTCTGTAATAATCACATCTACTGGATTTATAGTAAGAAAACCACTAACCAGGTACTTAACAATTTACCAAAAAAGAAATTGGGCTGAGAAGGAGAAGACTAAAAAGACAACGGCTAGAAAGAAGTGCCAGGTGAAAGAATGCTTTCTTTTGAGAGAAGAGAGAGGTCAGGCAGATTTTGAAACAGAGACAGACTGGCCTCATGTGCCACTTGATGTGATTGTGAGAAACACCCAACAATACCTATGTAGTATGCCTGTATCCTATCTTCCAACTGTTTGTTTTTATTTTTTTATAAATTTATTTATTTGTTTGTTTTGAGAGAGAGAGAGAGAGCAAGCGGGAGAGGGGCAGAGAGAGGGAGAGAATCCCAAGCAGCCTCCACACTGTCAGCACGGAGCCCAATGCGGGGCTCGAACCCGCAAATGGTGAGATCGTGACCTGAGCAGAAATCAAAAGTCAAACATTCAACCAACTGAGTCATGCAGGCACCTGGTGTTTTTTGTTTTGTTTTGTTTTTTTAAGTGCTCATGTTTTCATGAGAAAACAATTGGACAAATCCAAATTGAGAAATATTCTGCAAAAACTAGTCTGAAAGTCTGGAGGACTACGCTAAATGAAAGTAGAACAAAGAGACAAGACAACTAAATGCATAATCCTCTGTTGGATCCTGTATTGGAGGAGAACTGTTATAAAAGGCATTATTGAGGGGCGCCTGGGTGGCTTAGTCAGTTAAGCATCCAACTCCTGATTTTGGCTCAGGTCATGATCTCACGGTTTGTGAGTTCCAGCCCTGAGTGGGGCTCTGCACTGACAATGTGGAGCCTGCTTGGGATTCTCTCTCTCTCTCTCTCTCTCTCTCTCCTTTCTCTCTCTCCCTCTCTCCCTCTCTCTCCTCTCCCTCCCTCCCTCTCTCCCCTCTCCCCCCTCCAAATAAATAAATAAACATTAAAAAAAGGCATTTGAGACAATTGAGGAAATTGACTATGTTAATTATGGTATTTTGCCAATGCCAAATGTTCTGTTTAATGTATTGGTTAAGAGAATGTCTTGTTCTTGATTTAGGAGATGCCATTCTGACGTATTTAGGGGTGAAGTGTCAAGATGTCTATGACTAACTTTCAAATAGTTCAGGCAAAAAAACCCAAAGAGCAAGCAATTGTGGGGAAATGTTAGCAATTGGCTGTTGCAGGTAGAGAGTATATTGACACCTAGAGTAATGTTTTATAGCTTTCATGGAGGTTTGAAAGTTTTCGAAATAGAAAGCTAGGGAGGGGGTAAACAAGTAATGATTTTCTTCCTCAGCTGCTGAGGGTAAGAGACAGCAAAGAGTGCTCCAGATCAGAGACAGTTTGGCTCTGAGTGCTTTGGCGGTAGTTGTTTTCTGGGTTCTAGCTCCTGTGCAACTGTTCCCAAGCCTTTTTTCCAGCTTCGTAACAATTCTGTGAGTTCCTGATAGGCTTCTGGTAAATTCCCCTTTGCTGAAGTTAGCTGTAATGAACTTTTTTCATTGAAATCCAAACATACAGCCAGAATATATACACCAGGCACCATACAAAAGATTTTATTCCAAATAGTTTTAAGGTAGGTAATCAAACGAATACATTTTCAAATATTTTGGGGGTAGTATGATGTTCATGCCTACTAATTAAATGTTCATGCCTACTAATTACATGCATCAAAAGTGACCCCCCCCCTACGCTTTTCAACAAGTGTTTTCTCTTCGCATATGAACTGAATATTGGGCTAACCCTTCACCCAAGACTGCTCTTCCTTTTTATTGTGTGCCTTATGGTCAATCACTTCAAGTACATTATATGAATAGAACACATTGGAATTCAGTTGCCAGGGGACGCGTGGCAAGAACCTGAACCACTGGTTCACGCTGTGAATAACTTTGCTCCAGCACCACAAAATCATTAGAACCAGATTTCACCTTCAGTAAGAGAACAAGAACCAGATTGCACCTTGAATAAGAGAATAAGGAAAATTAGGAGACAGGATGAATGAGAGAGCACCAGGGTGGGGACTCATTAAGTAGGTAATTGAAAGAGGAGACTCAATGACTACCATGTGAAGGTGTACATTTGGCATCTTGTCACTAATCTTTGCGACAACGGTGATAAAGGTGGTATTTCCATTTTACAGATGAGGGGGAATACGCGTGGAGGGTTTGTGCCTAGATGGAATCCAAGGTCACTTTTTTTTTTTTTTCTCAAAATGTCATGTGGTCATGATGTGGGAAACAAAGGCAAGTGAAAAATTAAATTTCCTTACTGTCTACAGCCCATTGACAAGTCCTTGAAACAGGCAGAGTGACCTCCCTCTAGGAGCTTGATGATGACACTTTGCTGAGGGCAAAAGGCAATCTTAGCTTAACATTATCCTGACCTCAAGATCCTTTAAGTCTACTTTAACATATAAAAATTCCTTTCCCAACTTCCCTTATTTCTACCCGCCCCCCGTTATGTTAGCAATCATCCTCCAAGCTTATGGCCCACTGATATACATCTGAAGGGTCTCATGACTGAGTTTTGACTAAACAGTAATAAATGAACTTTTCCTAATGATAGCTAGCCCCCTCCAGGTCCTGGAAACCTTGCTCCCAAAAATCCTTAGAGACTTATGCTATTCCTAACCCCCTCATAATTTGAAGGTATATAATTAGTCACCCATCACAACCCTAGGGCAGCCTTTTCTGCCCACAGGTCCTTTCCCAAGGTTTTAATAAAACCACCTTTTTGCACTGAAGACATCTCAAGAATTCTTTCTTGGCCATGGGCTCTGAACTCCAACACTTCCACATCAGTCTTAATGGGAATCCAGTACAAAGAGGCCTTCCCAGTACATTACCCAGGATTGCAGCAGAATGTAAATGGGTAAGGCAAAGCTTTGATTCCTTCAGTGCAGGAATATACTACTTTTTGCCTATCCAGGCACTTTGAAATAGAGGGCAATTCTATCACCCTTTATGCTTTGTTTGTATCAAGTTATTAAATTCCAGTTAGTTAACATATAGCGTAATATTAGTTTCAGCAGTAGAATTTAGTGATACATCACTTACATATCACTCTTTATGCTTTTTCTTTTAATGTTTATTTTATGTACTTATTTTTTTAATATTTATTTATTTTGGGGAGCTAGAGAGACAGAGTGCAAGCAGGGGAGGGTTTGAGAGAGAGGAAGAAACAGAATCTGAAGCAGGCTCCAGGCTCTGAACTGTCAGCATACAGCCCCACGAGGGGCCTGAACCCACGAAGCTCGGGATCATGACCTGGGCGGAAGTCGGATGCTTAACCCACTGAGCCACCCAGGTGCCCCTTTTAATGTTTATTTTTGAGAGAGAGAGAGCGAGAGAAGGAGAGACTGAGCCAGCAGGGGAGGGGCAGAGAGAGAGAGGGAGTCAGAGGATCCGAAACCAGCTCAAACTTACAACCCAGGAGATCATGCCCTAAGCCAAAGTCCAATGCTTAACCGACTGAGCCACGCAGGCACCCCACTCTTTATGGTTTCTAAGGCAAGTGATCTTTTTCTCCTTAATAGGGAAAAATACCAAGTTAAAGAAAAACAAAGAGCCATTACGGAAAACAATATCAAGAAGTGTAGGGGGTTTACGCTACAATTCAAACAAGATGAGTTGAGTGAGACTGGCAGGGACCCCGGAGGTGGAGGGGAGAGCCTGCATGTATGAATTCAGGGTCCAGGTTCCTTCTCAGTCCCGGCCTCCTGAGAATACCAGGAAATGACCGCACATTTCTCTAGACTATCAATACAAGCCAAGTTTCCCTCTAGGATAACCTGGCGCCTGGACCACGCCCACAAATGCCAGTCAGGCAAAGCGGCAGCGTCGCCACACCGCTACACCCACCGGCCCCGCCCCTTCCCCGCCCCCTGCCCCGCCCCCTCAGCCCTGCCCGGCTCAGCCCGGTCCCGTCAGACGCCATCACACTGAAGCACAGCCTTCGCGCCTGCGCAGACCGGACCTGCGGCAGTAAGGCGGAAGTCGTCGCGCGTGCGCTCAAGGGGAAAGGTGTTTCTTCCTCCCTCCCCTTTTTTTCTAAGACAGCTTAGCTAGGACTTGCTTCCGGGTCGAAGGGTTTGCTTCCGGAGAGCGGGAAGGCTGAAACGCGGTGGTTAAGCTGGAGTCGAGTTGGCGAGCTTCTCGGTGGAGAAGGCTGTGGCCATGGACAGGTCAGTTGAGGTGGTGGTAATGGTTAAGCTAGGACACTTGCCCTTCCTGCTTGTAGGCGGAACTAAATAGTCGAAACCCGACTCCCACAGGAAGCCAGGAAGGCCCGGGTGCTAACCCTAGGACTCCTTCCCCGGGCTGAGAGTCTCTGCAGATGATGGAGGAAAGGCAGCTTGGGTCGGGAATGGGTACGGACAGTGATCATCCCTTGCGTTTTCGCGGCAGCTGTGCCACCTGTTCTGCGTTTTGGGGCAACGTTTTTCATTGCTGGGGTGGGCGGAATAGGAGGTGGTGTGGCTTTTGACATGCCGACTGACTTGACCGAGATCACAAAGCCAGACAGTGACGGAACTGGGATCTCAGCCCAGACTTTCTGATACAGGTTCCAGCATCAGGTAGTTACAGAATTAAAGTCTTTCTATGACCCTGGCACTATGCTAGCCTCCTGCTATACAGGTGAGTTTTTCCTGTTCTTGGCCTCTGGGAATTAGTTGTAGTGGAGGAGACAATGGAGCAGTGCAAAATGATGTGTTTTAACTTTTCTGTGGGAAGAGAAAATGAGGATGCGATAAAAGTCTCTCTGCCACGGGATCTATCAGGAAGACTTCTCAAAGGAGGTAACTCTCTAGTTGGCCTGAATAATAGCTAACATTGAGTGCCTGAAATGCTTTGTTATTACCATATATATTGTATCAGCTAATTTAGTCTTCCTACAATCCTATGAGGATAGGTACTCTGATCCTCTTTTCATAGATTACACTGGGGCTAAAAGAGTTTAAGAACTTGGTGACAGTTAGGAAGCTAATAAGTAGAAGAACCAAGTTGCCCACCTGATATATGTGTCTCCAGACTCCAGGAGGCTCTTTGATGAGTAAGTGTTCACCAGGTGGATGAGAGGGGCAAATGTAGGCTTCTGTAGAAGAAACATCTACGGGGTGCAAGAATATGAAAAGGAAGGCATTGTGTAGCTGAATGGTCACATGCAATGTATGTTTGTATGAAGATGTTTGTGGTTGAATATAAGACTGAACTGGTAAGTCGGGGGTTAGATTGCAAAAATAAAGGAAATTTGGACTTGATTCTATAGGCTTCAGAGCTATCTTAAGATTTTGAGTGGAGGAAAAAGCATGTTAGATTCTTGTCTCAAAATACAGGTCTTTTTTTTTGTTTTTAATGTTTATTCTTTTGTTAGAGAGACAAAGCATGAGTGGGGGAGGGTCAGAGAGAGAGGGAGACACAGAATCTGAAGCAGGCTTCTAGCTCTGAGCTGTCAGCGCAGAGCTGGCCACGGGGCTCAAACTCACGAACTCACGTGACCTGAGCCGAAGTCAGATGCTTAATCGACTGAGCCACCCGGGCGCCCCTCAAAATATAGGTCTTTTAATTCACATGATTTATTTTCTAGACCTTGAGCTGAGAACAACGGGAGATCAGGGCAACTGCAATAGTACTGAGACAGGAGATGCCATTAGTGTACTCTGGGGAGAAATAACTTGAAGAGTCATTTCTCCAATTTGTTAGAATTCTTTTTTAATTAGCTTCCCGTCTCACCAGTCCCAACAACAGATTTTATTTTTCGTAGTACCCATGGTTTGAAGAATTTTGGGAACTGCAGAATATTCTTTTAAGAGATGGTTCCTGCAATTTCAGGGAACTCCTCAATTCAACCAAGGAAAGACCTGCCTTCATGAAGCAATTATGTAAAACAGTGCTATGATATAGATGCCAAGTGTTGAAATCATTCCATAGGTGAGAATAACATAGTGAGTGCTAGAAACTCAAAGATGCCTGTGCAGGAAAAATTTGAGAAGTGGACTTTGAGGGATAAGCAGGGTTTGGAATCAAAGAGCGCTGTTAACCAAAAGGTCAAAGACTTGGCTACTGGGATGATGTATGCTTTGACTGACCCAGGGTCTTTTGCTCCAGTCATGATAGAGTTCTTTGCAAATGGTACATTATCATTTCACTCACATGAACTTAATTATACTGTTTTAGGAGCGGCTATGGAGAGATGTCATCTCCTGTGATCCGAGAGGCAGAAGTGACTCGGACTGCACGGAAACAGAGTGCTCAAAAAAGAGTTTTAAGTATCCTTTACGTTGTAAGCATCATTATTCAAATTACAGCATGCTTGGAATCAGTTATAGAATTTTCTTTTTATGAGAGATATTAGACATTCAGTATTATAATAAAATGATAGGGAAATTGTTAAAATTTGTGTTACCCTGAAAATAAGGACGTTCTTGCTATCCTGTTGTAGCTAGTTTCTGCTAAGATGAGATATCCCTTTTTTATTTGAAATCTAAATACTCTTAGTTCAGTGTGTAGTAATATAAGACTGATATCTGAGAAATTAAGCAGTAGAGGGAGTGATTTACTCTTTGCGTAGAAAAAGTGGTAGCCATCAAAATCTTGTTAAAAAGTGTATTCAAATATTTTATATAGGGTAAATATGGTTGATTCTAACTTTAATGGTGTCTTTTTTGTATGGAAAACTTTTCTTAACTCTTCCTATAGTTCGGCCATCCCAAGATGAAATTTTTGCTAATACTACACCAAGAAACCAGGTTATCCCTCGAACTCCCAGTTCATTTCGACCACCTTGTAAGATTTTTTTTTTTTTTTTTACTGTTTTATTTATTTTCGAGAGACAGTGTGAGCTGGGGAAGGGCAGAAAGAAAGGGAGATAAAGGATCCAAATTGGGCTCTGTGCTGACAGCAGCAAGCCTGATGCGGGGCTCTAACTCATGAACTGTGAGATCATGACCTGAGCTGAAGTGTGATGCTCAACTGACTGAGCCACCCAGGTGCCTCATAAGAATTTTTGCTTTTAAAGCATTTAATAATATAGTAATATATATTAATATGTACAAATATATAACAAGTATTTGTTATATATATAAATATTATGTACAATATATAATACATATTTATATATAAATATATAACAAGTATTTGTCATATATATTTATATATGTTAAATATACATAATATTTAATAACATTAATATAATATTTAATAGTAATAGCTATATGTTAAAGCTTACAGTACACGTGATAATCTTTGGTTACAATATCAATAGTTAAGAACAAATAATGATTGCATTACTATTTGTTGAACCCTTACCATGTGTGAGGCACTATACTTTACATAAATACACAATAACTGTGATGTAGGTATTCTATCTCTATTTTACCAAAACTGAAATCGAGACGTGGAGAAGTTATTCAATGAGGATAGCATGGCTAAGCATATATGTAAGTGATGGAACCAAAATTCAGACAATGATCTGTTTACTTCAAAGCCTGTGCCCTTTACACTAAACTACCTCTTCAGTATTTGTAAAATTGGAATATGAATAATCCATGGACTCATTAGTGTCTTTCTTTTTTTACTACTTAGTTATGTTATAATGAAAGCATCTCTGTTTGCAGTAAAAGATTTTCCTGCTGGGCTCACTAGTACCAAAAGATCAAGTTTACAAAAATAAGTTAAATCTTCATATCATGGAAATGTTAATATTTAAAGGATTTACTTGGTTAGAATCTAAATAATTAGAAACAAAGTTATTTATTGGTGGTTTGATTGTTTTGTTTTCATGATCAATGTTCATGCACTTTGGATTCTTTTTCTAACCTCTTGTTTGTAGTTACTCCACCCAGCCGAAGCTTACTGAGGCATCCAGATGTTTCCTGCATTCTTGGAACAGGAGGGAGGTCTCCCCGGCTTACACAGTCTTCAGGGTTCTTGGGAAATCTGTCTATGGTATGTGGAAAAATGGGGTAAAAATTTCCCCCTTTTCATATAAGTAAGATATTGAGCTTAAAAGCCTTTAGTGAGGTTTGAAGTCATAGTCCTCAAAAGAGTTAACCAGGTTACGTAGATTGAAATTGTATTTTGATTAGGCTTTCAGAAAACTGAAAACCTTAAGCATCTCCTGTCATAGTTGGAAACTGTAATACCAGCAACATTTGGGTGCAGATAGAATGTGTTAATCTGACAGTCTGCTCCTCTGAAGAAATACTTGATTGGTTGCTGACGAGACCTGTTTTGAAGCATAGAAGAGTAGGAAGCCAAGAGAAATGGATGAAGAGTATCATAAGGAAGAGAGACAATGCATTAAAGGAAAGAAAAGAGAAAATGTTGGAAAAAGTAGATGAGACACTCTTTAGAAATCACTGTGTGGTACAGTATTGAAAATAGAAGAAATGTCATATAAACATACAGAATGACTTGACCTAGGTGTTCAAAATACCCTATAAAAAAGAAAAGATTCAATCTAATAAGAGAAGGAAACAGAAGAGTTCTGTTGGAATAGTAGAGGATGATGGAAAATTTAGTGCTAAAAACAAAATAAAAACAGTTCTGTGTTTGGCTCTGTGCTTATTAAAAGGGCACAGCGATTTTTTTTTTAAGTTTATTTACATTGAGAGAGCAAGCAGAGGACGGGCAGAGAAAGAATCCCAAGCAGGCTCCACACTTGTGAGTGCAGAGCCCGACATGGGCTCCATCTCACAAAACTGCTGATCATGACCTGAGCCGAAATCAAGTCAAACGCTTAACTGACTGAGCCACCCAGGCGCCCCAGAAAAGTCACAGGGATTTTTGCACACATTTGAAATTGTCTAGATTAGGTGTTTTCTAAAGAATGGTTTAGCTTGTTAAACCTCTCCTTAAAAGGGTAAATTGATTTGTTAAATACTTCTTATTGTCTTACGGATTTTTAGAATGTTAATGTCTAACAATGATTGACAATTATATGATTAACAATAATAACAGTCATTGAATAATTTTACACTGCTTTTGAATCTGGTTATGTTAGCAGCATTTATCTTATTTTGCTTAAAACATGAGTGAATTGACTGCATCTGGGGTTAAACAAAAGAAGATGACTTATTATTATTGCTTCAGAACTGCAAGATTAATAGTAAGATTTCTAGTCTCTTAAAGCCCAGGACAGTAAATTATTAATAATATGGGCATTATTATGAAATGTTTGGGTTTAAATAAACATTTTTATTGTTGCTTGTGCCTGGATTTTAATAAAGACAAATTTTTAAACCTTCAGATAGCTTTCTCTGGCTTTCAGAAGATCTTAAATAAAGGTGATTTTAAATAAAGGTGAATTTAAAAAAATGTGGGGGCGCCTGGGTGGCTCAGTCGGTTGTGCGACTGACTTCGGCTCAGGTCATGATCTCACGGTTTGTGAGTTCGAGCCCCACGTCGGGCTCTGCTGACAGCTCAGCAGAGAGCTGTGTCTCCCTCTCTCTCTGCCCCTCCCCCCTTCATGCTTTGTCTCTCTCTGTCAGAAATAAATCAACATAAAAAAAATTTTTTTTTTAAATGTGTTTGCACACACTTCAGACACGTCCGGAAATAGAATAAGCCCTCATGTGCTCTTTGCCCAGTTATTAATATATGGCTGATCCTATTTCATCTACACCCACAAGTGTTTCCCCTTTGTTACTTTATACCTCCCAGATTTCATGCCATTTTACCCAAAAATATTTTTGTGCATATCTCTGAGACATAAGACAATTCTTTCTTTAACACGATGCCATTAACACATCTAACATTCCACACACGCACATACTTACACACAGAGTAATTTGTTTATCATCTTAAGTATCCATTTTGTGTATATATATGTTTTCATTGTATATATTTTACTAAGTGTTCACATTTCCTCGGGTGTGTCAAATTTTAAGTTGGTTTGTTTAAAACTTCCTCAGTTGTGGGGCGCCTGGGTGGCGCAGTCGGTTAAGCGTCCGACTTCAGCCAGGTCACGATCTCGCGGTCCGTGAGTTCGAGCCCCGCGTCAGGTTCTGGGCTGATGGCTCAGAGCCTGGAGCCTGTTTCCGATTCTGTGTCTCCCTCTCTCTCTGCCCCTCGCCCGTTCATGCTCTGTCTCTCTCCGTCCCAAAAATAAATAAACGTTGAAAAAAAACATTAAAAAAAATAAAATAAAATTTCGTCAGTTGTGTCATGTTTTCTTAAGTCGGTTTGTTTAAATCAGGATTCAAATAAGGTAAACACACTGCATTTGCTTGATGTGGCTCATCTTTTAATCTGTAAGTTCTTCCATCACCCTTTTTGTTAGCGTTTATATGTTGACAAAACTGGATCATTTGTCCTGTACGTTTTCCCAATAGTGAAAAACCGATGTGAACTTAGAGCAGTATGACCGCCTTATTTTACATGTTAATATCAGCTTAAATGTTACAAAATGCAGTATTTATTGCCTTTTAAAAAAAGATATGGAGTGGTACAGAGAAGAAAACAGTATAAAAGCTGTGATTTCCTTAACAAAATAGCCAATTAATGTCTTTTTTTGTACTCAGTGGCAATAGCTCATTACTTTTCTGTATCTTCCTTTTTTTTTTATAGGTAACTAATCTGGATGACAGTAATTGGGCTGCTGCATTCACATCACAGCGTTCAGGACTCCTCACAAGTACAGAGTCCCACAGTGTAACAGAGGATGTAACTCTCAGTGCCGTTATGTTACGTGAGGATGATCCTGGCGAAGCTGGTAAAATGGCGTTAACTCTTTAACAATGTAGCCTGTTGGCTTTACTAAGACCCAGGAAACTATCTCCTATTCCTGAGTGTCATTATAAAATATTTTTCATTAAGCTGATTAGTTATGGTTATGGCTGAGCCATTTGATGTAGTAGCTCTGGAAGGTTGAGAATCTCACCTTCGTTCTCAGTTGGAGCGGCATCTTGCCACTTCGTTTTTCAGTTCAAATACCTTGTTAGATTATTAGATAATCATATCTTCATTCTTTTCGTATTTCTGTTGAAAGGGCATCTCTTTTTCTCTAGGTTTAGTTTTTATCTAATATTGACATGTTTTCACCTGGATGCTGATGCTGTCTTTTTTTCAAATAGTAGGAAGACCTTTCTAGTTTCAGGTTGGTTATTACCATTCCCCTTTGGAAAGAAAAGTTTGCTTTTCATGTGCCTGTATGTATTCATTACCACATGGGATCTTCATTTTATCATCATCGTCAGCTAACGTGCCAGAGTCCGTGTGCTTACCCCTGGGTGAACATTATCTTCTGTAGGGGTCCATTGAAGAGTTACAGTAGCTATTACCGTTAGAGGGGAAAGGGAACTGCTGCTCAGAATGGGTAGCTTGCATAAGCTCACCTGGCTGGAAAGTGATGGCACCAGGATTTGAAACTAAGCAGTTTGATGATATAGCCCTTCCCTTAACACTGTGGTAACCACTGCTTCCTTATAGTATCTGCCAGTGATAAGTACTCAGATTTTTTTTTTAATTTTTTTTTTTAACGTTTATTTATTTTTGAGACAGAGCATGAACGGGGGAGGGTCAGAGAGAGGGAGACACAGAATCCGAAACAGGCTCCAGGCTCCAAGCTGTCAGCACAGAGCCCGACGCGGGGCTCGAACTCAACGGACCGTGAGATCATGACCTGAGCCGAAGTCGGACGCTTAACCGACTGAGCCACCCAGGCGCCCCGAGATTTTGAGTGATTTAGATACCCTTTTTACTAAATAGATAAAATAGAAAGAAAAAAAGTTCATTTTTAGTATGAACACTGGATGAGACCTTCAATATGATACAGTACTGTAGTGGAGTGTGTATGTTTTCCCTGAGTAGAATATATCATCTTAGTATCTGTTACAACTTTATCAGCTACTTTGTTATATGTTTAAAATACAAATCAGATATTTTAAAATTTGGCTCATATTTTTGTAGTAATTGTTGACAGATTAATAGCCAACACATCTGTGTGCTCTTAAAAGACTTGTAGGTAACGAGAAAAAAATACATTGAACTACATCAAAATCTAAAATTTTCATGCATCAAAAGATACAGTCAGTAGAGTGAAAAGGCAGCCCACAGAATGGGAGAATGTATTTGCAAATCCTATGTCTGATAAAAGGGTAATATCTAGAATGTAGAAAGAACTATAATGTGGGGTGCCTGGGTGGCTCAGTGGGTTAAGCGTCTGACTTCAACTCAGGTCATGATTTCACAGTTCTTGAGTTTGAGTCAGACTTTTTGACTTTTGCTTTTGTTTCTTGTGTTTTTGGTGTCATATCCAAAAAGTTGTTACCAAGACCAATGTCAAGGAGCTCTTTGCCTATATCTTTTTCTAGGAGTTTTATGGTTTCAGGTCTTAAGTTTAAGTCTCCATTCCATTTCAAGTTAATTTTTTTTTTAACATTTATTCATTTTTGAGAGACAGTACGTGAGCTGGGGAGGGGCAGAGAGAGAGGGATACACAGGATTTGAAGCAGGCTCCAGGCTCTGAGATGTCAGCACAGAGCCCGATGTGGGGCTTGAACCCATGAACTGTGAGATCATGACCTGAGCCAGCCAAAGTCGGATGCTTAACCAACTGAGCCACTCAGTCACCCCTTTAAAAAAATTTTTTTAATGTTTATTTATTTTTGAGAGAAGCGGAGCACAAGTTGGGGAGAGGCAGAGAGAAAGGGAGACACAGAATCCAAAGCAGGCTCCAGGCTCTGAGCTGTCAGCACAGAGTCCGACACGGGAGTTTGAACCCACAAACCGTGAGATTATGACCTGAACCAAAGTCATATGCTTAACCGACTGAGCCACCCAGGTACCCCACAAGTTAATTTTTATGAGTGGTGTAATCTAGGGGGTCCAATTTCATTTTTCCATATGTGATCATCAGTTTTTCTAGCACCATTTATTGAAAAGGCTGTTCTTTCCCCAGTGAGTATTCTTGGCTCCCCTGTCAAATATTAGTTTACTATACATGTGGGAGTTTGTTTCTGGACCCTATTCTGTTCCTTGATCTATGTGTCTGTTTTTATGCCTTATCATACTGTTTTTTTTTTTTTTAACTTTATTTATTTTGAGAGAGAGCATGTGCACATGAGAGTGGGGGAGGGGGCGGGGAAGAGGGAGGGAGAGAGAGAATCCTAAGCAGGCTCTGTGCTGCTTGATCTCAAGAACTGTGAGATCATGACCTGAGCCCTAATCAAGGGTTGGACACTTAACAAGCTGAGCCACCCCAGGCGCCTCTCCTACTGTTTTAATTACTCAAGCTTTGTAGTATAGTTTGAAATCAGGAGGTATAGTACCTCCAGCTTTGTTCTTTCTTAGGATCGCTTTGGCTATCCTGAGTTGTAGTTTTGCAAGATGAAAAGAATTCTGTGGATGGATGATGGTGATGGTAGCCCAGCATTGTGAATGTACTTAATGCCACTAACCTGTATACTTAAAAATGGTTAAGATGGTAAATTTTGTTATGTTTATCTTACCACAGTTACAATTTTTTTTAAGTTTAATTTATTTTGTTGGGGGCGGGGGGGGGAGGACGGGGAGAGAGAGGGAGAGACAGAATTCCAAGCAGACTCCACACCACCAGCACGGAGCCTGATGTAGGGCTCCAACTCATGAACTGTGAGATCATGACCTGAGCCAAGATCAAGAGTCAGACACTTAACTGACTGAGGCACGCAGGCACCCCACCACTGTTGTAATTTTTTAGAAAATACAGCAGAAAAAAAAGAAATACGTAGCTGTGTTGTTAAGTTTTCATAGAAACATAATTACCTAGGAGTATGTCACTTAACTTTCTTGTTCCTTTTCTTTTTAATGTGTTCTAGCATCCATGAGTATGTTTTCTGATTTCCTGCAGTCTTACTTGAAGCACTCTTCAAATACGGTTTTTGACCTTGTAGAAGAATATGAAAACATCTGTAGTAGTCAGGTAAGTTACTTTCACTCCATTGTTGGTCAAACTTCAGTACTCTTAGTTTTTTGAACAGCATCAACCTGTGAATTTCCATACTGTATTTAAGGGGGGGGGATGTCTTAAGGCTGTAGTGGCAGGGGTAGCATGGTTGGGAGGTTAGCCAGGGCAGCTCTGCTTTTTGCTTATTGAAGGTCCATATGAGATTTCTTTGGGAAACCGAAGGATTCTGCTACTTAAAAAAAAAGGAGAATCTAGAATATACAAAGAACTCTTTAAACCCAATAATTAGAAAATGAACATCCAATTAAAAAAACGGACAAAACACATTAACAGACACCTCACCAGAGAAAATCTACAGATGGCAAAAAAGCATGTGAAAAGGTGTTCAACATCATATGTCATCGTGGAATTGCACATTAAAATCATGAGATGTCATACGCCTAGTAGAATGGCAAAGGTCCCCAACACCTATCAATACCACACGCCGGCAAGGATGTGGAGCAGCAGTCACTCTCATTCGTTGTTGGTGGGAATGCAAAACGGTAGAGTCACTTTGCAAGACACTTTCTCAGTTTCTTAGAAACCTGAACATAGTCTTATCATATGATTCCACAACATTCATACTGTGGTATTTACCAAAATGAGTTAAAAACTTAGGCCCACACAAAAACCTACATATAAATGTTTATAGCAGCTTTATTTGTCATCGCCTGAATTCAGAAGCAACCAGGTTGTCTTTTAGTAAGCGAATGGATAAATCAACTGTGTGTATCTAGACAATGGAATATTGTTTAATGCTAAAAAGAAATGAGCCATCAAGCCATGAAAAGACCAGGATGAACCCTAAGTGCATATCAGTAAGCTAAAGAAACCAATTCGAAAAAGCTACCTATTACATGAATCCAACTAAACAATATTCTGGAAAAGGCAAAACTTTGGAGAGAGTGAAAAGATCACTGGTTCCCAGAGGGTGGGGGAATATAAGGATGAAAAGTGGAACCTGGTAGATGTTTAGGGGAGTGAAACTGTATGAGATAATGGTGGTGGATACATGTCATTTATGTCAAAACCTGTAGAATATACAACACCAAGAATGAACCCTTATGTAAACTATGGACTTTGGATGATAATGACATGTCAGTGTAGGTTCATTGTTGTAACAAATGTTCCTCTCTGGTGCTGGATCCTGATAGGCAGAAAGCGATGGGAACTCTGTACTTTCCACTCAGTTTTGCTGTAAACCTAAATCTGCTCTAAAACATTAAGTCTGTTTTTTTAAAAAGGAAGAAGGAAGAGGAAGAGCATTTGGCTGGCTCAGTTGGAAAAGCATGTGACTCTTGATCCTTAGGGTCATGAGTTCAAGCCTCAGGTTGGGTGTAGAGATTACTAAAAAAATAAGCAAATAAATAAATGGACTTTGTTACATTCAAGAATGATTACAATATAATAGCCAACATTTCTTGATCGTTTAATATTGTTTCAATAATCAGTCTCTGAATTGTTCCATTATAAAAGCAGTAACTTCGTTAAATAACTGAAGCAGTAACAGTCACTTAGTGAATTACTAGAGTTAGGGTTCCAATAGAAAATAATGAGAAGTACTGATAACACTTTTATTAAACACTGGCCTTAAGACAAAAGTAACATTATTTTGTGAGTACTTTTTAAAGAGAGGGAAAGGTGTTGTGGTGGTAATGATTCTTCATGTTCTGAATGAGAGCGATTCTGTGTCTGAATTTCACTTCAGAAGATTAAGAGGTACTGTTCAAAACCTTTGAGAAAGGTTTCCTTTACCCTGGATTCTTAAACCTTCTGATAAATAATTTTGTGTGTGTTTCTGGGGAGAACATCCATGCTGTTCGTTAGATTTTCACATAATGCCTCAACCTGAAAAAGGTTAAGAACTCTGGTTTTAGAACAAGGAGGGGACTTTGGTTAAGTTGTGGTTAGCAATGACAGTGTTTCAGTACCAATCTTAAAATATTTTTCTTGATTTGATATATGGTATAAATTTTTCAGGCATAAATTGAAGATAACTTTATTTTCAATTTTCATTGCTATGCTGTTAGTCCATGTTATCATTTTGTCAGGAATAGGTTAGATTTGGTTTATCTTCTGGTTAGATATAGGTTAGATGTGTCAGGAATAGGTTAGATTTAGCTTATAAAAGAAGAAAAAAACGTATCCATGGCTGTTCTTGTTTAATCTGAAATTTGGAGTATGTTAAACTTTTACATATATACTCACATAAACACACCTTACTTCAAATTAAGACCATTTCGAGTGGGAATGTTATATTTCCATTCAATTTAAAAAAGGCAATAGATAGGAAAAATTCATACTCTAAATGTGTGTGTATGTTTAGTTTTAGAGCTGTGCACTTGAAGAATACGCAGTTATGGCTCAGAATGATAGAAAACCTCTTTACATCTGTATCTTTACGTTAGGTGAATATACTGAGTAAAATAGTGAGCCGAGCAACACCTGGACTTCAGAAGTTCTCAAAAACAGCCAGTATGCTCTGGCTTCTTCAACAGGAGATGGTCACATGGAGGCTGCTGGCTTCTCTGTATAGGTAAAGTTGTGTAGGCCTCATAAGTGAAATAAACACAAGGTAACCAATAGGCAAATTAATTTAAACATGGTTTGTCTTTTTAATGTTTATTTATTTTACGGGGGGGGGGGGGAGAGCGAGAGCGAGAGCGAGAGCGAGAGCGAGAGCGAGAGCGAGAGAGAGAGAGAGAAATCCCAAGCAGGCTCCACGCTGTCAGCACAGAGCCTGACATGGGGCTCAGTCCTAAGAACTGTGAGATCATGACCTGAGCCACCCAGGCCCCCAAATAGGCAAATTAATTTAAAAGTTAGAGTAGGATGTGTGGAAATAGGTTCTACTATCTTTGGTACTTACTGTTTCTAATGCCTCATCATTAGATGATTATCAGGAGTGAGTTAGGAGGGAAGAGGGGAATATTAGATCAAAAAGCTGGTAGCTCCCAAAAATAAGATCAGGAAAGTACTGAAAATACTGCAGTACTTAGGATAGACAAGAAAAAGAACTCTGCTTTGGATTCTGTGTCTCCCTCCCTCTCTGCCCCTCCCCTGCTCATTCTCTCTCTCTCTCAAAAATAAATTAACAGTAAAAAATTTTAAAGAAAAGGAACTGAAAAATAGACTTTATATAAAGTGGCAGTTTGAAAGAAGTTAACCAAATATTCCTTCTCTCAGATGCTCAGTGGTTTTGCCTCTCATTCTGCTGCTTTCTCACTGTGATGAGAAAATCCTGAAAGAAAATTAGATTATATAATTTTTGCCATGTGAAAACAATTATATTAGAAAGTTCAGTGTGTGCCTTAGCAGGTAGCCAGGAAAGACTTTGCAGTGTCTGTTTTTAGTAAATATCAGATTTGCTCAGATGTCAATATCCGATCCAGAAGGTACTTACTACTTGTATCTTTGTTTCAAAAGAATGATTAAGTTTATTGGAAGCTCAACTTGTTTATGCTGGAGAGAATGTAGGTTTGTGTATATATATAGTTTAAAAGGTGATTTCATATATTTATGCAATTTAAGCCTTTTTCATTTTGTCATTTTTCCTCAGAGACAGAATACAGTCGGCATTAGAAGATGAAAATATGTTTGTACTTAGTGTAAGTTTAAGATTAATTTTTTCCTTTATAAATGTTTAAAACTTAAAATGGTTTTTAATAATAGGATTTGATTTCTGACCCTCCATCTTGAGTTTCTTCATTTAAAAAATTTTACAAGTAAAAGATACAATCTTATAAAGTAATCAAATATCGATCTATATTATAGGGTAAAAGGTAAAAGTCCTCTTTTATCCCTTACTGTTCTAACAATTTGCGACCAGACACTTTTCTGTGCATCTTTATATGTATATATACACACGGGTGTGTGTGTGTGTGTGTGTGTGTGTTTTAATGTTTACTTATTTTGAGAGAGTGTGTGCACATGCACACGAGAGGGAGAGAGTATGTGTGTGACAGGGGGGAGAGAGTATCTCAAGCATGCTGTCAGCACAGAGTTCCAGTTTGGGGCTCAAAATCAAGAGTCAGAGGCTTATCTGACTGAGCCACACAGGCGCCCCATGGGTTTGTTTTATTTTTTTAACATATAGTATGATTTCATTTATACATTATACTAAGAGTTTCTTTTTTAATCATCAATATTTGTTTTTTCTGTCAGTTCATGTAGGTTTACCTTATTTTTTCATAATATGCCAGAACTGAAATTTTTTCAGACATTCTGATAGACATATTTAGGTTGTTTCCACTATTTCTGCTGTAGCAATCAGTAAGGCAGTGAACATTCCAAATCGTATTTATCTATGTATTTCAATATTTCCTACATTTCTGGAAGCGAAATTGGGTCAAAATTTGATAGATTGTCATCTTGCCTTCCTAATGCAGTGTACTGACAATGGGTGAAAATGCTTCCTCTAACTCATTTGATGTTGCCAATTGGAGATTAGGTGTGTCACTTTAATGTGTATATTATCGATTATTAGCAAAGTGGAGTGTTCTTCATTTTTAAAAAAACATTTTTTTTTAACATTTATTTATTTTTGAGAGACCGAGTGCTAACAGGGGAGGGTCAGAGAGAGAGGGAGACACAGAATCTGAAGCAGGCTCCAGGCTCTGAACTGTCAGCACAGAGCCCAACATGGGGCTCGAACCCACGAACCATGAGATCTAGACCTGAGCTGAAGTCGGACACTTCACCGACTGAGCCACCCAGGCACCCCTAGTATTCTTCATTCTTAAGCCTTAATATTCTTACATGAATTCTGTAATCATACACTTTGCTCATTTTCCAGTTATTGTTTCCTCTTGTATATGTTAAAGATAGTCCTCCTTTTACTTGTCGTTCAGTTTTGTTTAAGGGGTCTTTGTCAAGTAGACATTCCCATTTTTATATGATCACATCTGTGAAGTTTTCCTTGATCATTCATTATCTTGTGTCTTGTTAAGGAAAGCCCTTGGATTGTAAAGTTTTATTACCTATCAACTTCTGCTATGTAGAATGAGTTTCAAGTTTTTATTATTTTTTTCAAATTTTTATTTAAATTCTCATCAGTTAACATATGGTGTAATAATTGTTTTCAGGAGTAGAATTGAGTGATTCGTCACTTATGTATAATACCCAGTGCTCCACACAGTTTTGTCCTTAATGGCCAACACCCATTTAGCCCACCCCCACCCAAGAGTTTAGAAGTTTTTAAATGTTCACTTTCTGATAATGTCACATGATTGCATCCTGCCCTTTATTATGATTTTTTTTGCTTGTTTCATTTTGTTCTGTGTTTTGTTTTCCCTAAAACATCTCTGAGGAAGTAGAGTTTTAAAATTCCACGAATAGCTAAAGAATGAAAGTATCAAGAACAGCTGCAGATTGATCTAGCAGTTTGAAATTTGCTTAAGAAAAATTTTCACACATGAATGTACAGATTTGCTGTGTGGTTAAATGTTTATGGGTAATTGAATACATGTCAGGTTCACCTTTTCCTATTAAAATAATATTCTTAGAACATCTTTTTTTTTCTTTCTATAAATAATTTTTTTAATAGGCTCTTAATGCCAGTGAGAAAGTGGTGGTGGAAACATTATTTCAGAGAGATCCACTTGTTCGACAAAGTCAGGTAAGATTAGAATTTTAAAATATTTTTTTATGAAGCATGGAGAAAAGGTAAATGACACACAAAGAACTGAAACTTTTTTAAATTTAAAACTTAAAAAAACTGTTTTTCTTTTTGATGTTTTTGCTTACAGTTAAAAGGAGTTAAGAACCTTGTTCTTCAGTTTTCAAATGAATAGCCCTAGCATTTCCAGGAATAGCTTTTTAAGAACTGTATTATTCCTATAGAACATTTCATTCTTTTGCTATATTTATGTATCTTAAAAAAGCAAAAATAGTGGTTCGAAAAATTGTTAGTTGGTATTTTTTAATCAGAAACATTTTGAATTAAGGATGGAAGTACCATTTCAAGTAAAACAGTAACAGATTTTATAGTTAATGGTCTTTTTTTTTTTTTTTCCCTTTCCTAGCTGGTGGTGGATTGGCTAGAGAGCATTGCCAAAGATGAAATTGGAGATTTTTCTGATAACATTGAGTTTTATGCAAAATCAGTTTATTGGTAAGTTACTAAACGCTTATTCTTGAAGTCACTCAGTGTTGGTTTTGTTTGTTTATCTTTCAACAAGTATTTAAATTCAGTCTGCAGCAAAGCAGACAAAAACCCTGCCTTTATGGTGTTGACATTATTTAAGGGAGTTAGACCACAAATAAATATTTAGCCTGTTGGGCAATTAGAGCTTTGAAAAAAGGAGAGTTGATGGATAGAAGATGACAGTGGGTACAACTTTAAATAGAAGAGGTAATCAGAACAGGCCTCTTCTAAGGAAGTAACAGGTAATGAGTGAGAGGAAGCAAAACGTGCAAAAATTTAGGAGACAAGTTGTTCCAGACAGGAACAGAAACTGCAAAGATCCTGAAAACAAACTGTTTATGCAAGGAGGCCAGTCTGTACACAGCAAAGAAAAGTATGGTAGGAAATGAGATCGAAGAGAGTCAACTCATATGGGACTTTTATGGGCAGGCTAGGGTAAGGCTGTGGGACCTTATTTTAAATGTAATTTGATTATCAAGAAGATACTTCTGTCATGTTTCTAGCTACTTGTGCTTTTTTGAAAAACTTTGGTCACTACATCCTTTAATACTTCTAAATTATTTTAGGACCTTGAAACCAAAAAGCCATCCCTCGGGGCGCCTGGGTGGCGCAGTCGGTTAAGCGTCCGGCTTCAGCCAGGTCACGATCTCACAGTCCGTGAGTTCGAGCCCCGCGTCAGGCTCTGGGCTGATGGCTCAGAGCCTGGAGCCTGTTTCCGATTCTGTGTCTCCCTCTCTCTCTGCCCCTCCCCCGTTCATGCTCTGTCTCTCTCTGTCCCAAAAATAAATAAACGTTGAAAAAAAACAAAAAGCCATCCCTAAGTTAAAGGGACAGTTTATATTAAGACTTGAAGAAACTGTTCAGATTGCATTTGAATTCAGTAACATTATGCCTGTATAAAGTCTGCAAGTCAATTATTATATCTTTTCTGTGCTTAACTAGGAAATTAGTGCTATTCAGTGGTTGTCAAAAATTAAATCTTGAGTAGTTGTGATTTTTCTGGGAGAAAGAAATTTTCATTTAAAATTGAAAAAGTTAAGGTAAATGTCTTCGCACATTTTTTATGAGGTAGTCTTTTCTTTTCTTACTGATCAGTGGAACAGAATAGAACTGTAAAACAGACCCACACTTAGATGGTCAGTTAGTGTTCAATAAAGGCGTCTAAGCAATCCAATGAGGGAATGAATGTCTTTTCAACAAACCTTGCAGAAAAACGAGATATCGTGCAAAAAAACACCTCCCTCACACCATACCCAATATTTAATTCAAGATGGATCATAAAAGCTAAAACCACAGAACTTTTAGAGGAAAACATAGGATATCTTTGTGACTTGCAGATAGGCAAGAGTAAGAAAGATCATAGGAAGCAATAACTGGGAAAGATTGATTCGATTTCATAAAAATGAAAAACTACTCATTAAAGACATCATTTAGAAATGAGAGAGGGCGAGCCACAGACTAGAAGAAAAATATAAGACTTGTAGCTGATAAGAGAACTACAACTCAATAATAAAAATATAATGTAGTAAAAGAAAAAAGGGCAGGGGACAAAGATTTGAACAGATAAGCTCACAAAAGCAGACAGATGAGTGGCCAATAAAGACATGAAAACATGTTTAGCATCATTAGTCATCTGAGCTAAAATGCCTCTTAAAAAAAATTTTTTTTTAAATATTTATTTATTTTGAGAGAGAGAGAGCAAGCGAGCATGAGTCGGGGAGGGGCAGAGAGAGAGAGGGAGACACAGCATCCGAAGCAGGCTCCAGGGTCTGAGCTGTCAGCACAGAGCCTGACATGGGGCTTGAACCCATGAACCTCAAAATCGTGACCTGAGCCGTAGTCGGTCGCTTATCCGACTGAGCCACCCAGGTGCCCCTAAAAGCCTCTTTATATTTAGCATTTTTGCCTGATTTTCTGAGTTTGTACTCTCTCTTTCTACTTTGACTTGATTTTATTTCCTTAAATAAACATATTAAAGTTACTTCTTTTAAAAATGTTATATTTTTTCTTGCAGGGAAAATACTCTGCATACCCTGAAGCAGCGGCAGCTGCCTTCTTATATAGGAAGTGTCCGTCCCCTTGTCACTGAATTGGTAAGTTTCTTTGAAATAAAAGTTGTCTTCAAGGTTTTGTGTTTGTTTGTTTTTTTTTATTTTTATTTTTATTTTTTTTATTTATTTTTTGTGTGTGTGTGTTTGTTTTTTAAAGGCTGAGAATTTTCTTCATAGGGATCCTTGTTTTGGTTTCCCAAAGATTTGTATATACTGTTTACCACTAACTACTTGGTTGCCTTTGAATTTGATGGAATGTATTTGAACATTTGAACCTATTGCCTATGAATTGTAAATTGTAAAAGAAGGTAGAGAAAGTGATTTGCCAGCTTTAAAAACAAATTAATTTTGGTCTTACAGTAAGGTTTGACTCTTCAACTTTAAAGTGATGACTCATGAAGCCTCTTACATATAAAAAGTGGCGGGGGGGGCGGGGGGGGGAGGAGAGGGGAGCTTTGCATAAGCTTGAGGTTAGAAAGGCCATTCTAGGATATGAGTAATAGGAATAACAATAGATTTGAAAAGAACAGGAGTCTAATTCTTGTAGAAATAAAGAAAGAGAGCTTTGTGACAGGTGGAAACGTGCACTAAATGTTTATAGTGAAAAGTAGGAGAAGTAAGTAACAGATGGAAAAATTGATAGAATTCTTTGGGAGCAAAAGTGGTTTTGATGAAAATTGTTTGGAAGCTACTAGAAGAGCTTGAAATAAATCATAGCTAAATCACCCTGTAGCAAACAACTAAAAATCATTTCCTTTAACATGTGGAAAGTGGTGATTTCCTTTTTGCCAGAAAGAGACCATGTTCCAAAACTGAATGATTGTATCGGTCCACAAAATACTTGTGAAAGTAGCCATTTCACCTATAATGTACTTTATTTTCTGAATTGATATATTACCATACATAAGAGTAGCATTTAAAATAAGAGTCGCATTAAAATAGTTTTTCAGTTAGGGGCACCTGGCTCGCTCAGCTGGTTAAGCATCTGACTCTTGGTTTTAGCTCAGGTCATGATCTCACAGTTCGTGGGGTTGAGCCCTGCGTCAGGCTCTGTGCTGACAGCAAGGTGCCTGCTTGGGATTCTCTCCCTCTCTCTTTGCCCCTCCCCTGTTCGTGCATACGCGTGCTCTCTTTCTCAAAATAAATAAACGTTTTCAAAAACTAAAATAGTTTTTCATTTAAAATTCACCATGAATACCACTTGTGATGTTTGCTGCAAAAGTGAGGACAATATGTGATCCCAAATGTTTAAAGGCACATTTCTTTATCCATGAAAAATAATAGGTGGGAATAAACTGTTCTAGGTGGATTTATTTATTAGAAATCTGTTCTTGAAAAATTATTTTATTGGACATCAGTGTGTTTTATATGGCCTTAATCCCACTATGGCTCTCCTCTCATGTGAGAAGCACTTTCAAGTCATAGAATGTATTACTCACTCTTCCTTCAGTGTTTCCTCTGTGCTCATTCTCCATCTAGACCTAATTCTGTTTAGGATTAACTTGGAGGTACAGTTGCTACAGCAGGCTACAGCTCATGTTGTAGCATTTTTAAGAGTTGCCTGGTTTGGCTGACATTGTGTTTCTGCCTTGTCTGACCGAGGTATGTACCTTGGTGGGCCAACAGTCTTTTTTGAATGGGCAGCAGACAGTTCTATGGCTCTCTGGAATGCTTGTGTGATACTTCACTCCCTTTGTTACTTAACTAAATTGTAAATAAACTTATTTCAGTGTATAAACTCGAGAGTTTTATCATCTCTTGGGGATGTTTAAAATGTATGTGGGTACAAAGAATTTATTGTTGTTTATTTATTTGTTTGTTTGTTTGTTCGATAGGACCCTGATGCTCCCATTAGACAGAAAATGCCCCTTGATGATCTGGATAGAGAAGATGAAGTCAGATTACTCAAATATCTTTTCACTCTAATCCGTGCTGGAATGACAGAAGAGGTAAGTCATATACACCCTGCTAGTTCAGTTTCAGAAGTCATAGACTCTTTCAGTTAGAAAGGACCTTTGTGACTACCTCGTATGTCTCCTCGATGCTGTAATCTCTGCCACATTATTTCTGGATCTACTTTGTGTTTGAACATTTCCAGTGATAAGAAACACATTACTTCAGAAAGCAGTGCATTGTAGTTTATGCAACTCTAATAGAAAATCTTTTGTAAGAAGTCAGACTTTGCCTTCCCAAATTGTACTGCATGCCCTAGGCATATCCCCATTATTTTTAGTTCTGATTTTTAAGAGTTAAGAATGAGTCTGACCCTAATTGCTCTTCTAGGAGACACTGTTTACCTGTGAAAACTACAGTGGCCCTCAGACTTCTTCCTTTTAATTTCATGTTTTAAAATCTCTTTTGTTGGGAGGGTGCCTGGATGGCTTAGTCAGTTAAGCATCTGACTTTTGGTTTAGGCTCAGGTCATGATCTTGTGGGTTTTTGAGTTCAGGCCCTGTGTGCCGGGCTCTGCACTGGCAGCATGGAGCCTGCTTGGGATTCTCTCTCTCTGCCCCTCCCCACACTTGCATTATCTCTGTTTCTCTCAAAATAAATAAACTTAAAAAAAAAAAAGATCTTTTGTGATAGTGAAGATCTTCTATAGAGAATGTTTAGTATCTAATTAGACAACATACTGGATGGCTTTGCTGACTCTTGAGAACATCCAATGCCTAGGAGCTCCAAGCTTACGGTAATAGGTTGTACCTATTTTGCAGTCTCTTTGGCAATGTTTTTTAGATAGACATATGTTCAAACTATTAGAATTTCTTATAGTAATAAGTGGTAATAAGCATCATTCCTTTTTTTTTCTTTTTTTTTTCTTTTTAATTTTTTAATGTTTATTTTTGAGAGAGAGAGAGAGACAGAGCATGAGTTGGATAGGGAAGAAAGAGAGGGAGACACAGAATCTGAAGCAGCCTCCAGGCTCTGAACTGTTTGTACAGAGCCCGACGCAGGGCTTGAACCTGCGAATTGTGAGATCATGACCTGAGCCAGAGTCAGACACTTAAAACGACTGAGCCACCCAGGTGCCCCTCTTTTTTTTTTTTCCAATTAAGAAAAGAAGTGTTTATTACATACTAATTTATTCAGAAGATAGTTAAGTTCCAGCCACTCTGCCAGGTGGTACAGAAAATAACTAGGAATCATGGTGGCAAATAGGGATGTATTTTAAAAAACAGAAAACAAAAATATGATCACATTACTGAAGGTTTGAAAAACAAAAACTTCCAAGGTCCCACTGCCTTTACAAAACCATAGATAATGAGGTTTTTCTTCTTATTTTTTACTTCTAGCATTCTTTTTTTTCTTAGAGCTAGAAAGAGCTTCAGTATAGTCCATGTTTTCCAGTGGTCTCATTTACAAGCAAACGTAATACAACACTGAAACTTGGAGAAGTTTGGTGACTTTCAGGGTCACAGAATCAGTGAAATAATCAAGGCTGGAATCCAAGGCTGTGATCTCAGTTCAGTGCCTATTCTATTACAATGTGGTCACTCTGGCTGTACCACTCACTGTCTGTGTGTCCATGAGTAAGCTAATCACCTTTGTGCCACGATTTTCTCATCCATTGAACAGGCACAGAATTAGCACCTCTCTTTGGGTTCATATGAGAATCAAATGAGATAATTGCTGTGAAGTATCTAGCACATTGTCTGGCTTACAGTAAATATTCAGTAAATGAGAACTTTCATTATTAACATTTTCATCTTACATAGGATGAAAATTCTTTTTCTTTTTTCTTTTTTACCTTTTGACCCCCTTCATCCATTTCTCCCACTCCCAACCTCTGGCAACCACCAATCTGTTCTCTGTATTTGTGATCGTGTTTTGTTGTTTATTTTTTTAATTGCACGTATAATAAGAGAGGTCCTATGGTATTTGTCTTAGTCTGACTTCACTTAGCATAATGTCCTCTAGGTCCATCCATGTTGTTGCAAATGGCAAGATTTCATTCTTCTTTGAAAGATATTCCATTGTGTATGTGTACTGGTATATGTATATATACCACATCTTTTTATCCATTCATCTGTCAGTGAACACTTATGTTGTTTCTATGTTTTGGCTACTGTAAATAATGCTGCAGTGAACATGAAGGTGTATATATCTCTTCAAGTTAGTGTTTCTATTTTCTTTGGATAAATACTAGAAGTGGAATTGCTGGGTTGTAGGGTAGCTCTATTTTTAACTTTTTGAGGAACCTCCTCATTGGTTTTGGTGTTTTTTTTTTTTTTGAGAGAGAGAGGGAGCAAGTGAGCTAGGGGCAAAGAGAAAAGTGGGGCTCATCCCAAGCGGCGCTCATGTTACACCTGATGCGGGGCTCGTGCTCACTTGAAGCGGGACTCTAGCTCACCTGATACGGGACTTGAACTCATGAACCATGAGATCATGACCAGAGCTGAAGTCAGATGCTTACTGACTGAGTCACCCAGGTGCCCTTCTTATTGTTTTCCTCAGTGGCTGCACCAGTTTACGTTCCCACCAACAGTGCACAAGGGTTCCCTTTTCTTCACATCCTCACCAACACTTGTTATTTACTATCTTCTGACAAGACCTGTCTTTTATACCTCTTTTGAACATAATTGTAATCATAGTATACATTAAGGTTTTTTTTTTTTTTTTAATTTTTTTTAACGTTTATTTATTTTTGGGACAGAGAGAGACAGAGCATGAACGGGGGAGGGGCAGAGAGAGAGGGAGACACAGAATCGGAAACAGGCTCCAGGCTCTGAGCCATCAGCCCAGAGCCTGACGCGGGGCTCGAACCCACAGACCACGAGATCGTGACCTGGCTGAAGTCGGACGCTTAACCGACTGCGCCACCCAGGCGCCCCTACATTAAGGTTTTTTTAATAACTTTATTTAGATACAATTCACCTACCGTACAATACATCCATTTAAAATATACAATTCAGGTGCGCCTGGGTGGGTCAGTCAATTAAGCATTCAATTCCGGGTCAAGTCATGATCTCGCGGCTTGTGGGTTTGAGCCTCGCGTCGGGCTCTGTGCTGACAGCTCAGAGCCTGGAGCCTGCTTCGGATTCTGTGTCTCCCTCTGTCTCTCTGCCACTCCCCTGCTCACCCTCTGGCTGTTTCTTTGTCAAAAATAAAATAAACATTAAAAAAATTTTTTTAAATCTACAATTCAGTAGTTGGGCATATTGCATTATTCATTTTTTTTTCTCTGTGGTAAAACATAGATAACACCATTTGTCGTTTTAACCATTTTTAATGTACATTTCAGTGCCATTAATTGCATTTCCAGTTTTGTGAAACCATTACCACTATCTATTCCCAAAACCTTTTCATCACACCAGACAGAAACTCTGTAACATTGTGTAATAACTCCCCGTTTCTCCCTTGCCTCAGCCCTTGATAACCTCTGATCTACTTTCTGTCTCTCTGAATTTGCCTATTCGAGCTATTTCATGCAAGTGGAGTCATGCAATATTTGTTCTTTTGTATCTAATTTATTTTACTTAGAAAAATGTTTTCAAGATTCTATATTCAGTTTTTATCCTTCCTTTTTTAGATAGCATATCAAAACATTTCCCCATGTCAATACATAGCTTTCATTATGTTTAATGGCTATAAATCCAGAATGATGTTTTGGGGTATGATATTCTTTAGTTACATTACTTGGGTTCTCTAGGTTCAAGTGGTAGAAGCCCAATTCAAGTTACTTACGTGGGGAAGAATTGATTGGCTTGTGGAACAGGGAAGTCTGTGGGGTCATAATCTGGTTTTAAGCAGGATCCAGGGATGGTATTGGGACACTGTCTCTTTCCCAGGCTCTTGGCCCTGTCCTCCTTTCTGTGGCTTCATTCTCAAGAAGCCGCTCCTTGTATCTCTGATGGCCCCCAGCAGCTCCAGACTTGCATCCTCCTGCCAGCTAGCAATTCCAGCAAAAGGAATGTGTCCCTTTGCCAGTATTTCCAGCAAGAGTCCTAGGAGTGATTCTTGTTCGATCACATGCCTAATCTTAGCGTTTGGAGGTGGGATTGTAGGATCTTGCCCAAACCATATGAAGTAAATGACGAAGAGATGGTTCCTAAAGAGGTGGTCTCTCTATCTCACTGATGTATCTTGCTGGTTACTCTAAGTTCATCTGATTCATCACAGTTCACACAAATATCAGTGGGCTGAATGAGCACCAGCACCCTGTCGTTATAGAGACTGACAATGTTTTTATAATACTTGAAGTCAAGGGTCATCAACCTCTTTAGCCCCATTTGTCTCTAGCAGAATTAAATGCCTGTGAGCCCCATGGGAGCCTCCTCTGCAAGCCCAGAACCAAAGAGCAAAGGGTAGCAAAGTGAAATGCCATGACTAGTTGTTAGTTGTCTGCATCTCCCTTTGAAGTATCATGCTTTAAGTTACCTAATCCTGATATGTATTGCTTGTACTTTTCTGTAAGGCACAGTGCTTTTCCAGTATCACACTTGGTTATAGGACTGACTGCTCTTTTTCTGGTTCTAAAGGCACAACGACTCTGTAAACGTTGTGGTCAGGCATGGAGAGCTGCAACACTTGAAGGCTGGAAACTCTATCATGACCCTAATGTTAATGGAGGTATTTTAGTAGATTTTATTCTGAGAATTTAATCTCTGGGTATGTATTTAGCTCTAAATGCCAATCTTTGTGAAGCACAGCTTTTGTTTTTAGAAATTGTTGAAATAAGGAGTTCTATATTTTATACTATAAATTTTATTTCTTTTACTGTTTTATAGGAACAGAATTAGAACCTGTGGAAGGGAATCCATATAGAGTGATTTGGAAAATAAGTTGTTGGAGAATGGCAGAAGATGTAAGATATTTACTGATACTCATTTTTACTCTAATTAATTGAAGGCCTGCTGAAGGTGCTTTGAAACATTCAGAGTAGTGTAAGACTAAAGTTTCTGTTTTCAAAAAACTTCTGATCAAATTGAAGAATAGGGATGGTCAGGCTTAACTACTAATCAAACACTGATAAAAGATGAAAATATGAAAGAGGTACCAAATGAGTTCAGAGAATAAACATTTGGGCTAACCTGGCCTCCCAGGAGAGAGAACTGAATTGCACTTTAAAAAATTACTAGGATTTTGAGTTGTTGGGTGTGAAAAAAAGAGGAAGGAATTCTAGGTAGGATGTATAGGTTGGACAACTCAAGGGAGGTAGGTCTACCAGGTTGGAACAGAAGGCTCACAAAAGAATTACAGTCAGTCCTATTATGACATCACGTGACTTGTGCATTCCTAAAAACTCACTACAGGATGCAAAATCATGCAAAAAAATCCACAGGGCTTTTGGGGAAAATGGAGTTGAGAGCACAATACTAAAAAATTCTCAGTGATACATAAAAGGGTAAAAACTCAATAAAGCACTATTAAACAGGAAATACAGAAATGCTACAATAACTACAGCATTTTACCTTGAAAAAGCACTGAAGTTTACTTGTGGAATTGAGGGTCAGAGGGTTGCAGCTTGTGAGTTACTGTGAAGTATAGAAGGAGGTCAGCTGAAATCAATCAAACTGAAAATTGTCACACTCAATATGGATGGGTTTAGCTTATAACACATGTAATGAAGTTGAGGTAGTAAGTAGATGTTTGAGGTATCTCAGTTTTGTTTCGTATTTCTAGGTGACATCATTCAACCAGGTGTAGTTTTCTGCATTCACCTAGTATTACTTTCGGATGAAATTGTATGTTATCGGAAATTTGCATCATGTTTAAATAGTTCCTTAATAGATCAGTTGCATTGGAACCAATTCACAGTTTCAAAACAAACATTGTAACAGGACTAATGAGAAAGGTGATTGAAAAGGGTAAATTAAGAACAGGCATTGGTGGTCCTCAAGTGTTGCTCTAAAGAATGAGTATATCACAGATAGCAGTGAACCATCAAAACCTCAAGGCACATGACAACAGTGTTTTCAGATTAGCATGACAGTGAAAAATAGGCTTAAAAATTGAATGGACTAGAGATGTCTGGCTGGCTCAGTCGGTGCAGCATGTGACTCTTCATCTTGGGTCATGGGTTTGAGCCCCCACGTTGAGTGTAGAGATTAACAAAAAAAGTAAAAAAAAAAAAAAAAAAAATTAAAAAAAAATGGAATGGACTAAAGGCTGAGAAACTAGTTAGGAGCCTGTTAGAATTATTCAGACCCTAAGTAATAAGGGCCTGTCCTAGAATAATATTGATAATAGAAAGGAAGAGAGCAAGAATGGTCAAGAGGGTGATTGGAAACAAAGGCAGAGGACTCAGAAATACAGTGATAGTCTCTGAGGTCACTGGATAATAAGAAGACTGGAAATGCCATCAATAGAACGTGGTAGTGAAATGGGCTAATTGTTGAATATAATTAATTCTACTTAGGAATTAGATGCAAACTGGTGCACGACAGGTTCCATCCAGGTGCCTTGCTTGATGTTCTCAGAGAAGGATCAGGTGGTGTTAGGTATTTAGAAACTTCTTAGGGGAAAATGCCTACACCGGTTCTGTCTGAAATAAAATTTGACAGTGATACATAATCAAAGCATCCGCTACAGTTGGGTCTGCTTTCATCCTGTATTTGAAATTTAGATGGTTGATTTTTCCTGAAGTTTTCAGCACTGACTGTATCATCGAATTAAAGGATCCTTCCCCTTTTTTGCCTCACTAGATTTTTCACTAAAGTTTACAACTGTCAAGTGAATAAGTTGAGTTTAGAAGACATTGTAAAATTTCAGATTATGAAAAAAACTGACAAGCTGAGGAAAACTGTAGTTCAAATTTATATTCTGTATTTCAGGAGCTTTTTAATAGATACGAGAGAGCAATTTATGCAGCTTTAAGTGGGAATCTCAAGCAGGTATGTAGTCTGTTTTAATTCTTTTTTCCCTGTGGAACAAAATCAGATATATAAAATATTCTAATCATATAGAATAAATTTTATAAGCTTTTTTTTTTAAATTTCTATCCAAGTTAGCATGTAGTGCAGTAATGATTTCAGGTAAATTTTATAAGTTTAAGTTACTTTGTAAGAAGTAGCAGTGATAGCGATAATCGTGAAATGGGATAGTGACTTGAGCTGCGTAATTTCATGTATCCTGTACACCAAGTGATGTTTTAATACATAGAATCAGATTGTAATTTCTGAGAATTGTAAATTTAGTTACAACACACTTTTTTTGCAATACACATTTATTGCTGAGTTCTAGTGCCCATAGCTTTATACAGAAGTGTGCCCCTAAGGCACAGGAACTGTTTGGATTGTCTTACGTGTGTGGGCTTCTTGCAGACCCCGCCATCCCCTGCACTTTATAGTTATTTGAGGGATGTTATAATAATTAGTTGAAACACCATCTTACATCAACATGGAAAATTGATGCTATTGTGAATTCAGTAGGAAAAAGTCTCAGTACTTCAAACTTTTTAGGGGCACCAGGCTGGCTCAGTCAGCAGAGCATGCGACTCTTGATCTCAGGGTTGTGAGTTTGAGCCCCACGTTGGGTGTGGAACCTACTTTGAAAAAAAAAAGTTAATAGTTCAAGCTTTTTGGAAGATGTGGGGGGGGGGGTAAAGGATTATTTGGTATGGTATGTTATAATCCACAGTGTTTTATGTTATTCTAACTAATGACTTTATAGTCCATATCAATGGAAGTAACTTTTTCCCTTTTTTTTTTTCGTTGACTGTGTGTATGTTTCTGGTTTGGAATGGGGGAAAAGCTGCTTCCTGTCTGTGACACCTGGGAAGACACAGTGTGGGCCTACTTTCGGGTGATGGTGGACAGTTTGGTAGAACAGGAAATCCGGACATCAGTACTGACTCTGGATGAAACTGAAGAACTCCCTAGGGAATATTTGGAAGTAAAGTGAGTTTATTGGTTTGTTTTTTGTCCTGGTAATTTGTAATATGCTCTGTAAAGTTTTATTTTGTAGCCCTTGTTCATATTATTAATACTGTCTTATCCCTTTCTTGTACTTTCTTTTTAAAGTTGGACCTTAGAAAAGGTATTTGAAGAACTTCAAGCTACTGATAAAAAGGTAAATATTGGTAGGAACATTTTAGGATAATTGGAATAGGAAACACTGAATGTTATGTTGGTGTGCACTGTAGCTGAAAGGCAAAAAAATTTATGAAACTGTTATATTCTCTTCTTTTCTTTACCTCTTATCCAAATGAGAGACATTCTTGAAAAGGAAGAGACTTAATTGCATATTTAAATAATGTTTCATTTCTGTCTCTTTGGTTTAGGATTGGTTTTATCTAAAAATAAGAGTACGGAGGGGCTCCTGGGTGGCTCAGTTAATTAAGCATCCAACTTCGGCTCAGGTCATGATCTGGCGGTTTGTGAGTTCGAGCCCCATGTTGAGCTCTATGCTGACAACTCAGAGCCTGGAGCCTGCTTCAGATTCTGTGTCTCCCTGTCTGTCTCTACTCCTCCCCCGCTCACACTCTATCTTTCTGTCTCAAAAATAAAAATAAGCATTAAAAATAAGGGTATGCATGTAAGCTAATTTATCCCTTTCTTTTTGAAAAGTAAAAATATTAATGGGAAATTAACAAGACTTTTCCTAGATCTTAAAATAATCTAATATTTTTAAGTATTATTCGCCTAACAAATTGTAAATAACTGAAGTATGTAACAAAATAATCCAAAAATATAAATAAGACCTATATAATAACTTCTTCCCAACCCCTTTATGGTTATTCTCATTCCCCAGAGATGATAAATATATAGCTCTGTATTCTTCCGTATCCTTCTCCATACCATTACAAATATGTGTAAATAATGTATATAGTTCAAGATAGGATTTTGATTTTTGTTGTTGTTTGCATCATACTACATACATTACAACTTGGTGGGGGGAGAGTTGTTTTGTCTTGTTTTTTCGTTTAATGATACTTTATCCAAGTTAGTGGATATAGATTTAATGTAACCTAACTTATTCTTTTTAAGCATTCCTCTTTTGATGGTATTTAGGTTGTTTCTTAGCACTGCAGTGAACATTCTTTCATTCTAAAGTTGCTGTTAAGCTTATATACATATATGCTTATCTACCAAGCCTGTTATAGGATAAGTGTCCTGAAAGCAGGGTTGCTGAGTTAAAGGGTAGATGTATAATTACCTGATTGTAGCACTTCATTCATGTTCCTGTAAATAATTTATTAGTGTGGTCATTTCCCTGAATTCTCACCAGTCCCAAATGTCACACTTCTAATTTTTTTTGCTAATCTAACAGGTTAGGTGGGAAATAGGAGCTCACTATTCTACTCTTATTTCCCTTCCTGTTCGTAAGGCTGAGCAAGTTTTCCTATGTTTATTGACCATTTGTGAATTTCCTGTTCAAATCTTTTACCTGTTGTTTTGTTGAGTTTTATTTTTTCCTTATTACTTTACTTTGTATAGTAAAGAAATTAGTTTGTTCTGTCAAGTATTCATTACCAGTCTGTTATTTTGGAGATTCCAGCTAATGAAAAATAAAGGAATAAATATAAATATTAGAAAGGGGGAATGTTTACATATGATAAAAGTATAAATCTAGAAACTCAAGGTTCAATAAGTTGTTAGGATTAATAAAAGAATTAATAAGAATAAGAGAATGTTGGGGGCTTCTGGGTGGCTCAGTTTGTTGGGCATCCGACTTCAGCTCAGGTCATGATCTCACGGTTCGTGAGTTCGAGCCCCGCGTCTGGCTCTGTGCTGACCACTCAGAGCCTGGAGCCTGCTTCAGATTCTGTGTCTCCCTCTCTCTCCGCCCCTCCCCTGCTCACACTCTGTCTCTCTCTTTCAAAAATAAATAAACACTAAAAAATTTTTTTAATTAAAAAAAAAAAAGAATAAGAGAATTTTTTAAGTATCTAAGTTCCAGACAAAGTTATCCCCCCCAAAAATCATAGCCTGTCTGTACTTCCTACAACTAATTAGAAAAGTCCCGTTTAAATTATTGACCGAAACTATAAGACACATAGGAATAAAATTAACTGGGGGTGTGAGGACCTTGGTAAAGAAACTATAGAATCTTATGGGAAGACTTGAATAGATATACCATGTTCCTGGATGAGAAGATTTGATGTAAATATTAGCTATTCAGAAATTAACATAGAAACTTCATACTTTCGGAAATTTTTCTGAACAGAAAAATTTACAAGTAAAATAAGTGAGAATGGCAAAAAAAATTGGAAAAAAACAGTATTATGCAGTGCTTGTCTTACTCGATAATAAAGCAGCATAAAGATACAAGAAAATAATATGCAGTTAGTATGGAATGAATAGATCAGTGAAGCACAGAAGTCCATATGACATCCAAGTACGTATTAGAACTTAGTGACAGTGGTGATCTTTTCATTTCAAAGGAAGAGAAATGGTTTATATACATACATGGTGTGGGCATAATTGGCTTTCCATCTGGATGAAAACAAAGCTAAATCACTACCTCATGCCATGTTTTAAAACCAATTCAGGTGGAGCAAAGATTTGAATGTAAAAAAGAATAAATGTGGGGCACCTGGGTGTCTCAGTCAGTTGAGTGTCAGACTTTGGCTGAGGTCATGATCTCACAGTTCATGAGTTCGAGCCGCACGTCAGGCTCTGTGCTGACAGCTCAGAGCCTGGAGCCTACTTCGGATTCTGTGTCTCCCTCTCTCTGCCCCTCTGCCACTCGTGCTCCGTCTCCCTCTTAAAAATAAACATTAAAAAACAATAGTAATAAATGCTGAAAGAAAATTCAGATAATGAAATAAAAATTAAAATATATTCAACAAAAAAGAAATAAACTCTACTTCTAAACACTCTAACAGCAGGTTACTTGGTTTTTCTACTCTATCTAATCACTATTTTGGTGATTTCTGTTAAGCTTGGTGCCATGTGCAGAAGAGAATACCCAAGGAATGCCTGCAGGAACTGCTGCTCAGGTTCAAAGGACTCGTAGGGTTTGTTTTGCTTAGGTTCCATGTGCCCTCCCTTTCTGGCTCACCGTGGAGTGCCAAGAAAAACAGTAGTAAAATATAAAAAGTAAAACTTTAATAATATTCATAGAGATTAAACCGTTTTGTCATAGTTCCCTGCTTTCTTCTTTTTTTTTTTTTTTTTTGATGTTAATTTTTGAGAAAGAGAGGGAGCACGAGCGAGCTAGGGAAGGGCAGAAAATATCCTTCTCATATTTTGTTTTGATCTCCTGAGACCCTTCATTAAAACTTTTTCTTTGTATATATTGTTTCAAAATTGACATTTTAGTTTGCCAGTGAATAATACTATAGAATGACCACTAGAAGATTTATGGAAAATGTAAACATTTTTTCAGAGAGTTCTGGAAGAGAATCAAGAACATTACCATATAGTTCAAAAATTCCTTATCCTGGGAGACATTGATGGTAAGATACTATACTTTTCATTTTAGTTGGTACGAATTCTTTTTTTCTTACGGCAATTTTGTAAAAAGTCAACAAAACAATGCATGACTCACCACATCTTTTAATCTTTATATTGAATGCAAGTATTGTTAAAAATGGAGTTTGAAAAAAAAAATGGAGTTTGAATTTAATCCAGGATCTGTTTTATATGTCGCATATTAACAATGAGGTAGTGATTTAATAGCACTGTAGGAATGCAGTAAATGTCTTTGATAATGTTTATTTCTCCTTTTGATTTTTATCCCTATTGTTGAATCTTTGCTTTGATGGCTTGTAGGTTTGATGGGTGAATTTAACAAATGGCTTTCCAAAAGCAGAAACAATCTACCTGGACACCTCCTCCGCTTCATGACTCACCTCATTTTGTTTTTTCGCACACTGGGACTACAGACCAAAGTAAATAAAAAAGAACAATTTACTCTTCTTTGCAAGGCTGATGCTATATGCCTCTCATCAGGAAAACACACTTATTTTTTTGTTGTTGTTTTCTAGAAATGGTGGTATGGGTGCAAAAGTGTTCTGTATAGTCTCTTATGGTCACTTGGTGATAACCCACTGCGGGTAACCATTTAGGGCTCTAGTCTGTGAATGTAGAATGCTGATGGTTATGTGGTTTTTGATAAATTCAAGAACTTTATCCCCATCAGCACCCAACTCTAAATCAGTCAACTAAGCTAACTGAACCAGACTCATTTTTGTGTGAGATTTAAAATTTTTGTTTTCTTTTTCTTTTTGTTACTTTTTTCTTAAATGATGATAACATTTTGGTCAGAGTACATGTAGAAGGCAGATGGTACAACAGTTGAAAGCTTGGGCTTTGGAGTAAGAATCCTGGGTTCACATCCTCACTCGGCAGCTTCTAGCTGTGTAATTCTGGGTAAATAAAACCTCGCTCGTTCCTTAGTTTAGAAATTCTTAATTCCCTCCTTGGTAAATTGTGAACAATAATAGTAACCGCCTACAAAAAGCTATGGTAAGGTTAAATCAGGCAATACATGAACTTTGCTAAGCGCTTAGCCTAGCGTATAGTGATTGCTCAGTGGTAAATATTAAAGTCATTAAATCATTTGATAGAATTTTTATTAGATATATTGCTGGTACACATAAACATAAACAGTTGTGTTTATAATTGGGTTGTATACTTTTTTTTCTATCAAGGAAGAAGTCTCCATTGAAGTTTTAAAGGCGTACATCCAGGTAAACTTTGAGAATCCACAATTTGATTTTTTTTCCCCACCATTTTGATGAAAACAAAAATCAGAACAGTAGTGTATTAATGCTCAGTGGCAGGAGAGCCATCAGAATCCATAAGAGATCTTTTAATTATTATAAGTACATTTTATTTGGAATTTTAAATTATCCTGTTTAGCAGCACAAATCCATGTCTATATGAATCTCTCATAAATATGTTTGAAATTTTGAAGTGAACTTTTTAAAAAGCACTGTTGATTCCAGAACCTGTTTTATTATTAACATCCTTTGATTTTTTTTGTCTTTTAGCTTTTAATAAATGAGAAACATACAAATCTGATTGCATTTTATACTTGTCACTTGCCTCAAGACCTAGCTATTGCCCAGTATGCATTATTTTTGGAAGGTGTTACAGAATTTGAGCAGCGCCACCATTGCCTGGAGCTGGCTAAGGAAGCAGGTAAAAATGGTTGAGAACTTTATCTGTTGGGCTTTGTAGGCAAGTTACCATTTTGGCATCAGTAACATTTATCTTTCCAGGTTTAAATTTTATTGCTTTTGAGAGAAAAAAAAATAAAAATTTTCATGGAATTCTGTTTTAGGAATAAAATGACAACTCGTGTAAAATATCCTCATTTTGGCGTTTTCTTTTGTAACGTCTTTCGTATTTTATGTGTTACATTTTTAAGGAAATTTTATCCCAGTTTACCAAATCATTGTGACCATGTGAATGATTAGTTCTTATTTTTGTCTCTTAAAAAAAATCCCTTAGATTTGGATATTGCGGCTATAACAAAGACTGTAGTTGAGAATACCCGAAAGAAAGATAATGGTGAATTCAGTCATCATGACGTGGCCCCAGCCCTAGATACTGGCACTACAGAGGTAATATGACTGGCAAGGGAGGTGTGTGTGTAACTCTGAATAATCCCTCATGTTGCTTTTTGGTCCACTTCCAACTTAGAATATTCTGGCGTCTTTTCTTTTTTTAAGAATTTTTCTTTGTCAGCCAAAGCCTTTTAAATTATAAAAGCTGGCAGCAAAATGAAGGTCTTATGTAAGGGATTAAAATTACTTACAGTAGTATTGTGTTAAAGGAAGCTTCTTTATTATTATTTTTTAATGTTTATTTTTTGAGAGACAGAGACAGAGTGCAAGTGGGGGAGGGGAGAGAGAGAGGGAGACACAGAATCCGAAGCAGGCTCCAGGCTCTGAGCTGTCAGCACAGAGCCTGACGCGGGGCTTGAACGCATGAACGGTGAGATCATGACCTGTGACCTTAGCCAGAGTGGGATGAGCCGACTGAGCCACCCAGGTGCCCCGGGAAGCTTCTTTAACAGAAAAAAGTGAGCTTTGGGTTTTTGCTCTTCAGACTATTCTAGATACTTGATCAATCACTAACTCTTCAGTAGTTTACTTATCCTATTTTCAGACAGGACGCCTGGGTGTCTCTGTTGGTTAAGCATCTGACTCTTGATTTTGGCTCATGTCATGATCTCATGGTTTGTGGGATTGAGCCCCAAGTTGGGCTCGGTGCTGCTATTGCAGAGTCTGCTTAGGATTCTCTCTCTCTCCCTTTCTTTCTGCCCTTCTCTTGCTCTCTCTTTCTCTCTCTCAAAATAAACATCTTTTTTAAAAGGGTTTTGTTTTGTTTTGTTTTTAATTTTTTTTTAATGTTTATTTTTGAGACAGAGAGAGACAGAGCATGAACGGGGGAGGGTCAGAGAGAGAGGGAGACACAGAATCTGAAGCAGGCTCCAGGCTCTGAGCTGTCAGCACAGAGCCTGACGCGGGCTCGAACCCATGGACCGTGAGATCATGACCTGAGCCGAAGTCGGATGCCCAACTGACCGAGCTACCCAGGCGCCCCTGTTTTGTTTTTTTAAAGAAAGTTTTATCTAGGAAAGAAAAATGTTTTAGAATAACAGTTAAGTAATGACCTGGTTAAGTTGGTGGGACACAGAATATTTAATTCCAGATTCACACTCCAATAAGTTTTTTTGTAATTTAATAGAGAGCTATTAAATGTGAAAAGAAACTAAGGAAAGGTAGATTCTTTCATAATTCTGTATAACTTGGGGGAAAATCATGTTTACTAGAAGTGCAGATGTAAGTTAATTCTACTAATTTGCAAAATATCTTAGAAAAATACCAAAATTGATGTCTTTTTTCCAATTAAATAAATAGGAGGACCGCTTAAAAATTGACGTAATTGACTGGTTGGTATTTGACCCAGCACAGAGGGCAGAAGCGCTAAAACAAGGCAATGCGATAATGAGAAAATTCTTGGGTATGCTTTATTTTAATACTTTTTAAAGTTTTTGTTTGAATCCATATATTGCTAAATTTAGTTTTAACTGGTTTTCTAATCCTTCCAATGGGCAGGGGAGGACAGATGACAAAACAGCCCTTCTTGTATATCAAATCTGATGTTATGAAACAAAACATATAACAATGGATTTTCATTGTCTAATCAATTTTTCATATAATCTCAAGGCTTTGAAAAATATAATTGCTTTAAGACACAAAAGTGGATAAAAGCAACTGCATTTAATGTATCCTTTTGTGACTGTCACATTGGAATAAGGAAAATCCTGGTCATTAGGTAGAAAGATCCCCCACACCTTTAATAGAAGTACATTGGGACTGGAGATGCTTATAGCTGACTGTAAAAGTTGCAAACCAATGATTTGGCTCCTTTATAAACGATTATACAGAAATTCACATGTGTACCATCTTTTTCACAGCATCAAAAAAGCATGAAGCTGCAAAAGAGGTATTTTTGAAAATTCCTCAGGATTCGATAGCAGAAATCTATAATCAGTGGGAGGAACAAGGAATGGACAGTCCACTTCCTGCTGAAGATGATAATGCTATCAGAGAACATTTATGCATTAGAGCTTATTTGGTGAGATTGTAAATCACAAATGTGCCTATCTTCCTGATGACTTTTCTGATTCACTCTCAGACTTTGAACTGTTTTTCAGAAGTGGTGACTGACTTATTATCTTATTTTTCTTGTGACTGTGGTACTGACTGATCCACAGGAACATTGAAATCGTGATCTGGCCTTCATTGCCTTAAGTATCTAATCAATGCCAACCAACCAAGAACATCTCATGCAGTAGTGTGTGTGATGTCTGAAACTTAGTTTTCTTAAGATTCTTTGAATGCTTATATCAACTTTAATATTTCTTTTTCTCTTTCTCTTTTTTGGCAAAAACAGAAAAGCGAAATATTCTAGAGTCTTTATAACTAAAATAACAACATACTCATTTAAAATTCATTCAACAAATAACAAAGTAATTACATTGGGCTAAGTTCTAGAGCTACATCTGTGGATAGCAGTCTATCCTTGCCTTCTAGAAGCTAATGGGCTAGTCAAGAAGACAGACAAGTAAACATACGTACATCACAGAATGGTAGAGGTCAAGATATGTGTATGACCAGGTGCTGAGATAGGAGTAGGTGCCAGAAAACACAATATATGCATACCTTGCTGGTGTTTACCACTTGACAAAATATTTATTCACAATGATTTTTTTGTGTGCAAAAAATAAATATTGAACAGTTCTGTTTCTTGATGCTGCAAAGTTATTTCTAAGAACTAGATTGTAAATATTGTGTTGAACATATGGAAAACCTGTGGGTTTTTTTGTATTTTTCTATTTTGCATCTTAGGAAGCCCATGAAACCTTTAATGAGTGGTTTAAGCATATGAATTCAGCTCCACAAAAACCTACATTGATACATCAAGCAACTTTTACTGAGAAAGTGGCTCATGAACACAAAGAAAAGAAATATGAAGTAAGTTGAATATAGATAAGATGTATCTATTGCATCTTAAAAATACAGGTCATATGTTTCACATTTTTTAAAACAATTTAATTCCAGTATAGTCAACATACAGTGTTCTGTTAGTTTCAGGTGTACAATATAGAAATTCAGTACTTTCATATATCCCCCTGTGCTCATCACAAGTGCGCTCCTTAATCCTCATCACCTACTTACCCCTTTCCCCCCACCCCATTCCCCTCTGGTAACCATCAGTATGTTCTCTGTAAGAGGTTAAGAGTGTCTCTTGGCTTGTCTCTCTTTTTTTTCTTTACTTGTTTTGTTTCTTAAATCCCACATATAAGTGAAATCATATGGTATTTGTCTTTCTCTGACTTACTTCACTTAGTGTTACACTCTCTAGCTCCATCCCTGTCGTTGCAAATGGCAAGATTTCATTCTTTTTTATGGTTGAGTAATTTTCCATCATACACACACATACACACACACACACACACACATTCACATCACATCTTTATTCATCTATCAATGGACATTTGTGCTGCTTCCATAATTTGGCTATTGTAAATAATGCTACTGTAAACATAGGGATACTGCATGTATCTCTTTGAATTAGTGTTTTTTTATTTTTTGGGTAAATATCCAGTGGTGTGATTTTTGAGGAACCTTCATACCGTTTTCCACAGTGGTTGCCCCAGTTTGCTTACCCACCAACAGTGCACAAGGGTTCCTTTTTCTCTACATCCTCGCCAACACTTGTTGTTTCTAGTGTTTTTTAGTTTAGCCATTCTCACAGGTGTGAGGTGATATCTCATTGGAGTTAAGTTTTGATTTGTATTTCCCCGATAAGGAGTGATGTTGACCATCTTTTCATGTGTCTGTTGGCCATCAGGATGTCTTCTTTGGAGAAATGTCTGTTCATTTCTTCTGCCCGTTTTTTAATTGGATTATTTATTTCAAGGATATTATTTGTATATATATTCTTTAATATATTTTGGATACTAGCCCTTTATCAGATGTGTCATTTGCAAATATCTGCTCCCATTCAGTGGGTTGCCTTTTAATTTTGTTGATTGTTTCCTTCACTGTGCAGAAGCTTTTTATTTATTTGTTTGTTTATATTTTTTATTTTGTCGTCTTTTTTCTTTTCTTTTTTTTTAATTTAAATTTTTTAAAAATTTACATCCAAATTAGTTAGCATATAGTGCAACAATGATTTCAGTAGGTTCCTTAATGCCCTTTACCCATTTAGCCCATCCCCCCTCCCACAATCCCTCCAGTAACCCTCTGTTCTCCATATTTAAGAGTCTCTTATGTTTTGTCCCCCTCCCTGTTTTTATACTATTTTTGCTTCCCTCCCCTTATGGTCATCTGTTTTGTCTCTGATATTTGTCTTTCTCTGACTAATTTCACTTAGCATAATACCCTCCAGTTCCATCCACGTAGTTGCAAATGGCAAGATTTCATTCTTTTTGATTGCCGAGTAATACTCCATTGTGTGTGTGTGTGTGTGTGTGTGTGTGTGTGTGTGTGTGTATACATACATACACACACATATATATATATATACATACATACATATATATATGCACACACACACACACGTATACATACATACATATACCACATCTTCTTTATCCATTAATCCATCGATAGACATTTGGGCTCTTTCCATACTTCGGCTATTGTTGATAGTGCTGCTATAAACATGAGGGTGCATGTGTCCCTTCAAAACAGCACACCTATGTCCCTTGGATAAATGCCTAGTAGTGCAATTGCTGGGTTGTAGGGTAGTTCTGTTTTTAGTTTTTTGAGGAACCTCCATATTGTTTTCCAGAGTGGCTGCACCAGCTTGCATTCCCACAGAAGCTTTTTATTTTGATGTGGTCCCAATAGTTTATTTTTGCTTGCATATCTAGAAAAATGTTGCTACAGCCAATGTCAGAGATAATACTACTGCCTGTGCTCTCTTCTAGGATTCTTGTGGTGTCAGGTCTCACATTTAGGTCTTTGAATGAATTTATTTTTGTGTGTGATGCAAGAAAATGGTCCAGTTTCATTCTTTTGCATGCTGTTGTCCAGTTTTCCCAACACCATTCATTGAAGAAACTTTTTCCCATTAGATACTCTCCCCTGCTTTGTTGAAGATTAATTGACCATATAACTGTGTGTTTATCAGGTTATATATTTAAAGAAGCAGGTTTTTGGGCAGTTATATTCTTATGGTAATAGGTGATATTTCTGTTAATATTCTTTGAAAAAAAAAAAGCCATGTGTTTAGTTACTTTTCTGTAGGTTATTAACCAAATGTGAAAAATGCCTTCAGATGACATTAGTGTTCAGTTTTAGTGTTTTACTTAACTACAGTCTGTTGATACTTATTTTTGTATTTGGCTGATTAAAGTCAACTCTTTTTTTTTTTTTTAAGTTTTATTTATTCGAGTAAGCTCTACACCGCACATAGGGCTCAAACTCAAGGTCCCAAGATCAAGAGTCGCGTGTTCCTCTGTTAAGTCAACTCTTTAGAGTGATGTTCCATGTAAATATTCCTGTGTGTGCTTTAAAAATACATTATTTATTGGCTTTGGTCTGTTATATGTCTGCCCTTATGTTTGTTTTGCAGATGGATTATGTTATTTGGAAAGGGCATTTGGATGCCCTAACTGCTGACGTGAAGGAGAAAATGTACAATGTCTTGTTGTTTGTTGATGGAGGGTGGATGGTGGATGTTAGAGAGGTAAGCTTGTGCCTTGTGTACAGCTAAAAAAAAGTCTTTTTTCAAAAGGTTCTTTCTCTGAATAGGAGCACCAACAGATCTTATATAACTGTTGTACTTATAACAGAACATCCCATAATTGAAACCTAAACTGAAAATACTAGCTAGGGAATAGAAATCTTGACTCTTGGATAAACTTTCTTCAGATTTAATATGTTCATTCAGGATACTAAAATCTAATTTTTTAAAATTCTGGACCTAAAAATTTAATTATATGTCATATTCAACTCAATTTAAGGATATGAAGGTAGGTCTAATAACCGTGGCTCTCGCCTCTGAGCTATTCATGTAAATGACTTGGGGAGCTTTTCAAAAATGGGGTGCAGCCTCAGAGATTCTGGTTTGATTGGTCAGAGGTAGGTCAGGGGAGGGTGGTTGTTTTCTGTTTGTTTTTTTTTAATCTGGCATGAGAGCTTAGATGTGTATCCTGGGTTGAGAACCAGTTACAAAAGTACTAAATGTCGTAACAAAGCACAGGTTAAGTATTTTGTGAGTTCAGAAAAAGAAAAGGTTGCTTCTCACTGGAAGAGGTCTAGATAGGATGCTTGAAATGTATAGCATTTGACTGATTCCTGAATGAATGGGGTAGAATCTGGATGAGTTGAGATAGGAGAAAGGAGGCATACTGCAGGTAACTATTCACGTGAGTGGAAGACGCTGAAGCCTGATCCTAGAGCGTAAAAGAAACCAGGAGTGACCAGCTTTGCCTCTATAGACCTCATGATCTGTCTAAGGGGAAGTGGAAATGCTGGATTTTTGGATGATTTTTGGATGGTGTAGTATTTTGAACAGAAAACCATAGAAGCATTCTCAGTATCTTTCCCTCTGCTATTCTCCATATCTTGATATATTATTCCCTTTTTTTTTTAGATACTATATTTTTCTAGCTCCTCTAGCTCCCCTTTTCTGACCAGAAGCAAAAAAATGATAGGTTATAAGGCTAGATTAGAGCCCCTATTTACTACTATTCCTGATACTGTAGTTATCTTAAAATTCTCCCTGAAGTTCATAATAGAACTCTGCTGATTTCTTACATGGTTTTGAACCTTCAGTAGGTTGCTTGGGCTAAATTTTTCTCTTCAGATTCATGCTGGTATTCATGAAGATAAAATTTTAATGTTGCAAAATGCTACTTAAGTATTTAAATTTTGAAAAGACTTGAGTATACATAAATCTTTGTTGTAAATTATTAATTTTAGTAGGTTAGATGATGAAAGTTACAAAATGGATGGTCTGGAGTATTGTAAAAATAGAGTTGACAAGAGTCACTGGTTCTGAGTGACTGGGTCGCTCGCATCTTTGCCCCTGCAGCCTTGGGGACAGACGGCACGGGAGCACAGATAGCAGTCACTCAAAAGGAAGCAGTCTTCTCATTCTTAGCAGGGTCCAGCTGCTCATTTGACTTATGAGTAAGACCTTGATTTTAAATCCCCCTCTGAGAGTAGGGAGTGCCTATTTGAGGAAAGAAATGAAAGTGCCTTCCCTTTTAAAGCTAAGAAAGCATGAGGTATGCATTTTAATATTTACCGTTCTATATTTCTATCTCAAAACAAGACTAAAAGATTGATAGTAATGTTTCCTGTGTGTGGAAACCTGACCTAGGTCAGCATCAGTCAGTACAATTATTCATTGGTAGAATTACCACATTACATTTTATTGCTTCCTGCCACCACGTACATCTACCTTTGAAAAATGCTTTAGCAACTTAATACTCTAGTCTGTCACACGAAGATACTTTCACTGATTAATACAAGTGGTCCTAAAGGAAGAAAAATCCAAATTCTAAGAAGATTCTGCCTTTAAAAAAATTAGGTTTTTTAAAAAAAATTTTTTTAATTTTTAAAAATTAGGTATTTTATTAGGCTTTTCTAAAGATCATTTATTTAGCTTGCCTTTTTTTTTTTTTTTTTTTTTTTAAGTTTGAGAGAGAGTGAGATCCAGGAAGGGGCAGAGAGAGAGAGGGAGAGAGAGAAACCCAAGCAGGCTCCGTGCTATCAGTGCAGAGGCCAGTGTGGGGCTCGATCTCCTGAGCCGAGACCCAGAGTTCGGACGCTTAACTGACTGAACCACCTAGGAGTCCCTAGTTTGTCTTGGTTTGTGTTTTATCTTACACTATGAATTCTGTGGATTTCCTTCCTATATTTAAGATTATTTCATACATTTTAAAGTTGGATACTTTATTATTATTTTAATGATTCTAGTTTTCAAATCTGTTATGACAAAATGCCTTGGATATATTTCTGTACTCTTACTGCCCACATAATTTTTAGAAGATCCACGTATATTTAGAAATGCTAATTGTTTTCTCTACATTAAGTTTTCCTCATATATCTGTTCTCTCATTAATGGTATTTTTCAAATTTATAGGTTTTTTTAGTTATATATATATGTATGTATATAGATAGATGTTTATTTTTGAGAGAGAGAGAGGAGACAGCGTGTGAGCAGGGGAGGGGCAGAGAGAGGGAGACACTGTATCCAAAGCAGGCTCCAGGCTCTGAGCTGTCAGCACAGAGCCCTTCATGGGGCTGGAACTCACGAACCATGAGATCATGACCTGAGTCGAAGTCAGACACTTAACCGACTTGAGACACGCAGGCGCCCCTAGTTTTTATATTTTTGAAAAATTATACAAAGGAATCCTAAATTCACATTGCTTAAAAACAAAGTTTACAGTGACATTGTCCTTCTGTGTATGCCTCTCCTCACCTTCCCCCACCCCCATCATGACCTTTCTCCCAGCAGCAATCACCACTGTCAGCTTGGTGTCCTTTCTGGATGTTTTGCCATCTGTATACATACATCCAGGGGAAAGGGGCTTATTTTCTGTTCTGATTTTTGTTCTAGCAATATTTAGTCTCTAACTCTTACTGTTTTAAGCATTTTTTTTTTAATTTTTTTTAACGTTTTTATTTATTTTTGAGACAGAGAGAGACAGAGCATGAACGGGGGAGGGGCAGAGAGAGAGGGAGACACAGAATCGGAAGCAGGCTCCAGGCTCTGAGCCGTCAGCCCAGAGCCCGACGCGGGGCTCGAACTAACGGACCGTGAGATCGTGACCTGGCTGAAGTCGGACGCTTAACCGACTGCGCCACCCAGGCGCCCCAGCATTATTATTTTTTTTTTTTTTTAATGTTTATGAGAGAGTGACAGAGAGTAAGTCAGGGAGGGGCAAGAGAGAGGGAGACACAGAATCTGAAGCAGGCTCCAGGTTCTGAGCTGTCAGCACAGAGCCCAATGCGGGCTCAAACCCACGAACCTCAAGATCATGACCTGAGCCAAAGTCAGACGTTTAACCAACTAGCCACCCCAGGCGCCCCTAAGCATGTTTTTATTCAAGACATAATTATTAGACATACAAATTCAGAAGCATTTTGTTTTCATTATCAGACCTGGGACTCCTCTAGTATATTTTGTTTACCTTCATGCTTTTTTACCAAAAAATGGTGTCTCTAGCTATCATGATTAAAATCCTGCCTTGTTTATTTTGTTTTTAATGGGTGTCACAAGCTTTAGAGAAACCCCATTAGGTTCTACCTGTTACATTTTGGTTTTGATTTAGTACTTGATTTTTTTGTGTGACACTACTTAGCTTAAACTTGTTAAGATGACAACTTGATGTCTGTCTATAGGATGCTGAAGAAGACCATGAAAGAACACATCAAATGGTTTTATTGAGAAAGCTTTGTCTGCCCATGTTGTGTTTTCTGCTTCATACCATATTGCATAGTACCGGCCAGTATCAGGAATGCTTGCAGTTAGCAGACATGGTATCCTCTGAGCGCCACAAACTGTATCTGGTAAGTTCTAGAGCATTTGCAGTTTTAAATTTTAGTGATTTGAGAAGCTCTGTAGTAATATTTGATTTTGCGAGATGTGTCTACATTTTTTAGATGTTCTTAGATTTTCTTAAAGTAATGGTCCAGTTCTAATGTTTGTTCTTTTCTCCAAAAATACATACATATTCGTAAGCAGTTAGAAGTAAATAGATTGGCTCAAAGAAATAGCTTTGAAGTTCTTGGGCCACGCTAACATACTGGCCTCCAGCTACATAAATTGTTTTAAAGAGGAATTTCTTCTTACATTAAGCTAATCTGGTTGATTAGGTGACTCCAAGTTCATAGATTCTTCCTTGTTCTCATTCTCTTTTTCCTTTTCTTAAAATCAGGTATTTTCTAAGGAAGAACTGAGGAAATTGCTACAGAAGTTAAGAGAATCCTCTCTAATGCTCCTAGACGAGGGACTTGATCCATTAGGATATGAAATTCAGTCATAATCCATCCACTCTTTGTGATCTCGCTAATTTCCATGATAAGTGGACTTTTCTGTAAAATATACATATTTGTAACTACTGGGTTTTTTTCTTTTGCATTGTCCTGGGGAAAATGCTTGAAAATTTAGACATTTGAATTTTGTATTTTTTGGAATATTATGGTGATACTTTGAAATTTTAATGTATTATGTCAGTATTTCCCTGTGTTTATTAATAAAATTATGTAAAAATTAAAATTTTCTGTTCTTACAAGTTCCAGGATTGTCTATTATGTAATGAATGAGAAGTTAAATTTCTTATTATCATATTTTTCTTCTGTGATAAGTATTCTAATATCTCAAAATTATAGAGGATGAAAAGTAGATACATTTCGAAGCCAATTATGTAATTGTTCATAAAACGTAATACTTTTTTTTTTTTTTAATTTTTTTTTCAACGTTTTTTTATTTATTTTTGGGACAGAGAGAGACAGAGCATGAACGGGGGAGGGGCAGAGAGAGAGGGAGACACAGAATCGGAAACAGGCTCCAGGCTCCGAGCCATCAGCCCAGAGCCCGACGCGGGGCTCGAACTCACGGACCGCGAGATCGTGACCTGGCTGATGTCGGACGCTTAACCGACTGCGCCACCCAGGCGCCCCTAAAACGCAATACTTTTTAAATACTACAGGTAAAATGAATATAGGAAGACTTTTGTCTAATATTATGCTGTTTATTTTGAAAACATTTTTATTAACCTCTCAGCAAACTGGCTACTAAAATAAGTGGGATCTTGCAAAGACTTAATGTAGTATCTGGTACATAGAAAGCACTGAATAAACTAGGAAATACAAAATGAGTGGAATCTAGTCCAGCCCTCCTAGTAGGGGAAATAAAACAAATACATTTTTAAAACACCGTCAAAAAATGCAAGTAATCTGGGGCACCTGCGTGGCTAAGTTGATTAAGTCTCCAACTCTTGGTTTTAGCTCAGGTCATGATCTCGTAGTTCGTGGGTTTGAGTCCTGCTTCGGGCTTCATGTTGACAGTGTAGAGTCTGCTTGGGATTCTTTCTGTCCTCTCTCTGCCATTCTCCCCGCCCCCCCCAAAATAAATAAATAAACTTAAAAAAAAAATGCAAGTAATCTGAGCAGGAAGAAACTACTTCCAGCTAAGACGTCTCTGAGGACAAAGCACTGGAGTTGCTGTTTGAGTAATGCACTGAATTTGCAAAGGCAAAGATTCGGCCCAAGAAGGGTGAGGCACTGCATGTTGGGAAATCAGTATGTGCAAGGCCCAGAAATAGTGCTGCCTGTTTATGAATCAGCAAATACGCCAAATTGACGAGAGCGTAGGACTTACAAGGGGGAATAACTAAGATAATGTGACTCTAAAAACACGGTCCAGATTAGTAACTCCTAAAGCTGGCTGAACATCTGAGTTACCTGAGGAATTTCTTAAATACATATTTATAGATGCCACCTCTACAGATGTCTGGCAAGGGGGCCTGGGATAGTGTCTTAGAACTTGTACTTTTAAGTAGAATATGCCATAGGTGATTCTAATTAGTTTGGGATATTCTGGCTTAAATGATCCTCCCCTTGTACCCAAGGCAGACAGCAGTAGTTGTCCTAACATTGTTCCGTCATCAGCTGGGGAAAGGTGGAGAAGCAGTGGACTCTGCCTCAAGTTTTTACTGATGCTAGCAAAACTGACCCAAAGATGAAATATTTACTTCCCAAAACCTCTTTCATTTTTAGACATTAAAAAAATGAGATGGGGCACCTGGGTGGTTCAGTAGGTTAAGCGTCCGACTCTTGGTTTTGGCTCAGGTCATGATCTTGCAGCATCATGGGTTCAAGCCCTATGTCGGGGTCTGTGCTGACAATGTGGAGCCTGCTTGGGATTCTCTCCCTCTCTCTCTCTCTCTCTCCCTCCCCCACTCGTGCTCTGTCTTTCTCAAAATAAATAAATAAAATTTTTAAAAATTAGAGCATTATGAACGGACTTGAAAATCTAAATCTTAAACTATGTATAAGACTTGTATGCTAAAAACTACAAAATACTGATAAAGGAAATGGAAGAAGATCAAAATAAATGGAGAGGCACACCATGTTCATTAAATGGAAGACTCAACATAGTGAAGATGTCATTTCTCCCCAAATTGATAATCAGGTTTAACACAGTTCTTATCAATATTTCAGCAAGAAAATAGATTGTATATTAGTTGCTGTGCTTGAATTAATTTTCTTAGGTGTGATTGTTGTATTGGGGCCAGATAGGACAGCATCCTTATTCTTTTTCTTTTTTTTTTTTTTTTTTTTAATGTTTATTCTTGAGAGAGAGAGAGACAGAGCATGAGCAGGGGAAGGGCAGAGAGAGAGAGAGGGAGACACAGAATCCGAAGCAGACTCCAGGCTCCAAGCTGTCAGCCCAGAGCCTGACATGGGGCTCGAACCCATGGACCACAAGATCATGACCTGGACTGAAGTCAGACGCTTAACCGACTGAACCACCCAGGCGCCCTGAGAGTATCCTTATTCTTAAGAGATACACACTAAACTATTTAGAGATGAAAGTTCGTGAAGTCTGCATTTTACTTTAAAATGGCTTAGCTTTAAAAGTTTACACTGGGGCGCCTGGGTGGCTCAGTCAGTAAGCGTCCAACTTCAACTCAGGTCATGATCTCGTGGTTTGTGGGTTCGAGCCCCGCATTGGGCTCTATGCTGACAGCTCGGAGCCTGGAGCTTGCTTCGGATTCTGTGTCTCCCTCTCTCTCTGCCCCTCCCCCGCTTGTGCTGTCTCTCAAAAATGAATAAATGTAAAAAAAAAAATTAAAAAAAATAAAAGTCTACACAGATAAATATGTCAAAATATTAACTAGGGACTCTGTGAAGGGCACAGGAGTGTTTATTATACTAATCTTTCAACTTTTCTGTAGATTTAAAAATCTTCAAAATAGAAGATTTGGGTGGAGTTAAATAATGACAGGACAACTGAATATCCATATGGAAAAGAACTGTGACCCCCACTTTATACCATTAATAAAAATTAATTAGAGATGGATTATAAAGCTCAGTATTAAAGCTAAAACTAAAGCTTTGAAGAAAAGGAATACCTTTATGACCTGCAGATAGGCAAAGATTTCCTATACAAGAAAAAAATGACAGAAAGCCATAAGCATAAAGGAAAAAATTTAATCCTTAGACTTCACCAAAATACAAAATCACTCATCAAAGACATCGTTATGAAAATAAATAAGGTAGACACAGACTAGGAGAATATATTTGCAAAAATATATCAGATCTTTGGTCAGAAAAAACTCCCACTCAATATATAAAGAAATCTTACAACTCAATAAAGCAAAAAGTGGGCCAAAGAATAGATGATTCATAAAGGAAGATAATGTGCATAACCAATAAGCCCATGAAAAAGTGCTCAAATCAATGGAGAATGCAAATGAAAACCACAATGAGATATCACCACACATCCATCAAAATGGCTAAAATCAAAAAAGACTGACACAACCAAATTGTGAGGTTGTGGAACAGCTGTGATACACTTGCTGGGGGAATATAAAATGGTACAATCTTTGGGGAAAGTTTTGACTTTCCTATAACCACCTATCCTTTAACCTAGAAATTTCACTCCTCTGTACTTATCCAAGAAAATGAAAATAAATTCTACAAAAACATGATGCACACATATTCATAGCAGCATTATTTATAATAGTCCCAAACTGGAAATGCCCCAAATGTCCATCAATAGGATGACTATAAACAAATTGTGGAATGTTCATACAAAACAATACTACTCAGCAATATGAAAATGGAAAAACCGATCTACTCAACAAAAGAACCTAGGGGCGCCTGGCTGGCTGAATTGGAAGAGCATGGGACTCTTAATTACAGGGTTGTGAGTTTGAGCCCCATGTTGGGTGTAGAGATTACTAAAAAAATAAATAATTTTAAAAAATATTTTGAGAGAGAGCAAGCAGGGGAGGGGCAGAGAGAGAGGGAAAATCACAAGCAGGCTCTGCACTGTGCTTGACACGGGGCTCGAACTCACAAACCATGAGATCATGCCCTGAGCCGAAAATCAAGAGTCAGACACTTAACTGGCAAAAAAACAAAAACCTAGATACAGGGGCACCTGGGTGGCTCAGTCGGTTAAGTGTCCAACTTCAGCTCAGGTCATGATCTCGCAGTTTGTGAGTTCATGCCCCACACTGGTTTCACTGCTGTCAGCCTGTCAGCACAGAGCCGGCTTTGGATCCTCTGTCCCATCTCTCTGCCCGCCCCCCCCCCAAGAAAAACACACAAAAACAAAACCTAGATGCAAAAAGTACATACTGTATGATCCATTTATGTGAAGTTCTAGAACAGTTGGAACTATGGTGAAGAAAAAATGAGAACAGTGGTTTCTTCGGGCGTTGGGGAGTGGGGATTTTCTAGGGAATTTTGTGAGGTGATGGATATGTACTGTATCTTGACAGGGGTGTGGGTTACATAGGTGCATCCACTTATCACAAAATGTACAGTTTATTGCATTTGAATGTATGCAAATTTGCTTTTGAAAGATCAAATGGAGCAGTGAAGGGACACCTGGGTGGCTCAGTTGCTTAAGCATCTGACTTCCGGCTCTGGTTATGATCTCTTGGCTCTCGTGGATTCAAGCCTCCCAGTCGGGCTCTGTGCTGACAGCACAGACAGAGCCTGGAGCCTGCTTCTGATTCTGTGACTCCCTCTCTCTTTGCACTGCCCCTGCTCACACTTTATCTCTCACTCCCCAAAATAAATAAGCAACAACAACAACAAATGGAGAAGTGAAGAGCAGGTACACATGAAAATAGCAGTTGGTGAAACCAGGTGATGGGTACAGGAGGGTTCACAATACTATTTTAACTTTGCACAAGTTTTCAATTCTCCATAGTTAAAAGAAGGGGCAGTGGTCCCAGAGCCAGAGAAATTGGGGTTGGAATCTTACTCTCATCCCATTCTAGCTGCAAGGTAACAGCCACAAACTCTATAGCCAACATCTGTAAATGAGCAATAAGGCTAATAATCACATTTCAGGACAAGTAAGGATTAGGACTCCTGTGCTTTGGTAGAGAAAGCCACTTAACCAATTAAATCAGTCTGGAGAAGGGCAGGTTCCAGAACAGAAGAAAATTGGTTGAATGGCAAAGATGGAGTCAGACTCAGGAAGGTCTTGAATGGCAGGATTAGTAACCCTAACCCAACAGGCAGTTGGAATCCACTAGATGCTATTATATCTTAACCCAAAGTTCAGAGTTCGTATTGTAACTATTTTCAAATATTGCAAGAGAAATAGATGAATGATAAAAAGATAATTTATCATCCATGCTAAGATTATCAGTCCAAATCTACAACCACAAGGAGACAATGAATTGAATAGACTAAATGAAGACAGGGTGCCACAGCTCTTCAGCGGGGACCAGGTGAGGGTTAACGTTGTAAATCATTGACCAGACAGTTCTGTAGGTCCAAACTGACCAGAGGATGGCAATATAAAATTACAATGGAAAAGGCACGCAGTATGGTAAGAATCAGTAGAATTTGGTAGCATGATAGGAAGAAAAGCTTATCAGGAAGACTATGTTAGGAAAACTAGACTGTAGACTTTGCCTTATTAACTTCTACTCATTGGCAAATCTTCACAGTCATTTCCTTGGGGAAGCCCTTGACCGCCTTGCTCTCCCTAAGTTTAGATCTGATTCTTTTATTATACATTCACAGGACCATTTTGTTACTTTGGAGAAGTAGACAAATTACTGGCAGCCTAATCAAGGGTCAAAGAAAACCCAAATGCATAGCTTTTAGAATAAGTGATAGAACAACAGATGAAATAAATTTCAAATATGTTAGATTACTATATAAAACTCTAACCAAGTATATTAGGACATTTAAGCTAAACGGGCAGTTTTCTAGAACAATTAAAAGGCCAAACATTGATTCAAAAAGAAGAAAATCTTAATAGTGTACTAACCATGAGTTTACGAGAGTTCATCATACTGTCTACTTTTTTGTATGTTTTGATTTTTAAAATAAAAAGTTTAAAAACATGCTTTCAAAAAGCAATGCTTTTCCCTCTCTGGCCATGACTACATTTGCTCAGCACCTGTCTCATACGTAAACCGGCCGATAGCGTGTGCACTCCACTAACTTGAGAGCAGCTGTCTAGCAAGTAAATCAAATGACACGCAGGAAATGTCCAACACCAAGAGAGAGGTCCCATATTCACCCAACCAGAGTCCGAGTTAAGCGACCAAGTAAGTAAGGGACCGAGAAAGCAATTTTCCCTCACGCAGAGCCCAACGCGCCTGCGCAGGGTAGAGACTGCTCCGCCCACACCTCGGGGACGGCAGCACTGGAGCCCCGAACCACGTGGTCGCGAGCGGAGGTGGGCGGGGCGCGCGGGACGTGCTGCCGCGTCGTCACCAGCTGAATGGGCGGCGGCGGAGCATGTGTGTGTGTGGCTGAGGCTGCTGCTCGCCAGGGACGCGGAGAGTGCATGCCTCTCCCGGGTCGGACCGTGAAGCCGGCGAGGACGTGGAGGCAGCGGAGGAGGGGAAGAGCAGCCGGAGACAGACTGGCATCCCTCTCGGGAGCTTAAGGGCCCCGGCTCGGCCGGGGTTATGGCATCGCTTGCGGACCGAATGCGAGGCAACGGGCGTATCGCCGCTGGGCTCCTGCTTAACCTGCTGGTGTCCATCTGCATCGTGTTCCTAAACAAATGGATCTATGTGCACCACGGCTTCCCTAACATGAGCCTGACCCTGGTGCACTTCGTGGTCACCTGGCTGGGCTTGTACATCTGCCAGAAATTGGACATCTTTGCCCCCAAGAGTCTGCCGCCTTCCAAACTCCTCCTCCTGGCCCTCAGCTTCTGTGGGTTCGTGGTCTTCACCAATCTCTCTCTGCAGAACAACACCATAGGCACCTATCAGCTGGCCAAGGCCATGACCACGCCGGTCATCATAGTCATCCAGACCCTGTGCTACAAGAAAACCTTCTCTACCAAAATACAGCTCACGCTGGTGAGTAGCTTTAGCTTCGCAAGGCGCACCTCTAGCAACCTACCTCCAGGATCGTCTTTCTCCCCGGGAAATTTGAATGTTTAACCTTGCGCCAAGCTCTTTCCAGTCATCTTGAAATGCACAGATGAGTCATTTGTGAGTTTGTGAACTTCAGGCTTATTTGGGAGAGGTGAAAAAAGTCATCTTGGCACTCTGTTGGGCTCTTAGCCCAGAAGAGTGTGCTTGTGTGAGCTTTAGTAACTGCTGTTTGATGGAAATCCTTAAATGCTGTGATTGGTAAGAAAAGAACGCTGCATTACATTATGCAATTCAGTGTATTGGAATATCTGCAAAATCGCAAACTGAAAAACGGCCCTCCTTCGACCCAGGGGATTCAAACCATGTATGAATTAACGTTAAGGGTTCAGCATAAAACATGTCTCCGAATATGTCTGCAGCGAGATACTGCAGAGGTTTCTGTGTCTTTAAATAAGAGAAGATACTTTTAGCACTTAATGACTTACAGTGTTTAAATTCTTAATGCTTTTGCTATACGTTCATGCTTATATTTTGTTTAGACGCTAGTTTGGGGGGGTCTGTTTACTCCTATGTGCATGCACGTTGTATGCCTTTGTTGCAATTTGCAATGTATTGATTCATTTTACCCGGAATTTTAAATAGAATTAAATAGGAACATAGATATAGAATTCACATATTTCACTTTGAGGAAATCGGTTTAACTGTTTTTTTCAGATGGAAAAAAAAATTATAGAGGTTGTTTCCCAGTGATGCTTTTATGATTAACTTTGTAAGACAACATGAAAGGAATACTAAATTTGTGTCTCATGAATTTAATCTGAACATTTACCTCTTTTTCTTTACAGATTCCTATAACTTTAGGTGTAATCCTAAATTCTTATTACGATGTGAAGTTTAATTTCCTTGGAATGGTGTTTGCTGCTCTTGGTGTTTTAGTTACATCCCTTTATCAAGTGGTTGGTAATTTTTTTTTCTTTATGTGCCTTTTTAGCAGATTTCATAAATTTTGAAGCTGTATCCCAAGGTTTAGAAAATACAGTATAGAGACAATAGACTGTTGGGAAGAAAGCCTAATTGCATAAATTGGCTCAAGGTGAAGAGAAGAAAGGAGACAGAGAAACTTGGGTGTGATGCTCACCAAATACCTACCTACCTGGTGTAAGTGTATAATACCCATGCTTGACAGTCTGAGTTTGGGGTGATGCTATACTATCATCTGGGAAATCTTTACAAAATGAGTAGGAAGACTTTGTTCTTGAGACCGAGATCATTGGTTAAATTTATGATTGACTCTTTAATTATTAAGATTACTGTGAAGGAATGAGTGCATTTCTGAAATTTGAGCAGGAGAGGAAAATTTCAGATTTATGAATCTTTGTCTCAGAACATACGCTGCTGTTACAACTTGTATATCAGCTTCCAATAATTTGTCTCTCTCAGTATTTTATAGCAATGGGTATTTCACTTCTTGTACTATAGCAGCACAGCGCGTTGCCTTTAGCAGGCGTTCATTAAAAATTTGTGCATGGATTCACTTACTTCATTACCATAAAGTCTCAACAAGTATGTTTTTTGTTTCTTGTACAGTGGGGAAAAATAACTTGGTGTAGGGCTCAGTGAAACAGTATTTTCTCTATACTGGAAACCTTGGCCTGGAGATTCTGGGTGAGCCTGCATGGGGAGTCAGAGCCAAAATGTGTAACCGGTTTTACCTTTTTCACATATGTCTGCTGGTTATAAACTAAGGCATTTCTTGTTATGAATGTTGGAAGTTTACTAACACAGCCTTAGCATATGAAGCTTTCTAGTACTGATCATTTCAGAAATACTGTTATGTGAAAATTCTGAGGTTGAGGACATTTGTAAGTGGCAAGAAGGGGTGTTAACAAGAGACCAGTGGCACGAAAGGAAAGAGCACCCACTCAGTGCTGTCACTGGTCGCCAGGATACTGTGTCTTTCACTACAGAGAGTAATCAGAGGAAGTTCGGCTTTGTGCTCTAAGAAGGTTGTATTTAGGTATACTTCAGTGAGTTTAAATTTTGTTACTAGAAACAGTGAACATTCCTATTCATCATTTTTGTTAAACTGATTTTGTTTGGCCCAGGAAGGATTGAATGTTTATTAAATATAGCAAGGAATTTTATTTATCGAACATCAGAATTTCTTACATTCCTTATATGTAATTTCAGTTCAGAGTATTAAGTGTCCCTGCCAATATGACCATTTTTGTTCCCACAAGTCTCAAAATTGCTACAGATTAGAACCAAAGGATTCTGTATCCCTCAGGCGCATATTTGAAATGGGATTGACCAAGGAATGATTGTTCACAGACTAATAGGCAGCGTTTTCTATTATTAGTAAACAGTACATGTACTGTTAAGGAATAGGTATATTCCCCCAGAAATTCATTTTAAAGAAAGTTGTCGTTTCCCATTGTATCCAGGTGTAATCTCTAAGCTATTTCTGCCTTTACTGCTAGGGCATTGGAGTTAAAAGGGGCATAGGAGTTAAAAGATGAGTGATTGGGTATTAGCTTTAGTTGCGGAAAGGCTCACTTATTCAGCAGACATTTCTTTTGCTTGTTGCTCGAAGATAACAAAGATGAAAAACAGCTCTAATGCAGCATGGTGGAAACACATGTAGACAGCTGATTGCAAGTAGGATAGCTCAGGATGTGAGGAAGGTTCTGAGGAACACCAGAGAGGAAGTGGCTGTTCTTCAAGGGGGTGGTGAGGTAAGACTTTATGGACAAGTTAACGATTGAAATGGAAGGGCCCACAGGAATCTGCTGAGCAGAGAAATACAGCAGAGGTCTTTCTTTGCGGTGATGTGTGAAAGTACAGAGCATTTTTGGAGAACTTGATTTATTTGGTGAGACTCTTGTTGCATTGTGGAAGGACAAGGTCTAGGGGCGGATGAGACCAGATGGCACAGTCTTGAATGTCATGTGCTTTATCCTGCAGGGGCCAGGAAAGGGGCTTAGATAGGGGAGTGACTTGATCGTCCCCTGTGCTTGAGAAAATTAACTCTGGTGGCAGTGAAGGGTGAGTAGGAGGGGGACAAAGGGTGAAGGCAGAGCAATTAGGAAGCTCTTCGTGGCTCAGGAGGAAGACAGGAAGGCGCTGAACAGACAGTGGTAGTTGATAGAGACCCCAGAAGCCTTTTGGAGAAGGAATCAGCAGGACCTGACCGAATGTGGAATAAGGAAAGTAAGGAGTCTCATCCTTGGGGGAGATTATATCTTTAATTATGGGAGCAACACAGGAGGAGCTAATTTGGGGAAGTGAGTACTGAGCTGCTTTGAAAACAGTCCCTGCAGATTGTGTGAGTTAAGGCGTCCGGCAAGCTGTGGAAGTTTGAGCACGCCCAGAGGAGGAGGTCAGAGCTGGAGAGGTCTTCGGGTGTCAGTGACGTCAGTCAGGGAGATAAAAGAGAAAAAAGGCCAGACATCTACCTTAAAAATAGTAAATGGAGGAAGAGGTAAGTGAGTGCAAACCAGAAGGCAAGTTCTTCCACGAGAAACCTGTCAGGTCTGTCGAGAGCCCCCACAGGAAGAAGGCAGAAGGGTGGCCATTGGGTGTGGCTGTTGGAGGTGACGGTGCCCTTTGGGAGAGCAGTTTCATTCACGGTGGGCAGAAGCCAGGGTGCACTGCAGTGACGGAAAGTGGAGGCCCTGAGAGTTGCCACCCTTCCAGGCGGTTCAATGTCAGAGACATGCAGCTGCCTCGTGAGGTTGCTAAAAGAACCGAGGAGCGGGCATCCATGCTCTGCACTCATTTTTGCTCTCCGCAGCACCCCCGGGAGCGGGCAGCAGAAGAATCGATTCTTTGTCCTTCATATTCACAGAAGACTCTTAGTTGAGGCTGGCAGGGGTATGTTTCAAATTTCCTGCTCTTCTATTTTTGTCTTGGTGAATTTCTATAGACTTCGCGTTTGTGTAACAGGATACCCAGATCTACAGGAAAAAGAATTATGTAGGAGTAGTTATTCAAAAGCCTGGCTGTTCTCTGCCAGATCTTATTCAGACGGTCTTGTCAAGCTTTCTTGAAAGTCTCCTTTTTATTCATATTTGTGCAACATTTTGAGGGCTGATGGGATCTGAGGTTTCGAGGTGTTGGTTCTCCTGAATGATGTAGTCTTTGAAAAGGGTTTGTGACTATATAATTTCTTCCAGTGCATCAGTGCGAGATTAGCCACAGAAAAATCAGTCATCAAGAGGAAAATTCCTTCTGCCATTGATTGGGTTTTCTAAAGTGGATGAAAAGACCTCACATACTTTTCTAGCTACACACACTGGCAGCCACCTGGGACAGCTGAGGTTTCTGTCAATCCCTAGTTAGTCTGCCCTGCCCACCCCCCATCTTCTCTTGCCTGGGGTGGGGGGGCAGTTTTAGAAAGAAATGAAGTCTAACACTGTATTTCCGGTTCCTGCTTATCACCTAAATCTCCATTCCCATCTCTTTCCCAAGATCTCTGATACTCCTGGGCCCCTGCGTGCATTCTTTGATTCCCCCCATTTACTAGGGCCAGCAGGAAAGAGAGGACTCTTTTTTCTCTCTCTTCAAAGCTGAGAAGAAAACAGATTGTCACATATTGAATTTGTAAAGCTCCTTTCATCCTTAAAGGACATTCGTATATATTATTGATCTTTGGCATCAAGTAGAATAATCAGGGGTTTCCTCTTCCCCGAGCAGCCCCCCCAACCCGCCCCGCCAGGTCCCCATCCTTGTGACTAGAGTTGCATCATTTGTTTACTAAGTGATGCTATTTTTTTCTATCTAACTTGTTTTGTCTCCTAATTTTCAGTGGGTAGGAGCCAAACAGCATGAATTGCAAGTGAACTCAATGCAGCTGTTGTACTACCAGGCTCCGATGTCCTCCGCCATGTTACTGGTGGCCGTGCCCTTCTTTGAGCCCGTGTTTGGAGAAGGGGGAATATTTGGCCCCTGGTCAGTTTCTGCTTTGGTAAGTTCTAATTGTTACGGTGCCTAAGAACCAAGATAATCCTCCCTTTGCTATTAAGTGTGATTTTTAGTTTTCAGAGCATGATCTCAGATCCGTTCTCACGTTTATCTGTATAATCACCCTTTAAGGGAAGCAAGCTAAGGATTATTTTTTAGATGAAGAAACCAAGGCACTGTGTGTGCGTGTTCATATACATGGTTATCATGGATTCCTTCTCGCCAGCCCTCCTCCCCGTACACATTTCACACTTCATTCCTGGTCCCTGCCCCTTGAGGTGAGTCAGGTTAACATTCTAGTGTGTGTTCTTCCGTATTTTTCTTTGTGTTGTACATACCCATGTAAACACAACACACACACACCTGTATAAACATAAATTACACATTTGTTTCTTTTACAAAAGTGGGATCATAACATAAATGATTTTCTGCATCTTGCTTTTCTCACTTAATATCTCATGCAAATCTCTCCAGCTCATTCTTTTCAGTGTCTACAAAATAGATCTAGTTCTTGACCACTATGAACAGTGTTGTAGTAAACATCCTTACATGTATGTCTTCAGGAACTGGTACTTTTTCCCTTTGGAATAGGGTCCCAAGAGTAGAATTGCCAGATCAAAGGGATATGCACTTTGGGGACATTTTAAGTTAGAAAGTATAATCTCCCTGCTTAGGGAAGGAATTTCTGTCTCCCACAACTTTAACCTTTGGAACACTGTCAGTGGAAAAGTCTTGTTTGTTGGTGCTGGTAATTTATCAAACTTGGATAGCCCTTACTCTGTTCCAAGAACTATTCCAACACTTTGCAAATATTAACTTATTTAATCCTCACTTTTTATTTTTTGAATCTACTTTATTAGTTGGATACTATTATTATCCTCATATTTAGCATATAGGATGAGGAAGCTGAGGGACAGAGTTAAGGAGCTGACTCAAGATCCCACAGCCAGTAAGCGGAGCCAGAGCCTGATTCCAGGCATGCTAGCGCCAGAACCCCTGTTCTTAAGTGCTCTGCTTTGCTCCCTGTGAGCAGAATGCCAGTTATTTCAAGTGCGTAGACTCCGGCATATAAACTTTCTTCCACAGTAGAAATCCCTTGACCATCCCTCAGATAATATTTCCTTTTAATTTGGTTCTAGCCATCTTGGTTACCTGCTCTTCAAATTTAGTGCAGCTTAGAGACCTTAAACTAGAAGGAGGAGGTTTTATGCAATAGACCCTCTGACAGATTCAAAACAGAGAAAAGCAGCAGGAAGTCCCTCCCTCCCCAAAAGTCAGAGGAACTAAGACCATAGCAGTTGCAGTCCATTTAATATGAAAAAGTCACTTTCATTCCTTACTGTCCCTAGAAGGCATCATTGCCTCAAAGTAAAGCATGTAATTGTGTTTTTAGTGATATGCCAAGTCATCAAGAATTATGTAACATTCTGTCAACTCAATAAAATTAACAGTGGTATATTTCTAGAAGGATTTTTTAAGAAGCCCTAGTAGCCTAATGGATAAGGCATTGGCCTCCTAGAAACAGTTTTTAAAATCTTTAGTGAACAAGGTTCTCTTAGTTGAAAATGTAACAGACCTCACTGTTGTAAAACAGCTCCTTTAGTCCTGACCGCAGTGATCTAAAAACTGATAAAAGCCCCAGGGGACAGAAGGAATCTTCAAATACGACATGTTTTCTTTGGAATGTAGATTTCTTACATTCCACAGAAAATGTTTTATCTAAATTCTCTTATTTTAGAAATAGAAAATGACTTTATAACTCTTTAAATACAATTGTGGGAAAGGTTTGGACAGATGTCCTGTGTGCATACAGTGGCACAGCCACTTTGTTCCCCGTCCTCAGCCGGGTTGGCTTATTCACATCCCATGCACAGCCTTGTGTTCTCATGCCTCTGTGCTTTGGCCCCTACTGTTCTCTCTGCTTGGGACCCTACCACTACTTCTGCCTCTAATCTGTACGTACATTCAAGATCCAAACAGTCGTTCCCTATCCCAGCCCCAAATGACATCTGTCTAGAGATTCACTTAAAACCTGTCGTGTGTTTGCCTGGCAACGGTCAAGACTTTTCTATTTCCGGAGCTCACTCTCTTTCATGTGGTTATAGAGGTAGCCTAGCAGAGTCGGTTACCAACAGAGACTTTAGAATCAGGCTGCCCTGGGCTTAAATCTCAGCCCTACCACTTACTGTCTGTGTGATCGAAGGCCAATCACTTTTCTTCTCTGTGTTCATCTGTAAAAAGGGATGGTATTTACTACCTCATGGGCATTTGTGAGGATTAAATGAATTAATATATGTAAAACATTTAGGACAATTCTTGGCATGTAGTGAGTACTATGTAAGCGTAAGCTATGATTATCATGGTTTTATTATGTCCTCAAGTGGTTTCTGAGCTCTTTGAAGACAAGACCCTACTCTGTTCCTCAGAAGGTGTGGCCTAGCTTCATAGATACTCAATGAATTCTTAGCGATTTAATTTAAATAAGAATATATATGAGCAATTAACTAGAAAAATCTCTGGAAAGGATATGTGCAAAGGTATTAACAGTGGTGGGTAGTTAGGATTGTAAGAAGTCCTTATGTGCTTTTTGCTTATCTTTGTTTTCTGATTCTTCTATAAGCAGTCTGTATTACTTTTATAACTAGAAATTATTACAGAATAATTTTTCTTCAGATGGATAAGAAAAAGGAACCTGGAAATTCACATTCAGAGGCAGGATGTTACTGGAGAATTTTCCATTGCGTTTTGTAGACAAAATTACATTTCTGAATACTATTCATTCTGCTATTTTACCCTCCGTTCTTGTTGTCTCCAAAATGGATTATTTTAAAAATCTTGTTCTAATGGTTGTCATTTACGTTTTTAGAAATGCCTAACAAAGTGTATTTTTACTTGGTGACTATAATCGCAACTGCTTTACATGAATAATTCTTTGGGTTTGTTTGTAGATTATGGTGCTGCTGTCTGGAGTAATAGCTTTCATGGTGAACTTATCAATTTATTGGATCATTGGGAACACTTCACCAGTCACGTATCCTTTTCCTAGTAACTTACAAATGCATCATCTTCTATTTTCTAAAACTCTGTCGCATTCGTTTCCTTCTAGGAGTCTTGCACTAACTATTGCGTGGCCTACTTTGAGTAGATAGACTTATCTTTAGTCTTTTACCGTATCTTTCCACTCTGGACTCTATGGAAACTTAAAGAAATGTGAGCTGGGGAAATGTGTTAGTTTTCTGTATCATGAATGCTTTTGAATTTTCTTAAGTAGTAAGTGACCTTTTCCCTTATCAAAATTAACATGGAGCACCAATCCTTGCACGTGGTGGAGTTCAATAAATATTTGTTGAGTGAATAATGGACTGGACACCAGGTTTTAAAAACACTTTTCAGTCTCTTTGGTAATAAAGTAGGGGTACAGCTAATCCAAAAACAAAAGATAATTTCAGACCATTGACATCTGACTTTGGAACCTGTTTTTGTACTTACTTGGATATTGGTGTGCCTATTTTTCTCAATATTACTTTCAATCAAGAAATGAATCAGGCCTTGAAGAAGTGAATCTGAATGACTAGCATTTTGCTTGTAGTTCTGTTTCTCTTCTCACTTATCTCTGCCTCCACTCTTTTTTAAAAAATTTTTTTTAATGTGTGGTTTTTTTGTTTTTTGGGGTTTTTTTTGAGAGAGAGAGACAGAGCAAGCAGGGGAGGGACAGAGACAGAGGGAGACACTGAATCAGAAGCAGGCTTCAGGCTTTGAGCTATCAGCACAGAGCCCGACGTGGGGCTCGAACCCACAGACCACGAGATCATGACCTGAGCTGAAGTCGGCCGCTCAACCAACTGAGCCACCCTGGCGCCCCCCTCTGCCTCCACTCTTAAGCAGATGCAAAGAAAGATTTCCCCAGGGGCACCTGGGTCACTCAGTCAGTGAAGCATCTGACTCTTGATTTCTGCTCAGGTCATGATCTCACAGTTTGTCAGTTTGAGCCCCATGTCAGGCTCTGCACTGACAGTGCAGAGTCGGTTTGGGATTCTATCCCTCCCTCTCTCTGTGCCTCTCCACCATGTTCTCTGTCTCTCTCAAGAAATAAACTTTTAAAAAAGTCTTAAAAAACAATTTACTGAAAAAAAAAAAAAAGGATTTCCCCACATGAGAAAGGTAGTTTAGTAACGTTATGTCCAAGTGTGCTGATTGATTTAAATGAGTGAACACTGAGATGCCAGCAAAGTAAAAAAGCAACATATTTGCCAACTATCAATAAATACCAACAAGTTATAATAAGAATTATATTTTTATTTTCATTTTAATGTTTTATTTGTTTTTGAGAGCACGCAAGCGGGGGAGGCACAGAGAGAGAGGGAGACAGAAGATCCAAAGTGGGGTCTGCACTGATACCAGAGAGCCTGATGCGGGGCTCGAACTCATGAACCGTGACATCATGACCTAAGCCGAAGTCAGATGCTCAACCGACTGAGCCACCCAGGTGCCCTAAGAATAATATTTTTGAAGAACCAACATTAAATAAATATTTCTTTGTACCAGGCACTGTTAGAAAGAAACACCTAAGGTGTATTAGGCATCACACTCTCAAAGCAGCTCTGTGAGTTAAATTCTATCATTTTATGTTGTAAAGGCGGAAACGGAGGTGCAGAGAGGTTAAATAACTCACTGACAGTCATATGTGTAGTATTCAGGTTTGAACCCATGGCAGTCTAGTCCCAGAACTTGTGCACCATTTTGCCAAATCAAGGCATTCGATGATGTGCCCTGGTTAAGAACATTCATTCATTCAACAAATATTTATTGAACAATTCACTGTAAACCATGCATTGACTTAATAAGTATTTACATGATGGCATATGTACTCTGTGTTCGGCACTGGAGGTACTGTGGTGAACCAAATAGACAAAACTCTTTGTTCTCACAGGTTTCAATTCTGGCGAGGAAGACTATAAACAAGAAAATATTTAACATACCCATCTAGAGCATTAGATTGTGCTAAGTGCCGAGGAGAAAAAGTAGAGCCGGAAAGAGGATCCAAAATGCTGGGGACTGGGTTGAAACCTCGGAGGGGGTAGTCAGGAAGGCATCTGCAGAAAGGGGACTTGTAAATGAAAACCCGAAGGAAGTGAAGTCGCCCCATGCAGATTGGGATGAAGACTGTTCCCGGTGGTGAGAGGCCCTGGGGAAACAAGGAAGCCTTGTAGAGTTGCAGCAGGAAGAGTACAGGGTGGAGAATAGTAAGGCTCTGAGAGGAACCAGGCGCCGGGCTGAGCAGAGCTTTTACATACAGACCGTGACTCCGGGTGAGATGGGAAGCTGTGGGCGCTTGGAGCAGGAAAATGACGTGATTTTACTTATGTTCTAATAGGATCAGTCTGGGATGCTGTGTTGAGAACGGACTGAAGCATGGGTTTTCAGACTCAGTGCTGTTGACCTTGGGGGTTGGACAGTCCTTTGTGGCAGAGGCCTGTCCTACACATTGTAAGATGTCTAGCAGCGTCCTGGCTTCTACCCGCTAGATGCCCCAAGTATGACGGCCGAAAATGTGTCCGGACCTTTCTGGTGGCAAAATCACCCCGGTTGAGAACCGCTGCACTAAAAAAGGCAGGAGAAGAAGGGAGCCCAGAGGAAAAATGGTTTGGTACCAGGATGGCAGCCGTGGATATAGTGAGAAGTGATTGGATTCTGGGTATATTTTCCAGTGGCACCAGTAGGTTTTGCCGACAAATTGTGGACAGTATATTGGAGAGGAAGCAGGTTGGCTCACATGGTTTTGGCCCGAGTACCTGGTAGAATGGCGCTGCCATCAGCTGAAATTGGACAGCCCAAAGGAAACTTTGGGGTAGGGAGCTGCGGGTAGAACAAGTCTGAGCGTCCAGGATCGAGGTTCTCAGATGCAGATATTCCAGAGAGAGTTGTGTGTCGCGTGTAGATGTTTAAAGCAGTGGGGCTGGTTGAGATTAGCAAACAAACAAGCAGAAGAAGAGCCGCCCAAAGATGGAGTCCCTGGTCGTGTCAGCATTTACTTCTCCACAGATGAGAGGAGCTGGCAGCAGAGGCCGAGGAGGAGCAACCGAAGGAGAGGAGGGAAGTGATTCAGACCCCGCGTAAGGAGAAGGGGTCAGCTATGCCGACAGGCCAAGTCAGGGAAGGCCGGGAATTGAGGAGGGGGCTTGGTAAGGAGGGGGTGCGGACATTCTGATGAGAGCTGAGTGTCAAGGTGAAAGCCTGACCGGAGCAGAGAGCAGAATTAGAGAGGGGAATCGGAAATACCAGGTATAGACTGTTCCTTTTTGATTTAATTGAATGTATTATTATTATTATTATTTTTTACCTCACTGAAGAATTTCTTTAAATTCGCCTCCCCTCCAGTATAAACATCTTCCACAGATCGTGAACTCCTTAAAAAGAGAGGCTGTGGCGTAAGGCAACACTGAGCGTGTTAGAGCCACTGCACTTTGAGATCGTTCATAGTGGGCAACGAAGCATGTGTTGTGGTGGTTACAACTAATGTCCTGGGGAAGACCCTCTGCCCTCCAGGATATCACTTCTAGTGGCTCAGGCAGCTGCAGGTACCCTGGCGCTCGGCCTGTGCCCTCCTGCCCAGAAGGAGCTTCCAGGCTGCTTGGCTGGCCCCCCAAGGGGGGCCGGAGCCTGGGTTTCAAGTTCAGACAGCTCGAGGGCTGCACGCCCGGGCCCATCGCTCCCTGTGCACCTGAGCCGCCTGTGAGTGCTGTCGGCTGTCACCGCCCTCTCTTAGGAATGGGGGGGGGGGGGGGACATCTACAGCGTCGGGCTGCTGGGAGTGTTTGAGAGGATACGCGCCAAGCACCTGGCAGATGTTGACTCTGCATCAGCACTGCTGTTGACAGCTGCTGATACGTGTGGGGCTTGCCACGTGCTGGAAAGTTTGCACACACTCTCTAGTTCGTCCCCTCGGTAGCACTGTGAGGGAGCTTTTATCCATTTCCATCCTATAGACGCGGAAACTGAGGCACAGAGCACTGGCTGCTTCTGTTAGCATTATCCGAAGAGTCGCGGGGTACACATCAAACCTCTGAACAAATAGTCGTAAAATACAGTAAGAATAACTTTTAAAGGAGTGAGGTGTGTGTGTGTAGTCTGTTTTTTAAGAACAGTGATTTGGAAACCCCTAACCCAGCAGCACTTTACTGCTGGCCACGCACCAGACTAGAACATGGGCTTGGAGTTAAATAGACCCGTCCATGTTTGGACTCCAGCTCTGCCACTTACTAACTCTGTGATCTAAGTTACTTGAAGTCCTTGGGCCCTGACAGTTACAGGACGGGAAGAGTGATACTGTGGTGAAGGTAAATGTCATGCTTAATACAGTGGGGTGACCCACACATCTAGCATAGCGCCTAGCATGTCGTTGGTGCTGGGTCTTACTCCCGATACTGTCCCTGTTTCCCTCCTAAACTTAAGCATACTGGATGTGTTCACCTTGAGTCTGGTCTCCGGGGCCACACACACCTCCCCTCATGTGCCAAGGGAAGTTTATTAGAAATAGCACTAGGAAATATAAGTGGCTCAGCAAAATATCTTTTCTGTACCTTGTTCTGAATTCCTTTTCCAACCTTATCGTATAGCCCCTTTTCTTTTTCTTTTCTTTTCTTTTCTTTTCTTTTCTTTTCTTTTCTTTTCTTTTCTTTTCTTTTCTTTTCTTTTCTTTTCTTTTCTTTTCTTTTCTTTTCAGAGAGAAAGAGTTGAGGTGCTCTCCTGTCACTGTTGCTGAAGTCTACTGAAGGAACTAGGATTGATCCAGATTGAAGTTCTCGTTTCTCAGGTGGGGGGACCAATTCAATCCATGCTCCATGAGGCTCTTCCAGCCACAGGAAGGCTTTGCTTCGTATGTACGTGTGTGCGTATGTGTGAATATGACATCTAGCTTGCTTTTCCTTCTGTGTGTGTGTGCGTATGTGAATAGAACAGTCTAGCTTGTTGGGTTTTTTATCCTTATCCACAAACTTCAGCTATAACATGTTCGGACACTTCAAGTTCTGCATCACTTTATTTGGAGGATATGTTTTATTTAAGGATCCATTGTCAATTAATCAGGGTCTTGGCATGTTATGCACGTTATTTGGCATTCTCGCTTATACCCATTTTAAACTCAGTGAACAGGAAGGAAGTAAGAGTAAATTGGTACAGCGTCCTTAATTGGGTTTTGGTGGAGAAAAGAAAGCCACCCCAAGAAGATAAAAGACGTTAAGTGTTCAAGTTACCTTCAAAGAAGAAGAAAAAATTACATTGCCAAATTTGTTGAATGATGGTTTGCAAGAAGTAACACAAAGGAAATTTCGTTCATAAATATAACTTTCTCTTTTAAAGTACCTCTAAAACAATGGCTCGTGCTTCTTTTCAAGGATTGGTTATATGAAGTCTGTAGGATGGTTTGGTTATACCAAATGAAATACAGGAAATTAAAATTCTATACTAGTGACAAAGGAATCCGTATCACTGTACTACAGAGGTGTCATGGTTTTTAAGTGTTCCAGCCCTTCTGAGGAAGGACACAGAGGACTCCTCTCCTTGCTCGTAGGTGGCCTGCAGTGTGAGCTCTTTTAGAATTTCAGCCAAAATGTGCAAGTCAGAAGTTCAATCCAGCATTTCTGTTTTAGTTGGTTTAGTATAACCTCCTGATTATTTAACTTACAGAAATGAAATATCATTTATAGAAAACAAAGTGTAGGAAAGAAGACCATCAGACAAAATCCATTTCTAAAAGCGCTATATTTCTGGTAGAAAATAGATATAAGAAGTTATATGTTGTCCAGAAAACCACAGTTGCCACAGGTATTCTCTTATTTCTGAGCTCGCTGTGAGCTCTAGAGACACTATGGGAAGTTAGAAAACAAAATAGCTCCGTGTTGAAACAGTCCAAAGAGAAGATGATGGATGGAATTGAGCAGGTGTCTTCTGCCATTCTCCTGGCCTCTTTGAGCATTTCACGTTGGTAATTTCCTAATACCACCTCCCTGCTATCACCCCCTACCTACCACATCGGAGGCATCTGTAGAGCTTCCGTTGGCATTGAACGATTTGCAGTGAACTACGTTCGATCTTTCTAAGGTGGCTGAGGAAAATTTTCAGGCAACAAGTCCGGGCAAATAGTGTCCAAACATTTGGCAGAAACTTGGTGAAAATATGAGGAAAGGTTTTAAAGAGAAGCAGAAGAATAATCAATATTTAGGGGGTTCTGCTAGTTTTTAAAGGGATAATTTTCTAAAAAATTAGGTTGCAGGGGAAGTACAGGGTTTCCACTTAAGGAAATACAGTGCTACATATTTACTTGCAGAGTGTCTTTCTGCCTTCCAGCTTCTTGACATTGGAGGGTTAAAAGCTGTCATTAATAACGTCTCACAAGAAATTGACTGAGACAGATAACCCCTCTTGTAATAAATGGTCCTTTTAAAAAATATTACTTATAAACGTTAAATGAAAAAACAACTCTTAAGAGGACAAAGAGCCACGTGAATAAAATGTACCTTCTAAGATTTTTTTTTTCCCCTGGCCTGTTTGAAATGAAAAGCCTCACTGAAAATCTATTTTGACAGAATTTTAGTGTATCGGTCCATTAGTTGTGTGACTGGTACGTATGATTTTCTGTTTTTGTTTTAAATATTCTTTGGTTCTGGGGCTCAGTCAGTTGAGCGTTGACTCGTGAGTTCGGCTCAGGTCATGATCCCAGGGTCATGGGATTGAGCCATGTGTTGGGCTCTGTGCTGAGTGTGGAATCTGCTTGAGAGTCTCTCTCTTCCTCTGCCCCTCTCCCCAGCTTGCACTCTCTCTCTGTCCAAAAATATAAATAAATAAATGAATGAATGAATAGTAAATATTCTTTGGTTCTCAGTTTCTAAAGATATATTTTATCGTGCTAAGAATTACAAAGCAATTTGTCTTACCAGATGAGCCTTAGGCATTATGTTTGTCTAAGAAATGTTGTCTGTGTGTGTTCAAACCAACATACAATTATTTCCCCAAAGCTGGAGAAAAATATTTCAGCGTCGTGAGGATTATGTGACTTCTGTACACTGACAGCTGAGTTGATTTGTGCTATGTGCAAATTCTTTTTCATTGTAAACACTTGGGGCATAGTAAATGTCGGGGGAGGGCTATAACAAACGACTGATGTCAGGAATGCAATGAGAAGGTGGGCTCAAGATCGAGTAGGGGTACGTGTATATAGAAGTGAATAAAATATGTACTACTGGAACCAGAGTCTGATAAACATTTTTGGCCCTGAAAATGATCTTCCCATTGAAAAGGAAACTCCTGGGGAAATGAGGAGGCCCGACCACAGAAACAAACCAGAAACACAGTGCTGTGGATGAACGCCCACTGTCCTTTCGTTACAGATGTAACTACACTTGTTTTTAATCTTGTGTTAAGTGGCTGAACTTCAGTTTTATCTGTTACAAATAAAGAGAACCTGTTATTTTTACTTTCCTGTTGTGTGTCAGAACTTACTAGAACCAGTGGGAAAAGGATGGCATCCATGTGTATATGCATTGGTAATGCTGGACAAAAATGCAGAATCTAATAAAGTAAAATTTTTAAATCACACAGGGGCGTCTGTCTGGCTCAGGTGGTGGTGCATGTGACTCTTGATCTTGGGGTTTTGCGTTCGAGCCCCATGTTGGGTATAAACATTACTTAAAAATAAAATCTTAAATGACATAAAGGAGAAATCTGTCTCTGAAATGAGGCAAGCTTTCTCCTGTTTCATTTTTAAAATGCTTTTTAAACCTTGCCGTTTTTAAGTCTTAGCTATCTTTTTAATTTATTTAAAAGCAGCAGCATTAATCAGGCACTGCACATTGACTCCATCAGTAAACAGTTGTTGGGTGAATTCGTGTACAGAATGGCCAAAGGTGAAAGTCTGAGTAAAAGAATGGAGACCAGATTTATTAGATGTATTCTGTTTTGCATTTCCGTTTCTAAACTTGAACTGGGTTTTACCTGCCAACCTCAGGAATATGATGATCATTTTATTCACTCGGCAGAAGTTTATTGAACACATGTGCCAGATACTCTAGGAGGCACTGTGCAAAGGTAGTCCTTTTATGCCAAAACAGTCTTGTATTCCCTATGATCTTAAACTTCTGTCGAGCAGAAAAGATAGACATTAAAAACAGAGTGAATTTATGATTACAAATACAGGTAAATGCTAAAAACCTAGTTCTCTAGAGCATATAGCAAGAATCTGGCCCAGGTTGGCGGTCCGTGAAGGTGTCCGTGAAGAAAAGATGACTGAGATGGGATGTGATGAATTTATGGAAGTTAGGTAAGTGAAGAGAGGGGATCGCATTCTCGTAAAAAGGGAAGGCACATTCAAAGACCCATTGGTTGGAGGAATTATAATGAGTCTAAAGAACTGCAAACAGGATGGAGGATAAAGGCTACATTTCAAGGAGGGAAGGTAAGGTGGAACATGAGACTGGAAAGGAAGGCCGGCCTCAGATCATGGGACACCTTGCAGGCTATGTTAGGAATCTAGTACGAGCAAAGGGGAGTGTTCTGAGTGTTTTCTCAGGCAACCCCTTTGTCTTGAAACTAATGGAGGAGAACCAGAGGGATGCTGGGAGACAACGTACAGAGATATGATAGCTTGAGAGGGAGGAGTGGCGGTGAGATGTTAGAGTGGGACAGTCCAAGAGAATTTAATAGATGGCATCAACCGGGCTTGAGATGGATTGGAAATGGAGGGCACGGAGGAGGTGACGTCGGGAATCACATGTGTCTGGTGTAGCTAGAGAGAGAATGGTGCCATTCGTGAAATTAACACAAGACGGGGTGTGACATGGGAAGGAGGAAGATTATGAGTTCATACATAGCCATCCAGATTTTGAGGTGTCTTTGAGACATCCAGTTAAAAATGGAAGGTCTAGAAGGCAGGAAGTTTTTTAGTTGGAGTGGAGATAACACATGGGGAGTTCACAGAGTGTGCCTGATACGGAAGAAAACATAGATCAGGATGGGCTTGCCCAGGAGTCTCATATAAAGCAAGAAGACCGTTTACTACTGCGCCTTGAGGAACTCCAGCATAGACTGGTGGAGGAATAGAATTCTGAGAAGGAAAAAAAGAGGTAGGAGAAAAACAATAATGCAATGGGAGAGAGGGTGGGCAAATGTGACAACACTACTGAGAAGGTTAAGGTAGATGTGTACAGAAAAGTAGCCATTGCATTTACTGACAATTCACTGTTGACCTTAGTAAGGCTGTTTCAGTGCAGTGATGGTGGCAAAAAGCAGATTGGAGCAGGCAGAGTCATTTGTGGGTGAGAGGAAAGGATATGGAATCCTAGAGTAAAGACAATTCTGTTTCTTTTGCAACATGCAATATTGCAAGTGATGTTGAATGTAGGTTGACATGAGCTGGGAGCTTTTTGTGTGTAAGTTGAAGACTTTAATGGTAAATTATTATTATAAATAAAGTTGGAAAACACCTTGTAAGTAGTACGCATACTTCTTTCTGTAAAAGGGATGATCTTTTGCCCTGAAAAGGAGTTTCATTTTTGGCTCCTGAAGGTATTCTTGAAATATGGGTTGCTATTAATAAAATTGTTTGCAAGCCCATTAAGGAATGATCCGTTATGCATTTTTTGGTTTCTATTATTGCTAAGGTTAAAAAAAGATAAACCTGCTGAGAGAAAGACCAGTCTCAGTCTGGGAACTAGCATGGCACGATGGAACGGGTTAGCCTGGAAATCAAGGCTAACCATGACTTTCAGTCCAGGCTCTGCAATTAAATAGTCTTTGGCTTTGGGCAAACTGCTTGACTCTTGGCTCTCAGTTTCTTCATCTACAAAATGAGGGCCTGGATCCAGATAATTTCCAAGGGACTCTTCAACTCCAAAATTCCCTGGTTCTGCTTTTTCAGATCAAAATTAAAATTTCTCATTTGTTTATGTTGAGAGCAGATGTGATTAAATGAGAAAGATTTTGTTTGACCCCTATAAGAATTCTTCTTGTTCATGTGCATTTTTTTTTCTGATGGATTGTTTTTAGAAATTATCTTCAAGGGGCGCCTGGGTGGCGCAGTCGGTTAAGCGTCCGACTTCAGCCAGGTCACGATCTCGCGGTCCGTGGGTTCGAGCCCCGCGTCAGGCTCTGGGCTGATGGCTCAGAGCCTGGAGCCTGTTTCCGATTCTGTGTCTCCCTCTCTCTCTGCCCCTTCCCCGTTCATGCTCTGTCTCTCTCTGTCCCAAAAATAAATAAACGTTGAAAAAAAAATTTTTAAAAAGAAATTATCTTCAAAACATTAAAGGTAATTTATTTTCATGTTATGTTAGAAGGCATGATTTCATTTGATTTATCAAAATTGCTTCACACTCCATATGAAGTGATTGGAAGGTAAATTATTGCCCATTCACCGAATTTTTTATGGCTATTTGGGGGATATTTTTTGCTACGCTGTTTTTAATTTGGAAAAGAGCCCATCACCCAAGCCACAGTAATTCACATTTTTCTATTTAAAAATCCCATAAATACTATGTACCCCACAAGAACAAGCCTGCTTATTTATTTAACCAGCCAGGATTATGTGCTCTTTTTTTTTTTAAGGACTTTATTTGTTTAAAGCAACTTTAGGTTCATATGCATATCTAAATTTTGAATTTTTTAATATCCATAAAAAATATTTTTTCTTTTACAATCAAATGATCTGTATCAACCAAATGTTTTCATTTTCCTTTTCCTATTTGTTCTTATACTCCCCAAAGTCAGCTTCCTGTTTTCTCAATTCTTCTCTCATTTAAAATTAGTGCTGGATGGGGTGCCAGGGTGGCTCAGTCAGCTGAACGTCTGACTCTTGATTTCAGCTCAGGTCATGGTCTCGTGGTTCGGGAGATCAAGCCCTGTGTCGGGCTCTGTACTCACAGCACAAAGCCTGCTTGGGATTCTGTCTCTCCCTCAGCCCCTCTCCTGCTCTCTCTCTCTTTCAAAATAAATAAACATTTAAAAAAATATAAAAATAAATAAGATTAGAGCTGGCAGTTTGGTGCCAGGAGATGGAATGCTCGGAATCAATTAGTCTGTTGGGATCTGGGGTCTCTAAAACTGGGATTTACTACGGGAACATTCAGACTCTCCAGGTTTTTCTCTGCCTGGGGTTCAGAAGAAAGACTAATCTCTTTGGACTAGAGTTCTTAGAGAATCATGGAGTGGCTCACTGACCATTTTTGTTAGAATCAGAATGTTTTATACAATTGAACAAAAAGTTATACAGGAGTGAAAAAAAGGCACAAAATGCCACGGAAGACACTGTTGGTTTCTTAACGGAACACCCATTCCTATTCTTTGTTTGCTTCTACTCCAGAGGCTAGAAATGCTAAATTCTCTTTTCACTATGTTGCCCTATAGTTAGGGATGGTCAGGTAAGGTATCGCCACTGAAACATAATTGGAGGTCTGTCGAGGATTTATGGGGAATTTTTTGCTTTCCTACTAAAAGGAGTGGTTACGGCTGGCGCTGCCTTTTCCTGCCTCAAACATAGCTGTGGATGTCTGGAATTGTACTAACTGGCGAAGGACAGGTGAGGAGAACATGATCTGAAAGTACTGAGCTGCTAAAACAATGCCATCAGGTGCCTGTTTCCGGGCTTCTTGTTCTAGATGAAAAGTAAACACTGATTAGCTTAAGCCACTTTTAATTGCAACCTGCTGCTCAGGGTGACAAGGAGCACGGATGGAGGACTTGCTCTATCTGTTGGACTTTAAAACTCAGGAAGAAACAAGTAAATGTAGCTGGTTAAAAACAGAAAAGGAGTAGTTGCGAGCCTGACCCCAGGCATCTTTGCATTCCATAGAACACCAAACCCTGGGGGGCCAGGGGCATGGGAGACAAGAAGTGCTTTGGTGGACGTGAGGACACATAGATGGAGTCCACACATGGGGCTATTGGTACCTTGGGGTGAGTGAACCAGTTCTAACAGGAGCAAACTTTCTGCTCAAGTGGGAGGGGGTCTACTTGGCCCTCCACCGTCTTCTTTTTGCTCCTTGACTTTGATCATCCCTAATTACCCAATACCCCCCTTGCCCCAGCCACAGCCTTCTACCTATTCAGTAACTACCCAGTAGTTCCCCCAATTAACTCCCGGTATTTCCCCCAATTAATAAATAAATATGGGTTGCCACTAAGCATAAAGGGAGTGAGCAGGAGGGATATTTTGGGGCCCCTTCTTTGGCCCCAGTTTCTATCATTTCTTTCTTTTTTTCTTTCAAGTGTATTTATTTATTTATTTATTTAGTAATCTCTACACCCAACTCATGGGGCTCAAACTCATGACCCCGAGATCAAGAGTTGCATACACTTATGGCTGAGCCAACCAGGCTCCCCAACTTTCTATCATTTCTAATATTATTCCTAATGCAGGACATCTGGGTTGTCCTGAATTAGTTTGTATGTTTTTGAGAGAAAGCATGAGTGAGAGAGGGGCAGAGAGAGAGAGGGAGAGAGAGAACCCCAAGCAGGTTCTGCACTGTCAGCTCAAAGCCCAACATGGGGGTCGAACCCACAAACCGCGAGATCGTGACCTGAGCTGAAGTCGAACGTTCAACCAACTGATCCACCCAGGTGCCCCAGTTACTCTTTTTATTTAAATTAGTTCTAAATTTTGTTCTAAAATCTCAGCACGTAATTTCTAAAGTCACACTTTTTGTTAAAAGTTTAAAATGTTCTATATGCTATTCTGAGAGCTTTGCTTCTTTTCCAGTTGGAGAACTTTTTCCCTCAGACCTAAGATTGAAGGAATGCAATTTGGTGCCCTCAGCCTATGAAAAGGAGGCTTGTCTTCTCCGGCATTTATGACTTAGAGCACTGGTTCAGAGGGAACAGCCCCGGCCTTGGTCCAACACAGAATGAATGTAGAGTGAGGACACAGAGGGGAGAAAGCAGGAAAGCCTTGTTTAAACTGGGGTTGTGGCGAGCGTCTTTGGGGGAAGAAGAATTCAAGTTGAGTTTATTAAGAGCATTATTTTAAAAGTATAAGATTCACGATTGCAATATGAACTTAAGTGACTTTGGGAGCGAACAATGTATATGGCACAGGGATGAAAAGTTAATCATTATTCTCATTGTAAATTTGACAGGGTATTTGGAATCAGGGTGATCTGTGATATTGCCACTTGCCAGTTAATTCTGAATGTTCTCATGTTGAAAATTCTCTGGAGGAGCACGGATATAAAAAAGAAGAAAGGAGGGGAACCTGGGTGGCTCCGTCTGTTATGCATCTGACTTCGGCTCAGGTCATGACTGACTTTGGCTCAGGTCATGATCTCACGGTTCGTGAACTTGAGTCCCACATCGGGTGAGCTCGAACCCTGCTTTGGGTGAACACGAGCCCCTCTTCAGGTGAGCCCTGCTTCTCTCTCTCTCTCTCCCTCTCCCTCTCTCTGTCCCTCTAGAGATTCTTTCTCTGCTCCTTGCTCACTTGTGCCCTCTCTCTTAAAAAAAAAAAAGGGGGGGCGCCTTAGTGGCTCATTCAGTTGAGTGTCCGACTTCGGCTCAGGTCATGATCTCACAGTTCGTGAGTTCGAGCCCCGCGTTGGGCTCTGTGTTGACAGCTCAGAGCCTGGAGCCTGCTTCAGATTCTGTGTCTCCCTCTCTCTCTCATCCTCCCCTGCTCACACTCTGTCTCTCTCTCTCTCTCAAAATTAAGTAAACATTTAAAAAATTTAAAAAAGAAAAAAAAGGCAAGGATATATAAAAGGGAAAAAAGCAAGATCCTTAAAGTATCAGGATAAGTACAATCTCATTTTGCTGAATAAAACTGTTATGGTCACAGTTATGAGAGCATTGTTTCTACATTTTGGCTTATAGCCCTTAACCGCTCTGCTTTGCTAATAATAAACGGTAGTGCTTTGCAGACTTGTTTCCTTAATTAATGCATTTCCTAAGTGATTTCCTTTTGGCCTCTTTTTCTCCTCCTAGCCCTTAGCTTCAAATATGAAGCAAACTTCAATTCTGACCTCTTTCTTTATTCTCTTGGAAGCTCCTTGAGAGCAGAGAAATGTGTCTGTTGCCAGTGGCTGAAATAGTGTCGGTCACATATTAGACCCTATCAGCTCTACGCAGTCAGTTCTCAAAACCACATCTTCAGTTCTATGCTCCGGTCCAGAGTTTGTCCGCTGTTCTTTCAAGTAAAAATGGTGTCCCGTGAAAAGAGCGGTTTACTCCAGTTTGCAGCTCAACCAGGAGAGAGCTCTTCCTTGAGGTCAGCCGTGTAACAGGCTTCGGTGTGCAACAGGGGTGTGTGCGTGTGTGTGTTTCCCACCTTATCACGGAGACTACTGAAAAGGCGTGTACCCAAGGGTCAGGACTAAGACAGACCAATAATTTTGATTGCCCCTTCGAGGACATTCTTAAATGACTCTTCAGTGAAACCGGCTTGTTTTTGCTTTGTTTTGTTTTCTTTTGTTTGCGTGTGAGTGAGGAAAAATGCAGCCACTGCTGATGCATCTGGGGCCACAGCCTTGATTCACGCCAGGTGCCAACACTTTTGCCCACCATCGCCTTCGCACTGTTGGTGCAACGGTCAACATGTGTGAAAAGCAAAGCAAATCAATTCTTAGTAGCATTGTGAAGAGTTTTGACCTTACAAGAGGGTCACCGGACCACACTTTGTGAACAGCCACCCTGGGCTTTCAGGACATCCATCATGGTTGCTGCCTCTGTGGGGCTTAAGTTCCAGCGATGGAAGATAACCAGCAAGCGGAGGCATCAACAAGGTTATTTCAGAGCCTGGTCAATTCCGGGAAGAGAATGAACAACGGGAATGTGCTAGACCCGAACCAGGGATGGAGGAGGGGCTGCTTTTGAAAAGGTCTCTCTGAGGAGGTTACACCTGACCCAAGAACTCAAGGGTGAGAGAGGGTCTGCCATGCACAAGACTGGGGAAGAAGTTTCTGGAAAGGTGATATAGCAAGGGCCAAAGCCCTGAGGCAGGCAGTAGCTTGGCACTTAAGAAAGACAAGAAAGATTGGGGCGCCTGGGTGGCTCAGTCGGTTAAGCGTCCAACCTCAGCTTAGCTCATGATCTCGCAGTTCATGAGTTCGAGCCCCACGTCGGGCTCTGTGCTGACAGCTCAGAGCCTGGAGCCTGCTTCAGATTCTATCTCCCTCCTTCCCTCTCTCTGCCCCTCCCCACTCACGCTCTGTCTTTCTCTGTCTCTCAAAAATTAATAAAAGTTAAAAAAAATAAAAAAAAAAAGTAAGACGAGAATGGCTGGTTCTGGATAACAGCAGTATTTTTTTTTATGACCCTTACAATTCCTTCAGGGGGATTCCACATTATTATTATTAAAAATGATAAAAGTGTATGTGTTACCTTGTTTAACCCTTGTAACAGTCTTGTTGTCCTCATTTTACAGATGAGGAAACTGAGGCATGCCAAGGACAGGAAAGTGGTGGCACAGTTTGGGCACAGAACCAATGGTCATAATCTTTAGAGCCTTTTTTTGAGAAAACACTCAAAAGATAAAAACTTCCTTGTTAGTGCATATAAAAGTGTTTCTCCTTTTTTTCTTTTCTTTTCTTTCTTTCTTTTTTTTTTTTTTTTTTGGTGCATAATATATCTAATTTATCCCTCTTCACCTTGGGTCTGGAGAGCTGGAAGCTGTCAAAGCCACTGACACATCAAACCTGCCATTTTAAGAAGGAAAGGAGTTTCTCTCTCAAATTGAGCAGTCACAGATGCATTGAATCTTTATGAAGCTTTTTGTCTTATTCTAAGTAGGTATAAATAGCAATGAGCTATGAAGCCAAACAATCCGCTCTGTGACAGGCTCTCTATCTCTATGACACAGGTTGTCTTTGAGTGAGTTGTCAGAATTCTGTGCGATCCCGTGGGGGGTGGGGGTTACAGAGGAAGAGGGCCCTACTGCCACATCTAGGCAGTGAGGCCAGGTTGTGATTTCCTCTCTAGGAGGGAAGGGAGGGGACCTAAGTGTCAGCTTGGGTAGAAAAGGACAGTCTTCCCCCATACAAGGGCAATGAGACCACCCGTATCACATTCTTGAGATGTTTGTGTGTGTGTCGACCCAAGAGCATCTCTTTAATCTTCTTTGTGGAATCTTCTCTGTTTTGCTTCCTCTCAGCTACCCCCCCCCACTCCCCGCCGCCCCCCCCCATCCTTCCTGCCCCAGTCCACAGGCATTGGGCGAAGTAGCAAACCTAGCTCAAAAAGTCAGACTCACTCCCTGATTACACTCCGTCATCTGCAACAGCACCACATTCCTTACTGAGAAACCAACCCCAGTTCAGGGTTTTGCCACCTACACCTTAGCCCTAATAATAGACTCTGGCTTCTGTTCACTAAGGATCCTGCTCTGTGCTTCTGGAAATTATGTGGTTAAGTCAAGGCAAGGCCCTTTGTCAGGAACTCTCTCCTGGCAATAAAGACAACACAGTATATGCTTGATCAATTTACTACCTCTGACTCTTGTAATACTTAATAGACTGTAAGCTCCACAAGGACAGAGTCTTGTCTGTTTCTGCTCACCTTTGTACCCTCAGCACTGGCATCATGCCTGGCATGCCGCATGTCGTCAGTGATTGTTGAGTGATTGAGAAATTAAATGACTGGTTTAATTGGACACAGGGAAATAGACATATTTGCGTAGTGAAAAATGTATTCACTTGGTCTTATATTCACTATTCCACAAATATGTATTGAGCACTGATTATGGCAGACATGTTGTCAGATGCTAGGAATGCAAAATCCCTGGTGACATTTATCAAACCCAACACACAAAAAACAAACAATCCAGTGAAGAAATGGGCAGAAGACATGAATAGACACTTTTCCGAAGAAGACATCCAGATGGCTAACAGACGCATGAAAAGATGCTCAACATCACTCATCATCAGGGAAATAGAAAGCAAAGCCATGATGAGGTACCACCTCACACCAGTCAGAATGGCAAACATTAACAACTCAGGCAACAACAGATGTTGGCGAGCATGCGGAGAAAGAGGATCTCTTTTGCGTTGCTGGTGGGAAAGCAAGCTGGTGCAGCCACTCTGGAAAACTGTATGGAGGTTTCTCAAAAATCTAAAAATAGAACTACCCTACAACCCAGCAATTGTACTCCTAGGTATTTACCCAAAGGATGCAAAAATACAGATGCAAAGAGGTACATGCACCCCAAGGCTTGTAGCAACATTATCATCAATAGCCAAACACACACACACACACACACACACACACACACACACGTCAGAATATTACTCAGCTATCCGAAAAATGAAATCTTGCCATTTGCAATGACGTGGATGGAGCTAGAATGTATTAGGCTAAGTGAAATAAGTCAATCAGAGAAAGACAAATACCATATGATTTCACTCATACATGGAATCTAAGAAACAAAACAGATGAACATATGGGAAGGGGGGAAAGGAAAAGAAGGAAAGAGGGAAACAAGCCATAAGAGACTCTTAACAATAGAGAACCAACTGAGGATTGACAGAGGGAGTTGGGCTTGGGGGTGGGCTAGATTGGTGATGAGTGTTAAGAAGGTCACGTGTGAAGAGAACTGGGTGTTGTATGTAAGTGATGAACCACCGAATTCTACTCCTGAAACCAATATTGCACTGTTGTGTTAACTAAATAAAATTAAAAAAAAAAAAATCCCTGGTGAAGCAATCCAACCAAGGGGACTTTCTCAACTAGGTAGCCTCAAAGAAATAGTCCTTTATTCCTCTGGTCACATGAGTTAAGAGTCTTCTGCATGCAGCATTCTGTACTAAACCCAGAAAAATGGAAATAAATGGAAGACATTTCCTTTCATCACAGAGCCTTCCATCTAAAGGCCAGAGAACATGGCCATATGTAAAATGCTAAAATGTTATGCAATGACACATATATGAACAAGAATTTTCTTGTTAATATATCACATATTGTACCAAACCACTGCAGCCTTGTGAGTAATTGAGTGATCATTACTCATGGTGTCTCCGTCAGAGTTTCCGTCTGCCTGCAAAGCTCTCCCCACCCTGTGTGTGGGTAACTCCCCTTCATGCAGATCTCAGGGAATCTGTGTCTACTTCTGTGTCCAGATGCCTTGGTTAGTCTCTCTGTTAAGAACCCAGTTCTCTTCCTTCTAAAGCTTCATCCCAATTTGCAATTAGATATTTACTTGTTTGCTTACAGTCTCTCTCTTTTATTGCACAGCAAGCTCCAAAAACGCAAGGACGTTTTATTTTGGGAAGGCTATCTTTCAGATGCCTCATGCTGTGCCAATACATATGTGTTAAATATATGAATTAAGGATCACAGCCAAACTCCTGCTTATAACATTTTGATATTTAGCAGATAGGATTGCAGTGATAATTCAAGAAACTCATGACTTGATTGGTCACACAGAATTTCTTCACGTTGAGCTAAATGACTGTCTTCACCCATGCTGGGCAATGTTCTAGTCTAGATTCTAGTTTACTTTTTTTTTTTTAACCTTATTTATTTGTTTTTAATCATGATAAAGATCGACCTTTTTAAAAATTAGTACTTGAGGGGTTCCTGGGTGGCTCAGTTGTTTAAGTGTCTGACTTGATTTTGGCTCAGGTCATGATTTCACAGATTTGTGGGTTTTAGCCCCGCATCAGACTCTTTACTGACAGCAGGGAGCCTGCTGGGATTCTGTCTCTCTCCCTCTCTCTCTGCCCCACGTTTGCTCATGCTCGCTCTCTCTCTCAAAATAAATAAATATACTTTAAAAAAATCGGCACTGAAATTTCAAGTGATTTATTTCCACAGTTTATTTCATACTGTTTTTTCCTGAAACTTCAGAAATGTTTCAAACATCCACTGATTTAGAAAACATATCACAAATCAAGTAAACTGATACTCTGGTAAATGTATATCCGTTACTCTGTCTTTTTTTTTCATTCACTTTTATTTTCCATCTTTTATTTTTATTGAGATACAATTGATGTCACAATTATAGGACAACTGTATATAACATTATGCACACGTAAGCATACAACGCATTGACTTGATACACTTACATGCTACAGTATGATTACCACCATAGGCTTAGCGAACCTCTCCATCACCTCACATAACTATTTCTTTTTTTTTTTTTAACGTTTATTTATGTTTGAGAGAGAGAGAGAGACAGAGTGCGAGCAGGGGAGGGGCAGAGAGAGGAACACATAGAATTCGAAACAGGCTCCAGGCTCTGAGGTGTCAGCACAGAGCCCGACGTGGGGCTCGAACTCACAAACTGTGAGATCATGACTTGAGCCAAAGTTGGTCGCTTAACCAATTGAGCCACACAAGCACCCCCATAACTATTTCTTTTTTGTGGCGAGAACATTTAAAATCTAGTCTCTCAGCAACTTTGAAATATATAATACAGTATCGTTAACCATAAACACTGTGCTGTGTGTTAGATCCCCAGAACTCATTCTTCTAACTTCAAGTTTTCACCCTTTGACTAACATCTCCCCAGTTCTCCTACCCCTCAGCCCTACTTTTAAAAACACAATAATTTATTTTAAAAATTACTCTTGGGGCGCCTGGCTGTCTCAGTCAGTAGAGCATGTGACTCTGTCTTGGGGTCCTGAGTTCAAGCCCCATGTTTGTGTAGAGTTTACTTAAAAAAAAAATGACTCTATTGATTTTTGTTCCCTTTTTATGTAGTATATTTGGATTTACATCTTTAAATAATTTGAAAGTGCTGACACTTTTAAGTAAGGTGATGAGAAATAGGAAACATTGAGCCTTACCCAGATATTCTAATACTAACCACAACCTCGGAGCTTGAAAACAAAACCACAGTTAGATTGTGGCATTTTCTGGCCATTAGAGGGAGCCATCGCTCTCTAAATCTTAAACTTCTTTGTAGAGAAACGTCCTCTCCTGTCATCTTAAAAGCAAAGCCTCTTGAAAGTATTTAAATTAAATTTTACCTCAGTAAATTCCCTTACATAGGAAAGATCCTAAGAGGTAGAAAGAAATAAAATAGGTAGTCGATTGATTTACATTCAGAAATGCTGCTTCTTAGAATCTGAATTCATTTTCCAATGTTTCAGAGACGTTTGAAGGGCCCTGCAGGGTTTATTGACAACACGGTGGCCAGTTAGAAAACGGGAACTGTGTTAAAAGGCAAGAATGACTAACTGGGGTCAGAACCCTAAAATCCTGGTGACTTAGCAAATTGCAACACAAGGATTTTCCCTTTAAAAAAAAAAAATCTTCTCATGTTGGGCCCAGTAATTACTTCTCACCCTGTAATTGTGCTTACTCTTTCATTTCCTCCTCTAATGATAAAGGAAGCTGCAGTTGCTAAATGTTTGCACCAAAACCATCAGACAGAGCAACCACACAAGAAAATAGACAAGCACGGGCAGAGTGTGTGCCTGCAGAAGTCTGCGCCTTCTTGCTCCCCCGACGTTGTGTTTTGTTTTGTTTTCTTTCGTTTTCCTCGCTCGTGTTCTTTTTGTCTTCCCTTCCAGTCATACTGTGGTTTTTTTCTTACCCCTTTCCCCCACCCTTGTTTTGTTCCGTCACACTTCCATCTTAAAGCTACCTGTCAAAGCATCGGAGAACTTCTAGTCCAACTCAGGAACATTGGTGCAAACAAGCAAAACCCCAGTGCTCCCTGCACTATAATGTAAAGCAAATTCCTTGTTTCATAAGGGCAACGTACACGTTTTTCTAACTAATTAAAATATTTACAAAATGGAAACGGACATTTTGACATCGAAAGTTGGCAAATATTTGGTTAATTTTCATAGAGACCTATAAATCCAGGTCTTTCTAAATGTAGTGTATCCAAGGGGGACAGGGGGAAGCAAGCACACTCCTCTGTCAATTGTAGGGCTGTACATTGGCACAGCTTTTCTTTGACCCAGAGAATCCACCTGATCCCAAGGGAGTTAAGATGTGCATATGATTTTTGTCCAGGGAAGTTTATCATGACCCTGTTGTTAGCAGCAAAAAATTGGAAAGCACCTAAATGTCTAACAGTTCTTGGTCTGCTAATCTGTGTGATTCCCCAATCTTCTGGAAAGACCTGGGGTTTTTACTTTGTACTTGACACCTGACCCTTGGTTGGATAGGTAAGGACCCTGGAGGTCCATAGACCTTTCTAGTTTTCTGAGTAAAAACCAGCTTAGTTTCCCCACTGTTTTCGACCTACTGCTTGGAACTTGCGATGCTGCGAGTAACTTGTTCTGTGAGTGTTCCACAAAACCATTTCTAATGTTCCAGCAAACATTTCTAATAAACTTTAACTTGATAAATGAGCAATGTCTTGCAATACGAGTAGTAGGTGTTGCCAAATGTCACATGATCACAACTGAGCCAATGGTTCTGGAAATTCACTTTGATATACAAGTGCTTTGAATTACAAGCATGTTTCCAGAACAAATTTTGCTCACAAACCAAGGTTTTACTGTACTTGCAGTTACAACCTCCTCCACCTTCCAGTCTAGTTAAATACAATAACCATGGTCCTTAAAATTATTATTATTATTGTATTCCCCAGAGCTTAGCACCATGGTTAATAGGTTCTTAGCAAATTCATATTGAATGATTAAATAAATGAATGAGATATTTGTGATCTGCCTTGAATGTGATTAGCTCTACTTCAAGCTGCAGACCTGTATCTCTTTGCAGAAAGAAATCATTTACATGGTAATCCAATGGGGGGGTGGAAATGACTATGATTCATAGCATTTCAAATATTAACCTAACAAAACAACAATGACGGTTTGGCCATCCATGTATTCAACAAATGTACTGAGTATCTTCTATGTATCAGGCACTTACAAGCACTAGAGGTAAAACCACAGAATTAGAAATTCAGAAAACTCTATGGCTTGAGTTGTTTAAACTACACAGTTAAAATCTCTTAAGAGACTGATTTGTATACAGAGTATCAATTTCTCAATTCTGTAAAGGAGATATACCTGAAATACTCATTTCCTCTCTATGGGCATCCCCTCCTTTTTTATCAAGGTACCTGTGAAACTAGATAGGTTTGCAGAAAGTTTTTTAATTTTTATATCATCAGAAGTAAGGGAGTAGACTAATGTAGAAAGCTATTTCTTTTAAGCCATGGAAAGACTTAGACAACTTCATGTTTTTCTCTAGTGAATTGATTATTCCCATGTTAGACAATCAGGATCGAATTCTTACTATTTAATTCCCTTTTTTTACATACTTCCTGTATGTAAATATAACAGTTCTTTAGTGTATATTATTCCAAACAGTCTCTAAGATAACTAAGTTACAGTTTTCGTTTTAAGGACACATCCTATGCTCACTTAGATAAGTATTTGCCTAGTTTCAGCAGCCTATGTGTAAGCCTTTACTTAGGGTGGGTTATTCCTGTAGATGGCTAGTTCATCCAGGTTAGGGTCATGTGAACAATAAAAATGGAATCCCATCTCAGTGGGGGAGCTATCAACAGTTCAGTAAATGGCATTGGGACAACTGATCATTTGTTTTGATAAAAACGAAGTTATATGCTCTACCTAATACCATTCATGAAAATACATTCTGGAGGGATTAAAGACCCAACCAAAAAACAAAACTCTACATATCTTGGAAGAAAATATAGGAGAGAAACCAGACTTTGGGAAACTAGAAGTTTATGACTTTGGGAAATTAGCAGTCATTCTAAACCAGACCCTACATGCAAAATATGTAAAGGAATAGATTGATAAGTTTGATTCCATGAAGACTGAACGGCATGAAATGTGAGCAGCATGTCAAAGTTGTCTGCTACAAAAAGCATCATAAGCAAAGTTATAAGATTGATAATGTGTGAATAAGGCATACAACATGTTTAGGCAAAGTCAAAAACAAGTGACAGATTAGGAGATCGTTTTTGCCATATATAACAGAAAGGATTAGCATTCAGATCTATAAAGCACTCCTACAAAAAGGGAAGACTCAGACCAATGGGAACATGGGGAAAAAATAATAGGATAAGTTACTTATAGAAAAATAAGAAGAACTGACCAATGAACATATGACTACAAGCTGAACCTCGCCAAGTGTCAGGAAAAATTGATTATATTTATTTAGAGCATCAAGATAACAATTCTCAGTCACTGTACTGGCAGAAGTTAAGCATACTAATAAAATGTATTGATGCAGGTGTGGGAAAGCCTACACACACATTGCTAATGGGAATATAAAATTGGTACAGTCATGTAGAAGAGCAGTTTGGCAATGTTGACTAATATAAAAACACAAGTTTGCTAAGAGCCAGCAATTCCAGCTATTGGTGTCTACTTCTGAAAAACACTGGCACTTGTGCAGGAGAAAACATGTACAAACATGCCCACTGCAGAGTTCCTCAAAGGGAGAAACTGGAAACACTGAACTATGAATAGAAGAATAGTTTACAAAGTGTTCATTCAAACTACGTAAGCAGCTGTATGAAGCAGTTAAAAAGAACGCTACCGAAGTAAGTGCCAATCTGGATGGCCCCACCACCTCATCGGATTAGATAAAAAAGCAAGTTACAGTTATAATGCCGTGATACCATTTCATATAAAAAGAAAGTAAATAACAGCACAGAATGAAATTACATATTGCCTAAGGAACACATGTAAACCTGTGTAAATATCTGAAAGAAGGACTGAGAGGAAACTAACCTAATTGATAAACCAGGTTGCCTCTGGGATGATGGGGCATGGGGATGTGGGCGGGGCTTGAAGGGGATTCGTCCTTATCCCCTTTTTAAACAAGAACTTATGTATTGTTGGGGCGCCTGGGTGGCGCAGTCGGTTGAGCGTCCGACTTCAGCCAGGTCGAGCGTCCGACTTCAGCCAGGTCACTATCTTGCGGTCCGTGAGTTCGAGCCCCGCGTCAGGCTATGGGCTGATGGCTCAGAGCCTGGAGCCTGTTTCCGATTCTGTGTCTCCCTCTCTCTCTGCCCCTCCCCCGCTCATGCTCTGTCTCTCTCTGTCCCAAAAATAAATAAATGTTGAAAAAAAAATTAAAAAAAAAAAGAACTTATGTATTATTTAAATTTTATTTTTATCTTTTTAAAGCTTATCTATTTATTTTGAGAGAGACGGTGTGCATGAGCAGGGAAGGAGCAGAGAGAGATAGAATCCCAAGCAGGCTTCACGCTGTCAGCACAGAGTTCCACGTGGGGCTTGAACTCACTAACCATGAGATCATGACCTGAGTTGAAATCAAGAGTCTGAGGCTTAACCACCGAGCCATCCAGGCGCCCCTAAATTTTATTTTTATTTAAAAAAATTTTTTTAATGTATTTATTTTGAGAGACAGAGAGAGAGAGAGCAGGGGAGGAGCAGAGAGAGAGAGGGACAGAGAATCCCAAGCAGGCTCCATGCTGTCAGTACAGAACCTGATGTAGGGCTTGAACCCATGAACCGTGAGATCACGACCTAAGCTGAAATGAGAGTCTGACGCTTCTCTGATTGAGCCACCCAGGCACTCCCCCCAATTTTTATTTAAAATTAAGTCAGTTTTCTGGTGAATAACTGCTGAAGAGAAAACTTTATACCCCCTTTAAACATATGTAGGTGCATAAAATAACAAATAAAATATAAATATGTATACATTCATAAATATAAATTTAAACACACACCTATATGCCTATATAGCATAACTTGAAATCAAGATTTTCTTCTTTTTAATTTTTTTTTCAATGTTTTTATTTGAGTGACAGAGACAGAGCAGGAGTAGGGGAGGGACAGAGAGAGGGGGAGACACAGAATCTGAAGTAGGATTCAGGCTCTGAGTTGTCAGCACAGAGCCTGACCTGGGGCTCAAACCCATGAACCATGAGATCATGAACTGAGCCAAAGTCAGACACTTAGCCGACTGAGCCACCCAGGTACCCCAAGAGATTTTCTTTTGTACCGGCAGTAAAAAGGGAACTCACAAATCTAAGCAGTAAGTGCTGAAGCCAAGAGGCTCACAGAGCAAGGGGATGGGATTAGATTTTATTAGTGGAGACTGGGATTTAACCTCTAGGTAGCAGCATCAGAAGCTAACAAACGTAGAGAAACCTGGTGGATAAGGGACATCAGGCTGGAAAGCAGTGGATGTGAGCAGAATTGACAAAGGATAGTGCATAGCCCGGGGCACCTCCTCCCCACCCCCATACTAAAATACCAATTTAGAAAAGCAGGGGTGAGGGGAATCCAAAGGAAATCAATCACTCTTTCTCTCTTTTCTTTCTTTCTTTCTTCTTTCTTTCTTTCTTTCTTTCTTTCTTCCTTTCTTCCTTTCTTTCTTTCTTTCTTTCCATCTATTTTTTTAAAACCAGAATATTTATTGCATGACTACTCACTGAAATCCTTAAGATAAACTGTTAAATGCCATAAGCACCTATAAACAATTCTACTTAAAAGAGACTGGCAACTGTCTAGATTGTTTACATGATCATATCCAACCAGATTTTAAAATATTGGACATTTAATTAATTTTCCTATTAAAGTCCAGGTATAGGTTAAGCAATAATTTTTTTTAAGTCTGTCTTTCTCTTTCTTTCTTTCTTTCTTTCTTTCTTTCTTTCTTTCTTTCTGAGACAGAGAGCGAGCGAACAGGGGAGAGGGGCAGAGGGAAGGGCAGAGAGAGAATCTTAAGCAGGCTCTATGCCCAGCCGGGAGCCCAACACTGAGCTGGATCCCACGCCCCTGGGATCATGACCTGAGCTGAAATCAAGAGTCAGATGCTTAACTGACTAAGCCACCAAGGCGCCCCCCCAGCCTCAACAACAATTGTGGGTAAAATTAAAACGTAATTTTTTATTTATCTGAGTTGTAGCAAGCTAGATGTGCAACCCCACTACTTAGTAAAAATCCATTACAGTATGTATTTATTGTTTGTAGGTCTATTCCCCCCATGTTTTCAGTGCCTATTTGTTCCAGCCAAAGAGAGTAAGGGTACGGATGCTGCCAAGACTCTTATCAATGAGAGTATCTTGAGCTATTTTTTGGTTGAGCATGTACTGCAAGGTCAGTCATTTGTGCTTCTTCGTGTTAACTTTCTGTCCTTTATTTGGCATTCTAGGGAACAGTTTGACCTGAAATGCCTAACATAATCTATGTAAGCGATAGCGCTGGCTCTCATAACAAAGAGTATCAGGACTTTAAAAAAAAGAAGAAAGGGGCGCCTGGGTGGCTCAGTCAGTTAAGCGGCCGACTTCGGCTCAGGTCATGATCTCGCGGTCCGTGAGTTCGAGCCCCGCATCGGGCTCTGGGTTGACAGCTCAGAGCCTGGAACCTGTTTCGGATTCTGTGTCTCCCTCTCTCTCTGACCCTCCCCTGCTCATGCTCTGTCTCTCTCTGTCTCAAAAATAAATAAATGTTAAAAAAAAAAATTTTTAAAAAAGATGAAAAAAAAAGTGTTCCAGTGACCTGAATTATAGGGCTGACAAATAGAAATTGGCTGCCCCCTTCTAGAGCTAGCCATGTGAGAAAAAATTTGAAGATCCATGTGTCTGTGAGGCAGCTCCTTATCATGGAGAAGGCAGTGTCTTTTTTAACCGCCTCGAAGATCCATAGCAGAAACATCTGGATCCAGTTGTAGTCATCAGTTTCAAACAACTCAGAAACCAGCAACAGCATAAAACTGAGTGGTCAGGCAGAGATTGTGGACCTCCAGGGCAGGAACTCTCTGACCCACTCAAAGCATCCACTGAGGATGGTGCCAGCCACCCGTCCCCACTCGGGAGGAAAACTTTAACGCCACCCGAGATCGCTCTACAGACCTGCAAGACAATTCTACTTTTGTGAGATTTCAATGTGAAGCTCATGCCAACCTGGCATTCAGAGACACCCATCTCTGCCCTAAGCTGTCGGATTCGCCAGTTCTGGGTTGTTCCATAATTAGTCACTCAATACAAAGCGGTATCAGTCATGCTTCTCAGCGGTAAGTCATAGAAACTAACTGTTAGTTTGCTAGGGCTGCCTTAACAAAGTGCCACAAACCAGGTGGCTCAGAACAACAGAAGTATATTGTCTCACAGTTCTGGAGGCCCGAAGTCTGGAGTCAAGGTGTCAGCGGGGCCACGCTCCCTCTAAAGTTGCTTTGCAAGGATGTGTGTCAGGTATTTCTCCTAGCTTCTGGCAGTTCCTTGGTTTGTACAGCATAAGCAATCTTCGCATGGTGTTCTCCTGTGTGTCTCCATGTCCAGAGTTCCCCTATTTATAGGGGGACCAGTCATATTGGATTAACGGTGTTCTCTACTCCAGTATGACTTTATCTTAACTAATTATATCTGTAGCGACCCCCCAGAGGGTCACATTTTCAGATAATGGGGGTTAGGACTTCATCATATGAATTTTTAGGGAATGTAGTTCAACCCATAATATCAATCTTTAATGTTTCTTTATTTTTGAGAGAGAGAGAGAGAGAGAGAGAGAGAGCGCAAGCAAGGGAGGGGCAGAGAGAGAGGGAGGCACAGAATCTGAAATAGGCTCCAGGCTCTGAGCTGTCAGCACAGAGCCCGACTCAGGGCTCCAACCCACGAAACGTGAGATCGTATCATCAATCTTGTGTGATTTGCGGGGGCAGGTGGGGGAACTATTAAAAGGATATTGGCTCACAGAATCATTGGAAAAGCTGAGTAACCAGCTTGGAAAGCAGACAGGTACGGAGGAGGCTGGGCAGCAGCCAGAACCACAGCCCAAATCGTGCCCCAGACCAGCCCAATGAGGACATCGTGGCCTCTACAGGACCCTGGATGCTGTGGCTTATGCTACCCCAGAATCTCTGAGTTGCTGTGCTGCAACATCCAGATGTTTTCAACCACCCAGTACAAGAATGGGTTTTCCAAGATCTTGGCTTTAGAACACATCCTCAATACTAAATAACATCATATATTAGGACTGAAAAGAGCAACATGACTACAGATCCAGTTGTAGAGTCTTTTGTGTATCAGGAGATCATGATATAAACAATCACACCCCCAAAATAGAACTACTAGGATGAAATGGATCATTTTGTAGGAAAAATATACACGAACAAAACTGACTTCAGGAGAAATAAGAAATCTAAACAATAATCATTAAAGAAATAGAAATTTCTTTAGTAGTCAAAAGTTTCCAATACCAAAAGACCTCTCCGTGCCTTAATCATTTCATAGATCAGTTTCATCAAGCCTTTAATGAACATGCACTTCCAGTCTTCTACAAGTTGTTTCACAGAATAGAAAAAACTACTCAATGCATAAGACCATTAAAACCTTGATATCAAAACAAGGGTATGTAAGGAAAAATCAAAATAGACCAATCTCCTGTTTTGTTTTTTTTTTAATGTTTATTTATTTTTGAGACAGAGACAGAGCATGAACGGGGGAGGGTCAGAGAGAGGGAGACACAGAATCTGAAACAGGCTCCAGGCTCTGAGCTGTCAGCACAGAGCCCGACGTGGGGCTCGAACTCACGGACCACGAGATCATGACCTGAGCCGAAGTCGGCCACTTAACCGACTGAGCCACCCAGGTGCCCCAATATAGACCAATCTCAAAAACCTAGATGAAAAAGTCCAAATTTAAAACATCACCATAAAGAGCTTCTTTCTGGAGTTTTACTGCAACCAAACGTCTTGGTGTAATGCACCATGGTAATCCCCATTTTCACCGGGAGGCAGTTTCCCTCAGTGACACCTCAATGCAAATTCATCATTGTTCAGTTCTTTTAGTTATCTGAACAGGGTCACATTTCACTTATTAAGACTGACTCCTTCATTTTGAAACTTCAATTCATATTCGATCCAAAGCTGGCCTTCCTCGTGCACTAGAGCAGGCTGAATCCGTGGCTGTGGTAACCTGGAACTAGGGATGAGGTTGTGGTATTGGGTCTGCAACATCCCACTCTCCCTTCCCTGTTCTCACTACCGATATGCGGATTCCAGAAATGACCGACAACGACCCTCGCCCTGTAGAATTCTCTCCCCTGCGAGCATGTGTAGAAGCTGGGGGATACGATGAGATATTATGCCCATGAGGATGCGCTATCACTTGGCAAAAAGGAGTTTATCTAGGTTGGCCAATTCTAATCACAGGAGCCTTTAAACTCAGAGTTTTCTTTGGCTATTGGCAGAGGAGTAAGTTAGAGATTTGAAGTATAAGGGGGACTCCACACACAGTTGCTGGCTTGAAGATGAAGGGGACCAGGTGCCAAGGAATAAGCTGAGTGGGGGCCTCCACTGACAATCAGCAAGGAAAGGCAGCCACAATTCTACAATTACCAGGAACTGGGACAACAATCGGAATGAGCTAGAAAGCAGGTTTTTCTTGAGAGCCTCCAGGTAAGAACCCAAGTTGGCCAATCTTTTTTTTTTTTTTTAATTTTTTTTTTTAACGTTTATTTATTTTGGGGACAGAGAGAGACAGAGCATGAATGGGGGAGGGGCAGAGAGAGAGGGAGACATAGAATCGGAAGCAGGCTCCAGGCTCTGAGCCATCAGCCCAGAGCCCAACGCGGGGCTCGAACTCACGGACCGCGAGATCGTGACCTGAGCTGAAGTCGGACGCCCAACCGACTGAGCCACCCAGGCGCCCCGCAAGTTGGCCAATCTTGATTTTTGACTTTGTGAGAACTGGAGCAGAGAAATACAGTCGAGCTTACTTGGACTTCTGACACACAGAACTGTGAGCCAATACATTTGCATTGCTTTAAGCCAGTACATTTGTGGTAATTCATTACACAGCAATAAAAAACTACTATATTACTCCTTTGCACTCAGGGGAGAAAACAGGGGTGGGGGGAATGACCTTTCCTTACATGATTGCCCTTGAAATTTGTTGCACTTTTATTAGTTGCACATATCCTTGTTTTCTTTATATGAAAAATCCCAGCTAGACAATGGAGGCGTTTCTGCCCTCTCTCTGTTGGTTATCTTGGCTTCTCTGTAATACCAATTGGATAGCAGTTCCCTCCATTTGGCAGGCATCCAAAAGCTAGTTCTCCAAATGGTCCTATGGCATAGGCCTGGCAGGAAGTTGGGCAGGGGGAAGCTGAATAAAGCTCACCTTGTTTTGCCCAATTCAACACATTCCACCAATGGACATCCCATAGCATCTACTGCTGCCAGCGTTCTATTGCCAAAGCAGTAGCCATCTTGGGAGCTACCAGCAAAACTCCTTCTACCCCTGCCATCTTCTTTAGGGACCACTGACCTGTGAGAAACTCCAGAAACCCCTCCACACCAAAGCAGGGGATGCTATTCAACCTCTATGTCTCTTCTGCCAGTTGAGTGCCTCAGCAATGTTCGGCCAAGATGTGGTCACAAGTCTCAGATTTGATTGAGGGGAGGGTAGAGGGGGGTATAAACTCCTCATTCCTCTAGAAGGTAACCTGTTTTGCTCCTGGTCCTCCTTTAAAACTCTCAATGCTAGGGTGTTTGGGTGGTTCAGTCAGTTGAATGTCCAACTTTGACTCAGGTCATGATCTCATGGTTCGTGAGTTCGATCCCTTCATGGGCTCGTTGCTGCCAGTGCAGAGCCCGCTTTGGATCCTCTGTCCCCTTCTCTCTTTGCCCCTCCCTGCACACACATGCACTATTTCTCTCTCTCTCTCTCTCAAAAATAAACATTAAAAACAAAACAAAAGAAACCATCTCAATGCTAAAAGTCATCAAACTGGTTGAGCCTGTATTGCCCTGTGGGAACCAGAATCTCAAGTCAAGAACTGGGCCTTATCTGAACTTAGCCTGGAGAACTGAGTAACTGTTCTCAGCAGGACAATATCTCCACTTAAATCCCTGAGATATTTGGTAATCTCTAAGGACAGGATAAGATATCAGTTAGGCTCCATATCATCCAGTTACACTATTCCTGTTGCAAATTCAGTTCATCAGTGTCTTAAAAAAAAAAAACAAAAAAAAACAAAACAAAAAAAAAAAAAACACGACCCAGGGCACCTGGGTGGCTCAGTCAGTTAAGCATCTGATTTCAGCTCAAATCATGATCTAGTGGTTCATGAATTTGAGCCTGGAGCCTGCTTTGGATTCTGTGTCTCCCTCTCTCTCTCTGCCCCTCCCCTGCTAGTACTCTGTCTCTGTCTCTGTCTCTCAAAAATAAATAAAACATTTAAAACAAAAGACCCATTATAACTAAGTAGAGTCTATATGAGTAAAAAAGGATGGTTCAGTTTTAGAAAATCTATCACTACAGTGCTCACTTCAGCAGCACAAATACTAAAATTTGAACGGTACAGAGATTCTTATGGCCCCTGAGCAAGGATAACATGCAAATTTGTGAAATGTTCCATATTAAAAAGAAAGAAAGAGAGGAAGAGAAAAAGAGAGAAAGAAAGAAGGAAAATCTGCCACTACAGTTCTGACCATATTAACAGATTAAGGAGAAAAGCCACATGATTATTTCCAGATACATAAAGAAGCATTAGATAAAATTGAACTCTCATTCATATTCAAAAAAAATTCAAACATGAGTAGAAGGAAACTTTTATAATATAATAAAGGGGCTCTACCTAAAACTTACATCATCCATCAATTTTAAAAGCATTTTTTTCATGTTTATTTTGAGGGTGCACATGCATGTGCACGAGTGAAGGAGGGGCAGAGAAAGAGAGGGAGAGACAGAATCCCAAGCAGCCTCCGTGCTGTCAGCACAGAGCCTGATGTGAGGCTCAAACCCACAAACTGCGAGATCGTGACCTGAGCTGAAATCAAGAGTCAGACACTTAACTGACTGAGCCACCTAGGCATCTCTAAAAGCATTTTTACTAAAGTCAGGAATAAGACAACGATGTCCACTATCTTTGCTACTATTCCATAAAATAATAATTGCTCTAAAGGTTCTAAGAAAAGAAGATATAAGAAAGGAAGAGACAAACTGATGATTGTTACAGATGACATTACTGTTTTCATAAAAATATTCAAGAGCATCTCCTGAAAAACTAGCGGTATTTATAAGACAAAATGCAGCAGTATTGATGGCTGTAAGATCAAAATACAAAAATCAATCATTGTCTTATAGAGAGAATGATAAAACATTATTAAAGAATGCAAAGGGAGACCTGAAAAAAGCTGTCATGTTCTTATCTGGAAAGAATCCAGACTGAAAAGACGTCAAATTAATCAATTAATCCAATGCAATTTGAATCAAAATTCCAATAGGATTCTGGTTTATGATTTAGACAAATGAATTCTAAAAGTGACATCCAAGAACAGACAATACTGAAAAAGATAAGGACAGCTTTCCTTGTTAGATTTTGAAATTCCATATAAGGCTTACTACCGTATGGCCCAGCAATTCTTTTTGTATGTATGTAGACTACTGTATTTACTGTTTACAGTTTCATAAATTTATAGTCAACATATAAAGACATGGACTTAACGGATATACACCAAACTGATAGTTACAATTGCCCCAGGAGAGGGAAGAGAATGGGATTAAGAACAGAGATATTTCAATGTTTTTTTTAGTATCCCATATTTTAAAATATATCTGAAGCAGAAATGACAAATGTGAATTCTAGGCAATGGTTACATTAGATATTAATTGTGTGAATGTTTCTGCATATTTTAAACTTGTCAAAATAAACAGAAAGTTAGTCGATGAATTCTTAAAAATAGAAACAAAAAGTCTGTGGGCACCTGGGTGGCTCAGTTGGTTGAGCACCTGACTCTTGATTTTGATTCAGGTCATGATTTCACAGTTTGTGAGATAGAGTTCTGTGTCGGACTCCTCGCTGAGCCTGCTTGGGATTCTCTCCCTCCCCCCTCTCTCTGCCTCTCCCTCATTCGAGAGCTCTCTCAAAATAAACAAATAAACATTTAAAAAAGCACCTGTGTTTATATTCACCGTTTGCTGGGATTTTGCTTTTTAAATAACACTATCCATCTCCAGACGTTTGGAAAGATAAGTGGAATTTGAACTACTTCTACAATTTTACAGTCAAATAACTTTGTGAAACTTTCAGCATTCTAAACACTGTTTCTGAGATAAATCTTGTTTATTTTCCCCCATTCTTTAAAGATTAATCAGTTATCGTTAATAAGTGCAAGTCTGAGGTGGCCCTGGGACCAGGACAAAAGTCTATTGTAAATGTGTTTGCAGACTTTAGGTCCCAAAGAACACGACGCTCAAGGTGTCTCCATCTCTTGGAACAAAGGGTATCGAGAACAATGCTACTAAAAATTAAGCAGATGTTTGCTTCCAGAAAAATCTGGTATAAGTACAAGGGCAGAGTGACAAACGATGATGGTGGAATGCAGGAAAACAGCAGCAGCTGTTTGCATTTCTTTCTTAATCGTAAAGTCACAAACGATGCCAACGATGTTAGAGTGAGAAGATCCAATGTGTTTTCTTGTTCCTCATCTTCTTTGACTCCTGCAGTATTCAGTATCATTACTTGACTCTTCCAGTTTGGGGAACACCATTAGATAGCCTGCTTTAGGTAGACTTCTGGTCATTTCGCTCATTTTTTGCTGTTTCTACCCCGGCTGCCTTATCCCAGTCTGTCTCTTCTCTCCTTTGAGGAGCTTATCAGTTCTTACATGTTGAGCCAATCGTCATCTCAAAAGCTCTGTCTCTAGCCCAAGCTTCAGTTCCACATTTTCTACCACCGAACTCTTTGTTCTCTGGTGCATCAACCAAAACTCAACAACAGCCAACTTTTCATTTCCTCTAGACTTTGTGTCAGTGATATTGTCATTCTCTTTGGGTGGAAATGTAGAGTCAGACTGTTAGATTGTATGACAGCAGGGAGTATGACTATGTTGTTGACCACCTGGGGCCTTGGGTAGTGCTTGTTCCACATGGTAAGTTTTTAATACCGTTTCCTTGAAAGATAGAATCCTTGCCTCATCCATCTCTCTCCCCAGCACCTAAAATCCTATCACTTTTTCCTTCCTTCCTGGTCTTCTCTGATTTCATTAGAGAAAGACTAATCCGGTCACTTCTGCCCTTTGCTCCTCTGCTCTACTAATTCTGCCAAGAGAATTTTTTTCAAAACACAGAGCCAGTGAGAAAGGGGACAGTTGATCTAGAGGCGGCTAGCCAGACTATTCAGAGCTTGAATTGGCTCAAGGTGGTGGTGCTAAAGCCACAGTTTAAAGCAATTCACCTATTTACCTCCTGATCTCTCCTAATTTGCTTACTCTGTCCATAGCCCAAATTCTCGTTTGGCATTTAATGAAACTCCAATTTCTTTCTTTCTTTTTTTTTTTTTAAGTTTATTGATTTATTTTGAGACAGAGGGAGTGAGAGAGAGTGAGAGAGCATGCACACGTGTGTGTCCACAGGGAATGGGCAGAGAGAGAGAGAGAGAATCCCAAGCCAGCTCCTTGCTGTCAGTGCAGAGCCTGTCTTGGGGTTCGATCTCACGAACCACAAGATCAGTACCTGAGCTGAAATCGAGAGCTGAATTACCTGAGCCGAAATCAAGTGCCACCCAGGTGCCTCAGGAAACTCCAATTTCTTAATTTTTTTTTAATGTTTATTTATTTTTTTTGAGAGAGAGAGAGAGAGAGAGATAGCAGGGGAGGGTCAGAGAGAGAGGGAGACACGGAATCTGAAGTAAGTTCCAGGCTCTGAGATGTCAGCACAGAGCCGGTCATGGGGCTCAAACCCATGAACCATGAGATCATGACCTGAGCCAAAGTTGGATGCTCAACCGACTAAGCCACCCAGGCACCCCAAGATGAGGTTTTTCTTAAAAAGCCAAACCAAATCCCTGAAGATAATAATGTTGGCAATTAAATCAGTTGAGAGACCAGTATGTTTAAGAGATTCCTTTCTTGTAGGCTAGGGAGTGGGAGAAGTTAAAGTTACAACTTAAAAAAAAAAAAAAGTCCTTTAAAAAAAGGAACTAATTGCTTCCTGGCCAAAGAAGCTCGTTCTTTGCAATGACTGTGCTTTTTGGGTTGAACAAACTCAATTCTTACGTCCTTATTTATTTTTGAAATTGCCACGCCTATATGCCAAAAGGAGCAAGGTGAATCTTTCAGTACCGAGTCTTACCTATTTTTTAATGAGAATGTATATATTATATAAACAAACCATAACATTCTAAAAGCATAAAGTGAAAAGTAACCGCCGTTCCTTATCTCCCTGATACCCCCATCACTGTAGCCACAAGTCTTCTATTTCTCCAGCCAGAACATTTGTATGCATCACGTACGAGTCTATATTGTGCTATTTTTTGTATTGTACTATTTTTAATTGTACCTAAAAAAAAAAGTCTTGGAATAACTCGTTTGTATATAACTCCAGTGGCTGGCGGTGTGGGCTTCATCTATCGCACAGCTGTTAATTTTGGTTTCTTTTTTGGTAGCTGCACTCAGATACGCCTGGTGCCTTCAGTTTCCATCGCGGCCGAAAGTTGTAAACACATGAAATACAGAAATAGCACAACGGTTAAAGAAGTCCCAAGGGTCGCGCGCCAAACGAAGCGCGGCGGGCTGAGCCGAGCCCCACCCCGGGAGAACTGGCGGTCGACACCCGCCGAACCCGCGCGCCGGCACGGCCTCTCCTCCCGCCAGGTGGCGGCCAGTGGCAGGGGCTGCGCGCGCCGCGCTCCCGGACCGCCCCCTTCACGGAGGCGGCCGGCCCAGCCCCCTCCCCCAATTGGCGGACGTGGTGGGGCCTGGGCGCGCGCGCGCGCGCGCAAGCGCCCTGATGAGTCGCGGCTTCCGGCGCGCTCCTCTGGGGCAGCAGGGGGCGCGCATCGGGCGCGCCTCGGCCGGCTCGGGTCCTCCTGGGGCCTGTGCGGCCCTGTGTGGCCCTGTGTGGCTGGAAAGAAAATGGAGTAAGAGCCCGAGTCTGAGGGGCAGCCCTAACCCCTCTGACCGAGGTCCTGCCGGCTTCGCCGCCAGGAGCCTCTCTCTTCTCCGGACCCAGTGCGTTCGAGCGCCCCAGTGGCCTGGGCCCCGTGAGTGGAATGGTCGCCGAGGCCCACGGCGTCGGGCTTCTGCCCGCCCAGTGAAGGGAACTGGGGAGCCTCGAGGGTCCCCGTTCTTCCTACTCCAGGCGCGGACAACTCCGCTTGGTGAGAGCAGGTACCGGCCGGGAAGCGCATGGGCAGTTCTGGGTTTGTTCTGTGACTTGGGTTTCCCAGCTCGCTGTCGTTTGTAGCCTCTTCCCCGCCTGCGGGCTTTGTGCATTTGGTGGTGGGGGGCGCGGGGCACGTGGGTTTGTGGAGGTTTTTGTTGGAAAGAGGTGAGGCTGTGGCCGCCCGGGGGGGGGGGGGGAGGGCGGGGTTTCGGGCGCGCCAGCCCGCGGGCGGGAGGCTGGGGGCTCCGCGGGTGGTCAGGGTAAAGGTCACGTGGGCGGGGGGTGCGTTGCGGGGCCGTCGGCGGCCTCTCGGCTTGGGGTCCCAATGATGACAGGTGCCTGTTCCGTAGCCTGCGTGAAGCCGGCGCCTTGTCTGGGCGAGTTTGGGCTGGTTCTGTGGCTAAGTTGACTCAGCTTTTCCCTTTGGGCTGGTCAAGTTCGGACACGTTCCTAGTACGCAGCAGAAGGAGCTAAGCCCTGACTTGTCTCCAGCTGGGGCTATTTAAACTATGCTTTTTCCCAGCTGTATTCACTGGCGATTAGAGGTAGATACCTGTGGTCACCGACGTAGAGCACTTATTCTACATTGATCCAGGTAAGGACCCGCTTGTTACTGGCTTTAGTTTTACTACAATATTTAAGGGCAGTGTTTATCTTCTTCCCATATGACTTTGTTGTTTTTTTTTTTCACCTTTGTTTCATTATTTCAAGTTTTTATCGTGTGTTTTTTTCCTACTCATAGGCAAATGTGCAATACCAACATGTCTGTGTCTACCGATGGTGCTGTAAGCACCTCACAGATGCCAGCTTCGGAACAAGAGACCCTGGTTGGTATTTTTGTCTCAAGTGTAACTTTTAAGAATAATTTATGAGGTGATCAACTAAATTCCATAGACCACATTTATGGCATGGCTCTTTAAATGAAATTGTATGAACATAGCTTGAATTCTGCCACTCAGGCATAACTGTAAAAGCTGACTGTAAGAACCTGTATCATTTTCTTTGTACTTTCCCACACTGGATGTAAAATTGAGTTCCATTATATTCTTAAGCATGGATGCTGAAGTTATGTTTATTATGTGACCGATTTTTTTTCTATTTTGACTTATTGAACTTCCTAAATGGTTTCTAAAAGTCACAAAACTAATTCATGCTTAGAAAGATTTTAGGCATTACAGAAAACTGAAAATTCTGATCATCTCTCTCTCTCTCTCTCTCTCTCTCTTTTTTTTTTTTTTTAAGTTTATTCATTTTGAGAGAGGATCCCAAGCAGGCTTCGAGCTGTCAGCACAGAGCCTGATGTGGGGCTGTGTCCCATGAACCATGAGATCATGACCTATGCTGAAATCAAGAGTCAGACGCTTAACTGACTGAGCCACTCAGGCACCCCTCTAGTCTTCTCTTTAACCATGTCTCCTTTTAGATTTTTCCTATGTATATACCCATATATGATGTGTTATTGTTCTGTTCTATTAAAACAGGATTAAACTAGAGGTGTGGTGCAAATTCCATCCATGTCAGTAAATCTACAGAATTCTGTTTAATGCCTCCATAGCGTTCCAAAGCATTAGGGTAGTAGTATTTAAGAAATTTATGCCTCTACTGATAGGGTTTTTTTTTTTTTTTGTGTAGTTTTAGAAAATTGAGTTTTATTTTTGAGTATTACGAACAGTGCTCCTTTGGGGTGCCTGAGTGGCTCAGTTCGTCCATCTTCAGCTCAGGTCATGATCTCGTGGTTCATGAGTTCGAGCCCTGTGACTGGCTCTGTGCTGACAACTCAGAGCCTGGAGCCTGTTTCAGATGCTGTGTCTGCCTCTCCCTCCCCCACCCATGCTCTGTCTATCATAAATAAACATTAATAAAACATTTTTATAAAAAAAATAGCGCTGCTTTGTACATGTCTCCTCCTGTAGGATTTTGTAGAAGTAGAACTCTTGGGTCCTAAACTATACATGTATTTGATTGCTATTCACATCTTGATTACCACAAGATTGTAACAGTTTTCATCTCTGCCAACACTGAATATTATCAGTTTTTATTATTTTGCTACTTTTGTGGTAAAAGGTACTGTATCATCGTTTAAATTTGTATTTCCTTAATGTCTGTTGAGATTGGGCGTCTTGTCATTCGTTAAATCGTTTCTTTCTTCTGGAATTTACTTGGTCTCATCTGTTCACTTTTCTTTTTGTTTTATTGTGTTTTTTGTAATAATTTGTAGTTCTGTGTGTTTCAAATATATTTGACTTTTATCATTTACAAATGTTTAACTTTATGTTGTTTTTGAGAATGTTTTTATGAAGTCAAACTTGTTGGTTTTTGAATTTCATATCATGCTTTGGAAGAATTCTCCCATCCCAAGATTATGCAGATATAGCCCTGTATTTTCTTGTAATATTTTAATTTTCACATCTAGATCTTTTTTCATTTGGCATTTATTTATCTCTTTGTTATTAAATGTAAGATTAAGAATGCTTCTTACAGTTTTCTTATTGCATGTCTTTCAGGTCTTAATAAAAAACTAATGGCTCTCCATTGCAGATTTTTACTTTGAGTTGTTTTATGTAGTTTGAAGTTAACATAGCATATATAAAATTTGAGGAGGAAAAAAATAATTTTTTATCTTTTTAGAGAGGTCATTCTTTAAGTACCCTGGAAGTAAAGTGTATATGTAACCCCCCCCCCCCCCAAAAGTGTGTGATCAGAACAGCTAATGATTCAGTACTACACTTAAGTGTATTTTAAGTTTTTTGGTTATTTAATCGATTAGCTGGAAGTAGGCAGTTTTCTTAAATTTACTTTTGAGAGTTATATTGCATACTGGGATGCTGTTAGATTTCCAAGTTAGACAAAGGATGGGAATATATTGAAGAGAGGTGCAGAGACACTAGTCTTTGTGGAGGGAGCAAGTTACAAAGATAGTTGAGTTTTGAAGATTTTGATATAGCAACAGTTAGGGAGAAAGAGTATATTATATCTCTGTCTCCTTGCCAGTTATTTTCTCAATACCACTTGCAAAACTTCTAAATCTGGGTCAGGCAAGCTATAACCTGTGGACTGAATTTGGTCTCCTGCCTGTTTTTGTGAAGAAAGTTTTACTGAAATGCAGCCATGGCTATTGGTTTACATATATTCTGTACTTCTGAGTCAGACCACATGGCAGGAAAAGCTTCAAATATTTACATTCTGGCTCTTTATAGAAAAAAATTGACCCCTGATTTAGTTGGCTGGCTCCTTGAATACAGCTCGTATTTTATTTATTTCCCCTCCCCCCCAATACCTAGCACTGTCTGGTGCGTGGTACAAGCTCAATAGATGTTTGTCAAGTAGGTATTTGAAATGTAGACCAATTAAGAGGCAGCATGATATAGTAGGAAGAAAATGCTGCTTTGTAGATGAGGGTTGTGAGTTGCAGTCTCAGATCTGCTCTTAATTATCCTTGTCATTTGGGTTAGTTATTTAAGTCGTCCAGCCTTCAGGAGCCTAATATGTGGAAAGAAGAGATTGGGAAAAGGACCTACCCTAAAGACTTACTCTTCTCTCTTGGATTTTGCAATGTAGTTTATGGTAATCTCATTGGAGTATTCCATTTATGCTTAAGTTTGTAAGGTAGTAAGCAGATAATAGAAATAGCTGGAGGAAAAAGAATGATTTTCACTGCCTTGGCGTGGACACTATTTCTGATTGCAACTGATGATACTTGAGGATTATGTGACTATTTGCATAGTAATTAAGTCTCAGTATTTTTTCCACACTGCCTTGACAGTCTGCGGTATTCAGTTTCTATAGCTTATTGCATTTAGTGAAAACATTTGACTTATTTTTTGAGTTCTAACCTTGTGAGATTGTTAAATGTAATGTCTGCTATGTTTATTGAAATTCTTCATGGACATGCTTACTGTGGGACTTAACAGTTCTGGAATAATTTTGGAAGTATAATAGCAAGTTTTTGTTTTTCATAGGTTAGACCAAAGCCATTGCTCTTGAAGTTGTTAAAGTCTGTTGGTGCACAAAAAGACACTTATACTATGAAAGAGGTAAGCTAAATTAAGCGTGAACAAGATAACTAATGTCTTATTAGTTACGTGTAGCCATGGGAAGAAATTGGCCATATAGAGGGATTTTTCAGGAAGCAGCAATATTAAGCATTGTCATTTGGACTATACTTTGAAGCTGAAAATTCTAATTATACTTGAATATCACTTCTCAGCTAGCACCTCTGAGACAAAGGGAGACTCTGTAGGGGTTCTTAGCATTTTTGTGCTGTGGACCCACTTGGCAAACTGGAAGTCTTCTCAGAATCCTGTTTCCAAATGCATGAACCAAAATGTATAGGATTACAAAAGAAACAAATTATGTAACATAGTTATCCAAGTAGTAAACAAGCTTGATATATGTGCTTTTTTGTGTGTGTGCTTTTTTATTAACACATTAAATAAGATTTAGTAGTAGACCTAATAAATGTAATTTCAAGGAGTATAGTTAATATTTTGAGGAGTATAGTTAATATTTTGAGATGTTTACACCAAGCATAGTATGATATGAAAACACTTGTGGTTTTTATTGGTGGCAAAAATCACAGGTATTACTAATACTTTGTGGTTTGTTGCCTATATTCATAATTGAAGGAAAGCTAAATTTCAGTGAAAAGTTAGTGAAAATACAGAAATTCTTTTTCCATCCAAATTAATGGACCCCCTGAATTCTATCCAAGGACTTCTTGGGCATCCATGGATCCCAGGTTAAGAACTTCTGCACTAGAGATACATGAGTACAGTATACTGATCTTTCTGGGATAGAGGTGAGCTGATTCATGAACGTATATGTTCTATTTAATGGATACATTTCAATGTATTGTTCTCTAGCTTGAAATTTGTGCACAGAAGCATGATTTTCAGTGAGAGATTGGGTCATCTTAGGCAAAATTTCACTGTGAGTGAAATGTGCCTTTTCCCCATCTCTCTCACTTAGTTTATGGGTCCCAGATTGCTTAAAACACTGAAGTACCTTATCTACATTGGGATAGTGGGTCAAGAAGAGACTCCAGATCATTTTCCTTTTCAGCCACACTTTTTATAAACTTCCTAATGGGATGTTTGGTAGGAGTGTAGGTTCTCTTCTTCCTTGCCCATGGTCTATCAACAGTCTCTTCAGTCCATAGTTACCAGGGAATATTCCTTTCAGTGAGGCCTGCTTAGCTAGTTAAGTCTACAGACAGTAGGGAAGTGTCGAGGTTAAGGATATTTTTAGGGCTGTTAACTTGGGTTTGACCTCATTATCATCATGTAATTAGTTAAACAAAAGGTATGCATTTAGTAGTAGATAGAAATAAGGGGAGGGGCGCTTGGGTGGCTCAGTTGGTTGAGTCCGACTTTGGCTCAGGTCATGATCTCATGGTTCATGGGTTTGAGCCCCGCATCGGGCTCTGTGCTGACAGCTCAGAGCCTGGAGCCTGCCTCAGATTCTGTCTCCCTCTCTCTCTAGAGAGGTTATTCTAGATGGTTGTGGGTATGGTTGCTGGTTGTTTAACCATCTTTAGATGAATGAGGTATTGAATGTTTTTGAAACTAACATTTACTTTTCTTTAATGCTCAGAAATCATATTTCTATTTCAGGTTATATTTTACCTTGGCCAGTATATTATGACTAAACGATTATATGATGAGAAGCAACAGCATATTGTGTATTGTTCCAATGATCTCCTAGGGGATTTGTTTGGAGTGCCAAGCTTCTCTGTGAAAGAACACAGGTAATTCTTCAGTTTAGTCAATTGTAAAAAGCCAACTGGACAAATGTTTCACTTCGCCTCCACCTTCACTCCCTTTTGTCAGAGAAAAATTGTTGCTGTATATATAAAAGATGTGGAAATTTAATTTCTTGGTAAGATAGCATATTGCTTGAGAACCTACATTCTGGAATCTTACAAACCTGGCTTTGAGACCTAGCTCAGCTATTTACTAGCTGTGTGACTTGGTAAATTGATTTACTTGCTCAAAACCTTAGATTACCCTATTTGTAAAGTAGGGATAATATAAATACTTAATGTGGAGTTTATGAAGACAATGTGTAAAAAGCAGTGTTTGACACATAGAACACACTTAAATGTTAGTCATGGTTACTGTAAATTAAAAAATACTGCAGTTACTTTCAAAGACCATCTTTACCCTGTGGTAAAGGCTTAAATTTAAGCATTCGTTGCTTTGGAGATTATTTTGTCATATATCATAGCACTTCATCAGCCAAGTTTAACACAGATAACCTTTCTAGAATTACTGGGAACTGAAGACTGTTTTTTTTCTTTCTTTTTTTTTTTTTTTTAATTTTATTTTTTTAAAATTTACATTCAAGTTAGCATATAGTGCAACAATGATTTCAGGAGTAGATTCCTTAGTGCCCCTTACTCAGTTATCCCATCCCCCCTCCCACACCCCCTCCAGCAACCCTCTGTTCTCCATATTTATGAGTCTCTTATGTTTTGTCCCCCTCCCTGTTTTTATATTATTTTTGTTTCCCTTCCCTTAGGTTCGTCTGTTTTGCCTCAGAGTCCTCATATGAGTGAAGTCATACGATATTTGTCTTTCTCTAATTTCACTTAGCATAATACCCTCCAGTTCCATCCACATAGTTGCAAATGGCAAGATTTCATTCTTTTTGATTGCCGAGTAATACTCCATTGTATATATATACCACATCTTCTTTATCCATTCATCCATCGATGGACATTTGGGCTCTTTCCATATTTGGCTATTGTTGATAGTGCTGCTATAAACATTGGAGTGCATGTGTCCCTTTGAAACAGCACACCTGTATCCCTTGGATAAACACCTAGTAGTGCAACTGCTGGGTCGTAGGGTTGTTCTCTTTTTAATTTTTTGAGGAACCTCCATACTGTTTTCCAGAGTGGCTGCACCAGCTTGCATTCCCAGTGAAGACTGTTTCTTCAGTCATCCTGTCCTTACATTTGGAATTCCTTTTCCCATGTGGTTTAGCACAGTCTGTGTAGAGCCTTAGCTTGTATGTTTTTCTTAATGGGATGAATACTTTTCACCTGAAACAACTAGATTCTACTGGTGTTTAATGTTCAATAATATTATAGCTAAAAAGATGGTAATTAAATGGAGTATTTATAACTTTAAAACAGTTTCATTATGTAAGCATAGTATGTATTCATTATTGGACAATAGGAAAAGACAAAACTAAAAATAGGAAAAAAAAAGACTATAGTTTGTCATTGAGTGGTATTTTTACCTGTTTTTCAGTTATGTGCAGATGTGTTTTAACCCAGTTGTGAACATACTATATTTAATTTTGTCATGCTTCTTAATTCAACATTATATAAACATCCTTCCATTAAGTCACATTTGTCTAATGTTTATTTTTTTAATGTTTATTTATTTTTTTTTTTGAGAGGGAGAGAGTGGGGGAGAGGCAGAGAGAGGGAAACAGAGGATCCAAAGCAGGCTCTGCACTGAGAGCAAAGAGCCCAATATGGGGCTTGAACTCAGGAACTGTGAGATTATGACCTGAGCTGAAGTCGGATGCTTAACCAGCTGAGCCACCCTGGTGTCCCTGTCTAATATTTATTTATGTTGTTATTTTACATTTGGCCTTGGGATATAAGCTTTATTTTATAACTATGTTGGTGATTTTGCACTGTTTGAGTGTTGAATCTTCTGATAATGTTTTGAGGTACAGTTGTATAGTTTCTCACATTGAAAGCATAGTTTAAAAAGTATCTTTGACTTGAATTTTAACATGTTGAGAGATTAAACACTGGGGAGATTACTAACTTGGAAAAAGGGTATGAACAGGAATACTGGTTTTTATGAGTTTACAGAACTGTGTCATTAGTTCCAAGAGTGAAAAGAAATAATTGGGATTGGCATTTTCCCTTAATGATAGGAATTAGAAATGATACGTAACCAATAACATTCTCTAAAGTCGTTAGTTTAAAAAAAAAAAAAAAAAAACTGTACCATAACATCAGTGAAGGCTGGAATAACTGAATTGTCTTCCTGTTGGGGTATAAGTTCTATGAGGGCAGAGATTTGTTTCCATTTTATTCCTTGTTTTCAGTCTGTATTTACTAAATGAATGAAGGAAACTTTAAATAAATTTTAAGATTGAGAGAGAAAATTCATTAGGTGGTTGGTCCATGAGTTGATAGAAGTCAAAATTATAATCAAGTTCCTATGTAGGATGCAGGTTTTGCACAACCCACTACCTTTTTAGGCAGTTTACTTCTAAGCTTTAAGTACAGAGCTAGAAATTTTTCTTCTCTGTTTGAAAACAAATACATTAAACTGCTTTCTACATTCACACCCATTCTCTGGGGTCTTTTGGTGAGGTCCAAACAAGGCATATTTCAGGAAATGGAGATATAAAGTCTTTCAGCTAGAGGGACCTTTGTGATTAAATAAGAGTAACAGTAGGTAATCATACAGCTAATTATCATGGTGCTTTTTAGGGCCTAGAAGCTTACCAGTGGTACAGTTTGCAGTAATTTATTTAAAGTTTGTTTATTTATTTTGAGAGAGAGCATGAGTGAGCATGAGCAGGGGAGGGGAGAGAGAGTGGGAGAGAGAGAGAACCTCAAGCAGGCTCCATGCTGTTAGCACAAAGCCCAATGTGGGGCTTGAATCCACAAACAGTGAGATCATGACCTGAGCCAGAATCAAGATTTGGACACTTAACTAACTGAGCCACTCAAGTACCCCTGAATGCAGTAACTTAAAATTTAGTTTGTGCACAATATAGTTCATATTAATACGTATTTATAAGTCTGGTTAAGTCTAGTTTAATATATTTTTATTTTAAAACGTATGTCTCTTTTTTTTCCTCCCTACAAGGAAAATATATACAATGATCTACAGAAACTTGGTAGTAGTCAATCAGCATGGTAAGTTAATTTTGAATAACATAAACAGACACCATGAAAATATTTTAAAGACGTTTTATGTATGTGGAAGTCATTTAAGGGGAAGAAATGAACTACATGAAGTAAAATAATACTGAGATTCTAATGCAACTTTGTGATATGTAAAGTTAAATATCTTATTCCATTAACTTAAGCCTTGGGATATCAGTATTAATATTTGTTCTGAAAGAAAATTTCTGGGTTTTTTGGCATCTCACAAACATTTATTAAACACTTATTTTTTTAAATTTATATTTTTATTTTAATTCTAGTTTAGTTAACCTGCAGTGTTATATTAGTTTCCAAGGTACAATACAGTGATTCAGCAATTCCATATATCACTCAGTGCTCATCACAAGTGCACTCCTTAATTCCCATCACTTAATTTCACCCATATTCCTCCCCCGCCCCGCCCCGTAGCCATCGTTTGTTCTTTAGAGTTAAAAGTCTGTTTTTTGGTTTGCCTCCTTTTTCTTTGTTTTTCTTTCTTTCTTAAATTCCACGTGTGAGTGAAATCATATGGTATTTGTCTTTCTCTGTTTTCACTTAACATTACACTCTCTATATATATCCATAGTGTAAATGGGAAAATTTCATTCTTTTTTTTATGGCTGAGTAATACTCCATTGTGTGTGTGTATGTATGCATAGAATACACACACATACTGTATCTTTATTCATCTATGGACACTGGGGCTGCTTCCATAAAATAATTTGGCTGTTGTAAATAATGCTGCAATGAACATAGGATTTATGTTTATGAAGATAGCATTTATCTTTTTTGAATTGGTGTTTTTGTATTCTTTGGGTAAACACTCAGAAGTGGAATTATTGGATCATATGGTAGTCCTGTTTTTAATTTTTTGAGAAACCTCTGTACTGTTTTTCACAGTGGCTGAACCAGTTTGCATTCCCACCAACCATGCACATGGGTTCCTTTTTCTCTACATCCTTGCCAACACTTGTTTCTGAAAGGTAGATAATTTCAGAAGGCCATGCTTATAAGAAATGTCATTAAAACATATTAAAAGGTTTTGGGAAATAATACAGATACTTAAGTAGAACCATTCAAATAGATGGGGCCCATTTTTTATTTTTTATTTATTTAATAGACAAAACTTTATCAGTTCAGGTAAGCGGCATCTTCTTTGCCTATCTTTAGGCTTGCAGTTCTTAACTGAGAATCTGATGAAAGCACTAGGTTTGTATTTCAGAGAGATACACATAAATATATATGGTGGTATGCTAGTAAATGTTTAACAACCCAGTCACTCTTCAGGAAAAGAAAGCCCTGATTTGTGGTGTTTGCTGATTTCCATCATGTAAATAACTCCCACCATGGCCATTTTCAAGCTGCGTACATGGAATTGGTAGAAGATACACAGTTCTTTGCTAGTAGGAGCTGGCTCCCAACACACCCCTGACTTCTTAAAGCCCGTTCTTGAACTACAATTAATTGTTTTCAAAAGCTTGTTTATGCAACAAACTGGCCACTCTTGTGCTTCCACTATTCTGTATTTGGACCTTATTGTTACATTGTTTTGTTTCACTTGATTATATTTCTTGTATCCTACTCAGGTTTGCATTTTGCATCAATACAGTGTTTTAGTAATACGGTGTTTAATAAATGTGTTGAGTTGAATACTGTTCCATAGTCAGGATTTAAGACCCAGAAAAGGGCATTACTGTCTTATCCTAGAGTAGAAGTGACTGTTAGGCTGGTAACAAGATGCTTTATTGTTTTACAGAGCTCTTTATGAAATTAAATGAAGGCCAAAAAAATAGTATTATAGTAGTATTTTAAGTTTTTAAAATATTATACCTGATGTATTCATTGGTTCGTGTAAAGACACCTTGGTAGATTACCAGGAAAATTATATTAATGAGATGGTAACCTATAGATTACTTAGGTTATTTCCATTTGTTATTTCTGTGTTTGTTTCAGGTTTCAGTTAGTAGAATTAACTTCAGAGCTCTTGTAACTGTGTTCTCAACCTGTCACACCTAGTACTTCCTTTTTATTACATCTATTTTGTAACATCTCCTTTATTATAGTAAAACGTAATATAACCTGTCTATATGTACAACTTAAAATACATAACCCATGATATAAAGAAGCAATAAACTTACGATAATGTGCATAATTTCAAAGTGTTAACGCTTGGGCCTGACATTCGTATTAAGATGAAAATGTTTTGGAGGGTATTTGATTATGATCTTTGGCACCTGTATATATTCCATATCTGAAATGCTGACTTCTGAGCTCCAAGTCTATACATCCAACTAAAAACTAAACCTACCTACCTGAATGAGTTTCATCCACTTTAGTTCATTGTCTTCCCATCCCAATCTCTTTGTCTTCTGAAGTTTCTCTCTTGGTGAATGGTTTTAACTTCTCTGGAATTGATCTTTCTTCCATGCCTTAGTTGAGGCTTTAATACTTCTGCATTTGTATTATTGCAGTTACTTTCTAAAGTTGGCTTCCCTGCCTCTGCTCTCTTTTTCTTCTATTTTGCTGAAGTAATTTGTTCCTCTCCGCTTAAAATGATGATTTATGGGTTCCTTATTGTTCTCTGGATAAAAAGACATACAGTTTTATCTATTGGATTAAACCTTTTTAGGAGTGCCGGGGTGGCTCAGTAGGTTGAGCGTCTGACTTTTGATTTCGGCTCAGGTCATGATTGCAGGGTCATGGGATCTGTGCTGAGCGTGGAGCTGGCTTAAGATAATCTCTCTCTCTCCGTCTCTCTCTCCGTGTCTCTCTCTCTCTCTCTCTCTCTCTCTCTCTCTCTCTCTCCCCCCCTCTCCCTCCCTCCCCCCCCCCCGCCCCTCCCTCCTTCTTGCGTGTTCCTTTTTATGCTGAATGGCTGCAACAGTGCTAGGGAAGGTTCTGAAGTGTCATCTGGGAAGCATGCAGTGATGTAGGATTGAAGGCATGAGTGCTGTTTGTTGATGTCCTTGTTCTGTTTTGCAAGACACACAGGATCCTTTATGATCCTGCTTATATTCTAGTAATAATTAACTACCTGTAGTTCCCTGCAACAAGCGTTGGTAATTCATTTCTGGATTTTTTTTTTTCACAGGGTGTTCCTCAGCCTGGAATAGCTTTTCTTAGTCCTACTTCTTTATATTTTATGGAACCTTTCCTGACTCCTTGTTCCTCAGACCTTGCTGTGTCCCTACCAAAAAATCATTGCTCTGTCTTCTTCACTACACTTTCATTACTCTTAATGTATTCTCTGTATTAAAATTGAATCTTATTACTTATTTCTACAATATCTAGCATGGGGTTGGCCCCTGGGAGACACACATTTAATGTTTGTTGAAAGGTTAAATTGTGTAAGGAGTTTTTCCTGGACTGACAGACTAGTTTCTTTTCTAGTTTGTGATTCTTTGTTGTTGTTGTTGTTTTTTTTTTCCCCCATCAGAACCATCAGATTCAGGCACATCTGTGAGTGAAAATAGGTGTCACCTTGAAGGTGGGAGTGATCAAAAGGTAATCTTGAAATGAATGCATTCTAGTGTGATGTTTCTTGAAAGTTAGGTTATTTTAAACAAATAATTTTCAGCTCCCTGGTGTTACAAGTTAAGTTTTTGTTTTTCTCCCCCCACCTTGCATGCTTAGGACCCTGTGCAAGAGTTGCAGGAAGAGAAACCTTCATCTTCAGATTTGGTTTCTAGACCATCTACCTCATCTAGAAGGAGAACAATTAGTGAGACAGGTACATATGATTAATTGGCACTTTCAGACAGCTTTTCACTGTTTATTCTCTAATGAAATTAATGCATTTAGGCTTAATGAAATTTTGCGCTTTTTTTTGCCTTAGATGAATTAATTTCTGGGTTTCTTTCATTCTTATTTTTATATGATTTGTTTAAAAATTGCTCTCTTAGCAATATTTTTCTGTTTGACTACAGCACAGTTTTCTGGGCCCAATGGAGTTTATAGTTAGGCACCTGTTATTCAAGGTAATAGAAGACAAGCATCTAAACTGTATTTTAGTCATTATTCTTAGTTACCTTAGCAGTTAAAATATTTGTTGTTTCTAATAAGCGATGAAACATACCAGTGAGTTTAAAAACAAAGTAAATAACATCTTAGAAATGAAGATGAGATAAAAAAAAAAAAATAGCTGAGGACATTTTTACAAAGAAAAGATAGTGGAGGAGGAGGAGGCTGTTGTCTGATCAAAAGTCAGTAACTAAAACTGTGATTCAGATGAAAGAAGAGTTCAGCAGATCAGTGAGATAGAGTAGATAAACCCAGACTAGAATTACGCACAGGAGAGCAGAGGGCGGTAAGGGCAGAGGGTGTTTTGTTCACTGCATGGGACTGGAGCAAGTGGTTAGTTATTTGGGGAAGAAAAGACAAATTCTGTCTATACCTTATGCCAAAGTGAATTCCAAATGAGTTTAAAAGATATATGAAGAAATTATATTTGAAGGATATTCACTTTAAACCTGATGGTGTCAATACCCTTATTACATAAAAAGTTCTCCAAAATTGATTTAAAAAAAAAGTAAAAATCCACATAACGAAAAGGAACAAAACACCCAATTTTTCATAGTAAATACAAATGACTAATAAATAGGGAGGGGGTGGGTTTTTGTGATTTAGCTTTATAGACAATAACAAATGCAAAAAGGCTTCTTTTCTAGGCTACCAAATTAGAGATTTTTTTACTCATCCTTGTGTTAACATGTGTATTGGCACTGATACACTATTGGTGTACCAATAGTTTAACAACAACTTAAACCTTTATGGATATAAAAAGGCTTGGAGTTCTTACTATTATCCCAGTAACTCTGCTTCTAGAGATCTATCCTAGTGATATAATCAGAAATTCAAAGATTACATGTATTTAGAGATACTAATTACAGCATTATTTATAATTAAAGACATATGGTAGAAAACGTCGTCACTCTAGTTCAGGCCATTGCCCTCTGGTCTCTGGACCACAGCAACAACTTTCTGATTTTGTTTTACAATTGTGTTCCTTCACACAGTACTAAAGGAGGTGGTAAAAGGTAAATTGGATTGCATCACTTCCCCACTTACCCACTTTGGTTATTTAAAATAAAACCCACGCTTTTTACCTTGGCCTAACAAGGCCATGATCTGCTTTTAACCTGGTTTTTGGCCTTTTCCTCCTACCTCTATTATTTCCATTGTACTGATTATTTAGTTCTTCAAGTCAACTCTTTGCTACTTTAAGGTTGTTGGCACACACATTTTTTGTTTTTGTTTTTCCCTGCCAGGAGTTTTTCTACCTCAGCCTTACAAGACCAGCTCCTCATTTTTCTGTTTTTGCTGAAATGTGACTTCAGAGAGCCTGTCTCTAACCAGTCACAAAGGCAGATTGTTCTTTTCCTTAGCCCCCTACTTGTTTCCTCATAGCACTCATAGCTGGTAGATAATTATGTTTCGGTTGCCTGGGTGTTTGAAATTAAACTTTATCTGGTGGCAGGGATGATAACTGACTTCACTTTTGTAAACCCACTGCCTAGCACAGTGCCAGACAGTAAGCAGTTGCTCAGCTTTGTGGACTAAATAGTTCAGTTATATGAACAGTATATAAATCTATGTCCTGGACACCATATTCTGCAGCCATTAAAAATAACGTAAAAGAAAATTTAAGAGCAAACCACCCCCAAATTGTACATATAGTATGATTCAAATACGTTTTTTAAAAGGAAATAAATGGGTGTTTGGGTGGCTTTGTTGGTTAAGCGTCTGCCTTCGGCTTAGGTCATGATCTCACGGTTCATGAGTTTGAGCCCCGCATTGGGCTCTCTGCTGTCAGTGCGCAACCTGCTTTGGATCCTCTGTCCCCTCTCTCTCTGTCCCTCTCCTGCTCATATTGTTTCTCAAAAATAAATAAGCACTTAATAAATAAAAGGAAATAAAAACTGGAAAATTATTACACTAAAATGTTAATAGTAGCTCTCTCTCGGGTAGCACTACAGATGCTTTACATTTTTTAAATTTTCTGTTTTTTTTTTTATGATTTCTATAATGAGTAATATGATACTTTAATAGAAGAAAATCCCAAATGATATTTTTAATGGAGGTAAACAATAAGAATCAGTTGGTGTGGTTTTAGGCTTCTAGCCCACATTATTCAACCAAGATCACCTTTTATAAGGAATACAAACATGATTAAGAACTTACATCAAGAACTTGTGATTTAGTTTTGGAGAGATCAACACAGAATTACTTAAAGTAGAGGGTATAAGAGTGGGGAATTCAGAGGAAAAAGTTGACTTTGACTAGGAAGGTCAAGAGAAGGAAATGGAGTGAGCACAAGGTTATGCACGTTGTACCTGTTTCAGGCATATGGATTATGGTTTGTTTAATCCTATAACCCTATTTGGTACTTATGTAAAAGGCTGCATCGAACATCCTTGCCACATACATCCTTAAGTAATTATGCAGATATTTCTAGGATAGAGATTGCCCACCAAATGTTATATTATTTTACATTTCTACCAACAGTGTATAAAAATGTCCTTTCTCTCAAATCTCGAGACTCTTATTTTAATTTTTGTCATTCTTGGGGGTAAAAAAAAATGGTATCTTGTTTTAATTTACATGTCCTTGATCAGGAGGCAGGGGATTTTTTTATATGCTTATTAGTCACTTGTATTCTGTGAATTGCCTTTCATATCTTTGACTTTTTTTTTTTAAGTTTGTTTATTTAGAAAGAGAGGGAGGGAGCTGGAGTAGGGTGGGACCAGGGAGGGAGAGAGCGCAGTATAGGGCTCTCAAACCCACGAAGGATACCATGAGATCATGACCTGAGCTGAAACCAAGAGACTGTTTAATAGACTGAGCCACTCAGGAGCCTCTCTCTGACTTTTTTTAAATCAAGGGTTTTTTTTGTTTGTTTTTGTTATTTTTACTTGATTGGTGGCAGGTGTTTGTATATAGTAAGTAGTAACCATTTTATGTATGTTGCAGATATTCTAGGCTGACATTTACTTTTTCATTTTTGTTCATTCTGCCATGTAAACCTTAATTTATTTAACATAGTCTAATTTTGATAAATTTTTAAATTTTTTTAATGTTTATTTTTGAGAGAGACAAAGCACAAGTGGGGGAGGGGCAGAGAGAGAGGGATATACAGAATCCGAAGCAGGCTTCAGGTTCTGAGCTGTCAGCGTGGAGCCCTGTGTGAGATCATGACCTGAGCTGAAGTCGGACACTTAACTGACTGAGCCACCCAGGCACCCTTGATAAATTTTTTCTTGAGGGCTTTGCAGTGTTATGTCACACTTCCCTACCCCAGTATTACAAGAATATTCTCTTAGAAGTATTTGGGTGGTTTTGTTCTTTGTGTTTGGCTCTTTAATTCACTTGGAATTTATTTTTAAATCTAATACATGGTAAGACTCATTCAAGTACCTGACAGATTTGGCAACATTCTGACTTAAAGTGAGAAGTAATTCATTATTTAAGATAAAATTTTGATTACTATTAAAAATAGAACTGAGGAAATCGAAATGTTAAGAATACCTTCTAAGTAAATTAAACATTTTTTGTTCTTTTTAGAAACAAAATGATATATTCTAAAGTGTGATTTTTTTTTTTTTTAATTTTTTCAACGTTTATTCATTTTTGGGACAGAGAGAGACAGAGCATGAACGGGGGAGGGGCAGAGAGAGAGGGAGACACAGAATCGGAAACAGGCTGCAGGCTCCGAGCCATCAGCCCAGAGCCTGACGCGGGGCTCGAACTCCCGGACCGCGAGATCGTGACCTGGCTGAAGTCGGACGCTTAACCGACTGCGCCACCCAGGCGCCCCTAAAGTGTGATTTTTGACAGAAGAATTTTAGATTGGTCAATGAAAGCTCTAGATGGATTAAATTAGTTGTGACTTAATGGAGACAAAGTTTTGAAAGAAGCTTGAAAAGCTTTTATTCCTTTATTTATTTATTTTGAGAGAGCATGAGCAGGGGAGGGCCAGAGAGAGAATCTTAAGCAGGCTCCACACTGTCAGCACAGAGCTGGAATTGGGGCTTGATCTCATGACGGAGAGATCAGGACCTGAGCCAAAATCAAGAGTTGGATGCTTAACCGACTGAGCCACCCAAGCACCTCTGAAAAGAAGAGCTTGTATGTGTGTAAGTAATGTCTACACACAACGTGGGGTGCAGACTCAGCGACTCCGGGATCAAGAGTCATGTACTGACTGAGCCAGGTGTTTCAGAAGTTTGAAAAACTTTTTAAAAATACAGCCTTTTGGAGGTGCCTGGCTGGCTCAGCCAGTAGAGCATGTGAGTCTTGAATTTGGGGTTGTGAGTTTAAGCCCCATGTTTGATGTAGGGCTTACTTAGAAAAAATAAATACAGTGTTCTGCTGTAGCTCTCAGTTGAACAGATCCAATAAAAGCATTAAGTTTTGAAATGGTAATAATTGACTATTTTCTCTGTTTAATTTCATTGAGATTAAATTTCAGTACAAATAGGTACTCGAGGCAGCTCGTTTGCTAAATAAATCACAACATAGGGTTTTAATTGACTTTTTTTCCTTATATATGCAGAAGAACATTCAGATGAATTACCTGGTGAACGGCAGAGAAAGCGCCACAAGTCTGATAGTATTTCTCTTTCCTTTGATGAAAGCCTTGCTCTGTGTGTAATAAGGGAGATATGTTGTGAAAGAAGCAGTAGCAGCGAATCAACGGGGACTCTGTCAAATCCGGTAATCTTTTCATTTTAAATAAAATAAAACAAGACTCTTATTTTTAAAGTCTAGTTCTGTCAGTCCTAATAAACATTTGGATAGAATGCCTATATATGCAATTGCTGTTATATACACAGTGGTAAATTTTTCTGTCAAATAAAATTACCGTGTAAATCTTCTCTGTCCCCAACCCCAGGTTTGGGAGGAGGGTGGGAGATCGTGCAGTTGTGGGTGTGATGATAAAATTAGCACCAGTATTAATAGTTGTTAATGTCGTCCTCCATAGTGGAGAATCTTTGTGGGCTGTGCACCAGTAGTACATTCACAGAAATTGGAATGGTCTGAGGATTTTTAGTTTTATTTTTAAAAAAATAAGGGAAGAAAAAAAGTTAAGTATCTTAGAATCTAAGGCAAATTTGTTTTGAACATTTAGAGTAACAATATCTTCTTTATTATAGCTATCAGCAAACAAGCCAGCATAGTCTAAGCTACACACTTAGCCGTACATAGGCCTAGATATCAGGAAAGAGGTGTTTAGTAAGGCTGTGAAATACAGACATGTTGTTACATGGATGGCGGGAGAGATTTAGTAATTTTGATTATTGATACAAAAATCCAAAGAATTAGTAAAAAAATTTTTTTTTAGAAAGATTCTTTTTTTTAAAAAAAAAATTTTTTTAAATGTTTATTTTTGAGAAAGACAGAGACAGAATGCGAGTGGGTTAGGGGCAGAGAGAGAGGGAGACACAGAAGCTGAAGCAGGCTCCAGGCTCTGAGCTGTCAGCATAGAGCCCGACGTGGGGCTTGAACTCACAAGCTGTGAGATCATGACCTGAGCTGAAGTCAGATGCTCAACCGACTGAGCCACCCAGGTGCCCCAGAATTAGTAAAATTCTTAAGAGAGGTCACTGAAAGAAGTTCGGTTAAAAAAAATATATACTGGGGCGCCTGGGTGGCGCAGTCGGTTAAGCGTCCGACTTCAGCCAGGTCACGATCTCGCGGTCCGTGAGTTCGAGCCCCGCGTCGGGCTCTGGGCTGATGGCTCAGAGCCTGGAGCCTGTTTCCGATTCTGTGTCTCCCTCTCTCTCTGCTCCTCTCCCGTTCATGCTCTGTCTCTCTCTGTCCCAAAAATAAATAAACGTTGAAAAAAATATATATATATATACATTTTTTTTAATGTTTTATTTATTTTTGAGACAGAGAGAGAGACGGAGCATGAGCAGGGGAGGGGCAGAGAGAGAGGGAGACGCAGAATCGGAACTAGGCTCCAGGCTCTGAGCCGTCAGCACAGAGCCCGACGTGGGGCTCGAACTCATGAACTGTGAGATCATGACCTGAGCCGAAGTCGGATGCTCAACCGACTGAGCCACCCAGGCGCCCCCTTTTTTTTTTTTTTTCATGTTTGTTTATTTTTGAGAGAGACAGACTGAGTGTGAACAGGGGAGGGGCAGAGAGTGAGGGAGACACAGAATCTGAAGCAGGCTCCAGGCTCTGAGCTGTCAGCCCAGAGCCAGACGCGGGGCTCAAACCCACAAAGAGTGAGATTATGACCTGAGCCGAGGTCAGACACTTAACCAACTGAGCCACCCAGGCATCCCTATTGTTGTTATTTCTTACGTTATCTTTACTTTTTTTCCCTTCCAAAGTACTGATTTTATGGATACAGATGTACCCTCTAGACTTAGTATTTAATAGAGCTGTTACTTCTGTAGGCCACTAGATGGCATAGAGAGCAAGTTCTTCATTCAGTAGGTACGTAAATGTTTTCTATACCAGGTTCTGTTTGGCACTGGAGTGGTTGTCAAGGTAGATATAGATATGGTCCCTGCCCTCATGGGGAGACACATCATCAACAATGAAGTAATTAAGACATTTAACAAATGTTGTAGAAAAAAAATACAGGTTCTTGAGAGCAAACATATGTGATCTGAAAATTGAATCCAATTAAAGAAAGCTTAACATGTACACAGACTTCATGTTTGGATAATTTTATTCCTTACAAATGATTTAAGTAGAACTATGACCCATTAAACTTGCAGACTTTGTTACAGTTGTTTCAGAATTCTAGTTAAATGATTTTTTTTTTTTTTAATTTTTTTTCCCAACGTTTTTATTTATTTTTGGGACAGAAAGAGACAGAGCATGAACGGGGGAGGGGCAGAGAGAGAGGGAGACACAGAATCGGAAACAGGCTCCAGGCTCCGAGCCATCAGCCCAGAGCCTGACGCGGGGCTCGAACTCCCGGACTGCGAGATCGTGACCTGGCTGAAGTCGGACGCTTAACCGACTGCGCCACCCAGGCGCCCCGTTAAATGATTTTTAAACTCCTTGTTTTTTCTTTCTACCCTGGGACACTGCCTTGTTATTAAAGCAACAGAGGATATTTTCTTTTTTCTTTTTGTTATTCCTATCCTATATTATCTTCTAAAAATTCTATTAAAAATCTACTGTTTTGCAGGCTGAGTTCCTACTTGTGAAAGCTTTTGGTAGGGGCAGGGTTTTTCCTTGTTTTTAGCTTACCTGATATGAGAATGGTATAGTTCTCATTTGGTGTCATTATTCACCCGCCTGTGAAGGCAGTTAAAGGAAAGTGCGTCTGACTTCCATCTTTTTTTCTTTTGGGCTTAATAAATTGAGGAATTAAGGCTATATTCTAGGCTCTGTACTAGACAGTTTACATGGTACCAGCTCAGCAGCCTCACATTCCATTTATAGATGGGAAAGATAAGCTTGAAGGTTTCAAATAACTCGTTTAAGATTCCATAGCTAATAATTGTCTGTTTGGAAACTGAGAAATTGTCTCAGGAAAACCAATGGCCATGGCTGTGTTCAATAAAACTTTATTTGTAAAAATAGGTGGGTAGTGGGCCATACTTTGTCAACCCATACAAGAGAAGATACCTGCTGAGACTTTCATCTTTTTTGTGATATATCCCCATATTCTAAACTTAGTGCAATAGGGGCACCCGGGTGGCTCAGTCAGTTAAGCGTCTGACTTTAGCTTAGGTCATGATCTCACAGTTTGTGAGTTTGAGTCCCGCATCGGGCTCTGTGCTGACAGCTCAGATCCTGGAGCCTGCTTCAGATTCTGTGTCTTCCTTTCTCTCTGCCCCTCCCCAACTTGTGCTCTGTCTCTCTCTCAAAAATAAAAATTAAGGGGCGCCTGGGTGGCGCAGTCGGTTAAGCGTCCGACTTCAGCCAGGTCACGATCTCGCGGTCCGTGAGTTCGAGCCCCGCGTCAGGCTCTGGGCTGATGGCTCGGAGCCTGGAGTCTGTTTCCGATTCTGTGTCTCCCTCTCTCTCTGCCCCTCCCCCGTTCATGCTCTGTCTCTCTCTGTCCCCAAAAAAATAAATAAAAAACGTTGAAAAAAAAAATTAAAAAAAAAATAAATAAAAATAAACATTAAAAAAAAATTTAGACTTAGTGCACTAAAATGCTAGTTAATTGAAGTATACAGTTTATTAGGTTACCTTATTAGAGATCATATTCTAGCTTCATATGTAATTTTAACCTGAATGTTAATAGAACCCTTATTAAGAATCATTAACTGCAACTTGTCAAGTTTGCTTTTACTGCTATCCTGACATCACTGTGAAAAAGTCTTTTGACCTCAGTGTTTATAAAATAATATACTTTGTTTTTTTACAAATGATAGAAGTATTAGAGATTATTTAATCCAAACTCTCATAGATGAAGTGGCTGCGGCCTTTATGGCTTTAAATATGTCCAAGGTTAAATAGCTGTTTAGTGGCAAATCTAGAAGAAGAATGTATCCTGGGGTGCCTGGGTGGCTCGGTTGGTAAAGGGCCCAACTCTTGGTTTTCACTCAGGTCTTGATCTCACTATTTGTGAGTTTGATCCCCGCCTCAGGCTCTGCACTGACAGTGTGCAGCCTGCTTGGGATTCTTTGTCTTGCCCTCTGCCCCTCTTCTGCTCGCTCACTCTCTTTCTCTCTCAAAAATAAATAAACCTTAGAAGAAAAGAATGTTTGTATCCTGATTCTTAGACCAATGTATTTTTTCTGTCTAGCCTTCTGTTTTGTATATGTTCCTATTCTTAGCACTGACAGTAAATGTGGGACTAATGGTCTTATTAGGGTTCTTATACTATAAAATGAGAAACCACATGAGCTGATACAGAATTTAAAAAATAAATTTAAAAAATTATGTCTGAAAGCTCTTCCAAAGAAATTATTATCAAAGTTCATTAAAAAATAAATCTCAAGAAAATTATAAAATCTCATAATTGTCATGTGGGTTGTAGCTACTACTGTTCTACCAATCTGAAGATCTAAAGAGATTAAGACATGTTTTTAACTCTTAAAGTACGTATAACTCAGATAAGAAACATGTATAGAAAACTATGTTTTGTATAATCTTATGTGTAAAAGTATATAGTATTCAATATGTAAGTAGGAAAGGTAATTAAAAGTGGAAGTACTTTTCTTCTTGTGGTATTGACAGAAGCCTTATCAAAAAAGGAAGAGTAGGACTTAAAAACTGTTAAGTTATTCCAGCGAGAGAGGTAAAGTGTGTAAGGTGAACTGTCAAGTTTGGTTTAGAAAAAAGGGTAGATCTGGCCGATTGTTCATATTGAGGGTGGGGGGAGCAGTGTCTAGTTGGAAGATAAGATGAAAGTGTTAATATGGCCCTACTCTGTGTGCCTTGAACGCCAAGGGGATTTGGCTTTTTTCCTTTATGTGATGGGGTTTTGAACTGGGAACATAATATATTAATAACCCAGAATCTTAATCTAGTGTCATTGTGTAGGGTGGATTTAAGATGGAAATAGGACTATAGGGATGAGCCAGGAAGCTGTTACAGAGGCCAACAGGTAATGTACTTCAAGTAACTTTTTTTTCCCCCCTATTTTAGGATCTCGATGCTGGTGTAAGTGAACATTCAGGTGATTGGTTGGATCAGGATTCAGTTTCAGATCAATTCAGTGTAGAATTTGAAGTTGAGTCTCTCGATTCAGAAGATTATAGCCTTAGTGAAGAAGGACAAGAACTCTCAGATGAAGATGATGAGGTAGTTTTATTTCTCTATAGTCTGAATTTCTTAAATATTTTCTGTATTCATTGATGCTATTTGAAATTATAATGTATTCTGATTTCACTTAATCTTTGACTCTTGTTCAAACTGGAATATTTTGTGGACTTCAGGCTTTTGTAGTTCTTTGATTTATACTCTCGTAACTATAAATGTCAAAAAGTCAACAGTTCTTAATGAATGTTCTTATAAAAGTCTTATTTAAAAAAAAAAAAATTCCCCTCTTTGGGATGTCTGGCTGGCTCAGTGGGTGGAGCATGCAACTCTTGATCTCTGGGTCATAATTTCAAGCCCCATGTTTTGGGGTAGAGTTTACTTAATAAAGTTAAATTTTAAAATTGCCCTCTTTTTAATATTAATTTACTTGAAAAAAAATTTTTTTAATGTTTATTTTTTGAGAGAGAGACAGAATGCAGGTGGTGGGGGGGCGGGCAGAGAGAGAGGGAGACACAGAATCTGAAGCAGGCTCCAGGCTCTGAGCTGTCAACACAGAGCCCAATGTGGGGCTTGAACTCACAAACTGGGAGATCATGATCTGAGCCAAAGTCAGTCGCTTAACCAACTGAGCCACCCAGACGCCCCTCATTTTTATAAAAGTAAAGTATGCACACAGTTAAAGTCACTGGAGGTGACCACCTTCAACATTTCTGGCTGTTTCACAGTTATTTAATATCCCCATATTTATAAAATAAAAATGCTTATACTGAATTTTTTGCCTTATTCATTTTAATCATCCTGTTGCCTTTTTACCATAGTGGGTGAGGATTTCATGGTCCTTCATTTTTCCCCCTCTATTTCATTCAACCTCTGTCTCAGAGGTTCTCATCTATAGTAGTACATGCTATTTGTTAGGACTTACCACTAAGAAGCCTTCCTGGTTAAGGAAAAGAGGTGATAAATTGCTGTTGATGGATTTATTTTATTAGGTATATCGAGTAACTGTGTATCAGGCAGGGGAGAGTGATACAGATTCATTTGAAGAAGATCCTGAAATTTCCTTAGCTGTAAGTATACATCTGTTTTTTTAAGGAATCAAAACATTGAGGTTAACATTAGAAAAATATGCCTAGTCTACTTCCTGACATGAGGTAATTTCTATAAAGCTAAAATCCTTTTTAAAAAGTTTTAAAGCATTTTTTTCTTTTACTTGTTGTGTTGGAATCTGTTACTACATTTTTTAGGGGTTTTTTGGTGCTAGGATATGAACTTTTAAAGAATTTTTTATTGAAAATTTCAAGCATGTACAGCATAGAGAGTAGTATAATGTATTTCTAGTGTATTTATCACCCAGCTGTAATAGTTACAAACATTTTTCCCATCATGTTGATTCGTACTAGAGAATGTGGTAGGTAGGGTTTGCCATTTAAGAATTCAGGAGGTTCACATTTCATGCTTCATAGGGTTCCTGGGGTATTGGAAGTTGGGTTTTTTACTGTATATTAAAGCTTTAGTTTTTTTTTAATGTTTGTTTGTTTAGAGAGAAAGCAATAAGGGGAGGAGAGGAGAGAGAATCTCAAGCAGTCTCTGCACTGTTAGTGTGGAGCCCGATGCGGGGCTCAGTCCCATGAACTGTGAGATCATGACCTGAGCTGAAATCAAGAGTCGGCTGCTTAACCGACTGAACCACTCAGACGCACTGCTTTATTTATTTATTTATTTTTAATGTTTATTTTGAGAGAGAACATGAGCAGAGGAGAGGCAGAGAGAGGGAGACAGAGAATCCCACACAGGCTCCGCACTGCCAGTGCAGGGCCTGACACGGGGCTCAAACTTATGCACTGTGAGCTTGAATTGACCTGATCTGAAATCAAGAGTTGGGTGCTTAACCGACTGAGTCACCCCAGTGCCTGTAACTTTGTTCTTTTTTTAAAAAAATTTTTTTTAATGTTTATTTTTGAGAGAGAGTGGGTGCAAGTGGGGCAGGGGCAAAGAGAGAAGGGGACACAATCCGAAGCAGGCTCCAGGCTCCGAGCTGTCAGCACAGAGCCTGACACAGCGCTCGAACTCACAAACTGAAATCATGACCTGAGCCAAAGTTGGACAGACACCCAACCCACTGAGCAACCCAGGTGCCCCTAATTTTGTTCTTAATGCCTTAAGTTGTATTTGAATAGGAAATCTCATTTTTCTTGGCTGAGTTGGAAACTATTATCTAAATGCAAAAAAGGTGAAATTGTGAAATTCAAAAAAAAAATATTTTTTTTTTTGCTGTAATAGAAAATAATTCAAGTAACTAGTTGACTTACTTTATGCCAGACATAGATCCTGCAGTTTATTGGGGTCTTTGAAGCACTTTCTCCCACATGTTATAAAACTTTTGTCTTTGGTTTTATCAGTTGGGTAGCAACGTACATTGAGAACTTGAACTAATGTACAATAGTGAACAGTCTCCATCCCTACTGCTGATGTCTTAGGCATTTGTGAGGCAACTTAAAAATGGTTATATTGGGGCACCTGGGTGGCTCAGTCAGTTAAGCATCTCTTGATTTCAGCCCAGGTCATGATCTCACAGTTTGTGAGTTTGAGCCCTGTGTCAGCTCCGAGGGCTCTGCACTGACAGCACGGAGCCCTCCCTCCCCCCCCCCCAAATAAATAGACAGTTTTTAAAAAATGGTTATATTATTCATGGCAAGTTTTACATGTATGTTGTCCTCAGGCAAGAAACATGCTTCAGTTAAGATAGTGGAATAAGAATATATTCGTTAAAAGAGCCTGGGGGATTTAAAGGGGGTTTGTTTTCCAAATTGCATGATGGTGGAAAGGTTGGGAAATAAGTTGAGATATGGGAGAAGCAATAAGCAGTTACAGAGGTGAGAACACAGAAAAGCATAGTTAAATAAGGGGCATACGTTTTGGATAGTGACAAGGATGACAGATTTTAGGTGGCTGTGATTGCCGAGAATGTTTTAGCATTTCCTTTGTGGATGAAAGGAGGGAAGCTCCCTTGAGCCCAGGTTTTAGAGCACTTCCAAGGCAGTCTTAGTCAGTGTCTCATTGGGCAGTGGTTTCGTCTAGATTGATTGGTAGACATTGGGCCTGGGGTTGAGCCTTTAAGAGAGTGAAGTGGGTACAGGCCTCATTTCAGAGTAAAAGACTACATCACACTTGCTTCAACTAGATGAACCAGCTGTATCTGTGTCCCCAGATAACTTTATTGGTACGTGGTTAAGTCATGGTGAATACATTTTTTTGTTTTACGATTCTTCAGCATAGTTTGCCTGAAAAAAATAGATACTTTATGTGTGTTGTTATAATCTCATGCTTGAGGAAAGATTGTTACATGTTGAATGTTTTATATAAAACATAAAATGCTGAAAACTGAACTCTGATAGATTTTATTTCAGACATACTGAAGTTGCTAGAGTTGGCTATGAGTAGTTGTTAAAGGGTTACAGAAACGAACTCTTTTTTCATTGAAGGACTATTGGAAGTGTACTTCGTGCAATGAAATGAATCCTCCTCTTCCACCTCATTGCAACAGATGTTGGGCTCTTCGTGAGAATTGGCTTCCTGAAGATAAAGGGAAAGATAGAGGGAAAATGCCTGAGAAAGCCAAAGTGGAAAACTCAACACAAGTAGAAGAGGGCTTCGATGTCCCTGATTGTAAAAAAACTACAGTGAATGATTCCAGGGAATCATGTGCTGAGGAAAATGATGATAAAATCACACAGGCCTCCCAATCCCAAGAAAGTGAGGACTATTCTCAGCCATCAACTTCTAACAGCATCATTCATAGCAGCCAAGAAGATGTCAAAGAGTTTGAGAGGGAAGAAACACAAGACAAAGAAGAAATCGTGGAATCTAGTTTTCCCCATAATGCCATTGAACCTTGTGTGATTTGCCAGGGTCGACCTAAAAATGGTTGCATTGTTCATGGCAAAACAGGACATCTTATGGCATGCTTTACTTGTGCAAAAAAGCTAAAGAAGAGGAATAAGCCCTGTCCAGTATGTAGACAACCAATTCAAATGATTGTGCTAACTTATTTCCCCTAGTGGACATGTCTATAAAAGTAGAATTCTATATTTCTAACTATATAACCCTAAAAATTTAGACAACATGAAATTTTTTTTTACACATATCAAAGTGAGAAAGTATCTCCGTACATGTAGATTTATTTCTTGTATAATTTACTTTGGGAATGGGAATAGTAAATACTTCCTTTTAGAAAAATTTCACTTCTGTTTATATTCTCTGTTTGGGTTTTAATGTAATTCGAGTTCGATATGTAGGTCATCCTTAACCCCGCTACTCATATTTTAAATGATTCCCCACTTTGTTAAAATTTAGAGACGTATCTGATTTAAAAAAATATAAGTACATTAAATGTAAGTTATGTACATTCAGGGTATGGAATGCAGTGATTATGCTACTTAGAAAACATTCAGATCTGCAGATGGTTTCATTTGCCATGCCTATCCATTAAATTGTCTAAATTTTTAGGTTTAGTATACATAAATTATTTATTGATTTACAAATAAAAATACTAAATGTTTGATTAAGCATTGTTTCAAGAGTGATTATTGGATCTTACAATTTTTCTGTAATGAGCTTTGTTAAAATAGAAATTATACTTGAATATCCTCTATTTGGGTAATCAAAGGTACAAGTCTGAATGTGCTTCTATTTTTGGAATGGCCATCACTGCCGTTGTGTCAGTACACATATTAATGGACAGCTTAATGTAGTTGGGAGCATCCAAGGCAACGAATAAGACCCAGCTTCAGAGAATGAGGTTACATGGTTTAGTAGGGCCAGGATATGCTGTTTTCTCCCTCCTGTTCACTTGTGTTATCACATGGCAGGTTGGCTTAAGTGGTTTCTCAACAAGTGATGGTGAATGTTCTGGAAGGGTATAGCTGGGGCTGGGAAGGGAGTTGGGTAACCATCTTGCTATCTGTCAGCATGAAAGCTCCTTGTAATTACCTGTCATGTCTCTGCATCATCTCTGAAACTAAATTCCATGAGGCCAAGATCCTTTTCTTGATTGTGAGTGATACAGATATATAGGTGTTTGATAATAATTTGAGTCAGTCACATCATTGGAACCTGTCTTGTAAAGCAGGAGTCCACAGGCTCCAAAGCCAGACCAGGGTTAGCTCTCATCATTAAGTGCACTTTTTAATTTTTAATTTTTAAATTTATTTTGAAAGAATGTGTGTGAGCCCACCTGTATGTGGGGGAGGGGCAGAGAGAGAGAACCCAAGCTGTCAGTGTAGATCCCCATGCAGGGCTTGAACCCACAAACCACAAGATCATGACCTGAGCCCAAATCAAGAGTTGGATGCTGAACCAACTGAGCCACCCAGGTGCCCCATTTGTTAATTTTGAGTTTTAATGAGTGTTTTGAAGATACTGGTTAGTGTGTAGATGTCTGTTGGTTTAGGGTGATAACTGGAAGTTGTCATGGCATTGTGAAAAGCTTGTAGTTGTACTTGGTCATTGTTTGGGTTTTGAACTGGGTTTGATTTCATCTTTACAAAAAAGTGTTTATTTTAAAAAAATGCCATCTGCTTAAAATTTTTTGGCCATGTTATCTGTCATAGAGCCAGCTTTCTGTTCTATATAGTAGGGAATTTTTGACATCTAAAAATACTTTAAAAAGATAAATATTTTAGTGCAGCAGCACACAGGTGCTTAGAAGTGTTGAATATGTTTAATTATAAATGGGACCGTTAACATGAAAATAAAAACAGAAAACAAGAGCAGTCTCAAGTGACAAGCAGATGAGACTCCCCACAATGTACACATTAAAATAATATATTGAATGAGGGAACCACAATTGATTATTTTTAGGAGAGGGATGATCCTAAAACATACTTGAATTTTTATTGCGGTCTTTTAAAGCTCTTCTTTAAAGATTCATGTTTTAAAAAATTAATAGGGGTGCTTGGGTGGCTCAGTTGAGCATCTGACTTTGGCTCAGGTCAGGATCTCATGGTTTGTGAGTTCGAGCCCCATATCCGGCTCTCTGCTGTCAGCGTGGAGCGCACTTCAGCTCCTTTGTCCCCCTCTCTCTGTACCTCCCCCACACATGCTCTCAAAAGTAGACATTTGAAAAATAATTAAATAAATTGACCGACATCTTCCTTTCATCTCGTTTTAGTCCCACAGATTTGTCTTCAGAATATGACTGTTTAGATGTCCTAACAAGCTTATTACAATGTCTCACATTACAAATCACAAAATTTCAATCCTTTCTATTGTTACTGTCATGTTAGATGAATTCCATTTAAACATCTCTCAGTTAAATTTTAGTACTTTTATGTGTTAATTTGGTTCACACCTTCCCAGTTGACACCCTACCCTGCATTATTAGCCCTTCTTCAAGATCGCAGTAAAATCAAATTGACTTCACTGGCTTTGGTGTCCCCCATATTTGGTGCCTTTGTAGATATTTACAGATAGCTTCATGTTTCCCTGATTTGAAGTCAGAAAAAACTTAATTCTATTTGTTGTTGGATATTATCTCCAATGCATTGCGTGTTCATTTAGACTTTTAGACTTCTCTGTGAAACAGCTTTCTCTTCCCCACCATTGTCTTAAACCCTTTTGGTGCAAAAGTTCATTTCCATCTTCTCGCATGACTTGTTTTTATCCTAGTAGAGTGGGAAGGGCTAAATTCAAATAGCAGATCTGGTACTTGCTTGCTTTGTAACCTGAGAATTACAGACAAATATATGGAGCTTAGGATAGGGTCTGGTTAGGTAGTAAGGACTTATAAATGGTAGCTTTTAATAATATTTTTTTTGTAGCCAATTGTGACCATAACAGTGCCAAAACCCAGCTAAAGTAGCCTTGAATTAACCACATCTTTTTTCTCCCCTACATTGTCTCAGTTCTGAGGTACTTTGTTCACACTTAAGTTTACTGACATGTTGCTTTGTACCTTCTCTCCAAAAGCAGGTTGTAATATCCATTTGTATCTCTTTCTTCCCCCCAGGTACCGAATATAATGCATTGAATATAATGCATTGCGTGCACAGTAGGCATTCAGTAAAGGATGGTGATTGGCAAGGAAAATAGCCGTGTAGTTTTCTGAAATTTACAAGAGGGGAAAAGACAGTTTTAAAAAACATCCTGAAAAAATATTGTCTGCAATATTGCAATAAATTACTTCAATGGCAAAAGAAACATTCTGAGAACACCGTGGTCTTCAAAAGTTGATACGGTATCAGAATTGTACCAGAATTGGTAAAGCTTTGCTTAAAATATCCCTCTATGTAAAAGTTCTTCCACCTTTTCTCACATTTGTTTCCTTCTTTTTTAAGAGGTATGTGGGGGCGCCTGGGTGGCTCAGTCAGTTAAGGGTCCAACTGCAGTTCAGGTCATGATCTTGCAGTGAGTTCGAGCCCCACATCAGGTTCTGTACTGACAGCTCAGAATCTGCAACCTGCTTCAGATTCTATGTCTCCCTCTGTCTCTGCCCCTCCTCGGCTCACACTCTGTCTCTGCCTCTCTTTCTCAAAAATAAACATTTAAACACATTAAAAAACGGAGGCATGTGAGAAGACCAAATCTCTTTAGTTAAGCACTTTTCTAACCACCAGGTGGAAGCATAGCTCCAGGAGCTCTCTGAAGGCCTCCATTAACGGAAGGTTGACCCTTAACAGAGTGGACAGAGCCCTCCCGGAACAGATTGCTGGGCTGGAGAGCAGAGACGTGAGTGAGTTGTGAGTTCTGCTCTCGGTTGTTAAAACACAAACTTCCCATCTTGGTCCTAAAGTCCTTCACTATTCATCCTTCAGAACTCCCGTGTCCTTGGTCAATGAGGGAAAACCATTTTTAAATTAACTTTGGCTTAACCAGGTGTTATTTCAACATAAACTCTGGAAATGTTTAATGAATACGTAAGAAGGTGTAACAACTGCCTTTGTAAACTGGTGTTTATAAAATTTGAGGTTCCACTGTTTAAATCATTTACTTTTCTTATAAAAAAATAGAAAACTTCTAAATAAATAGAAAATTTTAGGTGTGCCTGGGTGGCTCAGTTTGTTAAGCATCTGACTTGGGCTCAGGTCATGATTGCACAGTTCATGAGTTCAAGCCCCATGTCAGGCTTTGTGCTGACAGCGTGGAGCCTGGAACCCACTTCCGGAGTTCTGTATCTTCCCTTCTCTCCCTGCCCCTCCCCCACTCACTCTTATAACCATTAAAATTTTTTTCTTTTAATAGAAAATTTCAAAAAAAAGGGGGGGGTGGCGCTCTTGGATGGCTCAGTCAGTTAAATGTCTGACTACAGCTCGGGTCATGATCTCATGGTTCGTGAGCTGGAGCCCCACGTCAGGGTCCAGGCCGTGGAGCCTGCCTCAGATTCTGTGTCTCCCTCGCCCGCTCTCTCTGCCCCTTCCCTGCATTCTCTCTCTCTCTCCCTCTCTCAGAAAACGAATAAAACATTAAAAAAATTTAGAAAAATAGAAAATTTCAAAAATGAAGTAGGAAGAAAAGCACATAATTCTGCCATCCAAAAAATGGACTGATCACTTTTTTCTTTTTCCCCTATGTCTAATATTTTAAAAATTAGCTCATTTTAAAATTGTACCTTGCTTTTGGGGGTAGTGGGAAGTAATGGACCCTCTAAGGAGCTGCAAATTCTGAAATCTAGTGAAAATATTCCAGGGAACTTCTGCCAAAGGGTTCCTATTATAATGAATTCTCTTTAGAAAATAGAAAAACTGTTCCCAATTTGTTTTCTAATTTGAGATACTTGTCACTTTTTTGAAATTGGTACCACTAAACTAGCCATTTCCTACTCACCTATGTCTCTATTGTTTACATGTTTCAGAGGGCAAACTTGGGTCCAGCCTCCCTGTCCTTGGCTAGAAATTTGACATCAGGGGTTACAGTGATTAGGGTTAGGGACTAATTTTCCAGTTCCTATAGGGGGCAAATCTTTGTTTATAACTACGCTCTGTGCTTCAAAAGTACTTTGAATTCAAAATTTATTACTCTGGACAAAAGACTTCCCCCTACATCAGCATTTCCCAAAATGTGTTTGGTAATCAAGGAATTTAAGTTCAGAAGGATGGTACTAGGCTAAATTATTTCAAGAAATGGTTCCCTGGCTATGTTTGGAAAATCCATTTCTTTCCTGCATGATTTCTCATTAATGTGCATTCTTAATTTTGCAGGTTTTTTTTTTTTTTAAATCACAAGGCACATTTTTTCATCTATCATCTTCCCCATGGTAAAAAGTAACTTGGAATATATATAATAGGATGGGTATACATCATATCATATATATAAACCATCCTGGGGTGACTGGGTTTTGAAGAGTTGCAATATTCTTGCTTCATAAAAAGGTCATTAAATTTGGTCTTTCCCAGGCTTTGTCTGGTGGTAATCAGTTCTGTCCAGTATGTGGACTTTGTTACACTTGCAGATTTGTTTTTAAGGTAATGTAATGAAAAGAAACAGTATTTTTTGCTTACATGAATATTCTTTATTCAGAAATACTCAAATTTACTGAACTCAGAGGTAGTCTTGGCTCTACCCAATAAACTTTATTGTGCTAGACAATTTGTGCAAGTCTTTAATTACAGTGCAGAAGATCACTGAGAAAACATAAAATTAGCTGTGAAACATCTGATAAAAGGCTACGGAGTAGTTCATATGCTAAAGTAGGATAAAATGTTTTGTGAGCAATAGCGTATCTGCTTATTAGTGATATAATGTAAAGTCTCTAATGAAGTTTAACTCTTTCCCTAAACTTGTTAGTTATTGTGAGGGTATGTGTGTTTTGTTTGTTTTGGCTCTTTTAGGTGGGAGGTGGGTAGAAAATGATTTTTAAAAGTCATGAGGAAGATATAAAGGATTGGTCATAGATAACTATATTGTCCCTACAGAATAAAAACCAAACTTCTCAATTAGCAGCTAGCCCTGTTGCAATGAGACAATATACTGTGCTCATTTTTTCTGGATTCCTTAGGAAAATATATTTCCAGCCCGGTATCAGTTATTTTTACTCTCTAAAGGTAGAGGTCACTTCTTACAACATTTTAAAAAACATTACAAATAAAATTCTATTCTGGAGCAAAACACAACATTGATTTCTTAGACTTTCAGAAATGCTGAGAGGAGGCTTTTAACATTTCTGATACATCCAACAGCTCAAGGCTAAATGTGATAATTAAGCCCCAGAATCAACCTTGACACTTATCTGCAGGGACTTACCATTTCTCTAAAATATTCCCCATTTACATTCATTCATGTTAACATTTATAATTTAAGTAGATACATGAAAGAAACCTTTGTTACCTTCATGAGATTCCTTAAATATTATTAAATGCTCATTCTAGCTAACCAGTGATTGTTTTCAGGTCAATTCTGTTTATACCTGGGGGAAGGGACCTGGTCTTTAATAAGGTATATTATACTGCCTTCAAAATATTTATGCCACCTACTGTTAATTATCCTTTCTCTGCCTGGGCAAGTAACAAAAAATTGCATCAAAATATGGCATTTTCATACCACTGCTTTTGATAGTCACAGACTCAAGCAGGAGCCTTCATTTTACAGGTAAGGAAACTGTGGGGTGGGTTTGAATTCAGATTCTTGCTTTCTAATTAAAATTTCACTCCCATATTCTGTCTTTTCTCTTTCTCAAAAATCTTCACCATGTTGATTTCTGCATAAAAAGAATTATACCTGAACTCAGAACCTGGGGTTTATAATCACCAGTCTAAGAGGGTAAAGAGACAGTACAGAAGGTGTCATACAGGGAGATTTGGGGCTCTGGTCTTAGTTGGAATGTCATGGCTGTTTCTCCTCTTGGACATTTAACTTGGTTAGTGGAGAGTGTAGCTGGGATTGAGTCATACTAAACTCTCACTACAAAGTTTACTTTTGAGCACAGCCATTGCTGCAAAATATATACCCCGAATGTACTCTGTGTTGAAGGTTTGGTTTAGATTTGTTTGGAGAGTATTTTACCTTTTTTACTTGTCTTTAAATGATTTTAAGTTTGATTCTGATGAAATTTCTGATTTTAAAAACATTTCCTTAAGAAATTTACACTAAGGCTCATGAACCACATCACATTTTGGTTTATGTCCCTTTGAAAATTGGTATCTTGGAAAAGCTATGACTCCAAAGGTCTGCTTGAAAAATAAGGCTTGATGGTAAATCGAATTTTATGTGCTTTGTAGAAATCCAAAATCATTTTCTGCAATACATACTTTCAAGTATATAATAAATTACTGTTTATTTAAATAAAAATGACCCAGATATTCAAGTTACTACCAGATTTTATAAGTGATAAAAAGACTACAAATTCTGTTTAGATTAACAAGTATGATTGTGTACATGTGAATAAGCTTGGCACAAGAATAGCTCCTATGTGCCCATGTGTCTCCCATTCACTTGTGGTTCTCATGCATTCACCATATACCAAACCCAACCAGTGTAGTTTCATTTTCAGATCCTATAGAACTTCCAATTGAAAGACGAAGGCAACTCACAGTCCATGAGCAATACACAGCACTTAGAAACCTGCTCATGGAGTTGCTATTTTGTGATGTCCGCCCCACCCTTAATTCTTATATATAATATTTTAAGATGGGTTAACTCTCATGATAGTAGACAACAGTTGCTTCAAAATGAGTACTAATGGTAAAAATTTTGTTTTCTAATTTAAAAAAGGTAGCTTGTGCTAACAGGTAACATGTTTACTATGAACCTTAGGATAAATGCGAAGCGTAGTAAAAACACCATACTTGAATTTATTTGTTGACAAGTATTTGAAAACACTCTTCTGTCAGTGTTACTACTGAGCTGGAGATTGCCAAAGCATTGGACCTCATTTGACAAAATGACTCAAAGCCCAACAGTTTCTGAGAGAGACTGGGAGTAGCAGGTTTGTGGAACTCTTCACTCATTCATTCAGTTTCTGCTATGTACTGGGCTCTGAGGATATAAAAATGAATTTTCCCAAACAAATTAAATACACTCTGGCCTCAGAGCTCACATTCTATTAGGGAAAATCATACATGAAAGTACAAGATCATAATACAGTTGTAAATTCAATAATAGAGGTAACACATTAGAGAAGCAAAGAGGAAAGGTCTCCAGATTGACTGGGAAGGGGTTGCTGGGGTGGAATGGAATGGAATCATGGTCAGCAGAGGCTTCCTAGAGGAGTTGATACCTGAACTGAATTTTAAAGGAGTGGGAAAGAAAATGTCGTGGTGGGTCACAATGGTATTCCAGATATAGTACATAAACAGCACATTAAGTGTATAGGAACTACAAGCAGTTGACTGATGGTTTTTGTTTTGAGTAGATCCTCTTCCTCGGTGCCATGTAGAAGATGGACTTAAAGAGGAGAAGGCTGGGCACAAGAGACTAGCAAAACTGTCACCGTGGTGCCAGTGAGCTATGGTGGCCTAAACTTGACAACGTTACGAGCCATGGAGAGAGGGAAGATCAATCAACATTTGTAATTAACATCAATCTTTAGTGACTGACTGAATATATGGGATGAAGGAGGAGAAGAAACTGTCAAGGATAACACTCAGGTTTCTAGTTTGGTGGTACCAGTCACTGAGACAAATACAGGAGGAAGAGCAGCTCTAGAGAGAAAAATGTGTGTGATTTCTACATGAATTTGAGGTACCTGTGGGTCATATCCAGGTAGATATGTACAGTGGGAAGTTGGACTGGAGTTTGAAGCTCTGGCAAGAGGCTGGACTTACACATTTGGGGGTCATCAGTGTAACTGATGTGGCATCTGAGCGCAGGAAGGCAGGGACACTTAATTGACCTGTTATTTTGGGGCTCTGTAGACACAACCTTGTCATCCCATCAGGCCCATGTTTTTGTGGGCCACTGAGACATTGTTGCCTATTTTCTCTCCTCAGAACATCTGAGAAATGAAATATTTCCAGTGCTATCATTTCTCCACGTGCTGAGAATTATATTTGGCACTAGTAATTACTATATATCTTCACATCTAGCATTCACCACAGGGTTTTGTATATAGCAAGTAATCAATGAATGGTTCATCTTCATTGCTTATATTCATCTGGCTCTCCGTATATAAAATTAGCTCCATTTTTTTCTTGCAGGAACTTCTTTCTTGATTCTCAAGTTTTTCTTACAAATTTCTAAGACAACTTCACGATTGAGCATAAGTGGATAGTACTTGAAAGGTAGGTATCTTCCATTCATCAAGACTAAATCATTGCTTTTGTTATCACCACACATAGCTTGCTGTGATTTGGAAACAACCATTTGTCTTCTTAGGGAAGGACCATGGAGTTTATTCAGTCAAGGTCCCACAGAGGGAGTTGAGAGTTGCAGTAACCTGGCATGAGTAATCCCTGATTCCAGGTGATGATGGGGAGTGTGTTCCATATTTTGCTTTATTTGACAAATACGTGAAAGACAGTCACTAAAAATAAGAACAGACCAGGCTTTGTTGCCTCTGAGTGGCTTGGCAAATCACTATATAGAGGAATCTTAGAACATGAAGGATTTGATACTGGGATAGAATCCAGTTGCCCTCTGAATGGAAGTAAAATATCCTTTTTAAGAGCACTGAAGTTCTGGGATTTTTCTGGAATAACCACCTTTGTGAGGTATGGATCATGCCCTGGGACTGTAACCTGAGAGGAAACAAGAAACAATTATTTTCTACATGCTAACTACTTTGGATGTAAATTAAAAAAAAAATTATAAAAAAATAAAAATGTTAAATAAAACTAAAAATATATTATCTTAGAAATATAAAGAATAAAGCCAATGACTTAAAAAAAAAAAAAAGAATTATCTGAGTGATTTCAGATGTTTTGTGGGGCCAGCACTAAAAACACTAATGTCCACCACTACAAGTGTGCCCTCTATGAAACACATGTAACCATCTGCCAGGCCTCCTCAGCTGGTAACCGCTTCAGTCCTGCTCACTGAATGAATTGTCCAATGCCTATTGATAGGGACCACCGTTGCTAATGCTGTTGCCCCAAGAATTATAAAGTGAAATAAAGACAGGTCCTTTATTTGGAGATGTAAGCCAGGAGAAGAAAGCCACAGACTGTATCCCCATCATTTCCATGGAGAGCAAAGGTAAAGAGTTGACAATTTCCCTTTGTCCCAAGTCTGTACTTATATCCTGATTGGGTATCGATATTATTCGTAAGTGGAATTCTTTTTTTAATTTATTTCATTTTCCTTGCAGCTGATCTAAGTGTACAAGTTTATTGCTTCCTCAGAAAGCTTTGATTTTACCCAGTTTTTTCCATGAGTTTGAGTCTTAAGCTAGATTTATTTTTTTGGTAGAAGATACCAGAAAAAATAAGACAAATGCTAACCTAACTACAGACCATGTCCACTAAGAAATACTTTTAGTATATATGGTAGAGAAGGAAAAGAATGGGGAAAATCATTTATTGGGCACTAATATATACTTTAGTCATTCATTTCAGTTTCCAAAGTCTTGCCTTCCACTCTTATCCCAGAACTAGTAGCTAAAGCCAATAGGTACTACATTAGTCTAACTGGAAATGAACAATTCATAACTTTGTAAGTGTGTGACTTATTTTTGGGATTACATAAAAATAATTTAGCTTCATTACAAGGAGCCGCCTCCCCTTATCATAGAATGGAAATGTCAGTGTAACAGGAATATAAGGGGACTTTCAAGGCAAAGATTCACAGTGAATTGATGTCTTCCTGGTTCTAGGAGAGATTCTTAACAAGAGGATTAGCAGTTGATGAGCCCCCACTGCTGGGCACTGTGGGGATAACCTACGGAACAGAGAAGCTCTGAATCCTGCAGTTGTATAAATTGAAAAACATGCCTTTCATTATTTCACCTTTATAAAATACAGGGCCAGTTTTTACTACAGAATAGATGACTTTTTTCCCCAGGAGTCACTCTGTACAGAACGACTACCATAGCTGGCATCAGACTCACTAAGCAAAGCAGAAGAATCTTGAGTTTCTTAGAGGAAGTCAAATCAAAGAGGAACGGGCACAACCTGGTCAACTAAATCAGGTACTTCATTTAATTCATTCACAAAAACCTATTTGCGCTCAAACTAGTCCAAGCCTCCTCCTAGGAAGAAATGACTCAAACATCTTAATAGAATTAAACCTGGAACTTTACTTGCATTGATTGGAACTCACCATCATTTGCTTATGAAAGGGCTGCAAAATAGGTCGGTCTGTGGATCAAATTTTATTTATAATGAATTCTAAGGAATCTGTGCCTCAATCCACTTAATAGCAGAAATTATGTTTCATGAAATGGGTGTTAAAATGGTATTCCATGAAGCTTGGAAGTACTTTGGCTACATTGTTTAATTATTGTTATTAATAAGGGTCATTCTGTCTTTTATCATAAAAGGGATCAAAAGAAATAGAACTTGGCTTCTATTAAAAACATTGCCAGTTGGGGAAAAACATGATTTTTTTGGTTTGTTCCTATCACTCTCACCCTCTCCCACTCCCTGCCAGATGCCATGTCTGATGTTGTCCTTTCCTTCTGTCCTGATGTATCTACTTCTGGGACTTTCCAGACTTATTTCAGATTCCTTCTGGGTAAGTATTGCAAGTTCTAAAGTGTTTTAATAACAATAACTAGGGCTGTATACTTACATTTATTATGTAGGACCCAGGCAAGAGAAGGAGATAATACTCTCCAAATTTGTTGGTTCTATAAGGGCAGATATGTTTTCTGTTTTGGACTTCTACAATTACATTGGGTAACGGATTTCCATTCTGATCAAAAACTTGACCCTTTACACCTGCAAGACAAAAAGAGCATTAAATGTTAATACCGTGTTTTATAACATGAAATAAATTCTTGTAGTTACTTAAGAAAAATATGCCCAATATTTATTAAGTTGTTTTGATAATAACAATAAAGTATTTAAGGGAAGGTAAACTGTTTCAAAAAATTGAGATCTAATTGTCATATAACATTATATTAGATTCAGATGTATAACAATGATTTATTTGTGAAATGATCACCATAATATATCTAGTTAACATAATTCAAAATTTTTTCTTGTGATGAGAGCTTTTAAGATTTACTCTCAGCAAATTTCAAATATACAATACAGTATTATTAACTGTATTCATTGTGCTAAACATTAAATCCCCAGGATTTATAACTGGAAGTTATACTTTTTCACCAGCTTCACCCATTTTAGCCGCCCCGTGCTTCTGGCAACTACCAATCTGTTCTCTACAAATCAGTAGGAATTTTTTGTTTGTTGTGTTTAAGATTTTATTTTTAAGCAATCTCTACACCATATATGGGGCTTAAACTCAACCCTGAGATTAAGAGTTGCACACTCCACTGAGCCAGCCAGGTGCCTCTGTTTTTTTTTAGTTCTACATAAAGGTGATCATATGGTATTTGTCTTTCTCTGTCTGACCTTTCACTTAGCACGATGCCCACAAGGTCCACCCATGTTGTTGCAGATGGCTGGATTCTTTTTTTTTTGCATGAAGAAAAAGTGATGTGCATATATACATTTTCTTTATGTGATCATCATTAGACCCTGAAGTTGCTTCCATGTCTTGGCTATTGCAAATAATGCTGCAGTGAATGTGGGGGTGCAGATATCTTCTCAAGTTAGTGTTTGATTATCTTAGGATAAGTACTCAGAACTGCTGGATCATACTGTGTAGCTCTTTATTAATGTGAGGAACCTACATAGTGTTCTCCACAGTGACTGCACCAGTTTACATTCCCAGCAACAGTGCACAAGGGTTCTCTTTTCACATCCTTGTCAATACTTGTTTCTTGTGTTTTATTTTTAGCCATTCTGACAGGTGTGAGTTGGTGTCTCATTGTGGTTTTGATTTGCGTTTCCCTGATGATTAGCAATCTTGAGCACCTTTTAATGTACCTGCTCGTCGTCTTTGGAAAAATACCTCTTCAGATCTTCAGCTTAATTTTTAAGTTGGATTGTTTGGGTTTTTTTTGTTTTGTTTTGTTTTGTTTTGTTTTGTTTTGTTTTGTTTTGTTTTGTATGTTTGTTTTTTGCTGTTGTGTTATAGGAATCCCTTATATATTTTGGCTATTAACCCCTTACCAGATATATGATTTGGAAATATTTTCTCCCATTCGATAGGTTGCCTTTTCATTTTATTGATGATTTTGCTGTGCAGAGCTTTTTAGCTTGATGTAGTCCCACCTGTCTTATTTTTTCTTTTGTTGCCTTTGCTTTTTGGTATCAAATCCAAAAAAATAATTGCCAAGACTGATGTCAAGGAGCTTACCACCTATGTTTTCTTCTAGGGGCTTTATGATTTCAAGTTGCATATTCAAGTTTTTAATCCATTTTAATTTTTGTGTATGATATAAGACAGTGGTCCAGTTTGCTCAGCACCATTTATTGAAGAGACTGTCCTTTCCCATGTATACTCTTGGCTCCTTTGACATAAATGAATTGACCATATATGCCTAAACTTATTTCTGGGCTCTCTATTCTGTTCAGTTGATGTATGTGTTTGTTTTTATGCCAATATCCTACTGTTTTGTTTACTATAGCTTTGAAGTATAGTTTGAAATCAGGAAGCTTTGTTCTTCTTTCTCAGATGGCTATTCAGGGTCTTTTGTGGATGCATACAAATTTTAGGGTTGTTTGCTCTCTGTGAAAAACACTGTTGGAATTTTGATATGTATCGCACTGTGTAGATTGGAGTTGTATGGACTATTTAACAATATTAATTTTTCTAATTAATGGATTATCTTCATTTATTTGTGCTTTTAATTTCTTTCATCAAAGGTTTATATTTTTCTGTGTACAAGTCTTTCTCACTTCCATGGTGAAATTTATTCCTAGGTGTTTTACTCTTGTCAATAATGCAGTTTTAAATGGGATTGTTTTCTTAATTTCTCCTTCTGATAGTTTGCTATTAGACTAGAGAAATACAACAGATTTTTGTATATTGATTTTGTATCCTGCAACTTTACTGAATTTATTAGTTGTAACAGTTTTTTGATAGAGTCCTTAGGGTTTTCTATATGTAGTATTGTGACTTGCAAATAAGTGAGGGTTTTACCTCTTCCTTTCTGTTTTGCATGCTTTTTATTTTTCTTACCAAACTGCTCTGGACTTCCAGTACTATGTTGAAAAAAAGTGGTGAGGGTAGGTGTCCTTGTCTTGTTCCTGACCTTAGTAGAAAAACTTCTACTGTTGATTATGAGGTTAGCTGTAGGCCTTTCATATATGGCTTCTATTATGTTGAGGTACATTCCCCTCTACACCCACTTTGTTGTTAGTTTTTCTAAACGGATGTTAAATTTTGTTAATTTTTTTTTCTTCATCTATTGGGATATTATTTTTATCTCTCATTTTGTTAATGTGGTATATCATGTTGATTGATTTGTGGATGCTGAGCCACCTTTGCATCCCTGGAATAAATCACTTCATCAAGGTCCTTTGAATGTATTGTTGAAGTTGGTCTGCTAATACTTTGTTGAGGATTTTTGCATCTGTGTTCATCAAGTATATAGGCTTGTAATTTTCTTGTAGTGTTGTTGGTTTTGCTATTGGGGTAATGCTGGCCTTGTAAAATGAATTTGAGAGTTATCTCCTCTTCTGTTTTTTGGAAGAGTTTGAAGAGGACTGGTATTAACTCTTCTTTAAATGTTTGGTAGAATTCACCAGTGAAGCTATCTGGTCTTGAGCTTTTGTTTAAATTAGGAGATTACTGGCATATTTTTTATTAGTTAGTAGTAAAAGGTCTGTTCAGATTTTCTATTTTTTTTCATGATTCAGTCTTGGTAGGTGTATGTTTCCATGGATTTAACGATCATCTAGGTTCTCTAATTTTTTGATGTACAATTGTTTAGTCTTTTATGATCCTTTGCATTTCTGTGGTATCAGTTGCAACATCCCTTTCATTTCTGAGTTCTTGCTCTCTTTTTCTTGGTGAGTCTAGCTAAAGGTTTATCTTTTCAAAAAAAAAACAGCTCTTAGTTTTGTTGATCTTTTTATTGTCTTTTTAGTTTTTATTTCAATTATTTCTTCTCTGATCTTTGTTCCTTCCTTCTAATAACTTTGGGCTTAGTTTGTTCTTTTCCCCTAAGTTGAGAACAAACTAAGTTGAGGTGTAAAGTTAGGTTATTTTAGATTTTTTAAAATTTTAATTCCAGTAAACATACAGTGTTATATTAGTTTCAGGTGTAAAATATAATAATTCAACAATTTTGTGAGATCTCAGTTTCTTAGTGTTGGCATTTATCCCTATGAACTTCTTAGAATAGCTTTTGCTGCATCCCGTAAGTTTTGCTATGTTGTATTTTTATTTCATTCGTTTCAAGGTTTTGATTTTTCTCTTTTGAGCCACTGATTGTTCAGCAGCATGTTGATTCACATCTGAATATTTGTGAATTTTCCAATTTTCTTCTAGTAATTGATTTCTAGTTTTATACCACCATTGTTGGAAAAGATGGTCAATATGATTTCAGTTTTGTAAACTTATTAAGACTCATTTTGTGGCATGACATAAAATTTATCCTGGAGAATGTTCCATGTGCACTTGAAGAAAATGTATATTCTGCTGCTGTTGGATGAAATGCTCTGTGTTTATTAAGTACAGCTGGTCTAACGTGTCGTTTAAGGTCAGTGTCTTCTTAGTAATTTTCTGTCTGATCTATCCATTGGTGAAAATGGAATATTAAATCCCATTACTGTTATTATACTGCTGTCTATTTTCCCCTTTAGGTCTGCTAATATTTGCTTTATATAGTTAAGTACTCCTATATTAGGTCTTCTTATTGGATTGGCTCTTTTAGAATTATATAATGACTTTGTCTCTGATCACAGTCTTTATCTTAGTCTGGTTTTTTTTTTTGTTAATATAAGTATAGCTGTCCCAGCTTTCTTTTGGTTTCCATTTCCATGGAAAATTTTTCCATCCCTTCACTTTCAGTCTGTGTGTCCTTTTGTCTTGAAGTGAGTCTTGTGAAGGCAACATACAGATGGGTCTTGTGGTTTTTTTGTTTTTTTTTTCTTTTTCCTCCATCCAGCCACTCTATGTCTTTTGATAGGAGAATTTAGTTCATTTACATTATAGTCATTATTGATAGGTATGTACTTATTGCCATTTTGGTAATTGTTTTCTGGCTGTTTTATAATTCCTTTGTTCTTATTCTCTTCCTTTGTAATTTGTTGGATTTCTAGTGTATGCTTAGATTCCTTCATCTTTTATGTATCTATAGGTTTTTGCTTTGTGGTTACCTTGAGACGTACATAATACAGTCTACTTTAAGTTGATAATAACTTGATAGCATTCTAAACCTTTGCATGTTTACTCCCTCCAGCCCACATTTTACATCTTTTTACCTTGGGATAAACAAATTATTGTAGCTATATATTTGCTTTGTTTTTTAATGCTTACAATAGTTTTATAAGTGATAAACCCACTACCTTTACAACATTAGATTATTCGGAATTTTATTAAATATTTTTTTTACCAGTGAGGGGGGTGGGGCGGAGGGGTGGTGGAAGAGAGAGAGAATCTTAAGCAGGCTGCATGCCCAGCACAGAGCTGACATGGGACTCAATCCTATGACCCTGGGATCATGATCTGAGCCAAAATTAAGAGTGAGATGCTCACCTGATGGAGCCACCCAGCCACCTCTTCCAGTCTTGGAGGAGTGGTCTTTTGTGGATGAACCTTATAATTCAACTCTGCCCTAGCTCTTGGTTGTTTCTCAAACCTTTGTGTTTGTCTAAGCAGCCTACTTTATTCTTAGTAGATCCCAGTAGTTGAAGTTGTGCCAAAACCTGTCAGTACCTAGACTGAGGCTGATTAGAAGCCAGACCTTCAGGCAGAGGCTCTTAAAGTATCCAAAAAACCTTTCAGGGGGAAGACTGGGGACTGGATGTGTCTCCCTGCTCCCTTTACACTGAGCCCTGGGGTGGTAGCCAGTTAAGAACTATTTGTTTGCCAGTGTCCTGTTGAACCCATGAACACGAACCCCACTGGCTACCAGAGCTACCAAGAGGTACCAGACGCTTGCATAAACTCCTTTTTGGGAGACACTGGTGACCTGGAGGGAGAGAGAGTGCACACATGGTGTCTGCTGGCCTCCATCTTTGGAGAATATTTCAGTAGACCCCTAGATGTGTGTTAAATCTAGGTGTCTGCCCTTCAGGCCAAAGCTTTAAGAGCAGCAAATAGGCCTCTTTCACAAAAAAAAAAAAAAAAAACCCAAAAACTGGGCATCTTTCAATTGGTGGGCTCTGCACAAGGCCCTGGCAGGTAGCCAACTGAATCTGTGTGAATCCTTGAAGTTCGATACAGCCTTGAGGGTCTTGTGGATGCAAGTCCCATGGCTTTCAAAGTGAGGTGTTTTGAGGGATTGTCTCTTTGGTGTAGCTCTTAACAATAGGGTGCCAAATATGGGGTTCAAACCCTTTGCGGCTCAGGGAGAAGCTTGGAGGTGTAAGTTCCTTCCTGATGTGTGCCTGCACCAGGCACGGGGGTGTATGGCAAGATCGTGTCTCAACCTCTCCCACTCGTTGCAATATAGTTTTATTCTCCCTCACCCAATGTGTAGGAATGGCTCAGGTAGTTTTTGGGTTTCTTTCAGAGGAAATTGCCCCATATGTAGCTGTAGATTTGGTGTGTCTGTGGGAGGAGAGGAGTTCAGGATCCTCCTACATTGCCATCTTGAACCAAAACTAGGAAAACTTATTTTTGGATGTAACTTAAAATACAGTCAGGCTACCAATTGTATTTATAGGCTAAATCTGTTGTCAAATATTCCATTAATAACACAGATTATCAAAATGAGAGAACACAGATGACAATCTAAGTCCATTCCTTTCCTTTCCAAGTTGTCTACTCAGTCACCAAACTACTATGACATTGCCCTCAGTGGATTCCATTAAATCCTAAACTAAAAAATGCCAGTGTATTTACAAAAGGGGGTGGGGGAGGGCGCCTGGGTGGCGCAGTCGGTTAAGCGTCCGACTTCAGCCGGGTCACGATCTCGCGGTCCGTGAGTTCGAGCCCCGCGTCGGGCTCTGGGCTGATGGCTCAGAGCCTGGAGCCTGTTTCCGGTTCTGTGTCTCCCTCTCTCTCTGCCCCTCCCCTGTTCATGCTCTGTCTCTCTCTGTCCCAAAAATAAATAAACGTTGAAAAAAAAAAATTAAAAAACAAAAAAAACAAAAGGGGGTGGGGAGGTGCCTGGCTGGCTCAATCAGTGGAACATGTGACTCTTGATTTTGGGATTATGAGTTTGAGCCCCATGTTGGGTGTAGAGATTACTTAAAAAATCTTTTTAAAAAGGCCAGTGTACTTATAATAAGATAGTTATCTATGCAAGGGACTTAAGAGTTTTGTCTCCTGGTCAAACTACATGTGAAACAATTATAATCCCAAGATTGCTTGGAATCATGGAACTGATTGAAGGTGTCTTATTACTAACAACAGGAGTGAACATTTAGTGACCAGTTAGTATGTTTCAGGCTCTATGGCAAAGTGCTTAATGTGCATATTCTCTTTGAATCCTCACATCAATAATTATCACAGTTTTACAGATGAGGAAACTAAGGCTTTGGATTATTAACTAAACTTAAACTCGTACAGCCAAGTGGTACAGCATGGCTGTAAATCCACACTAATCCCCAGAGCCCCCACTGAATCCAGGACCACACCCCACCCCTCGAAATTTCAGGAGTACAGTTGACAAAAGGCCATTTATATTTAAAGACTCTTTTCATTTTAGAGGCGCCTCGGTGGTTCGGTTGGGCATCCAACTCCTGGTTTCGGCTCAGGTCGTGATCTCACAGTTCATGAGATGGAGCCCCGCATCAGGCTCAGCACTGCTGTGCAGAGCCTGCTTGGGATTGTCTCCCCCACCCTCTCTTTTTTTAAGTTTATGTATTTTGAAAAAGAGACTCTTCTCATTTTAAATGTTACTTTTCACCTTCCAGTTTGCTCGCTTAATGACAAATCATCTTAATGACGTAAGACTCCACAATGAAAAAAATGACCCTGAACTATCCCCAAACTATCTACTTTGTAATTATTTACTAGAGCAGAAAAATATGAGGCACATACTAGTTTCCTTCAGAAAAGTTTAAAATGAAACGTCTTTGTCTCAAACATTAAACAGACTTCTGGTTGACCCAAGTTGCCTTTTACTTTCTTTCCTAATTCTTGACTCTTCATCTTTCCCCCCAGAGAAGGAATTACTAAATGTTGTATTTCCTTCTAGTATTTTCAGAAGACATCAGCTATGTTAACCTCAATTTTCATGTAATTTGTTCTTTTACCTCTTCTAAAAGTTTCATTTATATTTATTTCTCTGACTTGGTATTTATCCTTTTGGTCTTTAGGTAGTACCCAACCACAAACATCAGTCGTAAGTTAGTAGCCTGATTATGCATTTATTCATTGGGTATCAGTGCCATTATTCTTTGAAGAGATACTTCCATCCTGCCCTTCTTAGGAAGTCTTTTGACACATTAGGTAAGTACAGATATGTCCCGTCATCACAGCTTTGTGTGACAGAAAGAACCCAGTCAAGTCTCAGTGTAAATCCCAGCTCCTAGGACTCTGTTTCATCACCTGTAAAATGGGGGTGATATGTACCACCTTCCAGCCCCTTCTATTGGTGCAGGAGGCCTTTCCTTCCCAGACAAGGTAGGCCGGAGACTTCCAGATGGGTCAAAGTCTCAGAGGCGTCTTAAGCAAGTGATGAAGCTAAGCCAGTGAATGCAAACACAGCTTGACAAATACCAGTACTTTCTTTAAACCACAGTAATACCCCTAAGAAGGTGTTTGCTCCCATCATCCCTAAGCAAAGATATTCTTTGGCTTCCTACTACATACCAAAATTGAGAGAACTTTTCTATCCAGTAACAGTAACCACACTGTCAATATTTTGAAATCGGTTTTCATTATTAAATTAGAAAAAGAAAATGCCTGCCTCTGTCTTAAACCACAAGGGGGCAGGGTTGATGTGCTTTATATATACTTTTAAGTAGATTGTGCATACCTGATTATAGGGACAGGCAGATAAATACTCTTTATAAAACCTAATGTAAATGGACTTGTAAGCCCTCCAAATTAAGAATTACTTAACATGCTATAATTTGCATGTTAAGTGACAGTTTATAAAGCTCCTTCGTTGGCATTATTAGGTCACCATGATATTTCAGAGCCCACCTTAATTCAGTGCTTAGCAAATAATTTTTACTGCTAGACTAAAATTCCAAAAATAGTGCAGTTATATGGAGCATATTCCTTGTCCAGCTTGCAGTCACGCGTTGATGTTGATGGAGGAGAAATTTTACAATAGGCAGAGGAACACATTAAAGGTAGAAATACAGTAGAAAGGCTAAATGTGCCTCGTGATGAAAATCTAGTGGTGAAATACCAGAATAGTAATCAGGAGAAGACCCAAAACAAAGCTTGATGATGTGAAAAAGGAGAAGGACCCAATAATCTAAATAAATGCTAATAATGACTTTTTTAACATCTCATCACAGAGAATCAGCCTACTTCATGAACTGGCTGAGACATTTGACACAGCCCTGTGAATTCACCACTAATCTTTGTGCGCTTGTGTTTTTGGGTGGCGGGGAGTGGGGGGAGGGTGCTGGAGGTTGGGGATAGAGGTATGAAAGGAGGGAGGGGCATCCATTTTAGGGATATGGAACCCAGAGAAGCCCTTAATTGTCCTTGCACTCAGCCCTGTACCCCCTGTGCTTCTGACTCTTCCCTTCCTCAACTGCCTCTGTCTCTTTAGCAGGTGGAAAGCTTTGGCGTGAAGCACGCAGAAAATTCCAGGAATTGTGCAGTTATATAGCAGGCCTATGAGGCAAACCTCTTCAACACAAACACACACCTTCTACTTGGGCTTGATGGGGTAGCATAACTATTGTGCCAATTTCTGATATGTTTCTTCCCCCAAGCCATATGAATGGAGAAAACTAAGCTCTGGCAATGCAGAAGAGCCTTCCACACTCTGCCCAAAGAGACACAGCCTGGTTAAATACATTTGAACTCCCTGAATCCATCACCATCACAAGCAGTATGATGGCTTTTAAAGCAAGGTCCCTGAACCGGCAGCAGCATCTCCTTGGGAAAGATTAACCAGTCAAGGCACACTAAATCAAACTCTGGGGATGTGTTTTAACAAACCCTCCAGCGAGTCTGCCATACATGTTCGAGAACAAACACTCTTGCCACATTTAGCCTGTCCGTCTATGACAAAGGCTAGATAGCTGTCAAAAACCAGACTAGACTGGGAAGGTTCCCAGGACCAGATCATTTGGCAGAGTTGCAGGCTGTGAGGGGTTTGAAGCCAATGGTGCCAGGTCACCAGCCCAGGACTAGAAAAAATGCAAAATGGCATGTTCAGGGTTCTCTGGATCTATGATATTGTGTGACAAGTGGCAAGCAAACTTGGCATTTTCTAAACGGGTGATGATGTAACAGAGTCATAACCTGTTTTCCTGGATCTCTTGCCAGATTTCTAGGGCTTCAACATGTAAAATGTGAAGTACTGTGGATTTCATACCCCTACACTGAGTAGCATACCTCATGCTCTCTCTTATATGAGCTGACAAGCACTGTAACTCTCACGTGCTGCAGATATTCATACAGAGAAAATTCTTCATCATTAGTTCTGGTACTAAAAATGAGGCTGTACCGAGAAAACAAACAGGGACTTGCATTTTCTCAACCCAAACATTTTGCCAGATGCCATGTTTTGTGTTAAGAGGAATTAATAAGAAAAATCTTACAAACCTAGGTGCACCTGTTTTATATATTCAATCAATGAGGCTTTGTTTTTATTCCAGAAGAATGGAAGCTTCTCCTCATGAGGATATTTACAGCACGACAGCTCCAATGTAATTTCAAAACACTGGGCCCAGATGTAGTTGTAATCTTGCATTCCACCTAAACACAAGCATATTTAATTTTTTAAGGTCTAAAATTGGAACAGAGTCAAGTATCCTGTACCTTGGGGACAAATGAATCCGTTGCAAAGAAAGTACATTTAAACAGGAAAAGATGAATTTGACATATTAGCATATAAAGTCACGGCCTGCCATTTTATTACCCAGGCATGAACAGGCAATCCTAAATGTTCCCATATGGGTAACTGGATCAGAGCTAAGGTTCAACTGTGCATCAAAATCAACTGAGGGGCAGGGGAAGGGTCAGCCTTTTTTTTCCCCCTGATCATACATTACAAACAGGATTCATCAATGTACACTTCTTCTGTGAAAATCATTTTAAACGGAGAGTGATACTTCTAAAAAATGTTTTTGCAAACCATTCATAAATACACATGTAAGCTAAGTATACTCATTCGGCGGAATAATAGTGGCTGACATTTAGTGAGTGTTCACTATTACCGGGCACCGTTTGAAGAGTTTGTCGCCCGTATTTTACAGATGGGGAAACAATCACATATGGTAAGTAACGTGCCAGTGAAGGCCGAGCCCAGAGCACAGGCTGTCTTGCGGACCCCGTGCTCTTATGACACCAAACTGCTTCAGGGGATGAAAGAAAGGCTGCTGTGCTAACTCTCGGGAGAGAAGGGACCCAGGCCCCCTTGCGTCCGGGGCTGCCGTCACCTGTGCTCAGTTTCTGGTTCTTACCTCTGAAAACCCAGTTTTCAAAAGGGTATAATCATATTTCCTATCTTCTAAGATGCAAGATTTTCATATTTTAAAATCTCTGAATTGGATGTGTCTTAAGTTTGATGGCTAAAAACCATCATTGTGGCATGAGTTTGGCCAGAAACATTTGTTTTTTCTTCCTTGGTGGTATGGTGTATTTTCCAACCAGTGGCATCTTGGATTTTGAAATATGGTAACTTTGAAGGAAGGACTTTCGGCCAGATTTCAACTTGTTGTACTTGATATCTGCCTATCAAATACATATTCTCAATTCCATCAGGGTATTTCAGAAGTACTGAATTAGAAAAAAAGCTCATACTAAGAAAATAGTCAAGATACATCAAAATATTATCTAGATTAATATCTACGTAGATCTAGATTCTAGCAGGAAGAATTTCTATGTCCTTTCTGGATCCTTTACTCACCTTCTAAGTTTTGTATTCTCTCTGAGATCATTTTCACCAAGAAATAGAAAACAGAAAAAAGGACGAGAATAATAAAACAGAAGCCCTTGGCTGGACGGCTCTCGGACAGAAAGAATTTAAATGGCAAAACAGGTGTACAGAGCACGCAGGGGTGAGGATGCTTACGTGTGGAGAGTGTGTGCACCTGTGGATGAGGCACGCCGGGCCCCGAGGACAAAACCTCCAGGCTGAGCCAGGATGCTGTGTTCTAAGCTCCTCAACGTAGCTGGCTCTGCCTGCGTTTTCCCTCAGGAGACACAGCCGACACACAGCGACACTCGGAAACAATTCCCAACGGCGACACCAGGTTCCTAGCTAACCTCCCGCAAGCACACCTGGATGTGTCCGGAAGGTGACAGATGACGCTAGTGCAGGACCGCTCTGCCACGGGGCAGGAGGGAGCCCTGTCCTCCCTGGGGGAGTGCTGAGCAGGGACTAGGCTTGCGGGGCGGGGCAGGGCGGGCTGTGCTTTGTCCAACAGAGAGTGGGGGTGCGGTGCTGTCTCGCTGGCCCTGCAGCTCCCAGTCGTGGTCTGTGCTAATTCCCATCACCTGGAAAGCTGGCAGAGACACACAAGTACCAGCTTGTGCAAGGCTACCTGACGGTCTGTGTGTCCACAGTGACGACCGGGAAAGTGGCCTATCACCCAAGTACGGCCTATGGCCTGCTAGAGGTAGGTCTCAAACGGGGCCCTCTCCGCTGAGCAACGAGACCCCCTTCCAGCCCCCGGTCTCCCCTGGCTCTTCCACCCTAGGTCCCTCCGTTCTCTCAGGCCCCTGACTCGTGTGAGTTCTCTTACACCCCTCGGCTTCTTCTCCCATTCTTCCTTTTGACAAGAATTACGCCCCCCTCCTGTGACCCCCACAAGGCAATCTCCTCCCCTCTCTCACCTGGCCCTCCTGTTCCAAGGACAGAAAAGTGGAAGCATGCCCTCACTGCCCCCATACCCGGCTGGAAAAGCACTTTTGTTTAGCGTGCAAAATGGCTTTAAGATCAAGATATTTCTGGAGAAACGGGAACCCTCTTGCACTGTTGGTGGGAATGCAAATTGGTGCAGCCACTCTGGAAAACAGTGTGGAGGTTCCTCAGAAAATTAAAAATAGACCTACCCTATGACCCAGCAATAGCACTGCTAGGAATTTACCCAAGGGATGCAGGAGTACTGATGCATAGGGGCACTTGTTACCCCAATGTTTATAGCAGCACTCTCAACGATAGCCAAATTATGGAAAGACCCTAAATGTCCATCAACTGATGAATAAAGAAATTGTGGTTTATATACACAATGGAGTACTACGTGGCAGTGAGAAAGAATGAAATATGGCCCTTTGCAGCAACGTGGATGGAACTGGAGAGTGTGATGCTAAGTGAAATAAGCCATACAGAGAAAGACAGATACCATATGGTTTCACTCTTATGTGGATCCTGAGAAACTTAACAGGAACCCATGGGGGAGGGGAAGGAAAAAAAAAAAAAAAAAAAAGGACGTTAGAGTGGGAGAGAGCCAAAGCATAAGAGACTGTTAAAAACTGAGAACAAACTGAGGGTTGATGGGGGGTGGGAGGGAGGGGCGGGTGGGTGATGGGTATTGAGGAGGGCACCTTTTGGGATGAGCACTGGGTGTTGTATGGAAACCAATTTGACAATAAATTTCATATATTGAAAAAAAAAAGATCAAGATATTTCACGTACAAGTTCAGCTTATTTTACAAACCGGAAGATCTGGCAATAGCTCGATCCCACTGGCGCGTGGCCATAATGAGCTGGATCAGCCACTGTCCTTGTTAGATGCCGCAGAAGCATCACATTTCTCCAAGGTCTTCTCTACTCCCTCCTGCACCCTGGCCTTACAGTACACCTCTGGGGTACGCTGTACCTTTTCTAAATCTCTCCTTTTTATTCTAATACGCTGCCACCACAATTATTCATTTGCACGTGGCTCTTCCTGTTAAACTTGAGGGTAGGGTCTGTGTTCTGTCCATCTTTCTTGGCACAGTTTCTGGCTCAGAGTAGGTAAATGCTGAACAAGTATCTGAACATCGCTCAGTCAGTCACCCCCCACTGCTTTTGTGACATTAGCTGACAGAGACGCAACTGGAGGGACTGCACCACCTAACAAACTTTGACAACTGCTGGGGTCCACAAAAACCAGCTGGCACATGGGGAGGAAGTCAATAAGGAGAAAGCTAGAGGAGAAACTCACCTTTGAGTGGATACCAAGAGTAGCCATTTGTAATTCCATTAGGAAAGTTCATCTTAGTTTTACACTGATCTCCTTTCTTCATGGTGGGATTTCTTGAAGCATAGGTATGTGCAAGGTATTGAAACACATCGTCATCAGGGGTTATGCTACGGGAGTATAACGTCCCAGTTGCTGTGTGTGAAAAACAAACCGATGCCTTTCAGTTCGTGTTGGAGGACGCGGAAACACGCAGCGCCCCGTCAGCAAATGTGCCGTCCGGTCACACAGGAAGGCTCTACTTTACTAGAGGGAAGCCCATGCCCTGCCATGAACGCTCCGCTCCCTTCTGCTCTTTCTCCTAGTTTTTAGGGAATATACGCAAAGTGGCATCATACAAAATACACCACAGCCATATTCAAAGGCCTCCTCCATCAGCTCATAAGTACCCTCTTAGTCCCTCTTGCTAATTTCTGGAGGGCAGGAAACTTTCCTTACGTACCATGGGGGGTAAATAAAGCCACTGTACTATTTTAAGTCCCTGGTACATACCTTATCCCACAGAGTTTTAAAAGCAGTCGGCAATTATCGCTCATGATCAGCAAAGAAAGGCAAGTTCTTGTTTTACGTTCTTTCAGTCACGTTGCCTCTTGTAGGGTATTTTAACCCAATTTTATTATTTTTCTGATGAATCTCAAATAATCCTGTCGGGGACCAGCTCAGCCACACCGCCCATCTATGGTTTATCAACTGAGGGCAGGACGGCCCAGAGGGGAGACGCGGAGGCCCTTTTACCCTGGCAGAGAAGGCAAGCCGAGGAAGATCCGTCCCCTCCAGACGCAGAGCAGTAACTCCACTCTGGGCTCAGAAAGCCAGAGCTGGGGCCGTGTCTGCCTACCTGGAACACCATTGTCAAACGGGTAACTTGCCACCAGGGCGCCGCCGTGGAGGTTTGCAGAGAGGACGAACGTCTCTGTTTTCAGCCACTCCATGACAGCTGCAGTTTCAGGCTGCCTCGATACATTATTAAGTTCAAAAGCATCTGGGAAGTTTCTATTCAGGTCATAGTAGTTACTATTTTCCCTTTAAAAGAAAGAATATTTTAGGTTTTATTGATGGTATGTGAGGAAGTAGACTCATGCAACATGCAAACCTTTTGTCTGGGCACCAGCTGTTTTTCAAAATGCGACTACAGGGCTGGGGACGGTTGTCTTGGTGGCCCCCGATGAACCACACCTGGCGTTCACATAACCTCCGGTCCCCTCCCGTGTGACTTGCTCTCACCAGTGGGATGGTAGCTATTGTGATGTGAGCAGAGGTTTGATAAGTGTGTGTTTTAGGGTTTTGCTCTGGGAATGCTCCCTTTGGGAACCCTGAGACTCCGATACTAGCCATGTGAAGAGTCCGCGTGGAGAAATGAGAAACCCAGGTGACAGCCAGAATTGAGACTCCACTCATGTCCCAGTCCAGCTGTTTCAGCCACACCCAGCTGAAGCTCCAGACACGTGGTGCAGAGATTGGCCAGCCTTGCTCTATCTTGTCCAAATTCCTAACTTCTACAATTGAGGGTAAATAAAAAAGGTTTAAGTCGCTAAATTTGGGGAGGGTTTCGTTACATAGCAATTGATAACAGGAACATACTACTTTACACAAATATATTTCTGGAAAGTGGACCGGCCATGTTTAAATATGCTAGAAAACCCTAAAGTTGAGTGCAATCGAGTGGTGAGATTTTATTTTTGGTAAAAGCAAACAAATGTTTGCACAAATATAAATATATACTAGACACCTGAGAAATTCCAAACTTCCTGAGACAGAGTTCGAGAAAATAAACTATTTAGATGAGAACTACTACAAGACTCCCTCTTCTTTTTTGGTTAGTTCTTGTACTGGCTTAATAAACCAACCGGTAATTACTGAAGGAAGGCCTAGCTAGGCCCTGGGGATTTAACAGTGAGGAACACAGGCGACAGGATTCCTGCCCCCGGGTAGCTTATAGATTTGTGAGGAGACAGACATTCAAAGAGAAATAGACCTTAGGGGTACTTGGGTGGCTCAGTCCGTTGGGCGACGAACGTTGGCTCAGGTCATGATCTCATGGTATGTGGGCTCGAGCCCAGCATTCGGCTCTGTGCTAACAGCTCGGAGCCTGGAGCCTGCCTCGGATTCTGTCTCTCCCTCTCTCTGTCCCTCCCCGTTTGTATTCTCTCTCTCTCTCTCAAAAATAAACAAACTTTTAAAAAAATGAAAAAAAGAAATCAGACCTTTAAATTTGTGCTATGAAGGTAAAGTGGCAGGTGATATGAACCGAGGACCTAATACAGGATAGGTTAGGGAGGGAGTCTTTGAGGAAACATTGATTAGCAGTGTGAGGGGTAAGGAGTGGGAAATGAGGTGTGCCCACTGCCTGAGGCGAGAAAGAGCCAGCTCATTCCTGGGGACGGAGGGGACTCTGAGCAGCTGGAGCGGGGTGAGCAGTAGGGTGGCCACAGGAGTAAAGCAGCCTTCTTCAGGACGTCACTTTTCATTCTCAAAGCTGCGGCAGCCTGAAGAGTTTTCAACATGGCAATGACATGACACATGCTATGAGCTGGTTCACTAACAAGGCCTTGGGCTACTATCTGATGAGGGCCTTGTTGTTTTATTTTTTATTTTTAAAGTTTGTTTATTTACTGAGAGCGTGCGCACACGCAAGCGAACTAGGGAGGGGCAGAGAGAGGGAGAGAGGATCCCAACAGGTTCCACATTGCCAGCCTGGAGCCTGATGAGGGGCTCAAACCCATGAACCACGAGATCATGACCTAAGGTGAAATCTAGAGTTGGACACTTAACCAACTAGGCCACCCAGGTGCCCCGTGGTTGTTTTGTTTTAAATAGACTAGCCCATCCTTACCTTCCGTTACTGTAGAAACAGTCAGGCTTTACGACAGCTTCAAATCCATCTGGGTTCATTGAAGGCATCAAGTGTATCCGGGTACTGTTGATTAAATTTGTGATTTCAACATCTTTTCCATCATTGGTTACGAGATGTTCAATTAAATGGAGCAGCAGCTCCCGCCCAACAGTCTGTGTTATAGAGAAAATGGGACATTACTAGGTCAGAAAGAAAAACAGTCTCCAAAGTGCAAATTCCCCATCAAGGGCTTCTACTAGATAAGTTTGGTATTTGAAACCCAAACCAGTTGTGAGATCACTGTTTCTCAAACATACGGATACTCTGGCAAGTGGCAATCAGTCACTGGTGTGCCGAAAATTATTTGTTAGCCAAAATTTAAAAAAAAAAAGTTAATTTTTTTTTAAAAAAAGTACCCATCTATAAATAATTTGCTTTTTAAAAAATGAACTAGGTAGAATAAGTAATTCTTATTATGTTTCCAATTTGTTTGCCTTCCAGAATACCTTCTGGAGTGGTGGAGCAGAGGTGGCTCAGAGAGGGCAAGGGAGCGTGTGTCTCCGTGAGAATGCCCGCTGTGGCCGAAGGCCGCCATGCATGTCTTGGTGGATGATGGACTGAGAACCACTGCATTAGATGTATGCAGATTTTAATAGGGGAAAATCCAAGTTTGGAATCAGCACAATTTACATAGGTTTCGATTTTAATATTCCCCTATTGCACCTTTGTGCAATTTTTGCCATATCTGTGTACGTCTGATTGCCATGTTCTCACACTTCTGAAACTTCAGTCGTCTGCACATCATCCTCACAATGTTTTGCCCTATCTGCACATTATCTACACTACTGCTTAGTTTATATTTTCTTTAAACTGGCTCACTCTTCACTTACATGAAAAATGAAAACCTTTGTGTCATTATCATTTTGCTAGATATGTTTTTTTTAATATGAAATTTATTGTCAAATTGGTTTCCATACAACACCCAGTACTCATCCCAACAGGTGCCCTTCTCAATACCCATCACCCACTTTCCCCTCCCTCCCACTCCCCATCAACCCTCAGTTTGTTCTCAGTGCTTAAGAGTCTTTTATGGTTTGCCTCCTTCCTCTCTGTAACTTTTTCCCCCTTCCCCTCCCCCATGGTCTTCTGTTAAGTTTCTCAGGATCCACATAAGAGTGAAAACATATGGTAACTGTCTTTCTCTGTAGGACTTATTTCACTTAGCATCACAGTCTCCAGTTCCATCCACGTTGCTACAAAAGGCCATATTTCATTCTTTCTCATTGCCAAGTAGTATTCCATTGTGTATATAAACCACAATTTCTTTCTCCATTCATCAGTTGATGGACATTTAGGGTCTTTCCACAATTTGGCTATTGTTGAGAGTGCTGCTATAAACATTGGGGTACAAGTGGCCCTATGCATCAGCACTCCTGTATCCCTTGGGTAAATTCCTAGCAGTGCTATTGCAGGGTCATAGTGTAGATCGATTTTTAATTGTTTGAGGAACCTCCACACTGTTTTCCAGAGTGGCTGCACCAGTTTGCATTCCCACCAACAGTGCAAGAGGGTTCCTGTTTCTCCACAGCCTCTCCAGCATCTAGTCTCCTGATTTGTCCATTTTAGCCACTCTGACTGGTGTGAGGTGGTATCTCAGTGTGGTTTTGATTTGTATTTCCCTGAGGAGGAGTGACATTGAGCATCTTTTCATGTGCCTGTTGGCCATCTGGATGTCTTCTTTAGAGAAGTATCTATTCATGTTTTCTGCCCATTTCTTCACTGGATTATTTGTTTTTCGGGTATGGAGTTAGGTGAGTTCTTTACAGATTTTGCTAGATATGTTTCTAATGTACATTTTTTAAAAAGTAGGACTGGGGCATCCAGGTGGCTTAGTCGGTCGAGCGGCCGACTCTTGATTTCAGCTCATGTCGTGATCCTAGGGTCATGGGATAGAGCCCTGCATTGGGTTCTGAGTGTGAAGGCTGTTTAAGATTCTCCCTCTCTCTCCCTCGGCCCTTAACTGGCATGTGTGCACAAGCGCACTCTCATAAATAAATAAATAAGTAAATGCAGGACAGTGAAAATAAAAATGGTCCTATCCACCTAAAATTATGTATCACCAGTGATCGGGAAACCAAAGACCTATGAGAGATCTTGCTTTATAATCCCCAGTGGTGAAAATTCACCATATTTAAAAAAAAAAAAGTAATTTACACTTCAACCTTATTATAGAAAGATTTGATGAGGCTACATCAATTTGTCTCTCTATTCCTGGGTTCAAAGAATCTACTTCTGAGTAAGGAATGTTTGCCTCTTACCTAAGATCAGATTGCTGTTGAGGGGTTAGTCAATGGGGAAGCGGGGCAGCAGGTGATTAAATAAGCACAGTGCTGTAGAGGCATTAATGCAGGCAGCGAGCGGGAAGAGTTTCCGATTACAACTCCACTGTTATCGATTCACCGTTGTGACAAAGGATGAGCAATCCTCGAATGGTAATTTCTCAACTTTGTTCCCCTCACTGGCAAGCAAAGAAATCATATTTTTATCCTAACGAACACAGAATTGAAATGGGGACTAAGAAAATTTGGGATATGTGAATTACATATTCATAGATAGCCATGAATTTCAGAGTGGAAATATATTCAATTCTGACTTCATTTTTTCCTACTTATTTCTATCTTCTTCTGCTACCCTGAATTTTGTTTTTACAGTCAAAATTCTCAACTTAAAAAAGTCCTTACGAACTAATAACCAAAACAGTCAAGTGAGCCATACACTAGATTTCCAACTCTCTGTTTTGGAAGCTTGAGCACTTCTGGAAGCAACCTCTATGAGCTACTTCCCCAGCTACCCAAAGCCAGCGGAGGAGGGGCTGGTGACTCTTATTTGTGAAAAGTTGCTTTACATGTGGAAAGTGTGGTGATTTAAGGAACATTCAGCCAATGGGTTGGGGAAGAGGAGAAGGTTAAGGAGACGGAGGAAGAAGTGACCAGGAATCACTTGCAGCTCCTGAAATTTCTAAACATTGGTTGGGGCTGTTGGATGGTTCAGTTAGAGGGATGAATCAGGAAGAACCCAAGGCCCATCTGAATCCCAAGTACAGGGGGAGCCATATCAGAATCCTCGTGTGGTTCAAGCTGTGACTTTCCCTCAACTATCTCAACTGTACATTCTCAAGCGTGACAAAACTCAAGACATGAGCTGGCAAAGACATCCATCCAACCTAAAGCAAATGAAAACAAAGAGTAAAGAAGCTATGATTAAGTTATAGAACTAGACTGAGCAACTGTGGGAGAACAGGTACAGAACAGACTGTAAAAGTTAAGGTTTATAATTAACAGAGGGTGGGGGCTGGGGAAGAGGAGACGAGAGAGGAAGTTTTTATGGTAGTGGGTCATAAGATACTATCAAAAGCTAAAAATTATATAATTTCAAGTTTTAATTTAAATGCTAGTTATTTAACAAATATGGTAAAATTGGCTTCTGGAGTAGAATTCAGTGATTTATCACTTACAGACAACACCCAGTGCTTATCACAACATGTGCCCTCCTTAATGCCCATCACCCAGCTAGCATATCCCCTGCCCACCTCCCCTCTGGTAACCATCAGTTTGTTCTCTATAATTTCTTATTTTGAGAAAATATTTATCAAGTTCACCAATTATTTTAGTTTCACTTCAGTTTTATTCTGTTCAAGTAAAATGAAATCTCCTACTTCTTAAAGGGTAACATAGAAAATGACACATTTTATTTTATATCCTTTAAACCTTTTCATTCTCTTACTACAGAAATCCATAGATCTCTAGAATAATGTCTGACACATATTAATGATTACTTCTGCATGATTTTTATTCCTTTAATTTTTCCAGTGTCACTTTTTAAAGAAAACCTATATTATTTTTTTACAAAAACAATAAAATCATGATTCTTTCAAGTAAATAAATGTAAAGCCAAAGTATCTTCTGTTTGTCTCCACATTCCAAAACAAATTGCAAGTCCTTAACTGCAGAGGATAAATAAAAATCTTGGAGATACAGTAAAGGACCAAGTAAGAGTTAGTTAATTTAAAAATTGCTGAGGACGGCACCTGGGTGGCTCAGTCAGTTGAGCGTCCAACTTTGGCTCAGGTCATGATCTCACGGTTAGTGGGTTCGAGCCCCGCGTCGGGCTCTGTGCTGACACCTCAGAGCCTGGACTGTGCTTTGAATTCTGTGTCTCCCTTTCTCTCTGCCCCTCCCCTGCTCATGTTCTGTCTCTCAAAAATAAACAAACATTAAAAAAAAAAAGACATGTTTAAAAAATAAATAAGAATTTTAAAATGTTGAGGTAAAACAGACAAAATTTCAGGGAGTTAAAGTTCTCTTTTTCTGTTGGGCTATATTTTGTTGCCTTTGTAACAGCAGATATATGGCAAATATTATTCAAATTAATTCTTCCCAATTTTAATGTAAATGTTTCAAGCACTCATTCGTGTTTTATACATAAACCTCCCTTCTTTAAATTTTTTTTTTTAATATTTATTTTTGAGACAGAGAGAGACAGCATGAACGGGTGAGGGTCAGAGAGAGAGGGAGACACAGAATCTGAAACAGGCTCCAGGCTCTGAGCAGTCAGCACAGCTCGAACTCACTGACTGCGAGATCATGACCTGAGCCGAAGTCGGACGCTTAACCAACTGAGCCACCCAGGCGCCCCAAACCTCCCTTCTTTAAAATTAAGTCTTTGAATATGAAACCTTAGGAGTCCAAATTTTAAAAAAGAACATGGTCAAAACAATCTCTATTAACTTAATCAGCTTTTCAGTTAGTACACTCACTTCCTTTCTGTGGGTGTAGACTTTGTATGAGAATCCCTCATTAAGAGACTGAAAGACTGGATGAACGCACCAGCTTCTGGAAACTCACTGATCTGCCAGTTAAAAGGGTAATAACCCAGAAAGCAGAAAACAAATTCTCCATCAGTTTCAGCTTACAGTCAAGGTGGAATTTGCTAGATAGATAAAAATGAGTGTTCTAGCTCTTTAAAGAATGTTTCTTAACAGTAGAGAAAATTTTTGGAAGAGTCTGCAATATAAGTAAGTAACATGTTAGAGAGAGAGAGAGAGAGAGAGAGAGAGAGAGAGAGAGAGAGAGAGAGAGAGAAAACCAGCTATCCCAATCCTAATGGTGGAATCTGCTTTTAAAATGCTACACTGTAATGCAGCTTCTTGGTGAAAAAATAAGCCTGTCGGCCCTGGGACTCCCCATATGGTGTGTTACCGATTTAATTCATTTGTCTGATTACCTCATTAGGTCCTTCTTCACATATCAGCATAAGTACTACATTATCTAGCACACTTTCCTTGGCCTTCCAAAGTCTAGGTCCCATGATCTGCCCATGTGGTTCCAGAACTCTGCACGTTTGTGCTATCCTAACACTGCCCACAAACATTTATAGTGGCCCGACTGACCACCCTCCCCCCCACTCCATCACCTAAGACTTGAAGGCAGGGAACCTAACAGGCTTTCTTTGTAGCTCTGGTATCTTGCCCAGCTCTGGGTATATCATGTACTGAATAAATGATTGATTACTGTTGAAAAATTCATTACAAGGTCAAGACTATGCTAAGGAGGAAATTTCTAAAAACATGGTGACTTAAGCTGCCTAATGAGGGCAGATGTACAAATGATCAAGTTATTTCCTTTGAACAATTTTTTTAAAGTTTATTTATTTTGAGAGAGAGAGAGCAGGGGAGGAGCAAAGGGGGAGGGAGGGAAGAGAGAGGGAGGGAGGGGGAGGAAGAGGGAAGGGGGGAGAGGGAGAGAGAGAGGGAGAGAGAGGGAGAGAGAGAGAGAGAGGGAGAGGGAGAGGGAGAGAGAGAGGGAGGGAGAGGGAGAGAGAGAGAGAGAGAGAGAGGGGGGGGAGGGAGAGGGAGGGAGGGAGAGGGAGGGAGAGGGAGGGAGAGAGAAAATCTCAAGCAGCCTCCACACTGTCAGCATGAAGCCCAATGCAAGGCTCAAACCCTGAGATCATGACCTGAGCCGAGATCAAGAGTTGGTTGCTTAACCGACTCAGCTACCCAGGTGCCCCTGAACAATTGTCAATACTGAATGACTTTTACAGAGGGGAGGGCTAACAATTCTGATCATGCCAGGGACTCTGGATAACTGGTCACCCTAGTCCAGCCTCACCAAAAGTAGAGATGAAGAGAAAAAAGACAATTACAGGACAAATTTAATACATGCTTAAAAGGAATTAGACACTTCACCTGCAATAAAGATTAATTTTGTCTAACCCCAAAAAGAAAAAATTAATGATCCAAAACCACGCTGCATTAACTGAGAACATCTTGCTAGCATTTGGGATAATGGTGGAAAAAAGAGCTTGGCCAATGGCATCTGGAAGGACAAGCTTTAATTTTTTTGTTTGTTTTAGTACATTTGGAACCTGTACCGCACGTTGGCTACACATTCCAGATTTTCCAGCACATGCAAAATTCAGATATTATGTCTTAGTGTTCATATAAACCATTAAAATACCTTCTAAATACAAACATCTAGGGATACAAACTACATCCCATAAACTGTCTTTTTTATTTTTTTATTAAGTTTTTTTTTTTTTTTTTTTTTTTACATTTACTTATTTTTGAGAGAGAGCGCAGGTGTGCACGAGCGAGAGAGCGTGAGCAAGCACAGGCAGGGTGGGGAGCCACAGAATCCGAAGCAGGCTCCAGGCTCTGAGTGGGCAGCACAGAGCCCCACCTGGGGCTAAACTCACAAACTGAGATCATGACCTGAGCTGACGTTGGACGCTTGACTGACTGAGAGCCACCCAGGGGCCTCTCATAAACTGTCTCCTATGCCTAGAAGGTGTGTGAAAATCATTTATCCATTATCCTTTATTTTTAGGTTGAAAAATATGGTCATTGTTATCCAGGGAGTGTTTTTGCTTTCAATTTATATATCTAGAATACAATAAGCTATAAGTTAATGCCACACAAACACGAAATTCTAAGTGTGATGTGGCTATTTCAAAAGTCTATACCCTAATAACTCGTCACAGTAAACAATAATTCACTGATGTTTAAGAAGTAGGAGCTTAGAGGGGGTAAAAAAAAAAAAAAAAGAATCCAAATTGGCGATTCAGTTAAGCATAACAAGAACATAATGAATACCTACCCCCCATACTACTTAAGACCATGGGCCCTGAGGTCAAGGAACCTTGTGAACCCAGCCCATGACCTGTACTTTGCCTATTTACTGGATTAGCTTAAAACCACTGGCACTCAACTTTCTCAGTACACAGTCATGTCAAACTTCAATACTTCCATTAGAGAAGAATCAGAGATGTCTTAACAATGTAGAGATTACCCAAGATTTTTTTTTCTATGAAGTTTAAAAACCATGACTACAAAGCCAGTTAACAGCAGAGAGAGGGGAAGGGCAAGGGGGACGGAGACCCCATTCTCAAATGTCAATATTTGTGGAGGAAGGGAACGGTAGGGAGCCCACTCAGTGTGTTCCAGCATCATCCCTTCCAGTGGGAAACACTACACCTCAGATGTGTCTGCATGGCCGATTCGGAGCCTGCATAAATCAAAACTAGAATTGGGGCTTCTATAATGCAACAGGTCAGCGTGCGTGCAAATGGAGGGCCCGGATGAACTAGAAGACACCTGCTAGTCTTATTAAAATGAGAGAGGTAGAAACCAGAAACACTTCTCCCATGTTGTGCTGAAAAGAGCACGAACATCAGGTGACAAAGGTTCGTCACAGGCAAGTGTGACAAAGGCTGATCAAAGGGCTCTCTGTTAGCTACCCCGTGTGATTCCACGGCAATCAAGGAGGGGAAAGCAGGGAGTAGAAAAAAGAAAGGGACAGAGAGGACCTGGATTTATTCCAGGGTTACTCTAAGAGCTCACCACCTTCTACATGATGAACGAGGCCCAATCTTCTCATTGAACGGCACTGCAACAACCAGGTAACCATCCAAACACAATTAATTTGTGACAGATCACAGATCTATACATAAAAATGAAAACAATAAAAATGGAACACATAGAAGGCAGCAGAGAGAGCGAAGGAGGCAGATCCATAGCTGGGTAAGGCTCAGTGCTCAGGCTCGGATTTGGACAGCCTATGACCGGCACAAACCTGGTTCCCTCCTGGGTAACCGGGACTAAGCAATATGCCTGCTGCAGAAACGCTCAAAGCACTTAGTGTGGCCCATGCTCGTTAATGTTAGCTATTATTGTTATTTGCTCATAAGGCACTGTGCAGAAGGAAACTTGCCAGTCTAATCAACATGGCACAGTGAGCCAGTGTCATCGGAAGGATGTGAGCCAACAACAGCAGGGTGACTGAAGACAAGAAAACTATTATACAAGTATAGGTTTAACATCACTTCTTTTATAATAATATTTGACTGCAAAGGGGCCATCTTAAGTTATTTTGCTACCAAAGTCTGCTTTTTTGCAAACCCTCAGCACCAAATTAGCCCATTTTCACAATTCCTAAAACGTATATTAGCCAAAAAGTTTCACCTAAATACAGCAAACCTTTAAATTTAGCTTCCAGTTGAAAGGAAACAGAGGGACTAGAGGCACAAGTTGGATGATAACAAGAAAGGAAGCAAACAATCCAGAATGTGGAATATTCTGCAGGACAGATAATTGGTGGGGTCTCTTTATTAAGTCTAGAAATGAAAAGATCCTTTAAATGCTAGAATAAAAGAGATTCAAGGGATATACCGACCAAAGGTGACGCTTGAGCCTGGACAGGATCCTGCTTAGGACAATCTGGGGGACATTTTGAGAAACTAGAAAGTGGGGTATATGCTAAAGACAGGACAAACTCTTATTGACCTGAAAGGGTAGCTAGTATTAACGTAAAAATGTTACAAATAGCAAATTAGCATAGCTCATTTAATAAAAATGCACACGTGCACACATAAACATCTAGAAGGATATAATAGTAAGGAATTAACGGTACTAATTTTTGGATGATCAAATAGAGTGTTTTGTTTACCTATATTCTAAGATGTACATAATTGATTTTATAATAACAACGGATCATTTTTAATTTTTAAAAGACCGGACTTTTTTTTTTAATGTTTATTTTTGAGAGAGAGACAAAGCACGAGCAGGGGAGGAGCAGAGAGAGAGGGAGACACAGAACCCGAGGCAGGCTCCAGGCTCTGAGCTGTCAGCACAGAGCCTAACGCAGGGCTTAAACCCACGAACCATGAGATCATGACCTGAGCCGAAGTTGGTCACTCAACCGACTGAGCCACCCAGGCACCCCTAAAAAGACCGGATTTTAAGACAAGGCATAAGGAAGTAAAGTAAAAATTCATGGGGGGAAAACAGCAGGTACGCTCGGCAGGACTGGGTCTCCCGGATGCTGCTGATGCTGACTACCATCAAGCCATCGTGTAAGTGTAGGAAAACACCCACACCTCTGTGGGGTTGGGTCCAGGAAAGAAAAGAAACATTTTATTTATTTTTTAAATATTTATTTTTTTTGAGAGAGTGTGTGCTCAAGCGGCGGAGGGACAGAGACAGAAAGAGAGAGAGGGAGGAAGAGAGAATTCCAAGCAGACTCTCCCACTGCCAGCGCAAAGCCTGACTGGGGACTCCATCCCATGAATCTCGAGATCATGACCTGAGCCGAAATCAAGAGTCAGATGCGTAACTGACTGACCTGGGCACCCAGGCGACCCAGGAAGAAACATTTTAAAAATAGTGTGGTCAATTGTGCCCACCATGCCACTGAGTGCATGTATATCCCCTGTCGGTTTCTCCACATGAGGCCCACAGACTCTTATAGAAGATCCATACACCCTGAGGTCAGCACTCAAAATTTGTGGCAGAATAGCGAGGAATCCATCTAATGATGAGAACCATTGCCTTCAAATGTTACCCATGTAGCTTTTTATTTTTTATTTTTGTTATTTAAAAAAACATTTAAAAAATGTTTTATTCATTCTTGAGAGAGACAGAGCATGAGTGGGGGAGGGGCAGAGAGACAGAGAGACATAGAATCCGAAGCAGGCTCCAGGCTCTGAGCTGTCAGCACAGAGCCCGACACGGGGCTCGAACTCACCAACCACAAGATCATGACCTGAGCCAAAGTAGGACGCTTAACTGACTGAGCCACCCAGGCACCCCAGCCATGTTGCTTTTTAACAGTGGGTCCTGGAAAATGCTCTTTCAATTCCAAAAGATCTGAGAAAGGAAGAAGGCTGAGTAAAGTGGTTGGACCCTCTACTCACACAGACTCCTCAGCTCCTGTGTGAAGCCATCCCTGTCCTCAGCTCCTGATGCACCAGGAGGGGACAAGGCACAAGATCTCACCTTCAGGACAAGTTCCTCAGTGGCCCACACTGCCCTGACACTGCTACCAGCTGGGACATGTGGGGGATAACAGGGCCTCAGGTCCCTGCCCCCAAACACACTGGGCCCTTTCCCCTTCTTGGTCTCAGTCCTCAGCATTCTTCAAAGAATCAGAGTGAGTGAGTCAGAGAGCACCGATTTGATGGGATATATTAGCAAATGCCAGAAATTTGGGAAAGTGCACGTTAGGAATAAGCAAATTCGGAGGCAAGTGAGGGAAAGGACTCTGGCTTCTCTTTGAAAGCTTCACCTCAGAGGACTATTTCTGAGCAGCACACTGCAACCTCTGAAGTCCCAAGAATTCAATAAAGAAACTACTGAACCTCATGAATGCTGTATGTCTCTTACTAAAAACAGATTCCATGGGATCTTGATCAGTAGACCAGATGACAAGAGGGAAGTCTGGGCTGGGGTCTGCAGTGAACAGTTGTTTTATTACAGTATCGGTCAGATTCCCGGCCACATCGAGTCTTTGACAGGCACAGCCCGATCACTCAGAAGAGTCATGAGGGGACTGACCTTCCATCTACTCACAAATCAGGTCCAAAGGCCAACCCCTTCCTTAGAGGCAAGTATTTGTTTGCATCTGGGCTCCAGCTGCAAAGTACCTTTTCCCAGCAGGACAGGTCGGGCAGCATGCCCGGAAAAGGGCAGGCTCTGTGTGTCAGGAGAGGTGGGTCCTGCTCCCAAGGAGCTTGGGGTCGGGGTGGGGCGGGGGGGGGGGGTGTTAAGCCAGGACAAGGAGCCCAGCATCTGATTAGAGCCTGCCACCCACACTACTGCAAATTCCCAAGCGTTTTAACAAGTCACTAGGTTGTACTTATTGCACTATGCATTTACTTTGACGTTCCTTAAAGTTAAATTATGTTTTATAGGGTGTTACCCATATTCCTATGTAAATTTTCTTGACTGATGACTGGGAACTATCTTTCCCCTCCACTTGACTGGCCGAGCGTATGGGAGCCTGGTGAACAGAAAATACTGCAGTTGCCATGTTCTTAAAATAGTCTGAGGAAGGGAGGGAAGAAATGGAGATGAGCACCCTCAAATGCCTGGCAGGAATGACTGGCAAGTAGGGGTAATTGCAAAACAAAATAAATGACATGACATCAAACAAAACCAAAAGTAGAGTTTATCCCTGATAAGTTGGAGAAGAAGCAATGCAGCATTTGTTGAATGAGAGAACCCTACGCTTGATGGTCTAAACTTCAGGATTGAAAACACTGAGTAGAAGATTAAGAGAAGGTGACAAAAGCTTCCAGAAAAATAGATATTAGGAATTTAGATAGCTATTTGGGGTCTTCTGACTGTTTTGAATTCAAATAGAATACAGCTCCTTAGCTCATCACCTTGCTGCCCGTCAGGAGGCGGGAGAAGTCACCCCACGAAGGAGAAGGGACCCAGCTGGCAGTGCAGAGCTTGGACTCTATTATTCTTCCAGTCCCAGCACAGAGCTGACTCCAGGTACCCTCCCAGGGCACTGGTGGTGGTGGCTGTCGGACCCTGGTTCCTTATGTTCTCTCAGAAGGCCTTGTGGGAAGACCTTTCCAGACTCGTTGGTGTAATTTATGTTGCTTCCTTAGCATTTACATGGAACTCGAGAGACCCGAGGAGAAGCTCCTCCGGCAACTTTCCAGATATTTGAGCCACATACGTACCTCATCTCCATGCATGTTGGCCACGTATTTGAACTCTGGAATCCCAATTCTATGCTCCTTTGGGAAGCGCCCCACAACAAGAACCCACAGGTTTCTGCCTTTACAGGGAAGAGAAAGGTAGAAAAATAAGTTGTGTTTGAAAATGACAAATGAACTCTGGGAGAATGAGAAGACAGCAAACTGCGGCTTCTCCCACCTGACTCACGTCTCGTGATGCCCAGAGCACATAGGACTGACACCTCCGTGCTTAAAATGCTTAGTTCCCTACCAGCCCAGATCCCTTCAATTTAGCACAGATATTTAACTTCTTGTTTTAGAACGCGATTTTTTAAAAATCGAAAACTGATTAGGTTACATAGGTCGTATTTTTCCAAAACGTTCATACGCTCTGCTCTGAGTCCCTAGTGCTTTTTAGAAAGGATCTTGCTAATTTTCATAATTATACAAACTTAAATTACAGTCAATGGTTGACTGGGAGGGTGCCTTAATTCTCAGTACAAGTGAAAAAAGCAACAAGCAATAAAACGTGGAACTCAGAAAGGAGATTGTACGTATGTATGTATGTATGTATTTATTTACTTATTTTGGGGATATTGTTTTTAAAGTAAGAAATCTTGAATCTTGTATTCAAACCCTGATGTAACACAGCTCCTTGGCAAGGAGTGCCCTTTATGTGCTTGAGTCTTGCCAAGTAAACTGGGAACAACAATGTATCCTAATGATGCCTCAAGGAAAACTTCTAAGTCCTAACCCTGCCTGAGGAGCTGGATTCCGGCAAGGAAGGGCAGAGATTAAAGATCAATGAGGATCTGCTCTGTGCAGACATCACAGCTGGTACCCCGGTACGCACTATCTCAGTAATCCCTTATCGTGACCCACTGAGACGGATCGTGAACCAAACTTTACAAGTGAGAAAACTGATCTTCCAAACATTAAAGTAAGCTGCTTCTGATCACACAGCCAGTGAGAAGCTGTGATTTGAGCCCCAGAGCCAAGACCTGACCTATTGGACTTCAATTCCAGTGAGCCTTCTAATAACGAAAACTGGCCGTCTCCCTGGAGGCTTGGTTTCCTAATCAGTAAAATGAAGAGGTCTCTTTCAGTCATCATGATAACTGATGATGAGATGATGAAGAGATGACTAAAATCATCTCTTTTAGTCATCAGGCTCTTTTAAATACAAAGACTTTAAAATTAGAAATTGAGGAGTATATTCGAAAGCTATCACATAGACACAAAGTTCAAATGCCCGTGATATCTGAGCCTTCTGTAGAATTCACGAGCCCAGAGAAGGAATTTAACAGCAGCTCCTGGGCTAATGTGAAGGTTTCTGTGGAATTTCAGATCTAGTCCCTTAAATCAGGGGTCCCACAGGCTGAGGAACACTCCGTTGGCATGAGGAATCCAGGGAGAAACAGATACTCAGCCTGTCTTTTCCAGCATTCGTAATTTATTATAACAATTTTGTAAGGAAATTTTTCATGCCAGAATGATGCTTTAAATTCAGTAACTGCAGGATTTCTCAAAAAACACCCACAAAATGCCATGTATCTGACTGATGCCACCTGTTTAGTGCAGAATCCTCATTCATTCATACATTCATTCATTTAGTAGTACTGTATCCAGCCATTTAGGCAGGTGAACAGACGGTACAGGTAAGTTATACTCTCGACACCCAGTGAATTTCTGATCTAAATGGAGACTAGTGATGCGCAAACACATCATTACACTAGACTGTAATGCATATGGCCACAGAAGTGTATGTAGGTACCGTTGTGCCTGTAGAATAAAAGGAATGGTTAATTTTCCCCAAGGAGGGGATCATGAAAAACTTTACAGATCTAGGGGTTTATAGATGACTTCTGAACAGGGTTTTGAAGAATGATTCCAAGTTTGCCATGTGGCAAGTATAAGCCATCCAGTGATTTCTCATCAGAACCATTTCATTAACCTCAGAAGCTTCTATTCCCCGGTATGAATTCTTAAGGCATCTGGAGTTTCACTTCTACAAAGTTAATATTTTCATGTGAGTAAGGAAAAACGTTCTGAGTGAGCTAGTAACCCTGGTTCTTGAGGGTTCCTTCTGGAGAATTCTTTTCCCTGGCTATTAATGCCTTTAAAGCTAGAATAATCAGATTTGTACAGAATATGACCTAGTCCCCTCCTAGGCAAGGGGGAAAATTCAATAATCTCAACCTAATATTTACCAATTGTGATAACACTATCACAACCAATTTGCAACAGCTGGCTTGTTACGTAAGGCTAGGGAAAGACAACAAAACCAGACTTGACATGGATAGCCAATACTAATTGGCTTAAGGAAGGACGGAAATCAAACCAATAAAAACCTAAGTGAACAAATACTTTGTGGGTAACTCAATCTCCATTTTAGCATGAATGGCTCCTAAGTGAACTGCAAGATGAGAAATTTACCTCGAATAACCTCAGTGGCGCCACATTTGAGAATGAAAACCAACCAATGATCCTGGAAGATATTCATGCAATGCTTTTGGAATGACAAGCTTCTTGAAGGGTTTTAACCCCCTCTCCACAAGCACTGGCCACCTCTGGCTTAGACCAGAGTAAATGGACAGAGAACAAACTTTACTTTTCACAGTATGACTGCCAAGACAAGGGTAATTTAAACAAGATTTTTTTTTCTTATCAAGGTTGGAAAGGCTACCCTATTCCCCCAAATTCTTTCTAATGCCAGATGTGAAGAGTTCTGAAATGCTTGGTGCCTTTCTCCTCACTACAGAGTAAGCAAAACTTGGATTTCAAATATTTCATGATCTATATTATATTCAGGAACTGGGAGCTTGACACAAATCCCGGGGGTGTGACATAGGTGTCTCACTGGGTTTGCTTGGAAGATCAGGAAAAGTTTTACAATTTAGAAGGATTCACAAAGATCCAAAGACAAGAAAACAGATAATAAATGCCAAGAAGTACTTCAGGTGTTCAGGGGAAAGCGGATGGAGAAGTTTGGAAAGCTAAGTATTGCTTCAACAGGTAGAGATGGGAGGAGTGTCATACCCACATCAGAATCACGTGGATCCTTGTAAAAATGCCAACCCCTGAGCCCCATCTGCTAAATCAAACTCTAGGGGGTAAAGCCCCAAATCTGCATTTAACAGGCTCCCTTGGTGATTCTGAGGCCCATTAAAATGTGAAAGCTTGTTGAGACTGAGATAGTGAATGTCCAGATAGATCTGGAAGCCACCTGATCTTTAGGTAAAACCATTTCATTTTACATATAATCATGAACATGCTTCTATGTTAACAAATATACTCCTTTTTAAATGGCTGCTTAATATCTTACCATATGAATACATTACCATTTATTCAACCAATACTCTTTTGTTAGATGTTCAAAATTAAGTTTTTTAAAAAAAATTTAATGTTTATTTATTTTTGAAAGAGAGAGAGAGAGAGAGACAGAGCACAAGCAGGGGAGGGGCAGAGAGTGAGGGAGACACAGAATCCAAAGCAGGCTCCAGGCTCTGAGCTGTCAGCACAGAGCCTGATGTGGGGCTTGAACCCACAAACTGCGAGATCATGACCTGAGCCGAAGTCGGACGCTTAACTGACTGAGCCACTTCAGTAAGTATTTTTATGTAAATCCACTAAAATGACATACAGAATTTATAACAAAACTATTTTATCATGTGAAAGAAATAAGAATACAAAATTATATAAACTACAACCATGTAAAACAGATTTTCATTTAAAAAGTACCATGGAGGGGCACCTGGATGGCTCAGTCGGTGGAGTGTCTGACTCTAGATTTCAGCTCAGGTCAGGATCCCAGAGTTGTGGGATTGAGCCCCAGGTCAGGCTCCAAGCTATGCATGGAGCCTACTTGGGATTCCCTTTCTCACTCCCTCTGCCCCTCCCCCCACCTTGCTCAGGTGGTACACTCTCCAAAAAAAAAAAAAAAAAAGGTACCATGGAAGGAAATAGTTCCATAGCATACAAAGCCTTAAAGGGGTGCCTGGGTGGTGCAGTCGGTTAAGCGTCCGACTTCAGCCAGGTCACGATCTCGCGGTCTGTGAGTTCGAGGCTCTGGGCGGATGGCTCGGAGCCTGGAGCCTGTTTCCGATTCTGTGTCTCCCTCGCTCTCTGCCCCTCCCCCATTCATGCTCTGTCTCTCTCTGTCCCAAAAGTAAATAAATGTTGGAAAAAAAAAAAAGCCTTAAATTAATATATGAGTCTACAAGAGTTGACAATGGCACACCATGAGTGATAAGGGTTTGAGTGATAGGGTGATGAAATCAAATAATTTTTTTCTCCTATGCATCAGACCCCCTAAGCACTTTATTACCTGAACTTCACAACACTTTCATGTGGTGGGTGGTACCTACAACTTACCGTTAAGGAAACTGATTCAAGTGGCAGGGTTCTAACCCAGGCCTGATTCCAAAATCTGTATTCCTCTGAGGACTCCAGGCTGCCTTAATCTCCCTGAAAGTTCTAGATAGGCCAGAGCCAACCTCCCCCATGGGAAACGTTCCCAGGCAATTCTTTCAATGTTGTGTTGCTATGGTTTACACCTGGGGCAAGACCCAGGCTGCCACCTGGGATGACCAACTGAGCCAAGACAAGACACCCGATTTGAAGGCTATCCTGTCTGACTCTGCTCAGAGCTTCTCAGTGGAACGTGCCCAGAGAGAAGCAGACTCTGCCTGGGTGGCCTGGCCACTGGAGCAGAGTGGCTGTAATGATGAGCCACATTCCGGTTTTTCATGAGGCTTGTTTGTATGTACTGTATGATCCACGTAGCTCTGGTATCCAGAGGGATGAATCAGCTGCTGGTTTCCCAGACTCTGCATTGCTCTGTGTATCCCTACAATTACCCTCTGAACCCAAGTCAGAGCTTGAGGGAGCATGCCTGATAGAGTGTCCGCATATAGAAGTGGGAATAACAGCTCAGTGGGCAAGGCTGTTGTAAGGCTGATGAATTCCTTCCTCCTTCCCTAAGTATGAGTCAAAGATCTGACACCAAACCTTCCATTTCACTTGTGCACCTTCCCACTACCTGCACACACACACAGCTTGACACACAGCTACGAAGCCCTGCATTCGATAATGGACAAGGTGAAAACAGTACGTTACTTAAATCAAGTTGAACATTTGGCCTCCAAAGTTCACATGTCCTCTGACTTCGAAGTAGAGGAAAAGAGGTTCCTGCTAAGTGACTCGTTACGAAAACAAAACACATACAAACCAGAGCAAATAAAACAGGGACAAAAAGCATGGGCAAAAATTTCCAGACTGGCTATGTTTGCATAGTATTCATAGCTCAAAGCATTTTGTGCATATTCACTTAACACCCCTGACAACTGTAAGTGGTATCTACGAGTAGGATTAGCCTTTTACCCAGGTGGACACAATCTTAGGTAACCTCAGAAGGCAGTCATTCTCCAAGTGTGGCCGCAGGACCAGCAGCATCTAGTTAAATATGCACTTTCTTGGGCTCCACCCCAGATATACTGAATCAGAAGCTGAGAGTGCGGACCAGTAGTCTGTGTTTTAGTAAGAAGCCAGGGGATTCTCATGCATACTGAAATTTAAGAACTTCTGTGACGGGGTGCCAGGGTGGCTCAGTCCATTAAGCGTCCAACTGTTGATTTCGGCTCAGCTCATGACCTCATGGATAATGAGATTGAGTCCTGTGTTGGGCTCCTTGATGACAGCACGGGGCCTCATTGGGATTCTCCTTCCCTCTCTTTCTCAAAATAAATAAACTTAAAAAGAAAAAAAAAAAAAAAGAACTGCTGTAACAAGAGATAGAGCTGGGTAGTCCATCCACATGCTTTGTTCCCAGTCACTTTTCTACACTGCTCTAGCTACCGAAAAGATGAAAAATCAAAGGCAAAAAAAGAGAATATGGAGATTCCTCAAAAGAATGAAAATAGAACTACCCTGTTATCCAGCAATTGCACTAGTAGGTATTTACCCAAAGAATACAAAAATACAGATTCGAAGGGGTACATACACCCTGATGTTTGTATCAGCATTATCAGCAATAGCCGAACTATGGAGACAGCCCAGATTTCCACCAAGTGATGAATGGACAAAGAAGATGGGGTGTATTTGAGTATGTACATACACACATATACACAATAGAATATTACTCAGCTACCAAAAAGAATGAAATCTTACCATTTGCAATGGCATAGATGGAGCTAGAATGTATTATGCTAAGTGAAATAAGCCAATGAGAGAAAGCCAAATACCATATGATTTCACTAACATGTGGAACTTAAGAAACAAAACAGATGAACATATGGAAAGGGGAGTGGGGGAAGAGGAGAGAGGGATACAAACTGCAAGAGACTCAATGATAGAGAACAAACTGAGGGTTGATGGAAGGAGGTGTGGGGGGATGAGCACTGGGTGTTGTATGTAAATGATGAATCACTGAATTCTATTCCTGAAACCAATATTGCACAGTATGTTAACTAAAACAAACAAACAAACAACAGAAAAAGACAAAATGACAAAAAGAAAAATGAAAGAAATGCAAACTGGTGTCCCAAGCTTTCTATATGCACCATTTCTGGTGTTGAGATTTTTTTTCCTTCTCCCTCTGGAGAATTGGAAACAGAAGGCAGAGGTTGAGCGTACTATGAAGATGGTTTGAGAAGTTAAAGCTCCTGTTTGCTCCCTTTGGTATGCAAACCCCAAACTGGCTTGCAAACTGCTATTTAAGGATTATAGGCAAGCCTTAGAGACTTTGCCCCAAGGTGTGGAATCTGGGGTGGATATACCTCAGGGGACCTGGCTGTTAGGTGCTTTTCCTGAAATGTTTGGCTTCTAATCTACAAAGATAAGGCTTAAAAAGTAGGGAGGATGGAACAGCAACAGAAATAAACACATGGGCAAAACTCATTTGCTCTATACCTGGAACCCAAAATTCATGCACACGCCTTCCTTTATGGCAAATCAGCCAGCATTTACCGTGGCTTCTGTACTGAAGTGAGGGGTTCTGGCCAGCCACCATGAACACCCAGTCTGTTTCTGTACATGCAAAGCCAAGAACCCATACTCGAACAGATGCGATGACCCCCCCAAGTCAGCCACTTGATCCCCACGAAGCTGATCTTGTTTATGAACAGAGGAACTTGTTGAGAAGGGGCTCAGGGGTTTGGAAAGGAATCGGGTGTCCCAGGGATCCTGCTGTTACTGTGGTAAGAGCAAGTGCTATGTTCTGCCTGGAAGCAACGATGGGGCAATTCCAAATTCCATTAAGGGCCGTGGGTCCTGTGGCTCAGGTTAATAGGGGGATGAAGGGGACACAGGAGGCATCCCAGCACTCCTAGGCAGTTTTTGGACACCAACGTCTGCTGCACCAGAGTTTCCCACTGTACAGTGATCTTGGTGTGGGGTCCCAAGTGGGGCTACCTGTTGTGAGAGCCTGGGCCCAGAGGAGGCTGTGGGACTCAGAGGTCATTAGGGCTTCTGCACGGGTGTCACACCTGCATGCTTTGGATCTAGGCACCACATCCACTGAGCGCTTTTCCAACTGATACATGAGCAGATCCCAATGGCCACCTTCTTTGGACCCAGTATTCCTAGTATCTTGTACACGGATGTACTAGGCCTGGATCAGGAGGTTTTCATCAGTTGAGTGTGCCAATCCTGCTGTTGGATGCTGGACCTGTGGATGCTGGCTATCACCTAGGACTCCCTCACTTTATCAGTCTTCACCGGTGTCTTGTCATCCTCCCCATCTCATCCCCCTGATGTGCTAATACTACCACACTGCCCTGGATAGCTTGATCATTCTCCAATCCTGTGTATCTTTTTTCACGCATTTTTCATTCTTTAAGATTGTAAATGGAATCATTTACTTGCATAATGTCTGTCTCAACTAGAATGCAACATACAAGTGCACTCCCTGTGTGTTTACTATTTTGTTTGGTTTGCCTGTTTTGTTCACTGCTCTATTCGTAGCGAACAGTGCCTGGTGCATAGCAGGTGTTCAATAAATATCTTACTGCAGCATTTCACAAGATATTGGTGCCTCTCCAGGACTACTTTTTTTAGTAAATACTGGCACATCAGATCCAAATTCCTCCCTCAGGCTTTCAGGGTCTTCTGTCACCCACCCTGCACTCATATTTCTCACTACCTGCTCACAGATGCTCCTCATGGGATCAGGCTCCTTTCCCTACCCTAGGCTCAGCCTCATCTTTACTTCTGTCAACTTTGACCTAAAATGGCATCCCTGGATTTTCAGCCTTTACAAATCCTATGCATTCCACAAAAACCTAATTCTAAGAAGTTTCCCCAGATTACTTTGATCCACCCTGATTTCCCCTTTACAATATTTCTATAAAATGACACTACAAGGAGCACCTAGGAGGCTCAGTCCATTAAGTGTCTGTCCAACTCCTGATTTCAGCTTAGGTCATGATCTCACCGTTCACGGGTTTGAGCCCCACGTCAGTCTCTGCACTGACAGCGTGGAGCCTGCTTGGGATTCTCTATCTCTGCCCCTCCCCTCCTCATGCTCCCATTCTCTCTCAAAATAAATAAATAGACTTCACAAAAATGACACTACATGCTTTGGCACTGAAAAATATTCTGCTCAATTATAGGTTAACAAAACAAAATTTTACCTTTCAGTTAGTTTTCTAAGGGTTTCACATGGAAGAGTTTTGTTTTCTTAACAATGCTGTCAGCATTGACTGAGCAGTTAGATCCTTCTTCTCCTCTATTGTGTCTACTACGGTAAATCATGGCAATCCACCAGTATTAAGGTCACTTTTTAGCAGAGGCCTCTGTATTACTGTTGGCCCAACATTCAGTGCCTTGTTGAACTCAGGTGTGGTCACATGACTTGTTCTGGCCAATGAAATGTGAGTAGAAAAGACACGTGTTATTTCTGGGAAAAAGCTGTTAGAGCCAAGGAATGGTTTGCTAGATCATTTCCCTCCATCACAAGACAGGCAATATTTTGATAGAGGCTGCTCTCAGCTTAGGTCCTGGAGGGAAGACAACAGGGAACCAAGTCCCAACTGATTGCTGAAAAACATGTGAGTGAGATACAAACCTTTATTTTGCTGTTATAACCCACTGAGATTTGGGGTTTAAAAAATTTCTGTAGTAGAGTTTAGTCTCTCCTCTGATATACCCTCTGTGACCTACCCACCCGAAATGATATTTCCCTCTACTGAATGTTCATCATTCTTAGTGCTGAAAAACAGTGGTTTTGTTTTTTTTCCAGACAGGGGCTCCCAGAACCCTAAGATTTTGTGGTGCTGACCCAGAGGTGAAGAAAGTTTAAAAACTTTGTTTTTTTTTTTTTAAATTAAGTTTATTTTTATCTATTTTGAGAGAGAGATCAAGTAAGGGAGGGGCAGAGAGAGAGGGAGAGAGAATCCTAAGCAGGGCTTGAACTCAGGAACCGTGAGATCATGACCTGAGTCAAAACCAAGAGTTGGACATTTAACCAACCGAGTCACCCAGGCATCCCTATAAATATTGCTTTAACACTACTCACATGGCACAAAATATACATAAACCTCTGTTAATACTGTTCTTCTGTGTATTTTCTCAATCCAAATTATCTACTAAACATGTTCTACAGTTTTGTTTTTATAGCACAGAAGGTGTCCTACACATTCATGGTAGCTATTGATCGACAGTGGACAGCCAATAAATCACTATTAAAATGCACTGAAAACATTGTAATAAAAAATAATACCATAGTAAGACATCACTAGCAAAGCCTGTCTCTTGGAATTTCCCCCCTGGATCATCTCATTATAACTGCTAGCTCAAATAGCATTTACAGGTGGACAGATGTGATTCCAGAACTGAAATAATGCTGTGAATTCTAGAAGTGCCAAGCTGGACGTGAATCGAGAAAAATGGACAACAAAGGACCTAAATACTTGTCGTGTGGAAGGGAAGTGGGGCAGTGTTAAGCAAGGTGAACAGAGGAGGCCCTTTAAGGATGCACTAAAACACAGGCATAGGCAAAGTGGTAGCCCGGTAACCCGCTGAACACAAGCCTACCTGACATCAGGAGCCAGGAACCGGCCAGCACAGGCTCTGCTCACCCTCGGCTGGGAGACCAGGCAAGGGCAGCAGCCGGCACCACAGCCAGCAACTGCTGCCTTGATGGACTGAGTGCTTCCTGAGGCGACCAGACTCCTTTGTAAATCCTCATATGAACTTGACAAAAATCAGGTACAGCTTCACTGTGAAAGCTACGATCCTATACAAAGGCTTTTTAGCCTTTAGTTTTCCCATTTATTCATTCAGTAAATAGGTACCAAATGCAAGACTGAGTCTGGCATTTAGTTAGCTGAAACAACCGTACATCACTAACTGATTATATACTGGCCTGAAAAACACTGATTTTCTATTTTTTCTTTCATTTTTTTTTTAAATATTCTGGGAGGTCATATTTTATTTTTTATTTTTAAAAGTAATCTCTACATCCAATGTGGTCCTTGAACTCAGGACCCAGAGATGAAGGGTAGCATGCTCTACTGACTGAGCCAACGAGGCACCCCTGATTTTCTATTTCTTTTTTTTTTTTTTAATTTTTTTTTTTTTCAACGTTTATTTATTTTTGGGACAGAGAGAGACAGAGCATGAACGGGGGAGGGGCAGAGAGAGAGGGAGACACAGAATCGGAAACAGGCTCCAGGCTCTGAGCCATCAGCCCAGAGCCCGACGCGGGGCTCGAACTCACGGACCGCGAGATCGTGACCTGGCTGAAGTCGGACGCTTAACCGACTGCGCCACCCAGGCGCCCCTCTGATTTTCTATTTCTGACATCACCTTCATCATTTGAAAAAACAAAGTCTAGGGGCACCTGGGTGGCTCAGTCAGTTAAGTGTCCAACTTCGGCTCAGGTCATGATCTCACGGTTCGTGGGTTCGAGTCCCGTGTCGGGCTCTGTGCTGATAGCTCAGAGACTGGAGATTGCTTCAGATTGCTCTCTCTGCCCTCCCCAGCCTGCACTCTGTTGCTCTCTCTCTCAAAAAAAATTAAAAAAGAAAAATAAAAGACAAAGTCCAAATAAGCATTATGTCTTATAAACTTTCCATTATTTGGGGGGTTAAGCAAACGTGAATTGAATCCCATGGCTCCACTGCTTGTCCTGTAATAGTTTGCCATGGCATCAAGATAGAACCCAAGCCCTCAGCATGGCACACCAGACCTCATGGTCTGTCCACTTTCTGCCTTGAGCCCCCACCATAATCCCAGACACCAGGCTCTAGCCATTTTTTTTTCTTTTTAATGTTTATTTTTGAGAGAGAGAGAGAGAGAGAGCGCAAGCGAGCACACTCGAGCAGGGGAGGGGCAGAGAGAGAGAGAGAGGGAGACACAGAATCGGAAGCAGCCTCCAGGCTCTGAGCTGTCAGCATAGAGCCCGACACGGGGCTCAAACTCACGAACTGTGAGATCATGACCTGAGCTGAAGTCGGAAGCTTAACCAACTGGGCCACCCAAGTGCCCCTCTAGCCATTCTTAATGGTGTGTAGTTCCAAACCATCTGCCTCAGCACCTTCAATGCATGGTTAGTCCTCTGTTTACCTGATCAAAGTGGCCAACTTCTACTGGCCTTTTTAAGGCTCAACCAAAAGCCTCTTCCATCCAACACCTTTCTTACCCTTCTCCGTTGGTCCCATCCCTTACCAGCCTCAGTTACTCTCCCCTTTGAGCATTCATAGTACTTCTGCAGCCCCTCTCCTAACACTGTTGAAACCACAGGTTTTCCTACAAGCAAGGGACTGTGTATCTTTGTGCTTGCAGAATCCATCATAGTGTGTGGACCATACATAGTATATGATCAATATATGATTGTCGAATGCATGGATGACTGGATAAATTAACAGCTCAGGAAGTCCAGTTGGAGCTGGGGTCACCCTTGATCCAGAGACTAGATGCAACTGTTTTCCAGTATTATGGAAAAGTCAGCTAGTCTACCATTTGGGTAGGATCTGCAAAGGATCTGATTTTCTAGATGGCTAATCTAGAGTAGATGGACCTTCTTGGAGTATTGCTACATGAGAACGCAGAAATCCAAACCCAGTATCTGGCTTTGAGTTAGACTCTTCCAACATTATGGGGAAATGGGATTTCATTTGCTTACACATTTGTCTCCATGCACGGTACTAATGTTTTGAAATGATTCCTGGGAATGTAGATGTTTGGTTCCATTTTATTTCTTCCTGAACAGGCAAATTTTGGGGGGGGGGCGGGTTGGGGATTTCAATTTCTAAATCAAGGATTCTTCTGATTGCTCAGAGACCCTTTGTTAATTAAAAAAAGGAAAGGAAATATTTGAAGATGTGTCAAGTTGGGATAAGTTCTCTTTTCTTCTTTTTTGATTTCAACACTAGTCACGACTCTAAGAGAAGCAGTGAGGCTGGTCTCATTAATCACTAACCAGCAACCCCAACAAGATCGGAGGAAATTCCTCTGCCTTTCTCCTCTGACAAGGCTACCTTCTCTGGTCTTCCCATTCTATTCCCAGGTCAGAGGCTGATGAATCTGTTCCCCTTCTTTTAAATGTTTTTATTTTTAAGCTGTAAATGATAAGAAGTTTTACAAAATTGAGTTTTAAGAACTAGCCATCATTCCCAACCACCATCATCTCCCTATGAGCCTTTCTAGTCTTTTTTTTTTTTTTTTTTCATATAGAGACAGGAAACTTGTTTTTAAATCCCCCAAGTGAAAACCTCTAGAGGCCTCATACTATAAAAAGCTGAGAACTTCCCTTTTTGGTCCCTTGGGAGAATAGTCAAACATAATCAGATCATCCTTTTGAAGAGTTCAGCAATCATAGTAACCAAGTTGAGTATTACCTTAAAATGCAAACAAGTACTTAAAGAGATTTTTAAAATCTTATTTTAAAAGATGAAATAATTACAGCTACCACTATATATTTATTTATTATCCATTTGAGAGTTCTCTTTCATGGTCTGTCAGGGGCATTCTCTCGTTCAGTATTGATGTTCCAGTTCTTTCTCCCCAGCTGCTTTTATTTCTTACGAGTTTCCTGTAGGTGTCAGAGAGTTGTGATTTATGATGAGGTCAATTCACATGCATTTGGCCCAGAAAAAGACAGTTGGCTGAGGGCTGGCTTAACTTTATTGCCTATTTATCGTTACCATAAGAACTCATCTTTTAGTGGCAAGGAATAAGGGCAACTGACTTACTAGTTTCCTCATAAACTACTTTGGAGGACAGAACCATTTCTTTCCATCAGCCCGCTCCCTGAGATTGTGCCCTAAAAGTCTTTCTTTCATTTGAAAGTCAAGCGGGCCAGAGTCCAGACAGAAGGATGTGGAGCTCCTGACAGCAAGAAAAGCCCTGAAGTTGCCAACATGGGATGGGGTCCCTCAAGGACTCGACCAAAAACTAGGACATCTGATGGATTTGTGGGATTAACAAAGGTGGACTTCTCACTAGTAACACTGTTCTGAGATTATTTTTATTTTTTAATGCTTATTTATTTTTGAGAGAGAGAGAAACTGAGTGTGAGCAGGGGAGGGCCAGAGAGAGAGGGAGACACAGATCTGAAGCAGGCTCCAGGCTCCCAGCCGTCAGCACAGAGCCGGACACAGGGCTTGAACTCACAAGCCATTAGATCATGACCTGAGCTGAAGTCGGACAATCAACTGAGCCACCCAGGGGCCCCTGTTTGTGAGATTAGCGCAGTGGGTTAAGCGCCTGACTTCAGCACAGGTCATGATCTCACGGCTCATGAGTTCGAGCCCTGCATCAGGCTGTCAATGTAGACCCTGTTTCAGATCCTCTGTGGCCCTCTCTCTCTGCCCCTGCCCTGCTTGCATATTCTCTCTCTCAAAAATAAATAAACATTAAAAAAATTTAAATCTCACAAATAAATACTTCAGTAAAGACATCAAAACCAGTATTTCAGTGCTACACCATCTGCCTCAAAACAGCATCTGGGATTTCTTAAAAGATAGGCAGTATCCCTGCAGCAGCATTATGTATTGACACAGATTCTAGAATCAAATTGCAGGGTTTAGCCCCCCACTCTGCCACTTACTAGCCGTGTGGTATGGAGCAAGTTGCTTAATCTCTCTGAGTGCATCAGTTTTGTCATCCTGGTTACAGGATTAAGGGTACTCACACTTCATGGGGCTATCTCATTTAATCCCCACAAGCTTTACAAATAGTGCCAGAAACATGGTAAACACACATCTGCTTGAGGGCCTTGGGTGCACAGAATTGGCTCATGACAAACTATAGGCTCTAGCAGACGACACAGCATTAGAACAATTAAAGAAAAATTTGAAATATAAAGTGTCCATAACACATGGATGGAGACCTTGTGCCAAGAGTCAGCAGAAATGTATGTTCCAGAAGATCTGCAGATCAGATCAGCTCAGATAGACCAATACATACTTAAGTTAAAAAAAAAAATTAGAAGTATGGATTCAGAAAGTAGAAGGTGCTATCTTGAGAAAACATGTCCTTCAAAATCTATTAGCAAAAAGTGTCACAAAACATTCATATCACCAGACATCCAATGAGTTTAAGTCCAAGCCCTGAATCTCACTCAGAATTCCCAGGATGAGATGCCTGAGGGTGGTGGTGAGCCTGGAAGCTGTAAGCCCACATGGCCAGAGGGCAGGGCAGGAAACCAGTCACCTCAGCTAATCCTGCTGAACTGTTAATCATAAACAAGTCTTTCACATTTTCTTACATGGCTTATTACCAACGTGACTGAAGCCATCACACGGATTTTAACTATCTCCAGGCTAATGAGGCTGGAAACCATGTTGATTTCCACTCTCATCACTGAAAGGGCATAACCCAAGAGCTTGTAGATAAGGAATTGGTTCATTAAGGAATCAGTCAATGAGGGGCGCCTGGGTGGCGCAGTTGGTTAAGCGTCCGACTTCACCTCAGGTCACGATCTTGCGGTCCGTGAGTTCGAGCCCCGCGTCAGGCTCTGGGCTGATGGCTCAGAGCCTGGAGCCTGCTTCCGATTCTGTGTCTCCTTCTCTCTCTGCCCCTCCCCCCTTCATGCTCTGTCTCTCAGATAAATAAACGTTAAAAAAAAAAAATTAAAAAAAAAAAAAGGAATCAGTCAATGACATAAAACTGGTTCAAAATGCGTTCAAAATGTCAACAAAAGGCAGGGGGACTGTCCCAGATTATGACACTAAAGAGATATAATACTATAATCCAATGTGTGAGCCTGGACTGGATTCTAAGAGAACATAAATTATAAAAGGCATTCTTGGAATGATTGGAAAACTTGAAAATGGAGTATATTATTCACTGAGTATTATTTTTCTGAGTTTAATAATGGTGTGCTGTGGTAAGGCGGGAAGAATTCATTTTTAGGTGATGCATGCTCAAGTATTTAGGGATGATGTGGCAAGCTACTGACTATTTCTAATAGTTCAGCAAAATCTACAGATAAAGCTCAGGAGAGAGACAAAGCAAATGTGGCAAAATATTAACAACTGGGGGTTCTGCATGAAGACTGTGTGAGTATTTATTTTCTGTAGGTCTGAAAAATTTCAAAATGAAAAGCTGGGGAGAGGAGAGGTTTCAAAAAGGTAAAAGTAAAAACAAAAAAACAAAAAAACCCATGGCCTGCTCCACTGGCTTCTGCAGCTTATAAAAGTGAGACACATAGGATCAAGAAAGGTCAGAGCCGTTCACCCAAAAGGTGAGGCCATAAGGAAGGCAACGGAGGCCTGGAGGTAAGAAATTCACAGACTGCCTCTTCCCAGAAAAAACACAGAACAATCCTACAAAAGGAGTTAAGAAATTACCATATAAACTGTCTCGAATCAAGGCCTATTAGCTTATTACATCTCTGCAGGTAGTGAGAAAGAAAAATCATCTTGATGTCAATGTGAACGTTAACTAAAGGACATTTTTTCATTTTTACGACAACCAGAAAAAAAAGGCCACAAAAATATTTTTAAATCGTATGATTTATATGACCTTTGAGCCTTCTGATCATCAAGTCATTTAGCCGGCAAAGGCCAAGTGACTAACACAGGATAAAAATAAGGAATCAGTAAAGCTTGGGTGTTGGGCAGCTCAATCCTGAGTCCCATCTCTTCCTCAAGATTGGACTTTGGATCAGGGGAAAAAAGGAATGTGAAAGATTGGAATTGTTCTCTCGGCCTCCATTGGATCACCATTCCCCTCCAGGCTTCAGTTAGAACACAGCAGCAAGACTCTTAAGGAAGAGGAAGGGGAGGGTTGGCAGGGACAAGGGCAGTGGCCACTGAGAAACAGAGTCTGAGAAAAAAGGGCCTGTCACCCAGCCCAACACAGACTCGAGAGGCCCTACTTTACCCAATGGACCTCAGTGCAGGACCATACATACGTTTGTGGCTTTCACGGATCCTTTCAATTTATCCTTTAACAAAACTATCACAGCGTTTATTTGTTGTCAACAAACTTGAGAAACTACATAATAATCACTCAAGTGCTTTCAAAGAAGTAGTAAATGTGAGATTTATTTACATTTGTCTTTCATTTCTCACATAGCCAAGAAGAATATGAGCAATACTTTAACACTATGGTTCTGGGTGGTACCTAGAACCATAAGCTGGTGCTAACTTTTGTTTTAAGATTTTATTTTAAGTAATCTCTACACTCAATGTGGGGCTCTAACTAACGACCTCAAGATCGGAAGCCACACATTCTACAGACTGATCCCAACCAGGCATCCTAGCTGCTGCTAATTAACATCTCTAACAAAGTAGCTTAAGTTTGCTGTCCTTGTTACAAAGTCAATACAAATATAAACATTTACTTAAAAAGAACAAGCCGGTTGCCCACTCACATCAGTGCCACAGCCCACCTTCAGAAACTGTGAACACACTTCTCAAGCTTACAAAGCAATCTGCAATGGTGTTTTCAGCAGACACTCTCACAATGGTCCCTCTGAGAGGTGTTCTAGAGTGGGCTGCCTGCATAGGAATTTCTGGGCTTTTCCAGGGTTTCACAGAGAATTTGATTAGGATTACAAAGGAAATAGCATATTTAAATGACGTCAATCATAGAGTCTGAGGAATAACTCAAAGATTTTAAGAAATCCTATCTGCTTAAAATACTAATATTTTACATAATTTCCTAAGTGTTTTCATACACATCATCATATTTAATCTGCAGCAGAAACCCCATGAGGTAGGGAAGGCAGGTATTCTCATTTTACAGGTGAGGGAACAGCTCAGATGGCTTGGATCTGAACTGGTTTTTTGTTTGTTTCACTATACGACTACTCTCTCTTCCACATGACTCTTCCAATACAAAACAGAACTTTCTGTCACCATCTTAGATGCAGTAGATATTTACCTTTCTTCAGACAAGAACTTGAGGCATCTAACTCCTACAGCCATCAGGCATCTCACTCCTAAAGCAAACGAAAGCTTCATCTTCCGCATCCCTCTCCCCACCCCACGAAAGGAAACTGTGTGTGTGTGTGTGTGTGTGTGTGTGTGTGGTATGTATGAATAGTGCATATGTGCTATGCAGTGTGTAGGGTTTAGGTTGGTGAGTGTGGGGTGTGTTTGGTACAGGTGTGGTTTTTGTGTTGTATATGTTGTGTGATGTACATGTGTTATATGCTGTATGTGTGTTGTGTTGTATGTGTGGTGTGTGTGTTTATATGAGTGGTTGGTGTATGAGTGACTGTGGTTGTATGTGTCAGCTGCATGGTGTATATGTGGTCACTGTAGTGTATGTTTTGTGTGTGGTGTATGTGAATGTGCAGTGTATATGTGATGTCGTGTGGTAGGTATTTCGTGTATGCGGTGTGTGCACTGGCATAGCATACACACCTTACAAATACCCCTTAGACATACAGCACACACACAAAACGTACCACAAACACACAACACACATGCACCACATACATGACACTCATACCACACGTGGAGACACAATAAACACAACAACCACATACCTCTCATATTTGACCAGCTTATAGACAACACATATACCACACAAAGATCGTCACACACAGAACATACACAATACACAGAAGACCGATATCACACACATACTCCATATACACCACACAGACCACAAACACACAGAACACCTATGCCACACAAAACCACAAGTACACCAGACCCTCGCCACACGTGAGACACACACATCAACTTGCACCAACAGTACAGCACACACAATACCTATGCACCACACACACACACCACTTACTGCACACACATCACACACCCAAAAAAGCGACTCTTAAGTTACTTCTCCGATACTGACATTCCGTCAAACTCATCAATGAGAGATGCTCTCTGGAATATGATGTGTTTATTTTCTTTTGTGTCTGCAAGAGCTTTGAGAAACTACTTACCACTCAAAAATCAATGCTATCTGGGGTATTCACCAAAAGGAAATATACTAATTCAAAAAGATATATGCATCCCTATGTTTACTGGAGCACTATTTACAATAGTTAAGATATGGAAACAACCCAAGCATTCAGTGATAGATAAAATGCATAAAGAAGCTGTGATATACACACACACACGTGCATGTGCGCGCGCGCGCGCGCACACACACACACACACACACACACACACACATTACTTAGCCGTAAGAAAAAATGAGACCTTGCCATTTGTGACAACATATATGGACCTAGAGGGCATTAAGCTAAGTGAAATAAATCAGAGGGAGAGAGAGAAATACCGTGTGATTTCACTTATGTGTGTAATCTAAAAAAACAAAACAGGTGAATAACCAACAAAAAGCAGAGACAGACCTGCAACTACAGAGAACTGATGGTCACCATGGTGGGGGATGGGCACAATAGGTGCAGGGAAGTGGGAGGTACAGGCTTCCAGTTAGGGAATGAATAAATCACAGGGATGAAAGGCACAGCACAGGACATACGGTCAGTGGTGTCGTAACAGCGCTGTACGGGGACAGATGGTAACTACTCTTGTGGGGAGCACAGCATACAGACCTGCTGAATCACTACCCTGTACAGCTGACACAAATGTCACATTGTGTGCCAACTGTACTTGAATTAAAAAAAAGTTTCAGGGGCGCCTGGGTGGCGCAGTCGGTTAAGCGTCCGACTTCAGCCAGGTCACGATCTCGCGGTCCGTGAGTTTGAGCCCCGCGTCGGGCTCTGAGCTGATGGCTCGGAGCCTGGAGCCTGTTTCCGATTCTGTGTCTCCCTCTCTCTCTGCCCCTCCCCCGTTCATGCTCTGTCTCTCTCTGTCCCAAAAATAAATAAAAAAACGTTGAAAAAAAAATTAAAAAAAAAAAAAGTTTCAAACCCTCCCTGCATTCCCCCTCAAAAAACAAAGTCAACATTATCTGCAAAGTAGGCCTACATATACACAAAGAAGCCAGCATTTATTTTGGAAGTTGCTAAGTTTCCCAACTGTTTCTCTGGCTGTGTATACAACTGGCCAATCCTAAGTCTTTTCTACGCTGAAGACCAGGGCTTTAGCGATGCCATCCTGGACTCGTAACTGCAGCTTTCACCCAATGTACCCTGAAGGAGCAACACTGAGTGTTCAGGCTCTGAACTGCCTGCCAGAGTAGATCCAAGATTGCAGGGGCCACCTCCACGGACTTATTCAAAGGTCAGAAAATCTCCCAGGCCCAACTCATTGGCTTTATCAAACTGTGTAATTAAGCTTACATCTCAGATCAGCTCCCACCTTAAAATGTTGGTTGTGAAATGCCCATTTCTGAGAAGCATGAGGAAATGCAGCTGTTAATAAGGTACCTGAGTTTACTCACCCATTTAAGCACATCTTATCTTGATCTTTGTCAGTTTATAAAATATTTAACAATTCATGCACTGCCAATTTCACAAGGTTAGGAGGCAGCTTGGTCACCAAGCACATTGCTCACAGGCAAACCATTCTCAGGAAAGAGCGGGCCAGATGCCAGGTTCAAAGACCTAGAACCGATTTCATACACGTAAATGCAGAAGGCAAGTCAAGCCCCTCGAAAGGCAACTACATTTCCATGGGCTGTGACCCAGGAACCGTCATGGAAAGCCTAGTTATAAGGAGCCATTCCAAAGACAGTTTTTGACTATATTAGACACTTTCTCAAAATGGATCACTGCAGCCGTGGCTTATCTCACATCTGCTGGGAAAATCACGGCTCTGCACTCCCCATTTGCAGCACCTGGGGGCCAGCCTTAATCTTTTCTAACAGCGTGCCTCTATTCGCCTCAATTGAGTCTGAGAAATTTGTGGACAGAGACTGTATTCAAGCCGTCACCTATGTCACTTTGCCATGCTCAAATGATCGGGCTGAGAAAGATGAGGCAGATTCTTAAGGGAGGGCAGACAATGAGATTTGCCAGGGTTTTCTCACTGCTCAAGTCAGCAGTGCTCAGCCACAGAATTACTAGCAGCGTGCTACCTCGAGACATGCTCAACCATTACTCAGCATTAGATGCCCTTTGTATTTTAGTTTTTATTTTTAGTGTATAAACTATTTAAAAAAACTTTTTTTAATGTTTATTTTTGAGAGCGAGAGCACGTGTACACGCAAGCACGAACGGGGGAGGGCAGAGAGAGAGACACACACACAGAACCTGAAGCAGGTTCCAGGCTCAGAACTGTTAGAACAGAGCCTGACATGGGGCTCAAACTCATGAACCATGAGATCACGACCTAAGCCGAAGTTGGAAGCCCAACCGACTGAGCCACCCAGGCGCCCCAAGGTGTATAAACTATTAACAGACAAGGCCTATAGATTTCTTTCTTCTTGGACACACCCATGATGTGGCTATGGTGCCCTATGGTCTTGGCCTGCTGGCCTCAGACATGAAATTCTCAGAAGTGGCACAGCACTCCATGGGCCCAAATCTTCTTTAGTGGGTCCAGGTCTTCATGAAGCTTGTTGTACAGACCATTGGCCAGGACCCGGCTATATCTTTCATCCTTTTGTACGTTCAAAAACCAGTCTGGGATCTTATACTGGTGTGGATTCTACATCATGGAGATCCCACATTCCATCTCATCCTCAGTGAGCTCTCCTGCCCTCCTGAGGAGATCGATATCTGCTTTCCTCAACATCACAGGAGCATATCTTCACCCCACACCCTCAACTCAGTGATGGCAAAGGCTATTTCCTGTTCCTATGTCAACTTTCCTGTTGAGATATCCTCATCTCTCAATTCACCAATATTGGTGTGGAGTGCTCGCAAAACGTGCTGGAACTAGTCAGGGATCATGAGAGACATGGCAGCGGCCCAGGCGGTGGCATGTAGGTCTCCTGTGGAAGCTAAATGCACTCTTAAAGATGGATGATGATGGACCGTTCAAGCCACCCTCTCCACTTAGCACACACATAGGTAGGCATGAAATGGTGTGACAAAGGCCAGGGGGAAGCCTGGGGAGGGACAGTCTTAACCATGGCTTTTGCATTTGGGTAGAAGGGGAAGACGGGGTGGAGGATGTGGATGGTGACACAATCATACATGGATGACTTCTACCTAATGGAGATAAACTTTGGTTTGTCCTCTTTCCATTAAAAGGCAGGGATATTTACAAATAAACACCTCTCATATAGGCAGGAGGGGGATTCAGAGAAATCTTGTTGCAGTCATTTTATACAGTGTTTCTGCATTTTTGTGATATATCCTACGGTGTGAGTTCAGTCATTCCCAAGTAATTCTTTTGCTCCTCTCATATAGTCCTGTTGATGGCCAGAGTTAAGCAGATAAAGAGCAGACTAGACTAGGTCGGGTAGCATTGCTGTGTTTCTTACAAGCATATCTCTAGACTACCTGCAGCAGAATTTATCTGGGGTTTTTGTTAAAACTGCAAATTCTTGGGGGCACTTGGGTGGCTCAGTTGGTTAAGTGTCCGACCTCTGCTCAGGTCATGATCTCACCTTCCAGAAATTTAAGCCCCGCGTTGGGCTCTGTGCTGACAGCTCAGAGCTTGGAGCCTGCTTCCGATTCTGTGTCTCCCTCTCTCTCTGTCCCTCTCCAACTTGTACTCTGTCTCTTTGTCAAAAATAAATAAAAACATTAAAACAAATTTTTTTAAACCTGCAAACTCTTGGCCCTCCACCACCCACCCCACCCCCCCACCCCCACCCCAGAATGGGAATCCAAAGTTCAGGAGTTTGCATTTTTCACAGTACCTCAGCTGACTATAATACACACCTTAAAAAAATAACCTCCTTCTTGAAATATAATATACACATAGAAAATTGGATTGTATAAACTGAACAAAGTTGTGTAACCAGCACTCTAGAAGCACCTTGTGCCTCCTTCCAGGCTCTGTCCCCTATTGTGGATTTGCACATACTGTCATTTATCAATGTAAATTATTCATTCTCAGGGCCATATAGTAGTTCATTGTGAGATGCAAACCAGATTGAGAACCACTGCTTTCCAGAAAGAAGCATAAACAGAACTTCTCCCTAAACTGATACACCATGTCTCGTATCTGAGGGCACTCTTCTCAGGTTTTTACCACAGGGCTGACCTTTGCCAGGAACTACAGAGCTCACACAGTAAGTGAAGTCAAAGGGCCAGTCTGGGGTGCAGGTGGGCTGGAACGGCAGCTAATTTTCAGCTTACAAGAGGTTCCCAGGATGGCTGGATAACCACAGACACTTCCTGACACAGGTTTCTCAGCTCCGCCTCACAAGAGTTCATCAGAGTATAATTCTTTCCTGATCATTGCGTTTGCCAAAATTGCCAATTTGCAGGCAGGATCAGCATAGTGGTTATGCCTACCTGGAGCCAGATTACCTGGGTCCAAATTGTCATTCTGCTTCTTGTGTGACCCTGTACTCAATTTAGCTCCTCGGAGCCCGAGTTTCCCTGTGTGTACATAAGGCTTGTAACTGTACCTTCACGGGGTTGTTAGGAGTAAATGAACTAACCCGCAAAAAGCACTTGGAACGGGGTCTGGCACATAGCAAGCGATCATGTGTGTCTGACAGATGAACTGGTATAGCTCACTGGTGTAACACACAAAGTACAGGGTTGCATAGTTCTAATGCCAAAGGAAGAAAGGTACGGAGGTGGTTTTGAGTGGATTAGTCCAGACTCGTTCCCACTCCCGCCCTCTTTGAAGAATGATCTACTGAAGGCTTATTCATTTGTTACCCACACTGTAGCCACACAATATCCCCCTTCAAGTTCTGAAGATGGAGACCTGTTTCATTAAGAAGCTGGGGGTGGGATGGAGTGGGCAGAATGTTTAAAACACGGAGGCCAATCAGGAGTCCCCTTATTTCTGTTTGACATTTGAGGAATCCTACATATAGCAGCAAATGGAGGCTCCCTAGTTTCATAAACATCATGGAGGAAGTCTTATGAAGACTCTGAAGTGTCAATAGGGATTCTAACAGTGTATTTTGATTGCACTTTCCAATTAAAAAAAAAATTTTTTTATTTCAGAGGGAGGAGCAAGAATGGGGGAGAGAGACAGAAGGAGAGGGGGGAGAGAGGAGGGAGGGAGAGAGAGAGAGAATGAGACTCTTAAGCAGGCTCCATGCTCAGTGCACAGCCTGATGTAGGGCTTGATCCCATGACCCTGGGATAATGACCTGAGCCAAAATTAAGAGTCAGACACTCAACTGACTGGGCCACCCAGGTGCTCCTGCAGTTTCCAATTTTTATTTTTTATTATTAATTAATTTATTTAATTTTTTAAAATGCTTTTTTAAATTTATTTTTGAGAGAGAGACAGAGCGAGTGGGAGAGGGGCAGAGAGAGAGAGGGGGAGACACAGAAGCTGAAGCAGGCTCCAGGCTCTGAGCTGTCAGCACAGAGCCCGATGCGGGGCTTGAACTCACGAGCGTGAGATCATGACCTGAGCTGAAGTGAGACGCTCAACCGACTCAGCCACCCAGGCATCCCGAATTTTAAAAAATGTTTATTTTAGGTAATCTCTTCTACCTTCCCCAAATCCTAATTCTTGTAGATTCCTTAATGTTGAACCAATGCTTTCTCATATCTCAATTCTTCATATATGCATTCTTTTCAGATGTGTTAAACAGAAAACTCTTAAAAATAAACTCTCTGAAGAAACTCTTAAATCTAAAAAGGGTTAATTAACACACTTGCAAATTAGTAGTCCACTTTGAACCTCTGGTAGCCATAATAAATGGAAATAAAGTCAATCATTAGTCCAGGGTTGGGTTATTTTTAAATATTTTTGGGGTATTACCCCAAAGTCATTTTTGTCCCAGATGATAGATTAATAATCCTATTACATTACAACTAGAAATACCAAAGAATCCAATCTCTGATTCATTCTGGTGTATTTTCTGGTTCTTGTATTCTGAAGCTGTGACATCTCACGGACTGGAGAAGTTCCATTTATCTCCTGAGGTTCCGCAGCAGAACAAGGATACAAGGTGGCCCATGGTCTCATCTTTCTGCCTCTGTCCTTCCCTAGACCCATTATGACCCACATTTACTCCACAGGCCACGGCCGTCTTTCCCATCACATTACCCTTTCTCCTCTGGACATCTACTCCCTAAGTGTCTGGTCCCTCCCTCCCCCCCCCCTTTTTTTTAGAGTTTATTTTTAAGTAATTTCTACACCCAACGTGTGGCTCGAACTCACAACCCTGAGATCAAGGGCCCATGCTCCACTGACTGAGCCAGCCAAGTGCCCCCGAAATATCTTTTCAAAATCCTCATGTTTCTTTCTGCTTACAAAAATCATACATGCTTTTAAAAAAATTTTTTTGAGGGGTGTCTGGGTGGTCAGTTAAGCGTCCAGCTCTCATGAGATCGAGCCCAATGTTGGGCTCTGCACTGAGCGTGGAGCCTGCTTGGAATTCTCTACCACTCTCCGCCCCTCCCCTGCTTGTGTGCACACACACATGCTCACTCTCAAACATTTAAAAAAATAAATGTGTATTTGAACATTCACAGAAATATATATACTGTACGTAGGATGTGAAATCTATCCACACACACTCCATTCACAAGAATAGATTCCAGATGGATTCAGGTGAACATAAAACTAAAACTATAAAAATATTGAAAAAAAGTATAACTATATTTATGGCCTTAGGGTAAAGGCAGGCTGTTTTAAATAAAACATAAAACATAAAAGCATAAAGAAAAAGATTGATTACTATGACTATAAAAATTAAAACTTGCATAAGGCAAAATATATTGAAAACAGTATTTCTATTTGTATAGATCTTAAACAATAAAAGACAAATCACAGAATGGGTGAAAATATTTGCCACATAGATCACAAAGGAAGTCCAGAATATTTAAAGCCTACATGTAAGTCGAAAAAGGGGCAAAGGACATGAGGAAATATAAATGGCCAATAAACTTTGAATGTAAATTCCAGGCAGCCAGGGATTCATGGTTGTTCACTGCTGTATCCAGAATCTACTGCAGAAACTCAGTGTTTATTTAATGTTAAATAAATGCGAAAACACTCATTCTGATTTTCAATCATGAAAATGCAATTTAAAATGGAGATTTTTAAAAAATGATTGGATTGGAAAAAATTTAAAGTGTTGGGGAAAGTACATATTCATGTGGTGTTGGAATATAATTAATCCATCTTACTGGAGGGCAATTTGCCAGAATCTACTAAATACAAAAATGCACATACCTTTTGACTTACCAATGCCTACCTGGAGAAATTATTGAGTTGGCGAGCTCGTTCAAGGGTATCAATCATAACACTGTGCGAGATATCTGAAAGTTGTAAATGCCCTAAATAATCATCAATATGGAAATGATTATACAAACTCTGGGAAAATCAAACCATGAATAGTATGAAGCAGCTAAAGACCGTGAGGTATAGTTACCTCTGCTTTTTGAAAGCGTGTGTTATAGCACTTTGCTTTTACAAAAGACCTACATTAGCACCTGTTTTTGCTTACTGAAAGAAATCTGAAGATTTTTGGTTTTGTGAAAAAAGGCGAAAGCAAAAATAGCATCCATCATCTGTCCTGCAACTGGCTCTGTCACAGGGGCAGCGGTGGCTGGGCAGCAGAGGGAACGACCCCACCAAGCTCCCTCCTGGGACCTGCACACAACATCTCAGCATCAAGCCACCACAGAACTGTGTCTGTGAGCCTCTGTGCTTATCTTGATTATTTTGTGCATCAGTTAGTAAGAGGTGTCCTAAGGTATCAGAAAAGCCTCAGAGAAGTTATTTTTTTGGGTCTGTGAACACAAAAAATGTTCCATATAGAGGCACCTGGGTGGCTCAGTCAGTTAAGCGACAGACTTCAGCTCAGGTCATGGTCTCACAGTTTGTGAGTTTGAGCCCTGCGTCAGGCCCTGTGCTGACAGTTCAGAGCCTAGAGCTTGCTTTGGATTCTGTGTCTCCTTCTCTCTCTGCCCCTCCTCTGGTCATGCTCTGTCTCTCTCAAAAATAAACATTAAAAATAAATAAATAAGTAAATAAATAAAAATAAACATTGAAAAAATTATTTAAAAAATGTTCCATGTAAATTACTAGTAATCGCTTCTTCACTTTACTCCACTCAGGTTTAGGAAAGGTTTCACAGCAATGCTCTACTTGCAGACAGCAGGCAAGACCTGTAATACTACATGTACCAAACCCCAACATGCATAAGTGAAAAAGGCAAGCTGTGCAACAATACTTATGTAGTGATACCTCTAAAACTACAGACACGTGCATATATATACAAATGCAAAGAAAAATGTTTAGCCATGAATTTTTTTTTCCTTCAAAATATATTTGGGACATCTTCCCTATCAAAAACATAAATCTACCTCATTTTATAAAGTTTGTATAATATTCCATTGACTGGGTATAGCAAAATTTAATCTGTTTCCTATTGATAAATGTATGGTTTTATTTTTGAACAGCTTTATTAAGATATAATTCACACATAATTTGCCCACAGAAAGTGTACAATTTGATGGTTTGGGTACATTACATTATTTTTTTTTAACTGCGGTAAAACATAAAATTTGTCATTTTAATTACTTTATGTATACAATCTAATAGCATTAGTTAGATGCTAAGGACTATCATTTCTTTTTACTGTTACAAAAAATGATGCAAATCTACATCCTTACACATACTTTACTCCAACGTGTTTCTCTATGGAATAGAAAGCCCTCATCTGCTGAGAGCCAGTGATAAAAATACGGGTTGGTCTTTTCCTAAGATTACTACACTATTGTTAAACATGATCTTATACCTTTTTTTTTTTTAATGTTTATTTTTGATTGAGAGAGACAGAGCATGAGTGGGGGAGGGGCAGAGAGAGAGGGAGACACAGAATCCAAAGCAGCTCCAGGCTCTGAGCTGTCAGCACAGAGCCCGACGCGGGGCTCGAACTCACTGACCACGAGATCATGACCTGAGCTGACGCTGGATGCTTAACCGACTAAGCCACCCAGGTGCCCCGATCTTACACCTCTTAAAGGGGATTTTTCAAAGCAAATACAAAAGTGGAAAAACAAAAAAATCCCTTATTAGCCTATGTTCATTCACACTGTCAAGTATATAGATACAAGCCAATTAAAGGATGAGGGGTGCCTGGGTGGCTCAGGCAGTTGAGCATCTGACTTTTGATTTCAGCTCAGGTCATGATCCCAAGGGTCATGGGATTAAGCCTTGCATCTGGCTCCGTGCTAAGCATGGAGCCTGCTTAAGATTCATTCATTTATTCATTCATTCATTCTCTCTCCCTCCCTCTTTCTCTCTCTCTCTCTCTCTCTCTCTCTCTCCCCGCCCCCCCCCCCTTTGCCCCTCTCCCCTTCTTGGGCTCATTCTTTCTCTCCCTAAAATCAATAAATAATTAAAATAAATTTTTAAAATTTAAAAAAGCAAAGGATGATGTGTTACACAGTATCTGAGCATTTATATGCTAAATCCCAAAGGAATCAGTTATGTGGTATCTGATAATTTATCCTGAGTCTTTTTTGGCAAACAGATCATAAGCAATTGGGCCCTACTTAAAGAGACACAGCCTTTATATTAGATCTGGTTTCCTAATCTGGACTTCACAGTCTAATTAGAGGAGCACCTTTGTCAATTCACTTAATCTAACAGCCTCATGTTCCTCTTCTGTAAAATGGAGTCTGGCTTGGATGCTGTAACTTGTTTGGCCCAGGTCACCAGGTGTGCTGGCAGGAATGAGGTCAGCCTAAACTAGAGGTGTGGGGGTAGCCAAACTCCAAAGACTGAGAGCTCTGGTCTGAATCTGCCCACTATTTGCTTCATGGCCCTGGGCAAGTCACTTAACCACTGGCAAGTCAGGCTCTAAAGTTGTCCATTGGTATTTACCTCACAGAGAGCATAAAAACTCAATGAGATAAAGGACAAATACTGCCTCTCCCTGTGCCCGATGGCAAAGATGCCCTCAGTGAGTCGTAGCTTTAATTGCTTTAAACATCAAAGCGAAGCGGGTCAGTCACTGCCATGCTTTCGAGTTGCCAAACATCCCACTTTATGTAACAGCAATAATAGCATGTGCATCTAGAGCATTCTTACGTGCCAATCACATACTGAGCACTTCACATCTATTAACTTATTTAACCCACAAGGCTAACACTACCATTTCCATCTTATAAAAGAGGAAACAGGTCCACAGAGGGTAAGAAACTTGCTCTAAATCACAGCTACTGAAGAGCATAACAGAATCTTAACCACTATTAAACACTCTTATTATCATTTTCAAATATCTGTGTATTTACAGATGTGGATATAAATATGGTATATCTCCCCATTCTGATAGCTCCCCAATTTTAATTCCTGATATCAAGATCTCCTTCTTACCGATACTGTAAAAATTAAGACTACTTCACTAGGTGCCTGGGTGGCTCAGTCAGTTAAGTGGCCGACCCTTGGTTTCACCTCAGGTCATGATCTCATGGTTGCAGGAGATTGAGCCCCCCACCCCATGTCAGACTCTGTGCTGACAGTGTGGCACCTGCTTGGGTTTCTCTCTCTTTCTCTGCTACTCCCCTGCTCGCATGGGTGCGCACGCTCTCTCAAAACCAAAAAGATTAATAACTGCTCAATTTTCACCCTACCACTTACTTTAAAAACCTATTTTTAGAATGAGTGCCAGATGAGAACTTGTTTTAAAGGTGGCTATACACAAAAAGTGAATGGGAGAAGGGGCATTATTAAACTTCTCACTCGTCACGACCTCAGGGAGCACACCATGATGCATAGGAGCCTAAGAGGTTTTGGAACTCAGATGCCTGGAGAGTTACCCACCCCCAGGTAGCACTCTATACCATTAGTTCACCCTAGTTCCCTAGCATTTTCACCTCAGAAACAAATGATTTCTCACTAGACTACACTGTAACTTTATGCCAGCTCATAAGACATCTCTTAGAGGACGTGTAGTTTGGCCTACTGACAGAGCAGGCTTCGGTGTAAGAGCCTGGATTCTGTTCATCTCCCCAAAGTGAAAGGTTATTCTGTTTTCCTTCCTTAATTCACTTCTCTCTCCACCTCTAGTGAGTGGGACCCCAGTGACAAGGTTACTTGTCTGACCCGACCATCTCATTCACAGGCAGCACAAGAGGAGCTGAGGTTGGTGTGCTGGACGGCCAATCTCCTCCTCGCAGACTTACAGTAAGGATGCCGACAGAACTCTGTCCTGCCAATCAGGTGGCTTGACATCTTACGCACCGTCCTCACCACAGGTCCTGCAGCCTCCACATCTAAGGTATCTCAGTCTGTGCTCATTGGAAAATCCAAAGTTCCTGATGGTCAGATTCTGCGCCCCCCCCCCCCTCATTCTACCATGTCCATCAGCCCGGTCTGAATCTCAGTTGTGAGGGGAACTTCTGGGCCCAGGCAAATGAGTACAGGTGACTTTTCTAAGCATTTTGAGATATTTAGAGAGGCTGTGTCTTCCTAGAACATAGCAAGGATGTCGGCATGGGAAGGGTCAAGAGTGAGATCTTTTGCTTAAACTAACACATAGGTGATCCGCCGAGACGCTCTTATTTACACAACCTCCTAGCATTTGGTTTGATATACAGAGTATATTCAATATTTTCTAACAGACACAATCTTGCTTGATCAGTTTCAGAGGCCTCTGAACCCTTTGTAAAGCACCTGCGTTCCAAAGGGCAGGGAGTGATACTCCTTGGCACCCGCCAGAGAGCTGAGCACATTGCCATGCTTACCGCACATCCAGGGTCAAGGCAGTCGTTTGCATGCTACCTGCCACTGGTCACGCAACCTTTATTCCAATTTAAAATATCCAATCTAAAAAGTTAAAGCTGAGCTACTCTGGATTAGGGAAGGACAACTGAAGTCACCGCAACAGAAGCCCCCAGGCTCTAGAGACCATTTGAAAACTGAACTGGGGCTCTGAATTCTGACAGACCCAGGTGTGAATTCCCAGCCCTGCCACTTACTAGCTAACATGTCTTGGACATGCCATCTTTCTCAAAGCCTCAGTTTCCATCTGTAAAAGAGAGAGAACACCACTGACTTCCCAGATGGATATCAGGATTTAAAATAATGCATATAGGGGTGCCTGGGTGGCTCAGTCGGCTGAGCATCCAACTTCAGCTTAGGTCATGATCTCACAGTCTGTGAGTTCAAGCCCCGCGTCAGGCTCTGTGCTGACAGCTCAGAGCCTGGAGTCTGCTTCGGATTCTGTGTCTCCCTCTCTCTGCCCCTCTGCCACTCATGCTCCATCGGCTGAGTGTCTGACTTCAGCTCAGGTCATGATCTCACAGCTTGTGAGTTCGAGCCCCACGTCGGGCTCTCTGCTGACAGCTCAAAGCCTGGAGCCTGCTTCTGATTCTGTGTCTCCCTCTCTCTCTGTCCCCTGCCCTGCTCATACTCTGTCTCTGTCTCTCAAAAAGTGAATAAACATTAAAAAAAATTTTTTTTTAAATAATGCATATAAGTAAGGAGCTAGCACATAGTAGGCATTCAATCAAGTGTAGAACTTCATTACTAATCCTCAGATACCCTTTCTTATTCCTTTTTAAACATTTTCCCAAGGACAGAGAACAGAATGTCCTATGGAAACATAATTCCCTTGGGGCTACAAATATTGCAATTTTAGTTAAGAGTTACAGGAGTCAAAATATTTTCCCTATTTATCACTGTTCTTGAACAATGTGTTTCAAAAAAAAAAAAAAAGCCCTATAATGACAACATCCTTCTAAAACTTTGTATTTTTCAGTGAGCACAAGCTAAGATACTCTAGATGCTAAGACAGAGGAGAAATGGCCAGCAAATCTTTACCGTGGATCACACATACAAGGGTGTCCTGAGCCTACAGGGCTCCACCATGCCCCCTGGACTGTGGTCTGTGTTTTCATTCACTTTACCTGGAATTCTTATGCTCTCACCTGTCTGCCTGATAACATTCAAAGCTTTGTTTTAAGTATCAGCTTCCCTGATAAGCCTTTCTAGACTTTACCAAGCACTCTGCAGGGTAGGCCTTTGAATGTCCATAGCCCTGTTACAGCGCTTTTCCCATGGTGCTTTTCCCATGGCGGTAACTGGGTGGGTGTAAGGCCCTCAGGCCTGGTTCCTAAAGAGAAAGGTTCAGGTCTTGTTGTTCTTTGAATCCTCCTCCCACACATGTTCTGGTAGACAACAGGAGCTCCGTAAACATTTGAATAAATACATAAATGAATTACTAAGACAAAAATTTGGGTTAATGATCCAAATCTATCAGTTACCCAGACAGAAGTTTGGGTCATCAATTGCTTCACCTTTGAAATCTATTTGTACTCAGCTCTAAAACGGGAATGTAAAGAACTCAGAGTTTTTTACAAAGCTTGAATGAGGAAAATGTGTAAAGGGCCCAGCATAGTGCCTGGTACCTAACGTGCTCAGTAAGCAGCACTTGTGTTTCTTTCATTTCCCATCCTCACTGTTCCTGCCGAATAGCTTCCCTAGAAAATGACACCAGGATTAGGTTCCCTCTCGGTGCTGCTGCTACTACCTGGAAATACAAATGGTGGCCTTTCATAATATCCCAAGATTATTTTTAAGTAGAAAGTATCTGTGTACTGTCGGTGGCAATATGAAATGGGATAGCCATTATGGAAGACAGCATGGCAGTTCCTCAAAAAAATTAAAACTGGAACTACTGGGGAGCCTGGTAAGTGTCGGTTAAGTCAATTAAGCGTCCAACTTCAGCTCAAGCCATGATCACACAATTCGTGGGTTCAAGCCCCATGCTAGGCTCTGCACAGACAACTCAGAGCCTGGAGCTTCGGATTCTTTTTCTCCCTCTCTCTCTGCCCTTCCCCTGCTTGTGCCCTCTCAAAAATAAGCAAACATAAAAAAAAACAACAACAACTAGAACTACTATATGATTCAGCAACCCCACTTCTGGATATATCTCCAAGGAGAATGAAATCACTGTCTCTAAGAGATCTCTGCACCCCCATGTTCACTGCAGCATTATTCACAATAGCCAAGACGTGGAAAAAACCCAAGTGTCCACAGATGGATGAATGGATAAATGAAAACATATAACATACATATATATTATCATATAGAATATATATTAAATTGTCTATTATATATAATGGAATATTATTCAGCCATAAAAAAGGAAATCCTGCCATTTGAGACAACATGGATAAAACTTGAAGGCATTATACTAAATAAAAGAAGTCAGACATAGAAAGATAAACATTCTGTAATCTCACTTCTAGGTGGAATATAAAAAAGCCAAACTCATAGAAACAGTGGACTGGTCATTGCCAAGGACTAGGGAGCAGGGGAAAGGGGAAGATGTTGATCAAAGGTTACAAACTTCCAATTCTAAGACAAATAAGTTCCGAGGATCTAATGGATAGCCCATAGACTACAGTTAACAAAACTGTATTATACGCTTCAAAGTTGCCAAGAGTAGATCTTAAATGTTCTCACCACCACCATCACAACAAAATAGCAGTAATGAGGTGAAAGATGTGTTAACTAATCTTTTTTTTTTTTTAATTTTTTTTTTCAACATTTATTTATTTTTGGGACAGAGAGAGACAGAGCATGAACGGGGGAGGGGCAGAGAGAGAGGGAGACACAGAATCGGAAACAGGCTCCAGGCTCTGAGCCATCAGCCCAGAGCCCGACGCGGGGCTCGAACTCACGGACCGCGAGATCGTGACCTGGCTGAAGTCGGACGCTTAACCGACTGCGCCACCCAGGCGCCCCTAACATTGTGTAAGTTTAAAATGTAGAACATGATTTGATATACATTATGGTAAAATGATTGCTGTAATAAGATTAGTTAACACGGGGCGCCTGGGTGGCGCAGTCGGTTAAGCGTCCGACTTCAGCCAGGTCACGATCTCGCGGTCCGTGAGTTCGAGCCCCGCGTCGGGCTCTGGGCTGATGGCTCAGAGCCTGGAGCCTGTTTCCGATTCTGTGTCTCCCTCTCTCTCTGCCCCTCCCCCGTTCATGCTCTGTCTCTCTCTGTCCCAAAAATAAATAAATGTTGAAAAAAAAAAAATTTTAAACTTACACAATGTTATATGCCAATTATATCTCAATACAGATAGAAGAAAGGTATCTGTTCCTACCATACTCTGGCATTTCTCTTTGATTTCTAGATTTAATATTTATCAGTTTCTGTATAAGTATAGCATACACAGAATTTGTCTCCAAAATTACTGATTAAAAAAAATCATTTCCTTTTGTGTGATCTGTGCTCTGAAGACAAAAAAGAGAAGATAGTATGTGTCACACACTATTGAAATGTTCCTAATAAATTCTGTTGGTAAAAATAACCTTTATTTTCAATATTCAATCCAATTGTGGTATTTAAATCAGAACATTTCACACCAGTAGTTCTTGGGAACTGTTATTCTTAGATTTAATATTGCATTTTGTTGGTATTCTGATTTACTCTGCCTGGTGTGTTAGTATTTTCTCACTCCCCCCTCCCCTCCCAGAATGGCTGTTCTACCTTATTTCTTAAAGGGAACTTTAATGGGCTGCCTTGGGTGGCTCAGTCAGTTGAGAGTCTGACTTTGGCTCGGTCACGTTCATGAGTTCAAGCTCTGCACCAGGCTCACTGCTGTCAGCACAGAACCTGCTGTGGATCCTCTGCCCCCCTCTCCCCCCTGCTCACATGCACATGTGCATCCATGCTCTCTCTCACTCAAAAATAAATAAAACATTAAAAAAACAAGAACTCTTATCTTAAAAAAAGAAATGAATCTTTATTGTAATGCAAAATAAAATGTAAAATTATCAGAAATCTTCCAATCAAGAAAACAAAGTTGTTATTTTCCTACCAGGCATGGATCCCTAGGATGATTACATCTCCTTCTAGACGAAGTAAAAAGTCTTTAACAAAGTATACAAGGTCCTCCATGATCTGCCCGCCTCACCTCCTCTCTCCCCTCCACACTTGCTCCCCTCTTCAGCCATCTGAACTTCTTTTGTTCCTCCAGGTCAATAGCTCCTTCACCACCAGGCCTCTGAATGTGCTAATTACTGCTCTGCCTTCCCCTTTCACCTGGCTGACTTCTCTCTATCCTGCAGGTGTGGGCCACAGTATGTCTCCTTGCCATTGCTCCTAAGGGACCAATCACACTTGTAATTTATTGGAGGTTTCTTCTCTCCGACTCACTTCTCAGGTTGTCAACCCCATCAGCGCAGGGACCGTGTCTAACTTCTTTATCTCTATATTCCTATGCTAGCACATGCCATAAACTATATTAGGGATTCAATAAATGTACTTTGAATAAGTGGAATAAATATATCTAGAGAAAAAGAGAATTTAACTATACTTCTGGAAAGATCGCTTCCCTTTACAGCTCAGTTTTCAGTTACAGCAGCATTCAACATGGTTGGTTAACCATGACCTCAGCAAGCAAAGAGTTAAAACAGCCAGTCTCTTTTACTCACTTCTTGCTTATCCCTGGGAAACCCCTTAACCAAACTCTGGGCACAATATTCCTGAGATGTTCACTAACTAATGATCTTATTTTGACCCACTGACATAAGTCAGTGGGTCAGGATGTACTAAGGCAAAAGCAAAAGTAAACATGAAGATTCATGATGTGCACCTGGTACCTTGTGGGAGGCTAGACTCTGAATGGTCACAGAGTTTATACGATCAGCTCCCTTGAAGGACTCTGGACTGCCAAGACTTGAGTGGGCTTCCCTAGGTGGAGGTACAGTTCACAGCTGGAGAAACAGGTGTCTGTGGTAATCTCACAGAGGGAGAGCAAGGAAGCCTGTGTTGATCTTTCAAGTCTTAGTCTATGAAGATCATAGACTATGTAAATCACAGTGCTATTCCCGCACCGTATCTTCTGCTTAATAAACCTTAGCTAGGAGTAGGACTTTGTGGAGTTGTGAGTCCTTCTAGCAAATCACTAGTGGGTGGTCAGGGGACCCCAAAGAGCCTCCTTCTTGAGCTGCCACCCTTCCTTGAGGTCTGTGATACCACTCCTCATTTTCCTCCTACTTTATTGCTGATTTTCTTTTCATCTCCTTTACTGGCTTCTGTGTTTATCAGACTGTAAATGCCATAGTATCCTATAGCTCTATTCTGGCCTTCTTTCATCTTCACTTGTCTATTATTTTCAGTTACATGGGTTTCAACACCATTTATATTGCTGACTCAAGTATATTTCTCTAGCCAAACCTCTTCCTCAAACTCCCACCCATACCCAAGTGTCTACTGGACATCCCGTTGGAGGTCTACTAAGGACTTCAAACTTCTAAAAATTTGTCTAAATCAGAGTTCTTGATTTCAACCCAAACTGCTCTTTTTCTAGTTGCCCCCATCTTGGTCAATAATACCTCACAGTGTCAGTTGGCCAAGCATAAAAGCTAAAGGTGATCCTGGATTTTTTTTTTTCCTTCTGATCTCCCCCTTCTCCTTCCAATCCATTAGCAAGTATTTTTTTTTAAAGTATTTATTTATTTTTAGAGAAAAAATGTGTGAGTTGGGGGAGGGAGGCAGAGAGAGGGAATTCCAAACAGGCCCCATGCCTGGCACAGAGCCCGACAAGGACCTCGATCCCACAACTGTGAGATCATGGCCTGAGCTGAAATCAAGAGTCAGATGTTTGACTGAGCCACCCAGGTGTCCCTGTTGGTTTTACTTCTTAAACAAACCTCTAATCCCTCCACTTCTTTCTATTGTTAACACAGCATCTTAATCAAAATCACCACCATTACCATTTGCCTGGATTATTATAATTGGATTAGTCTCTCTGCTTCTATACTTGACTTTTCCTAAATTTTTTTTTTAACGTATTTATTTTTGAGACAGAGAGAGACAGACCATGAACAGGGGAGGGTCAGAGAGAGAGGGAGACACAGAATCTGAAACAGGCTCCAGGCTCTGAGCTGTCAGCACAGAGCCCAAGCAAGGCAAGGCTCAAACTCACAAACTGTGAGATCATGGCCTGAGCCAAAGTCAGATGCTTAACTGGCTGAGCCACCCAGGTGCCCCTATACTTGACTTTTTCTAATTCTCTGTTCAGCAAAGTTATTTTTTTTTTTATTTTTTTTAACGTTTATTTATTTTTGAGAGAGAGACAGAGCATGGGTGGGGGAGGAGCAGAGAGAGGGAGACACAGAATCCGAAGTAGGCTCCATCCAGGCTCTGAGCTGTCAGCACAGAGCCCGATGTGGGGCTCAAACCCACAAACCCTGAGATCATGACCTGAGCTGAAGTCGGACGCTTAACCGACTGAGCCACCCAGGCGCCCCAGCAAAGTTATTTTTCTAAAAACCTACCTCAGTTTATATTACTGTGCTTAAAACCCTTCAGTGGTTCCCCACTATTATCAGAACAGAATCAAACTCTCCATGTTTGAATTGGCTTGCAAAGCACTCTATGATCTGTCCCCTGCGCACCTCTTCAAGTTCATCCAGTAGGTCCCTCCCTTTGCTCGCTATGCTCCAGCTCCACTGCTCTTGCTCCTATTCCTAGAAATAGGTCAATAATCCCATCCACGTCAAGGCCTTTGCAACCGCTGCCCACTTCCACACTTGGAGCTAGTGTACATTGTAGATCCTATGAACACATTTTGTGCATTTAAAAGTACATGTTCTTAAAACTTAAAACGATGACCACCCTAATGAAACTGCTTATTAGAGCCAGAATGTAGTATATCCCAATTTATCTTCCTGTTTCTTCAAAAATAGAAAGGAACTTACCAGTAACTGACCAGTAACAATAAACCAGCTGGGCTTACCTCTAGGTTACCTCTAGGACAGTAATATTATTCATCTGGGTTCCTAAAACTAACAGAAAAAAATAAAATACATTCCCCAATTGGGTAGCCTTTATCTGAAATTTAACTTCATGTACATCGGCTATTATTAAGGTGGATGTAAATCTTTCAAATTAAAAAGTAATGGTGGGGGGTGCCTGGGTGGCTCAGTTGGTTAAGCATCTAACTCTTGATCTCAGCTCAGGTCATGATCTCGCAGTTTGTAAGTGTGAGCCCCAAGTCGGGCTCTGTGCTGATGGTGCAGAGCCTGCTTGAGATTCTGTCTCTCCATCTCTCTGCCCCTCCCCTGCTTGTGCCCTCTCTCAAAATAAACATTAAAAAAATTAAAAAGTAATGGGGAATCTGTTGGATTGCTGCACGTTAAAATCATCTGTGTGCTCCATACATCTCCAGGTGTCTATACTCAACAAGAGTGACTACCACCCCCTGCATTTAAGAGAATTTTAACAGATGGGCCTGAGTTACCAGCAACAGGCAAGGGAATGAATATTTAGTGGGATCTAAAAATTAAAGTGAAGGTTCTTCAACAGTCTATCCACCTATGAATTTCAAAACCTGTGTCTTTTTGAACCACTTGAAGCAAGAATAACTAAACATGTCGATGCCTTCACCTTAAATCTGTAAACATACTTGAGTGTGGATGGAAGAGACACTTTGAATCGAGGGGTTTCAAATCTCTGCTGAACTGTGTGGGGTGGGGGGCAGATTTTATCACAGCATTCTCTTCCTCTCTTTTAAAATTCTCTAAATAGACACTTGAATTGTTCTTGCACTGTTCAAATAAAACAAGAGATTTACTTAAACTCTTCTTACTAGAGGCATGCATATCTCCTATATTTACTCTCTTTTCTCTCAATACATGTTTGGTTAGTGTTTGGGGGGTCCAAGGGCTTGGCGGCGGGGGGTGGGGTGGGGTGGGGACAGAACCACTCTAGGCTTGTCAGAATAATTCGATTACTCCCTTCACTGCCTGAAAGACACTCACGTCCCTGCTGCCACATCCTACATTCCAGTGACTTACCTTGAGCTGTGGTCTCCAACTTCCATTATTTACCATAAAATAGCAGCAACTCAGCCATTTCCCCATTACTTTTTAATTTATACCTTAATACTAGATGTACATGGAGTTGAATTTCAGATAAAGGCTCCTCAATTGGAGAATGCATTTTATTTTCTTCTATTACTCTTACAAGCTCCACTGAATATCATAAAAATACCATAATATACTTGACAGACTGAAATGCTTACTATATACAATATATGTAATGATATAAAGTCATATACCTAGTTACACAGTACATGTAACTGTATAAAAGCATATATAAAAATATACATCCTATATACTTATACAGTATAACATTACTATACCATACTGTAGGAGAGTATATTTACATTCATTCTTCATTTACTATGCATGGAAAAACTTCAGTTTTGACCCTAAGAGTGCTCATCCATTAATAAGCACATACATGGAACCTACGATACAAAGATGAACACAGCCCGATCCCTGGCCCCAGGTACAACATAGAGTCACAGAAGATGCTCAGGAAGAGGAGTGCAGGGAGACCGTGACTCCACCCAGGGGACTGGAGAAAGGCTTCCAGGAGGAGTGAGCATTTTGACACAAGCCATGATTAACTGATGAGTGATCAAAAGGTCTTGAACATCCATCCCCACTCTAAAAATGGGACAGCGTACTAAATTTCACCTGACTATACCCACGACATACTTGTGTACTTTGTCAGTAAGGTATCTTAGGCATGTATTTGGATATCTGTCCACGTGTTAACTGTCACTGTTCACGTGACTTCAGTTTTGCTCAAGTATGGTTCTAGTTTCCTCAGAGATTCCTATCAGAAAAATTAAAAAACTGGGAAAGCAACAAATGGAAAGCTCTTCACTGAAATAGAAGGGTCACTTCACTGGTTTCTTGCACCAAGCTCTGTGATAGGGTCAACCCTCCCAGCACGTAAGCACCAACTGTTGATGCCTTTATACCCCACCACGAAGGCTGTTATCTTTAGCTCTGGGTAAGTTCATGATAAGTCTGTGGAGCCAGTTTGAAGGCAATTTGTTTGAAGCAAACAGCCTTTTTCTGACGCAGAGGAGATTAAGCCCTCCAGCTGGGGTTGCTGAAGCTGTAATGCCAAGGGTCACAGACCAGAAAAGACATACTTTAAAACATCTGACATGCAGCAATCCTCACAGAACAGAGATGAGAAACATTTTTAAGGTGAAACTCATGTCCGTCTCCTTTAAACCAAACTCAAATTAGGATTTACTAACTTCTCAGCAAATTTACTATATTATACTGAATCACTAAGGGGCTAGGAAAGAATAGCCTTAAAGAATTGCCTTAAATTAGATAGGAAGTTATGATTTAATCTCCTTCCCCTAACCCAAATGCATGCTGGTAATGGAAGTAATATTTTTTCTAATTTAAGTTCAAGTTTGGGGCACCTGGGTGGCTCAGTCGGTTAAGCATCCTACTTTGGCTCAGGTCATTATCTCACGGACTGTGAGTTCAAGCCCTGCGTTCGGCTCTGTGCTGACAGCTCAGAACCTGGAACCTACTTCGGATTCTGTGTCTCCCTCTCTCTGCCCCTCCCCTGCTCATGCTGGGTCTCTCTCTCTCTCTCTCTCTCTCAAAAATAAATGTTAAAAAAATAAAAATAAACTCAAGTTAGTTGGGACACCTGGGTGGCTCAGTTGCTTAAGTGACTGACTTCAGCTCAGGTCACAATCAAGCCGTTCCTGAGTTCAAGCCCTGCATCGGGCTCTCCGCTGTAAGCATGGAACCCATTTTGGATCCTCTGTCTCTTTCTGTCCCTGCCCCTTCTCTTTCTCTCTCTGAAAAATAAACATTTAGGGCCTCCTGGGTGGCTCAGTCGGTTTAACATCCTATTTTGGCTCAGGTCATGATCTCCCGGTCTGTGAGTTCGAGCCCTACATGGGGCTCCCTGCTGTCAGCACAGAGCCCACTTCCAATCCTCTGCCCCTCCCCCAAGTCCCCATGCATGCGTGCACTCTCTCTCAAAAATAAGTATTTAAAATATAAGTAAACATTGGGGTGCCTGGGTGGCTTAGTCGGTTAAGCGTCTGACTTCGGCTCAGGTCATGATCTCATGGTTCGTGGGTTCGAGCCCCGCATCGAGCTCTGTGCTGACAGCTTAGAGCCTGGAGCCTTCTTTGGATTCTGGGTCTCCCTCTTTCTCTGTCCCTCTCCTGCTCTCACTCTGTCTCTCTCAAAATAATAAACATTAAGAAAAATTTTTTTAAAGTAAACATTTAAAAAATAAATTCAAGTTAGTTAATTTATAGTGATATTTGAAATAATCTTTAAAAACTTTTTTACTTTAGGATTCTTTTTACCTTACTAGGTACTCTTAAAGAAAGGGACATTCTAGATACACAAACTGAAAGAAGGAAACAGAACTAATGGCAATTTTTATTGCTCAACTCTAGATACTGCTGTCACCACAGTGTTACCTCCAGACAGGCATGTTCATTAAGAGCAGACCAAACATCTTTGGGATGCCGACTACATAAACTTGAATCTATGTCTGTGATTTTACATCAATAGTTCTTAACCCTATCAGTTTATGCCTCTTTTTTCATGTCCAATATTTTACAACTCTTCCTTTATTATGCCGGCATAGTATTCATAGAAAACACATTTACATATATAATTTCAAAAAGATCAACATTCAAATTATATAAAAGAGAAATAAAAGGAAAACAACTTACAATAAAACATGGTCTCAGTAGGTGAAAACTTAAGCACCATCCACTAGAAGGCATAATGAGAAAGTCAGATGTTTAGATCTATACTTGAAGGTCATCGTGAATGCATTACAAATGCAGACTGATTCAGTTGCGTGGCCACTGGTGTCAGGATTTTATGAATATGAAATCTCTCTCAATCAAGTTCAGAGCTAAGCAAAATAGAATTTCTCCTCAATTTATGTGCAGTTACTTTCCTGGAAAGTTCAGTATATATGAAAACTGAGAAAATTATTTTTATTTGTACATAAAACAGAGTTTGGTTTTAGGTTCAGATCACTGTAAACTGGTCTTTCACCTAGGGGGCATTAGAAAACGTGGGCTACAGTTTTTACTATGCATAACTATTCCGTGCATTGCTGACCAGATCAGAATACATCAGGAGGGTTCTCCCTCCAAAGACTTGTAAATTATGGCCTAAACCTTCCCCTCACATTTCCAAAATTTCCCCTAGGGGGCGGTACTGCTCTTAAGGAGAACCACTGTTCTCCAAAGAGATGGCATTTTGGTGGGTAGATGTCCCGTGCAAGTGTGCAAACCAGAATCTCAGATCTCTCCTCTTGCCGGATACTCAAAGAGTTCTGGCATATAGAAAAAAAAAATATGTATCTTTACACCAAAAGATAGAATCCAAACTGCTTTAGATGAAACTGAATACCAAAAAGGGGTCAAGGGATTCCACAGAAGATCACTTAGCACATAAAAACCATTTAATACAGGACTTTTCTTGGGTGACAGAGGATGCTTGTCAACTTCTTCAGAATCAGGGATCAGAGGCAGGATTTAGGGGGCAGGAGATACAGGGTGGAGGAGATAAGGAATAAGGACGGTGAAAAAAGTGACTGCAGAAACTTCACAATAAACAGTTCAATATTTGGCACAAGGCAGACTTTGGTTCCAGTCTTTTACTAATAATTTGGTTCCTCTGTCATTTACTATGTACAATTCATATAATCTCAATTCTTTACATGTAAATTGGAGGACAGTAATGGTATTTCATACCACTGTTATAATAACCAGGTGAAACAGAGTATGTGAAGTACCAGGCAAATAGCAAAAGTCACTTGAAGTTGCGTGTCTCTTTTTTTTTAAGTTTCAAATGCCACTTGTCCCTAGAGTATTGCTGTTTGGATATATTTGAGATTTGGAATGAAAATGGTTACTAGATAGAAGAAGCAGAGTAAAATTCTACGTTACTTTTTGGATATTCTGTCTCAATTTCCTCTTTTAAAATTTCATACGATAGATGTAGAGGTAAATCTAAACTGCTTCCTCATTGTAAAAAAAAAAAAAAAAAGACAGTCATCACACTTGAGAAATGAACAGTACGACAGAAAAGTCACATGTTCTAGCAAAATTTTATACACGATGTTCTTTTCTGAGAGCGAATCACCAGCTAATGCCTACCAATCAAGGGCAGCAGACAATGAGAGATCTGTGGATGAAAACACAGTACATGCCTCTCTGAGGCAGGAGTCTAAACCAATTCTAGGGAGATTTCTGAGCACCTGAAATGGTATAAAGACTCCTGACAGGTCAGTCAATTATCTGTTGAATGAATATGTGAAGGTGAGTGTTGTCAGGGAAAGAGCATGAGAAATGCCTTCTCCTTTATACATTAAACAATGAAAAATACACACTTTAGTAATCTTTATTATCACGCTTATATAAGAACACAACAGAAGATCTACCCTCTTGACCAATTTTTAAGTACACAACACAGTATTGTTAACTGTAGGCACTATGCAGTAGAGTAGTAGATCTCGAGGGCAGATTCATCTTGTAGAACCAAAACTTTGTAGTCTTTGACAAATACTACAATAACACTCCAAACCACTAATGCAGTACTGATTTATGACGAAGGTAAGATTTAGAGAAGTTGGTTTTTTCTTAGCACTTCTTAAAGATTATACTTATTTTTATAATCTCATAAGAGAAAGCAATTTGGTTACATGTATCAAATACATAAAACTGCTTAAGACCTGGTAATTTCCTTTGGGGAAATATATCCCTAAGAGCAAGCTAATGTATCCCAAACAGCAGCTTTTATGTAGCACTTTCTATGTGCCAGGAATTAGCCAGCAACCCCAGGTCACATTTCTACAGAGTAGAGGATCTAGAATTTGCACTTGGGCACTGTGGTTCTAAAGTCTGCGTTCCGACAACCTTTGCTGTCTTAGCTATGATGAGGTCTACTATGGCACTGTTTGTAACAGGAAGAGTTTAGAAACAAACTAAATGTCCACTAGTAGGATATGTGTTAAACAAACACCAGGATTCCACTGATAGGACACAAAGCAGGCATTAACATCAAGTTTTAGAAATAACATGTTTGCATGGACAAACAAGATAATTGGCTTAGTGTAAGGGGGAAAGGCACAGACCAGAACGCGGTGATTTTAGTCTACTAAATGTTTCCTTTGTATGGGAGATTTTATTTTCTTCTTGGTGCTTTGCTGTATTTTCCAAATTTTCTAAATGAACTTGAATTCCTTTTGTACTCAGAAAAAAGTAACTGACAAATTTCTCTCTAGGTCAGCACGCCCCAATCAACATATATTGCAAATCACAGAATTTAAAACAAAATATTCTAGTAACCATAACCGCATTAACAAAAGTAAAAAGAAACAGGTGAAATTTGTAAAATATTTTTCACCTACAGTTCCAAATTACCATTTCAACATGTGATCGGTATAAAAACACTTTTAATGAAGTATTTTACTTTTTTGGATGAAGTCTACAAAATCACTTTTAGCACATCTCAATTCCGTGTAGTCACGCTCCAACTGCTCAATAGCCAGGGGACTAACGGCTACTGTACTGGCAAACACAGCTGTAGATCCTCGGCACAGGCTATACTTATCAAATGTGCCAGGGCTGTGGCTCTGAAAACCTCCAACAACAACCTCAGTCACCTTGTAACCCTCTGCGTCAAACCCCTTCTTTAAAGAGCAAAGAGATATGCGGGGGGAGAGCTCTGCATTTGAATCCTCTATCACCTACTGGCTGTGTGATCTTAGCAAATAACCTCCCTGTGCTTCATTTGACCTGTTTTGCAAACAAGGATAACAATACCTACTCAGAGTTGTTGAGACTGAAATAAAGTACTAAAATGCAGAATGCGTGGAAAGCACTTAACAAGAGACTTTGATAATCTACTCCTTGCCCTTTGCAACCTTCTTTATTCAGATAAAGATTCGACTTAGCAGGAGGTTAAGATTCTTAAAAAAGAGATGGTAGAAAATCTCATTTTAAATGGTCCTAGAACTAGAAAAAGGAATACTCATGCATTGCCGGGAATGCAGACTGGTACAGCCACTCTGACAAACAGTATGGAGTTTCCTCAAGAAACTAAAAATAGAACTACCCTACCATGTAGTAATTGCGGTCCTGGGTATCTACCCAAGGAATACAAAAACACCAATTCAAAGGGCTACATGTACCCCTATGTTTATAGCAGCATTATTTACAATAGTCAAGATATGGAAGCAGCCCAAGTGTCCATCGATAGGTGAATGGATAAAGAAAACATGGCGTATATATACAATGGAATACTATTTGGCCATAAAAAATGAAATC